>NW_028261383.1:156568122-157168122 GCF_051295495.1 Thamnophis sirtalis | reverse complement strand
TCGAATCTCCCCAGGCTCAAGGTTGACTCAGCCTCCCATCCTTCTGAGGTGGGTAAAATAAGGAACGAAATTGTTGGGGGCAATATGGGGGCTACTCTATAAACCACTTAGAGAGGGCTGTAAAGCACTGTGAAGCGGTATACAAATCTAAGTGCTATTGCTATTTTCGTTCAAAATAATGAACTATGGTGAACCTCTGAATGGCCTTTGAAGGCTGCCCCAAGTAGGCCAGACTGCAATACTGCAACCACAAGGTAACCAAGATATGAGTCAATGAGAGGAAAGTTTCCTGTTCCAGAAATTGCTTCGATTGGGACACAAGATATAATTGTCTGAAGGCCTCTTGGCCACAGCCTTTACCTGCTGTTTTGTGTTGCACTAAGCTACACTGCGATTTTTTTATTTTTAGCAGGGCAGTGGGTTTTGGAAATTAAATGTGTACCCTGCCTTTGTTCTTAAGGAACTTAGAGCAACACAGAGTGCAGCTCACCCGTCAATTTATCCCCACAGCAACAAACCTGTACAATATAGTTGGGCAACACTCAGGACATTTTAATTGCTAGCAGCACAGTGCAGTAACACCCGCTCTTTCTCCACCACTGCCCTCATGACAACTGACATCGGCTGTGTCTACGTGAGCGACATGTTATATTTATGCAGGTGAGACCAGCCTGCAGTAACCTGGATAGAGATTGGGGGGCGGGGGGGGGGGGGACACAGCAACCTTCATAATTCCCCACATGGCCAAGACTCAACTGAGGTGGGCAGCCGGTGTGAGGAAGCGGCAATGTTGCTATGAAAGGGAAGTACTATTTTCTCTCTTTGACTGCACCCCCTTGGTTGTTGATTACCATGGGAGAAGACCTCTGGTGCTCCAGCAGGCTTAGCAAAGGTGGGGGTAGGTGGGCAAGGTTTCTCTAAGGGAGAAACCCCCACTAAGGGGCCTCTGCTGTTGAAAGAGTTGTGAAAGCATCTCCATAAATGCAGTCGGGGTGAAACCCAATCTATCGCCAGAGTTTCCCTATTTAGGAGAACCTGCTGGAGTGGGGCTGCTAAATTAACTCTTGACTCCTGGGGTATGATGTCATATGACCCTTATGGCATAAGGTTACTATTCATTCCAGCAATGCACCCAATAGGAAGGCAGGCGGCTGATCCCATTCCTGCCTACCCATCCTTATTTATGTCTGTTTATGCTTCTCTCTAAATAACAGTCAAGCTATACTTTCCCACATAACCTTCTATTATAAGGGAGGGAGGGAGGGAGGAGGAGAACTACTCTAGTTCCTTCCCCTTTCACTCACTTTTGCTGTTTCACTAATGATGTGCACAAAGACAGTTGCTTAGGGAAGATTAGTGAATTATTGCCCCAAAGGTTCACAGCAAGGGGTTGTATGTTCGAAGTCTCAGTCTGAAGCCTTTACTTATTGTTTACATCCTCCGAGCACAGCTTGCTTATTTATCGCTAATATTTTTAATCTGGTCAATAACTTGCTATTTGGATGGGCGGCATATGAATTCTTTTATTGCACCGTTGTTCCGATTCCTTAATATTACTCTTTTATGAGAAGCAGTAAATGAAGTGGTGACTGGCTTTTTATAAAAAACAAAAACCAAGTAATCCACCCGCCATTTTATTTACTGCTGCCCATCTTTGCAAAAGCCCTCTGAGGAAGTGAGGCTGAAAGGCAGTGAAACATTTGGGATGAGCTTTGTGGCAGAAAAACTGTTTGGGTCTGGTTCTGGTTCTGACCCGTGCTGAGCTACTCAAAACCACCATTCTTCTGGGTTCAGCTCCAAGTGGGGAAAAAGACACTGGAGACATGGAAGCTGCTTGGAAAGATGGTTTAATGGTGGACAGCCACATGGCTTGAGTCCTGAACAGAAAAGGTGATCGCATGCTTCAATGTGGGGTGGAGAAGAAGAGAAGGGTCGAGAGAGGGGCTAGCAGGGTCTTTTATAATCTGTTCGGCCTATCTGTTTCCTGTCCCTGTGTAAGAAATGTATTCTGATTGGTTGTCAGACTCCCATGGGGCCGCAGGGACAACTCTCTAGGCTGTGTTTTGAATCCAGGTTTGGTTGAGTTCTAAGATGCCTTGTGGTGTGTGGGTAAAGGCTAATCATGCCTTAATCCCATCACCCTGGAGCTGAAGCGGAGACCTCTTTATTATTTAAAGGGACTGGCTTGGCCCATTGACAAAGGGGGATGGGCAGGAAGCTGCAGGGAGCTACTCTGTCTTTAAAATATGTTTCTTTCTTTTCACATCCAGGGAAATATAATATTCTGCCTTTTCAATATTTCCTAGGATATTTCATTTTTCTGGGAGAGGGGTGGGTGATAACTTTCTAGACCACAATGTCTTTTTAAATGCAGAGAGGTTTCCTTCAATTACGCCTTGTCTACTGGCCGTTGGGTTGATTAGATCTCTGCAATTGTACAGCCTGCTTAGATAGTCTAAGTTAAAGAATTGCCATCAGTGGTGGGCTGGGGAGGGCTCATATCAATTGCTGAGGATCAATTGCTAAAATTTCTGGAATCTTGCAAGCCAATTGAGAGCAGAGCTGACCTTACTGTGCTGATTGGTGGTTCCACAGCTAGCAGTGCCATCCATGGACTGGCAAAGCCAGTTCTTAAACGTTTACCATCTCAGGACTGGCTGCCATCATCTTTGCAATATGACCTTCAGCCTTCAGGCCTTCCTACTTAATTCTGTTACTTCAGGGCCTTGTTCCAGTGACACCACTGTATCTTTGCTGGGCAACGAATTACAAGTAGGTGGTGCTTATCCTGAAATTTAAAATTTTTTTAAAAAAAACCCACTGTGAGACTCTTAAAGAATTCCAGACAGGATCTCTTGTTGCCCCCAATCTCTCTCCCTGTCTTATGTGAGAACTTCATTTTTGGGTGCAATTAGACATGGCAGCCACTCAGCAGAGGTACATCTAGACACCCTCCTTGAGCTCTTCCTTCTGCAGATTTTTTAAAAAGAAGATGGTCTATCACTGGGGTGCCCAATAGTTTGCAAACATCACCGGGCACATTTGGTATTTAAGAGCATGTGGCAGGTGCTCTGAGAAATTGACCAAAATGGGTAGGTGAGGTAGGAAATTAGCACCCAACCCTCCTCTAGAAAATGAAATATTTTAGGACATATTAAAAAGGGCAGAATATTTCCCCTAAAAGAGGGGCAGAACACCCCCACCCACCTTTGTTAATGGCCATTAAGGTCTGAGCCAGCAACACAACACAAAAGATATGGTCTAAGGTCTGAGCCACATCTGCAACACAAAAGATATGGCCCTCGGGACATGATAGGATTAGCCCTCTATCCATTTCACCACATGGCACCTGGGAAGATTACATCAGCCTGCAAGGCTCAACCAAGCCTGAAACACAGACAGCCTACAAAGTTAGATAAGACCCCCCCTAAGCTTTTAGTAGCTTAGGTCAGCTTTCTGGATCCACTCACTGCCAGCCCCAATCTGTTTACCTTTATGTTTTTTCAGAGCACATAGGCATATTTCCAAGCATCTCTGAATTGCTGCTGAGGGGACCAAATCCAAGTGCCATCTGGAGGCCGCAACTTTGCCTTTTTAAAATGAATGAAAATTAAAATAAGGCAAAATAAGTTTTTAGCATTTAAAAAGTAAGTCATGAAGGGTCCACTGAAAGGCCAAGGGAGGGGCATAATTCTTTGTGGGGGGAGGGAGAGGGTTTTTTTGTTTACGTATTGGGGATCTTCAAGCTACCAATTGGCAGTATCGAATGGGAATAACATATTTGATGGGGAATAAATTGATTGCAGACATCTTCCTTCTATCTCTCATCAAATAATCAGCACTTTCAAAAATTAATAGAATGGAGTGGAGTGGAGTGGAGTGGAGTAGAATCTAGAATCTAGAATAACAGAGTTGGAAGAGACCTTAGAGGAGTTGATAATGTTATTTGTCTGTTCTGCAAAACAGAACTGGACATCATATCTTACTGCTGCACATACAGCCCTCTTCTAGACTATATGTGATATAATCATATTTTTTTCCAAAGATGTTATTTTTAGAAACTAACATTAAACAGATTATTCAAAACCATTATATTTCTCAAACAGTCTGGTTATTTTAAATAGACAAACTTGTTAGTTCTCATTATTTGTTTACAGCCTTTTTCAAAATGCAATTCATATGTTAAAAGCTTAAAGACTAACTAGCCAATAACATTTTAAAGTAACATATGCCTTTATTCACACCTCTCCTGTAGTAATAAACCAGTCTTATGCTATGAAAGAATGGTGCTTGATTTTTTTAAAAAATGTAAATCTAGCAGCTGTGGCATAGAAGTGTCATAGTTCCATATTTCTGAAATTACACATTATGTTATATCTTTTTTCTATCCTTCCGGATAAAAACTGGATGTGTTTTATCTTCTCTGAATGCCTTTTTTCTGAATTTGCTGTTTAAAGAGGACACAGAGTCCCTGTAGCGAGTGGGTGTTGAGAAGTAATAAAGAATAGTGACGGAAGAGAAAAACAATGGTAAATTGAAATGGCCACTGCTTACAGAGGACTAGCGGAGTGTCTGTGAATATGTTTACTTAGACTTCAAAAAGAGATGTTGAATGACAGAAGATCCACTGGGACCTGCAGCTTCCTAGTCCTTTGAATACTAGATTTCACAGATAAAAAGGGAGAGCTGTTTTCCTTAGGTTATCAGAAGCATATCAGATTATCTGGCTGGCCTTTGCTAGATTGGATAGTTCTAGCAAGGCAATTCAGAGGATCTTCTGAAGTGAGACCATCAGGCAGGACCACTGCTGGGCAACTAGAAATCTCAGGGCCACAGAAAGTGGACAAATATCCCCAAATCTTCTTTTGGTGGCCCTGGGAGACCCTTAATTGTAGTAAACAGATGACAACTTCCATAGTATTTTGAAATAGGAAATAGATGAACACTGGAAATGTCTGCACTGCCTTTCCAAGCAACCTTCCCCATTGCTAGCGTTGGTAATGAGGCAACATCTGGAATGCTACAGGTTACCACAAAAGGCAGAGTTTCCATTCGCAGCTTCATTTTTCACACTTCTGCTGCTGGAGAGAACACAAAAAAGTGTTGTGCTTTTGATTTGCGTTGCGATTGGAAAGGGTTGATTTGCTCACTCCTTCCCCACCTTCTTGTGGGATGCTCGCAGAGCTCCAGGAGATTAGAAGATTACAGCTAGAATCTCCCCCCTTCCCTCCTTCCCCCTCCCCTACCTGCCCAAAACCATTTTTAAACTCCCTGTAACAAAAAGTTTGCTTACATATTTGATGTTTCCTCTTCTCATGAATTGCCAGAAGTTAACGTAAGTGCTTATTTTAGAGGGTTAAAAAGGGATTACCAAGAACACCCACATGCAAGAGAGAAAAAGGGAATCAAACCTGTAAGAATGAGACACAGCTATTTCCCTACCTTCGCTGGCAAGGAAACAGTCCTCTCTGTCAGAACTGGGATCAAGAGACAGGTTTAGCGATAGGATTTCTCTTAGGGTGTCTTCGCCTGTGCAATCAAAAGGACTAAATATGCCTTATTCCTTTTTAAATCATATTAGTCTTTAAATTATTAAATACGGTGGGGACAGTGATATGGTGGTGAGGAGGAGGAAGATCACAGTTAATGCCTGATGTGGCACTTTTTAACTTTGGAGCTGAACACTCACAGAAGCGTTATGGGAAAAGTGAGGGTACCCCAATTATATTTAGCCACGGAATTAACAGAATAACAGAGTTGGAAGGGGTCTTGGAGGTCTTCTAGTCCAACCCCCTGCTCAAGCAGGAAACTCTATAGCATTAGTTCATATCTCATTTACAATATTCATTTTTTTCCTTCCCACAATGCATGTGGGATACTCAAGGGTGAAATCATTTCATTTCATTTTTTTTTTTCATTTTACTTTATTTGTATGCCGCCCTTTTCCCTGAGGGGACTCAGGGCGGCTCACAATTCAAGGGAGGGGTTCTGATAGGTTCTGGAGAACCGGTAGCGGAAATTTTGCGTAGTTTGGAGAAGCTGCAAATGCCACATCTGATTGGCTTCAGAGTGGGGTGGGAATGGAGACTTCGCAGTATCCTTCCCCTGCCACAGCCACCAAGCCATGCCCATAAACCAATAGTAAAAAAAAAAATGAATTTCACCACTGGGGATTTTGCATTTTGCAAGAATACATAGGGAAGCCATAGAAGAATATTTAAGATGCCAGAGCGGGCGTGATGTCCTTTAGTTTTCAGAAAGGGTTAAGGAACTTTGGGAAAGCAAAAATGATTGAAAAAGGAGGCACTCTCTGGATTTTGAAAGCAAACCAAGGTTTTAGGGCTAGTACAAATATGATATTTTACAAGAGAACAGCTTAAGTGCCCTACTTAGCTAATTCTATCTATCTATAAAATGGAATGAAGCTGGCCACATTTCAGATACTAACATATATTCTGAGTTTGTGGGTAACTCCAGACTCAGGGTTGCACAATGTTGGTGATTCAATACAGGGCGGGATGAGGGAACACAGTGGGTTGCCCATGTCATATGAGAAGAATTATGGTTTTTCAGATTTTTTCCTTGGTTTCCTGGGGGTGGGCAGTTGGATCTCTTTTCTTCCTTTTAAATCTGTGTGAAATTTATCTTCAGCAATTGTGTTTAGAGGGAGCGTACAAGAGGAGAACAACCATGAAGGCTTGAAGGCTCTCCTCAACTACAAAAACCAGCGGCTGGAGATGCCGTGGCTGAAAACCATAGCTCTGCTCATGTACCTTCTCTGCTTGCACTTAAATGCTACACTATCCTATTTGAACAAAACACTTTGAATTGCCTGAATTATTTATGATCTGCAGAAGCTGTAGGTTTTACAGTGGTGTTGCCTGAAGTTGGTTTTCCAGGAGTGAGGATAGATTAAGTAAAGCAGATAGGGGGGATTTCTTATGTGCATAACGAGAAGGGCACATATGAATGCATTCTGAATACTTCAATCTTTCATACATCAATACAATACAATACAATAGTAGAGCTGGAAGGAACGTTGGAGGTCTTCTAGTCCAACCCCCTGCCAAGGCAGGAAACTCTAGACCATTTCAGACAAATGGTTATCCAACATCTTCTTAAAGACTTCCAGTGTTGGGGCATTCACAACTTCTGGAGGCAAACTGTTCCACTGATTAATTGTTCTCACTGTCAGGAAATTTCTCCTCAGTTCTAAGTTGCTTCTCTCCTTGATTAGTTTCCACCCAATGCTTCTTGTTCTGACCTCAGGTGCTTTGGAGAATAGTTTGACTCCCACTTCTTTGTGGCAGCCCTTGAAATATTGTAATACTGCTATCATGTCGCTCCTAGCCCTTCTTTTCATTAGAATAGACATACCCAGTTCCTGCAACCATTCTTCATATGTTTTAGCCTCCAGTCCCCTAATCAACTTTGTTGCTCTTCTCTGACACTTTTTCTAGACTCTCCACATCTTTTTTACATCATGGCGACCAAAACTGAATGAAGGATTTCAAGTGTGGCCTTACAAAGGCATTATAAAGTGGTATTAACACTACACATTATTTTGATTTGATCCCTCTGTTCATGCAGCCTAGAACTGTGTTGGCTTTTTTGGCAGCTGCTGCACACTGCTGGCTCATATTTAAATGGTTGTCCACTAGGGCTCCAAGATCCCTCCCACAGTTACTACTATTGAGCAAGGTACCACCTATACTGTACCTGTGCATTTTGTTTTTCTAGCCTAAATCCCTCCATGGTAGCAAAGTTATGGTCACTCAGATGATCATCTCAGATGATGAGGTATCCTTTAAATATCATGGACTACAACTATCTTCATCCTAAGCCATTACAGGCACCAAGGTTCCAGAAAGTTGTAAAATAATTAGAAGCCGAAAAAATAATTTTAAGTTTTGTTTCTGGGAATTCTGCGTGAAAGGAACCAAACAGACAACCACGGAATTCAAGGCTGTTGATTTTCCCCAACATTTAATAGAATGTTAACTTCTCTAAGAAGCTTCTCTCTATGAGCTCCTGTTGTGAACAAAGAAGTTATGCGACCCAAAAGAAGCAAAAGAAAAGAAGCATGTTGTATTAAAGAAATGTATTGCAATATTATGCAACATCACTGGGACAGTCAACTTTAATTAAAAAAAATTAAACAAGTATAAATGACTGTTGAGATATTCTCTTCCTCTTCCTCCTCCCATTCCTTCTCCCATTCTTTCTTAACATTCCTTCTGCATCCCATGGGGATGGCCTCCATATAACATCTTAGCTCCATGATCATCAAAACACTCAGTACGTATCACCCTTGCAATTCCTGGGGGAAACAGTTTCCTTAAACCATGTGCACATCGGTTATGTGAATGGACCTTAAGTGTAACAGAACCCCTTCAGAGCTTCAAAAATTTCAGCAACGGGTTCTCTGTCCAGTTGCTGGGTGGGCATGGCCATGGTGGATGTGGCCTAGTCAGCCTTCTGCACCATGGCAGGGGGGGGGGGAGGTTTTCCTTGAGCCTCTGGGAGGGTGAAAACTGCCTCCCCCAGGGTCTGCAGGCCTTCAATGGGCCTGTTTCCAGCCTTCCAGAACTTCCAGGAAGCCCGTTTTTCTTTCTCCCCGAGCCTCTGTGCAGGCCCTGCACTTACCTCACATCCAAAACGGGCCGTGTGGAGACTCCTGGGAGGGCCAGGGCGGGGTGGGAGGGGCCAGCCACAGGTGGGATTTGGAGGGTCTCCAAACCGACCGTATTGTTAGCTACAGGTTCTCCCAAACCCAGGCGAACCCATAGCAGCCCACCCGTGACAGAGCCCAAGGAGAATGTATTTCATGAGCAGGAGATGTCAATTGGTTCATCAGTGGAGCAACTCTTAAGGTGCCAAGGGGGTCCCCTGAAAAATACCAGCCAAAGATCTGCATCAAACCAACCGCTGCTTAACAAGGCATTCCGCGCCTCTTGCTGACTCCACTTTTCTTTGTGCTGAAGAGGTATTTTCCTTAGAGGAAATCTCCAGTCTTTTAGTGCAGCTTGGCAGTCTTAACAGGATACTAACATCCTGATCCCCTACCCAATCTTTGCAGCTACTTTTTGAAACCATCCTGGCTGCCGCACCCCAAGAGCACAAGTAAACTTTCCTTTAATAGATACTGATTAGCCTCTCCAGCCCACCCAAGCCGGGCTGCGGAAGTCCTTCCGCAGCCACTCATATCCTGACGCTTTCCTGGGTTGTTGTGACTTGGAGAGAACTTGCTGTAACTTGGGCACTACAATCCGGTGCAATGCAACAGTTTGCCAGGACTGTCAGGCTTATGCAACATATCAACATACCCTGCAGACATTCATGTATGAGACACATTCTGGTAGTTGATGCTAATACTGGAAGAACTATAAAAGAATGGGGGTTTTCCCCTCCTTTTAAACATTCCTTTGTTTGTTTCCAAGAGAACCAAACGTGCGCCTGTGGCTTTCACACATCTCCTACCTTTTCAGAAATTAAGATACAGCAAAAGGAAAGAGCCTGCTTTTTTAAATAGCAGAACAGTTATTCAGGGGTGAGCTTCAAAATTTTTAGCAAGGGGTTCTCTGCCCAGTTGCTGAGTGGGCGTGGCCATGGTGGGTGTGGCCTAGTCAACCTCCTGCACCACGGTTGGGTGTGTGTGTTTTTGCCCTCCCCTGATTCCGGAGGCTTTGTTCGAGCCTCCGGGAGGGTGAAAACAGCCTCCCCAGGCTCCGGAGGCTCTCTGGAGGCTGGAAATGGGCCCATTTCAAGCAAGCCTTTCCGAACTTCCTGCAAGCCCATTTTTCACCTTCCCCGAGCCTTAGCTATCTCCAAAACGGGCTGTGTGGGGGCTCCTGTGAGCGGTGGGGCAGAGTGGGTGGGACCAGCCGGTTCCACCACAAAAGCGCGTAGGACAAAATCGCGCTCGACAAAAGCGCGCTGTGACGTCATCACAGCGCGACGAAAAAGTTTGAAAAATGTAAAAATAAAGCGAAAACCTTACCCTAAGCCCCCCAAACCTAACCCTAAACCTAACCCTAAACCTAACCCTAAACCTAACCGTTAAAGTAACGAAAAACCTAACGCTAACCCTTAACCTAACCCTAACGCTAACGCTAACGCTCTAAAGCTAACCCTAACCCTTAACCTAACCCTAACCGTAACCCTAAACCTAACCCTTACCTTTATGTGAATCGGCTTGCTTTAATTTAATTTTTATTAATTTTTATTTGAATTTTTCAATCTTTTTCGTCGCGCTGTGATGACGTCAAAGGCGCGATTTTGTCGATCGCGCTTTTGTCGTCCGCGCTTTTGACGGGTCACGGGACCAGCCAGGAGTGGGATTTGGGGATTCTCTGAACTGCACAGAATCTGAGCTAGAGGTTCTCCTGAACCCCTGCAAACCCCCAGCAGAGTTAATCCTCGTTTAGTGATAGTTCATAGTTCGTGATGGAAAAATAACTTTGCAGCCAATGTTTGTATTTTATCATCTGTGCAGGTCTGTAAAGGAAAGGAAAGTTGAAGTAAGATCTTAAGCAGAGATAAAGTTTATTTGGTGGCCGTTTCACTCAATGAGTGTGTTGCTAATCCCAATTGTCATCGATAAATATGAACTACTTCTGTATCTATGATAACAGATAGAAGTTTTTAAGGCCATCATATAGTCACACTGTCACCATCAAAGCTGACACTAGCCAGAACATAGAACAATTCAAAGAATTAGTGCAAGATCGGAAGATGGGAAGAGACCTGGCCCATAGAATCGGCAAGAGCTGGACACTGAATGGATATCATCATCATAGTCACATTGCAGGATCTTTAATGTTGAGGTGAAATCTTCTCCACCTATCCTTGAATCAACAGAAAACTTTCCAACCATGAAATTTGTTATCCATATTTTGTCTGCCTGCCTGTTTGCCCCCCTCTATATCCATCCATCCATCAATTCAACTATCATCTATCTCTCCCTCTCTTTATCTTTCTATCATCTATCTACCTATCATCTGTCTGTCTGTCTGTCTGTCTATCTATCTATCATCTAATATATCACCTAGGTATCTAATTTTAAATCTCCGCAGCTCCCACATGATATTGCAGATTCCTATCCTGCCTCTGTTTCAAATTAATCCCAGTCCCCTAATTTTTCTCCGAGATAATAGGTGACAAGGTCTAAGAGCTTCTAATTTCCTGAAAGGTTGTAGAATTTAAAAGAAAATATACTTTAATGCTAGTGCAGTTAAAGTAAACTAATTCAAGCCTGTTTCAGTCATGGTCTGGAGCAGGGGTGGGTTTCTTGCTCCGTTCCAACCGGTTCGGTTGGAACGGGGCTGGCGGCGTTCTCGTGCATGCGCGTGGCGCACGCATGCGTACTAGCATCTGTGCGATGCTCCAGCTGCTCCTGGAGGATCGCGCAGGTGCTGTATGCGTCCTGCGCATGCGTGGAAGCGCAGAACTCATCAAAACCGGGTAAGGAGCGCGGGCGGGCGGGTGGGCCAGTCGCCGTTCCCGGAAGTTACTTACTTCCGGGTTCGCCGACCAACCGGCTCGCAGGGACCGCCGCGAGCCGGTTGAAACCCACCCCTGGTCTGGAGAGAAGATGAAGGACAAGTCATGGACAAGTCATGGTGGAAAAAAAGATGTTGCCAGGGTATGCTTAGGTGCAAACAGGGAAAGGTCCTTACATATTCTGCATTTAATATTAGCAAATGTATTAATGGAAAGGGCAACACAGTCTCTCCTTCCCACGTGTCTTAACTAAACACGGGAGGAAAGAAAACGTGGGTTTTTCCAAGTCAGAATGAACATGTCCCATCAGAAACCTCAGAGGAGCTGCGATTGTCTTGAGCTTAAATGCTGTTTTCCAAGCTGTTCCAGATTATGCAAGTCACTAAAGGGTAATTAATTCAGCCAAATTTATCATCTACAATTACAAGTTTGTTATTTATCTTCCATTTCTCTATTGCCATTTACAGTCCCATGTTTATTATGCATTGTTAGCATTAGACTTCTCCCCAGCCGGTCTAATTGGAGTATATCGATGAGTATCTCAGCATGGCATAAATGCATCTGAAATGCATAACTACAAGTATAAATGGGAGAGACGGATACTTTATGAGTGTCCCAAATTCTGGATTTTGCAGTTGATAGGCATGGAAGTGTTCACTGGCTATTTTTCATTTTAAAAGTCATTCCTCTTAGAGCACAGTCTTACAGTATTATGTCTACTCAGAAGTAAGCTTTACTGCTTTAGTCACAGTACAGATTATCAAGGCAAACAGGAATGCTTCGGATGTTAAAAAAGATGACAATAACAACAGCAGCAACAAGTTGGCTTCAATAAATAGGAAGGTTTTCTCAGATTTTTCCCAAAGTATCATGGAGCATTTTAGTTAGCATTCAAACTTCAAGTCACTTGCGCCATTACCTTATTAAATTGTTATTTTGCCCTGGGTTTTTTTCCCCCCCTCCATACTCTCAATCCAGAGGAATCAGGCGTGTGGTTTTGAAATTTCTCGCATACTCCCAGAGAGTGAATGTTAGTTGTACTAAAAAGGCTTTTCAGCTGTCAAATATGACAGGTCTCCTGATCAAGCAGCACTAAATCTGAAGGCTTCTTACATCTCCGGATGTCATCAGGGACCATGACTCCTGAGGCAAAAAGACATCAGCCTGTCAATCAGCCCCTTCTAGCAGTTTCTCTGCATTCCACCAGGAACAGCAAACCAGCTCTCCTAGTTCCTAAAGACACAGGGTCTGGTGCTTTCCCCACGTGAATCCTGGGAGAGTTTACTGAGATTGAAAGTGCACCATTACAGTACTTAAAGGGTTTTTGTAGGTCCAATTGCCCTCTAAGTTTGCTTGCTTGCCACAAGGGAGCAGAGGGAACAAGAATGGGAAGCAGGAGTCCTTAAGGAACTGAAAGAAAAGCGACATTGGGTGGACTCCTCCTCTAGAAAACTACCAGGAAAATCTCTTCGGATGTGGATATTTTATCCTGCCCCCTCTAAGCACCAGGGGGAACAAAGAACAATATGTGGGTGGCACCAAAGTCTGGACTTCTGCTTCCTGGGAAAATTGCTCAACTTTTCTCCACAGCCTCACAGCCTTAAGAAATTTCACCAGACGCTGAACTCATGGTCGTAAGGAGGTTGAGGTGCCCACATTTTTTGCTGAGAATGACGGATGAGATCAATTGCTGCAGTGAACTTCATGACTTGAATACAGGATCAACTGTCACACTTGGCCACTGAAGTCATGAACTTGTGGAAGCGGCTAACGGGTAATAAGAAGAAATGATTAGCTCATGAAATGTTTGGAAATTTAAGCATAATCCGCTGTGGACTTTAGTGTCATAACTTGCCTTATTAGGGCATTAGATTCATTTATCATTCTGGTCACGGCTGACCCAGCTGTGAAGGCAATTCCTTCCTTCCTTCCTTCCTTCCTTCCTTCCTTCCTTCCTTCCTTCCTTCCGTCCGTCTTTCCTTCCTTCCTTCCTTCTGCCGCATGATAACTTTTTCTCAGGTAGTAGATCAATAATGGAAAATTAATCTGCTGGAGCTTTGTTGTTTGTAATAACCACACCTACTATTTTGTTGTCTTTCAATATTGGGGAAGCAGACTATTATATTTCCAATACTGAAGTAACATTTCACTATTACAAGGACCAGCTTCTAATGTGGAACTACAGAATTCTCATTTTGTGTCCAATACAAATCTTGGGCAGGCCCAATAAAATAGAATTAGCTGAGAAGTCTTGGGATGCTCATCTCTCCTCCCAGCAATAAGGGGGAAATGGAGGAGGGTCTACACAAGGATTACTGCAGATAAATAACGTGAAAACATTATCTATCTATCTATCTATCTATCTATCTATCTATCTATCTATCTATCTATCTATCTATCTATCTATCTATCTATCTATCTATCATCTACTGTAGCTATGAACCTATCTAGCTATCTATTCCTCCCTCCCTCCCTCCCTCTCTCCCCTCTACCTATCATCTATTTACCTTCAATCTCTCTCGCTCTCTCGCTCTCTCTCTCCCTCCCTCCCCCCCCCTCTCATCTATCTGTCGGAATTGTTTGCCTCCCATCTCACATAGAGGCAGCTCTGGATGGCTTACAAACACTAAAAGCCAATAAAACATTTAGTTTGTGTGACCTAAATTTATAGTATTTATGACATAGGATGACCTTGTCCTCATTTCCAATTTAACTTCCTATTTTTAAAAAAAAATCACTTGCAGACCTCACACCAAGTCCAACCTTCTGGCCACCAACAACCTGCAGAATCTTGACATCTGATGGATCTTAATTGATCCCAGCCACACCCTGGAACAGTGGCAAAGGGAGGAAGTGCCACTGTGATGAGGCCATGCTTTTTCAACTTCTCTCCCTTTAACAAAATGTTACCAGGGAGATACGGTCTGTGGTATCTGCATATTATTTCTCTGGAACATGCAGTTTGGACCTTTCGGTTCTAAAGTTCACCGCCCATTATTCATGCTGTTTATTGGCCTGAGGAACCACGGGTGATTGATGGGAGATGCTTTGACCTCTGGTCCCAGCAGAGGAGAATGCTAAAGCCCCGCCCTGCTGCCTAAGGCGGTAAAGCCTTGCACGTATAGAACCTCAGTGTAGGCCTTTCTTTGCGGGATAGGGGGGGACAGTATTTCCCCCTTGCTTGTGCTTTCTAAGCAAAGCTGGGCATCTGGAGAGAAGAAACATAGGACCTTCTGGACAGATGAAAAGAGAATAATGATCCTAAGGTGTTGAGAACATATCACACTGCTGCCCTAGGGAAGATTTTCTGAGAACAGGGATTGGCTAAATGCTCTAAATAGGATTGAGCTGGCCTAGGAGCAGAGGTGGCATTCAGCAGGTTCTGACCAGTTCTGGAGAACTGGTAGCAGAAATTTTGAATAGTTTGGAGAACTGGTAAATACCACCTCTGACTGGCCCCGTCCCCACCTATTTTCTGCCTCCCGAGTCCCAGTTGATCGGGAGGAAATGGGGATTTTGCAGTATCCTTCCCCTGGAGTGAGGAGGGAATGGGGATTTTACAGTATCCTTCCCCTGCCATGTCTACCAAGCCACGCCCACCAAGCCACACCATGCCCACCAAACCACGCCCACAGAATCGCTAGTAAAAAAAATTTGAATCCCACCACTGCTAGGAGATAAAAAATAACGATTCGTCTGGCTAAAATCTTCTACTACCATATATAGTTGCCGTTGTTATTTAGAGTTGTATGCTGCTGAATTTTTCCAGCTAATGCTGTTTCAAAGTGTTGACAGCATGACTGGGAAACAATACAACAGTTCATTTAGTGACTGTTCAAAGTTACAACGGCACTGAAAAAAGTGACTTATGACTGTTTTTCACACTTATGGCCATTGCAGCATTACCCATGGTCATGAGATGAAAACTCAGATGCTGGATAATGGACTCATATTTATGACCTTGGCAGGGTCCCAAGTTAATGTAAAACACTATTTGCGACTTTCTGATGAGCAAAGTCAGTGGGGAAACAAGATTCACTTAACAGCTATGTTAGCTTAACCCCTGCAGTGTGATTCACTTAACAACAGAGGCAAGAAAGGTTTGTTGCAGCATCCCCTCGTCACACGATCAATATTGGGATGTTTGGGAATTGGCATATATTTACGACAGTTGCAGTGTGCAAGGGTCACGTGATCTTCTTTTGCGACCTTCTGACACGCAAAGTCAATAAAGAAGCCAGATTCACTTAATGACCGTGTTACTTAGCTTAACAACTGCGGTTATTCACTTAACAATTATGGCAAGAAAGTTCATAAAATGGGCCAAAATCCACTTAACAACCGTCTTGCTTAGCAACAGTCATTTTGGGCCCAATTGGGGTCATAAATGAAGGACTCCCTCCGTTTTCTTGACTCAAAGCCCTGTGTCTGAGAGAATCGGCTCCAAGAGTTGTCTCAAGTTGAAGCAGGTAGATTTTTTTTTTTTCTCAGTCCGGATGCTTTGCTGCCTGATTGGGACACGATCGGAAGACTTTGCAGCTGTTCGGCTTGGAAGAGGAAAAGGTGCTTCAAAGTGGCCCCGGGGTTATTTGTGTGGCACCTGTTAGCAACTTCTTAAAGCAGCTGCATCTTTTCCCAAGATTGCACAGCTGCCCTCTGCAGCTGCAGGGCAATTCTGGGAATAGACACTTTTGATTTAAGGAATTGCTGACAGGTGGCAATGGCACACCCAAGCACACCCCAAAGTCATTTCTGCTTTTCAGTCTAAACTGCTGCACAGTCCCATAAATGTGGGTATGGATGTATGGAAGCTGTCTGAATCCAATTTTAGACAGGGTTTGACAGTGCTCATCGCTCCACTTTTGGGCAGGAAGCTTGTTTCAAGTTTCTAAGGGTGCTATATGACAGGGGTGTCAAACTCAAGGCCCGTGGCTAGATCTGGCCCATGGGGTGATTAGATCTGGCCCAGGGGCTGCCCTGGAAACAGCGAAGGACTGGCCCATGGTGCCTCAGCCAATGAACACGGAGCTCGGGCTTCCCAAGCTCCTTTTTCGCTGGCAATAGCAATAGCAATAGCAGTAGACTTATATACCGCTTCATAGGCCTTTCAGGCCTCTCTAAGCGGTTTACAGAGAGTCAGCATATTGCCCCCAACAATCTGGGTCCTCATTTTACCCACCTCGGAAGGATGGAAGGCTGAGTCAACCCTGAGCCGGTGAGATTTGAACCGCTGACCTGCTGATCTAGCAGTAGCCTGCAGTGCTGCATTTAACCACTGCGCTACCTTGGCTCTTAACCCTTGGCAGAAGGTTGCAGGAGGCCATCACAGCTGAAAACGGAGCTCGGGAGCCTGTTTTTGCTGGCAGAGCACTCTGGCCACCACGGGCGCTCCCAACACAAGTGATGTTGAGCTGGCCACGCCCACCCCGGCCCCTGAGATCAAACACAATCCTGATGTGGCCCTCAATGAAATCGAGTTTGATTCTGCTGATGAATGCGTAGGGCTGCTGCAGCTCCCAATGTTAAATTCAGAGTCCTTTGATAAATTTAATTTTGTTTAAACTAGTCAGTTGCCTTTTAGGTTTGGTATTTTTTTTTAATCATCCAACTTACCTAAGCCTTATAATATTCATTGTTGTGGCATGCATTATATTTATGAAGCCTTCATTGTCTTCACATTAAATATAAAAAAACATTAGACACAAAAATATTAAATATAGTCTTGTTATTTATATTGTTCTTCAGTTTGTTTAGTATGTGTTAACAGTTGAGATTGTTCTTGGTGAACGGTACTTTTTGTTACATATTGTTTTTGTGCTGGGCTATGGCCATCACATTGTCTATCTAGCCAGCTGTCTGTCCATCCTTAATATTGTATGGTGATGTAATACCATGCTTACATTATGGTTATAAGGGAGATAAGAGCGGGGAGGCATTCCTCGCAGGACAAAACATATATAATGATCCCCATAATGTATACAGGTAGTCCTTGACTTACAATCACAAATGGGACCAGAATTGCTGCTGCTAAGCAAGGAGGCTGTTAAATGAGATCTGCCTGATTTTAAAACATTCTTTCCCCTGGTTGATAAGTGAATCATTGCAGCTGTTAAGTGAATCACATAGTCATTAAGCAAATTGGCTTCCCCCATTGAGTTTGCATGTCAGAAGTCAGCTGGGAAGGACACGAGTGGCAATCAGATGACCCAGGAGGCTGCAACTGTTTTAAAATACATACTGGTTGCCAACCACCCAAATTTTGATCACGTGACAGTGGAGATGCTGTTGTGGTTATAAGTGTAAGGACCGGCCATAAGTCACTTTTTCCAGTGCCATTGTAACATTGAAGGATTGCTAAATGAATGGTTATAAATTGAGACCATCTGTAATTGAACCTAGATTTTAAGCTAGTGCACCATTGAGTCTTTCTTGACTCTAATCATAATTTGCACATTCATTTATGTTTGGTTGTGTAAAGCATCTCCTCTACATTGGACTACAATTCTTCTCCCATAGAAAAGGGCAGGCAGCCATTCCTCTCAAGGTTTCTGCAGTTGGTTGAACCAATTAGAGCGCTGGCAGAGGAAATCCTGGATATCTCTGAACATTCCTTAGGTGGTTTCTTGTCTGGAATTGCTGAATTCCTTTACTTTAATTCTTTATTTTTCTCATGGTTGGGATTCAGGTACACAAATCTGAAAATTATTGGTTTGCGTCTCAGTGCAGCAAGAGCTCCCTAAATCAAGGTAGATCCAACTGAAGGTGGGATTTACAGCTAAATCTCTAGGGCGTCTCCAAGTTAGATTTGTATTATACAATTGCTCATTTACAGAATTTTAGGGGAAAGGAGGAGCTGAAGATTGTTTTCCATTTGCAGTTGACTTATATTTTCCCACCACTTGTGATTGTTAATGAAGGATAGACTAGACAACACAACACATACAGTGTCTTCTGACTGCTGGTACCATGTCCAGAAAGATGGGACCTCTGTAGGGAGATCTACTACGGAAGGAGATCACACAGCAAAAACTCTTTTCTCGGTTATCACTGCCGAAAAGGATGTCCAGAGAGGAACTGAGACGATGACTATTAACACAGGCAGGTTCATGTAAAATTAAAGGCCTCCAAGAGATGCAATCCTCCAAATTGAGTTGAGCAGCAAATTGTCAAATGTGGAAGGGTATATTCCATCATCTAATAGCAATACCACTTAGACTTATATACTGCTTCACAGCCCTCTCTAAGCGGCTTTCAGGGTCAGCATATTGCCCCAAACTATGTAAGCATACAGACAGTGCAGCCTTACCTAGCCAGCTGCAGATGTGCTGGCTCACAACTCCCAAAGACCCGGTGGCGCAGTTGGTTAAAGTGTAGTATAGTATTGCAGCCTAACTCTGCCCACAGCCTGGAATTCAGTCGTGACGGACTCAAGATTGATTCAGCCTTCCATCCTTCCAAGGTCAATAAAATGAAGAGCCAGATTGTTGGGGGAATAGGCTGACTTTGTAAACCTCTCAGAGAGGACTATAAAAGCACTATGAAGTGGTATATAAGTCCAAATGCTATTGCGGTAACCTCAAATTAAGATAGTTAATGCATGTGAAGATGTCAAGGTGTAGGAGAATGGGATCACACCTGATTTGGGACTTCCTGAAGTTCCCAAATAGCTTCCAAAGACATCCAGACTGGCAACATATTAAATGACACAGACTCTATTAAAACATCAGTCAGAATTCCTCCCCACCCCATCATATGAGTGTTTTGAACATTTGAAAACATTACCCTGTTTCCCCAAAAATAAGACCTCCCCGGATAATAAGCATAATTGGGCTTTTGAGTGCATGCACTAAAATAAGCCTTCCCCCAAAAATATTGCAACACAGCAGCAGCCATGAGGTGACCATGCTTGCTGCCTCCTGCACCTCAACAATAATCAGACCCCCCTGAAAATAAGGCCAAGTGCTTATTTCAGGGGTCAGAAGAAAATAAGACTCTGCCTTATTTTCGGGAACACATGGTATCTAATTGTTGCCATTCATCAACCTCATAACCCAACCTGGTGCCCTCCAACTGTGGCGCAGTTTACATTTTCAAAATTGATTTCAAGATTTCAAAATTGATTTAAGGGAGGCTGACAGTTACGGGAATTGAAGTTAAGGAAGACTTTAGATTGGAGAATCTAGCTTAGACCTTCTTGCTTGAGATGGAAACCCATTCTTGCCCTGCAAGGAAAAAGCTTGCCTTTTGCAATGCTTTCCCATTGATTCTCCAAGACCAGACCAACTCAGTTCAGCCATGTCAATTGTGAGCTTATGAAGTCCAGCTGCCTCTTTTAATGTCTACTGAAAATAGTAGATTCCTGTTGTGGGCCTCAGTGCCAGCTGCAGGATTTGGTAACAGAGGTCCTGGCCAAACATTCTCAGTGGGCCTCTTTAACCTAGACAGCCCTAGAGTGCATTTTGTTATGCAAGTATGCTTGAGTGTGTGTGTGCACGCCTCGTAACGGATGTGTTACAAACATGTACGGCTGGAACACAACGTGCTCGTTTCAACTGTGCTGCTGCTATTAAAACAACAGTAACGTTGGTCTTTCCCACCCCACCTCCCTCTTGTCCAGGAGCTGCAGAATGTAAAGTACTAAATATATATACAAACACAATGTTTTCTTCTCAGAAACAGAACTAACTAGAATCAGATGTCTTGCAATTTATGTCCTTCTTTTAAAAAAAAACAAAATGTTTTTTTTTTTCATTTCTGGTAATATAACCACTATGATCTGCACAGCAGGGCTTGCACTCACAAAAGCCTTGAAGATGTTTAGATGTTCAGAAAACACAAAACGTTTGTGCTTTTTTACATGTGTATGTGAACCTCCATCCCTCCTTGATGTCTGTATGACTGGTGGTCAAATTTATAATTTCAGAAATGGAAGGCAATGTTCCTACATGGAGTATATCTTCCTCATAAGAATAAACAGCCATTCATCTTTTATGGGAAGGAAAGCAAAAGTTACACAGAGCAATATTGACAGAAGACTAAACTTGCTTCTCAGATAACCTTCTCCCTTGCTTTCAAGAATTGGCTGTTGTTTATCAAGATGCTCCTTAATCTGCATGTCTGCTTTTGAAGTTTTCTTTCTTGAGTGGGTTTACCCCTGTGCTGGAACTTGGGAGAAGAGAATGGAACTGGATGTATAAGTGTCATTGAACGGTGTCATGCAAAGCTTTAAAGAAGCTCCAGTCAAGGAACTAGAAGGTTACTACACTTCTCGTGGATAAAAGTTGGGTATCAATCAGGGGTGGGATTCTACTGGTTCGGGCGAGTCTCGTTTATATCTCTCATTTGAGTGATCTTTAAGATATGCCGATATTTTGGCCATCTCGGCTAAGTTTGTGACTTTCAATGTCCATTCTTGGATTGACTATATACAAAATAAATACGGGACCAAGAAATTCCAGTTAGCCTATGCTTAAGATCAGAAATGATTTAAATTGTTTAAAGTTAGTTCAGTAAGAAGAAGCTAAGCTCAATGCAGAATGTCATTAATTTCTTTATTTCTTTTTCTTTTTTTTCAATAGATTTTAGACTGTGTTTGTTAAAAATCCATACCATGTACGGGTTCTGGGAAGCCGGGGGGGGGGGGGGAGGAGGGGGTAGGGGGGTGGAGGGAGGGAGGGGCACAAAGACAAAAAAAATTGTACTTCAATGTTTTAATGATTGCCGAATGATGAAATATTTGTGTTTTAAAAGAAATAAAACCTTTGATCATACTGGTTCGGGCGAACTGGTAGCTCTGACTATCAGCTGGGAACTAACCTGTTTGCTCCAACTTTGAAGTGGGCCCACCCGCCCGCCCGCTCCTGTACTATACTCACCTATATTTCCTTTTCCGAAGCCCAGCTGATGGCGCAGCAGAGTGGATTGCCGCGCCTCAGCTGTTTTCCTCACCAGAAGTAATGAGTCAGGTGCGTGTGCGAGCTCAGCGAACCGGTTGTCAAACTGGTAAGATCCCACCTCTGGTATCAATTTAAGAAAGAAATAATAACAATCAGAATAAAACAGAAACAGGACCTTCATAGCTCAAAGAAATTTAGTGCTCTGTGAGGCTATTACTGAGGTGATACATTGGCAAGCAATTCCATGCTACACCAAGGATAAAGCTGAATCCCACTCACCACACAGCTGCCATTTCCTTGCCCCATCAAACGTTCTGCAGAACAAAAAGGGGTGACCAGAATAATTATTTATGTAAACATCACAGCTCAATTTTGATGGAAAAACAGATAATGTTGGAAAGGAGCAAGATGCCAAGACATTAACCGTTTAAAGATTGAGATTGCGATTTATTTTATTTATATGCCGCCCTATTCCCAGCGGGACTCAGGGCAGCGAACAACTCAAGGGGGAAAGGGAACACAAAAGTACAATACAAGCGATTAAAATAGCCAACAGCCACACAGGTCGAGAGGGGAGGGGAGCTCATCAACCCCAGGCCTGCCGACACAGCCAGGTTTTAACGGCTTTTCAGAAGGCCTGGAGAGAGGTGAGGGTCCGAATCTCTGCGGGGAGTTCGTTCCAAAGGGCCGGAGCTGCCACAGAGAAGGCCCTCCCCCGGGTAGTAGCCAGATGGCATTGGCTGGTAGACGGAACCCAGAGGAGGCCAACCCTGTGTGATCTAATGGGTCTTTGGGAGGTAATTGGCAGCAGGCGGTCTCTCAAGTACCCAGGTCAAACCAGAATGTACGGTATTTGTTTGTTCAAAATCATTAACCACCCATTTTAAATGTGAATGGTTGAGAGACCTAGGAATATCTAGCTTATCAAAGAGAAGGATTAGGAGGGACATGATAACTGTCTTCTAGTACTTGAGGGGTTGTCACAGTGAAGTGGAGATTGACTTATTCTCCAAAGCACTAGGACAAGTAATGAGCGGGAACTTGTTAAGGAGAGATCCAACCTAGGATACATTTTCTGACAGTGAGAACAATCAATGGAATAGCTTGCCTCCTAGGGTTGTGGGTGCTCCATCACTGGAGGTTTTCAAAAACAAAACTGGACAATCATTTGACTGGGATGGCATAAGGTCTCCTGCCATCAGCATGGGGTTGGACTACAAGACCTCCTTCCAGCCCTGTGATTCAGTGTTCTATAAGTAGATGGTGAACAATCATAAAAAACTAAGTACAAGTACAGTAGTCCTCAATTTACAGCAACAATTGAGGAAAGGACATACCATTATCTCCTTAAGAACTGGAGGACTAGTCCTTCCTCCAAGGAAGAATTAATCATCACCAAGACTCAGCCTCATGTTCTCTCCCAGGCAGCCTTGACCAGCAGGAGGGGGAGGAGGGGGTATGGATCCAACACTAAGTGGCCAAACTAGCAGTAGCCCTATCCACTTCCTCAGATTCAACAAGATTGAACTCCCCCCAGCCCAGGCCATCTTTTCTTTAATGATTCTATTCCACTATTTCTTCGATATGGAATAGAATAGAACAGAACAGAATAACAAAGTTGCATGGGACCTTGGCGGTCTTCTAGTCCAACCCCCTGCTTAGGCAGGAAACTCTAGACCATTTCAGACAAATGGCTATCCAACATCTTCTTAAAGACTTCCAGTGTGCGGGCATTCACAACTTCTGGAGGCAAATTCTGTTCCACTGATTAATTGTTCTGTCAGGAAGTTTCTCCTCGGTTCTAAGTTGCTTCTCTCCTTGATTAGTTTCCACCCATTGCTTCTTGTTCTGCCCTCAGGTGCTTTGGAGAATAGTTTGACTCCCTCTTCTTTGTGGCAACCCCTGAGATATTGGAACACTGTGATCATGTCTCCCCTAGTCAAGGTGAGCCAAGGTGGCGCAGTGGTTAAATGCAGCACTGCAGGCTACTGCTAGATCAGCAGGTCAGCGGTTCAAATCTCACCGGCTCAGGGTTGACTCAGCCTTCCATCCTTCCGAGGTGGGTAAAATGAGGACCCAGATTGTTGGGGGCAATATGCTGACTCTCTGTAAACCGCTTAGAGAGGCCTGAAAGGCCTATGAAGCGGTATATAAGTCTACTGCTATATTGATTAGTCCTTCATTTCATTAAACTAGACATACTGTGTACTACTCAACCCGCATAACATTCACCGGTTCTGCCCAAAGGCTGGAGTCCGATGTAGCACAAACATGAGTGCCTTTGTCTGCTAGATGTGCTGCGTATTCCTCCCAGTAACCCTGTAGGTGAATCCCAATATTACTCCTTCGAAGAAAAGACTGGGTCATCCAACACAGGACTGCTGGGCAACTATCTGTGGGTGCAATAATGACAGAGAAATAATTACTGCTGCCCACATGGCCATGCGGTAGGCTCCAACAGCAGCCATAGCCTGTGTTCTATCATCTTTGTTTCTTGTTGTTTTCCATTAGTCCTGTAGGTATATGGCTCTCTTTAGTTTCCTTAATTCGTCCATATACCACGGAGGATTGTGGGAACCATGGGGTGCAGAGAGGCCACTCAGGCATAATCTGGTCCAAAACCACAGCTCCTGTCCCATTCCAAGGTTCAGTCAGACTACAATCCCAAGCTCCCTCTTAAATCCAATTGGGTCCGTCAGTTTCCTGCTTGATCTAATAGGTCCAGCTTTCTTGTGGAAGGGCTGAAGCCAGGGCCAGATTTAGATGAAAAGAGGCCCTAGGCTATTCCACTTATGAGGCCCTTTCACCTCCCATTTTTAAGTTTGTAAATTGCATGAGAGACAATAAAATACATCATTACTGTGATATATATTAATATATATCAATATATATAGCTGGCCTCCCGATGGAGGGCAGCTCTGCTCTGCGGCAAAGGCAGCGAGGCCAGCCGCCTCCCCTGCTGCGTTCAGCTGCCCGGCTCGGCCCCCTCGTCCTCACCTGCCTGGCTGCTGGTGGGCTCCGCATCGACGGGGTGGCTACTGGGAGCAGCCACACCTCTTGCCCGACCGCCGGTGCCGGGAACGTGGGCGGGCTCCCCAACTGCCGAGGCGCTGGAACGATCTTAACCAATACATTTTTATGTTTGTTTATTAGTCATATGCATAGAATTTCTCCTTATTTTCGGTTCAGTGTCTTAGTGTTCACCGTTTTTAGAATAGTGTAATTTTAATTTTGCTAACAATTTGAATGTAGGCCCCTCTTGATCTTGAGGCCCTAGGCTGAAGCCTAGTTAGCCTATAGGAAAATCCAGCCCTGGCTGAAGCAGTGGTGGGATTCAGCCAGTTCGCACCTATTCGGGAGAACCGGCTGTTAAATTTCTAAGCAATTCAGAGCAGTTGTTGCAATAAATCTCCTTTTGTTTTTTTTCCACTTTACAGGGCTAATCCTATAAGGAAAGCAGGAAGGAAACATTCTGGTGTTGTTTCTAGCCTAATCTTTATTGCCCTGCTTATAGAAACTGCCTCTCCAGCTAACCCTTCTTACATTGTAAAAGCTAAAGCGAAGTGCCAATCGATCTGCGTGACATTGAGTTGGCCACACCCACCCAGTCACATGACCCCCGAGGCACACCTATCTGGCTGGTTATTAAGGCAGAGAACTGGTTGTTAAATTATTTGAATCCCACCATTGGGCTGATGCCATCATCAGATCACTCTCTAAGGCTCACCAGGTTGTGATCTGATGATGACAGGGGATTCCCCCAATTCCAGAGCACCCTGCCAACAGGAAAAAGCAGCTCAGGTGAATGAACTTCTAATATGCATCAGGCCCTGGATGTGTTGGGAGAAGCTCATGGCTGTCATGGTAGCCATGTGCCTCTGAGCTATCTGAGACCCTGCAACCAGAAAAGGCAAGTCGAAATCCCCCAAGAACCATAATCCTGGGGAACTCCACCACCTACCAACTCAAGGAGTCAAGGATCTCAGGCAGGGAGGTTGCTATGTAGCAGAGAGCTGGTACAATAGCAACAGTGCCCAACTTGACGAATAGAGTCTTGTACTCATCAATCTGAGGGTCAGCAACCTTAAATGCCTCCCAGGTATCTTGGATAACCACTGCCACGCCACCAACTCTACCCTGGGGACATGGCCGGTGCCACACATGGAACTCAGCTGAGCACATCTTAGAGAGGGGAACACACACACACACACACACACACACACACACAACCGTCACACTCAGGTCTCGGTAATTCATGCCTGGTCATCCCTTCACTGACGATCTTCGGTCATATTTCTCGCTAGCTGTCACTATCTGTATTCACAATAATCACATTCACATAATTGCCTTCCCAAGTTTATTGTTAACCAATCTGAAATGAATCCACATCTTCTAAACTCCTTAACGCAAAGCAGAGCCTCTCCTCCATACCAAAAAATGAAAATGTCTATGTTGGCAGTCCTAAAACAATGGTTGCACACATACCGACGGCTAGCATTTTGCATCATCTCTTTTACCACATGAACTTGGGAAAAATACCACAAGCGAGCTTTCAAAGCTCCTCATAGGGACCCCTGGAGCGCAGGGAAGCTGTCATTACCCTCCAGACAAAAGAAAAGAGTCTCTCTCCTTGCTTTGTGACGGGATAAAGTGAGACAGAAGGGTCCAGGCAAAAAGAAGAGGGTGAACTCTTCAGGGGTCAAGGAGGCAGGGGAGGAGGAGGAGGAGGAGGAGAAGCGATCGGTTGGGCTCCTTACTGTGACTCATTCTTCTCCAGATGGCCTGGACAAGCCCATCTGTGTCTCCCCAGGGTCACACAGGCCAGTTCCTCTGCTTTAGAAGGGTAACTGTTCTTGACAATGAGGCCAAAGGGCAAAGGCAGGGGAGGGGGCTCCTGCCAAAGGGGAAAAGCCCCATTGTCCCATTTAGCCCAAGGCCAGCAGCACCAGATGTGCAGGAGAGAGAGAGAGAGAGAGAGAGGGAGGAAGGGAGGGAGGGAGAGAGAGAGATAGGTAGGTAGGTGTAAAAAGGACAGTTATGAATGATCACCTTCCATTGCTTCCATAGCATCTCTAGCAGTGACCTCAATGCCGGAACAAGAATCAGGCTAGTTAGTCTTCCTAGCAAAACAATCGCAATTTCAGTGGAGCCCTACCCCCACCTCCATCCCCTTGGATAATTCAAATGTTTACTTAAAGGTAAAGGTAAAGGTTCCCCTCGCACATATGTGCTAGTCATTCCTGACTCTAGGGGGCGGCCCTCATCTACGTTTCAAAGCCAAAGAGCCAGTGCTGTCCGAAGATATCTCCATGGTCATGTGGCTGGCATGACTAAACGCTGAAGGTGCAGGGAGCGCTGTTACTTTCCCACCAAAGGTCGTCCCTTTATTTTTCTACTTGCATTGTTCAAATGCTTTCGAACTGCTAGTTTGGCAGAAGCTGGGACAAGTAATGGGAGCTCACTCTGTTAATGGCGCTAGGGATTCGAACCACCTAACTGCCAGCATTTCTGATTGACAAGCTTAGTGTCTTAGCCACTGAGACACTGCTTCCCTACCTTTACTTAGGGGGTCCAATATTTTTCTTTTCTGGATTTCTTGCTTATAGCAGCATAGTTATAACTAGTGGTAATAAACATTTATGTCTGATTTTATTTGAGTGGCAATATAGCACAACCCTAGATATGTTTACTCTGGTCAGTCTCTTCCAAGGCTAGCTGATTTCATGAATCCATCACCCTTACAACTTAAGAGACTTGTACAATTTTAGAAACCTTGTTTTAAAAATACAACATTTGGAACTGACTTAAGACTATCTTTGATGTGATATTGACTTAAAATGTTTTTTAAAAGATACAGATTTACATGTGTACTAAAGAAAGAAAAACATGTGAACAGCAGGAAACAATAAAAATAAAAGCTAAGTTGGACTTTCCTCCCAAATATCCATCTAAATAAAAAGCAGTTTGACCAATAATTCTTTGTTTACTTGCCAGAGAGTAAGCACCATTTCATCCATCATAACATCCTAGACTTACATTGTTCACTCTCTTTGCATGGGAAGCCTTCCTTTGCAGCCATGATTAAAAAGGCATTGAAGACATTTTTCCGCTTGAATGGAGGAGAAATTTATAAAAAATATATATAATAGCATTTGGGGAAATTCTATATTAGAATAGAGATAGTCCTCGAATTACAACCACAGTTGAGCTCAAAATTTCTGTTGAATGTGGAACATAGAATAGAGTTGGAAGGGACCATGGAAGTCTTCCAGTCCAACCCCTGCTTGAGCAGGAGACCTTATTCCATTTCAGACAAATGGTTGTCCAGTCTCTTTTTGGAAGGCTTTAGTAATGGAACCCCCACAACTCCTGAAGGCAAGCTATAGCTATGCAAAACATTTTCAATGCCCTTCTAACTTCGAACGAAGTAGAACTTTTGTAGGAATTATACATAAATGGACTATTGTAAGTTAAGGACTACCTGAATAAGGTAAAATCTTATTCAAGTCATGCTTGCCCCTGTTGACATGGAGATTAAGTTTTCTTGACTATAATCTGGAAGTTCATTTTGTGAATCCATTTTTTCCTAGAGGATTACTTACTTCCCAGTCTAGCATAGTGTCACGGAATTCCTTGGTGGTCCCCCATCCCAGGGGTACTCAGGCTCAAGCCTTCTAAGCTTTGGAGCCCAGATATGATCAGCCAGGTGCTGCCACCTGCTGAGACATTTCAGTGGACCAAACATATTCTTACATTTCTGTGCTGGTCTCTCACTTCCTCTTTCTCACACACGCGCACGCGCACACACAATATTTGGCAATATGGGAAACTACATTATACCTAGCTAGCTTCACACCTTGTACTAAACTAAAACGGTGTTTAATTTTGGCTTGCGTAGGTGCTTGAAATTAGCTGTGAAGTATCCTAGGTTACTTGTTCAACAAACCATGGTAAAAACAGACCATGCAATGTGGAAATCTAGTCACTGAAATAAATCAATGATTCCGTTAGATTAGGAGTGTCCAACCCATGGACCTCACGCAGCTCTGGAGAGCGAGTAATGTGGCCCCACAAAATCATAAACGTTTAACATTATTATGTAATTTTTAGCATTTTTTAGCGATACTATATATTTTATATGCAGCCCAAGACAAATCCCTCTTTACTCAATGCAGCCCAGGCAAGCCAAAAGGCTGGTCGCCCGTGGATTAGATCAGTGTTTCTCAACCTTGGCAACTTGAAGATGTCCGGACTTCAACTCCCAGAATTCCCCAGCCAGCGAATGCTGGCTGGGGAATTCTGGGAGTTGAAGTCCGGACATCTTCATGTTGCCAAGGTTGAGAAACACTGGATTAGATCATTGTTTATTCTGGTAAGGATAGAGAGTAAATCAAATCTGTTGGTAGACCTGATTTGCAGAAGATCAAAAAGATATACCAATTGCCTTGTAATTGTAACGGTTAAAAACTCCTCCCACTCCCACTAAAAAACCCTTCATATTATTCAAGAGTATATTTTGTGTGTGGAAAAGGTATGAGATTTTATATTTAAAATACATTCCCAGGCTGGTAGTTTAATTCTGTAATAATGTCTTGCAGCAAGCTAGATTTGGCTAACGCTGGGAATCTAGTTATAGATCCACCAGAAATAATTTTATATAGACTCAATCAGATTTCTCCAGAATTTCAGAGTTGCTTTCTTCTGAAGATTCTGGTCACTGAAGTTAGGATCTTCCCAGTGGTGGGTTGCAGGTGGTACGCCCCGGTACGGGCGTACCGAGCCTGCCCGGAGCACCGGATACCGTTCCGGTACAGTGCTCCGAGGGCTCACCCGCCTGCCCAAGCTCCTTACCGTGGTTGAAAGATTTCGACGCTTCCGTGCACGCCCATGGCGTGTGCAGCGCCTGCGCGATGCTCCACTGAGCAGCTGGAGTGTTGTGGAGGCTTGCAGAAGCGTCGTTTGCAGCTACAACGCATGTGGGCGGCATCAGGCCCTTTCCAATCATACTGGTTGGAACGGGATCCGGAACCCACCACTGGATGTTCCGCATCCGTGCAAGGTGTGTGCACGAGTAGCTTTAGTTTAGACTGCCATATCATGGGACTAACTACAGAGGAATGGCACAAAGGCATAATAAAAGGTGTGTATAAAGGCATGTAAACAGTAGTGAAATTCATTTTTTTTTTACTACCGGTTCTGCGGGTATGGCTTGGTGGGTGTGGCAGAAGAAGGATACTGCAAAATCCACATTCCCTCCCCACTCCTGGGGGAAAGATATTGCAAAATCTCCATTCCCACCCCACTCTGGGGCCAGTCAGAGGTGGTATTTGCTGGTTCTCCAAACTACTCAAAATTTCCACTACCGCTTCTCCAGAACTGGTCAGAATCTGCTGAATTTCACCCCTGCATGTAAACAACCATTCCTGTTTGGCAGATTCCACACTGCAAGGCCTAATCCCAGGAACATGACCTGCTTGTGGAATATCCTCCAAGGCAGGTAGCTAGTTTTTGTGGCGAAGAGACTTTTAGTCTAAACCACAAAGGCATCTTTAGGGGACCTACTTCCTCATTGCTAGGGCTGCTTCCTTTTCCATCACAAAGAACACCATCAGCATTCAAGATTCAAGCTCTGCCATATGTTTTTCCATGGAACGGTAGAAGCAGATTTTGGAGATCCAGCTGCAAAAGAAGCCTGTTCTGACATAGGCTGAAATAAAGTCCTTTGGGGGGTGTAAAGATTCTGGCTTATAAAATCAAGGTTCAGGCCTATCTACTGCAATTCTGCCATTCCTTTATTCCTCTCTTTATATGTCCTGCCTTAGTCGTGATCTAAATCAACTTTCTACAGATATTAAGGTAAAGGTTCCCCTTGCACATATGTGCTAGTCTTCCCGACTCTAGGGGGCGGTGCTCATCTCCGTTTCAAAGCCAAAGAGCCAGCGTTGTCCAAAAACGTCTCCATGGTCCCATGGCCGGCATGACTAAACGCTGAAGGCGCACGGAATGCTGTTACCTTCCCACGAAAGTGGTTACTATTTTTCTACCTGCATTTTTACATGCTTTCAAACTGCTAGTTTGACAGAAGCAGGGACAAGTAATGGGAGCTCACTTCGTTACACGGCCCTAGGGATTCGAACCACCAAACTGCCAACCTTTCTGATCAATAAGCTCAGTGTCTTAGTCAGGGGTAATATATTACCAGTTTGGACGGGTTTGCCCGAACCGGTAGTAAAAATGCTACTGGTTCGCCCGAACTGGTAGTAAAATAAATGAAACCGGTTGGTGTGAACTGGTTTTTCCAATGATTAGCTGTGCCACATGATTTATATTAGCTAGAAAGCAGGATTTTCTGCTTTCTAACTAATATAAATTGTGTGGTACAGCGGATTCCACCCCCTCGCTGTTAACTTATCTTACTTTTTTGACGCTCTGCGCATGTGGAGATACTGCGAATGCACAGTGGTTGCACGTGCGTGCACGTGCTCACATTGCTACTGAACCAGTAGCAAAGGTAGGCGCATTTCACCCCTGGTCTTATCCACTGAGCCACCACGTTCCTTCCACTACAACTATTACTACGGTTCATAAACTGGCATTCTAGTTTATTTCAGATGTAACAGAAAACTGCAATTTAGCCCCTCTAAATGCAATATCCTTAGCCACAAGTTGGAAATTGCAGTTTTATTTTTCAATGGTGCCTATATTAGTTCTTTCCAGATCCTTTTCCTGTAAGTTCCTCTCCTCCAACAGATGAAGCCAGGGAAAGGCTCTGATCTGGAATAACAACTGCTACAATCCAGGCAGGGAGAGGAGGACCCACAATCTCTGCAATATGCTCCTTGGCGTTCTTATGTAACAGGGTCAGCACAGCAGCCATTTTTTTTCCCAAAGCATTTCCTCTACACTTCTCTGAGGTTAATTTGACTCTGTTCTGTGTGTTACAGCAAATGCGATACATGGTATGTATTTACATACCAAATACAGAGTGGTATTTACTAGGGGACACAAAGCTTCATATGAATCATAAGGTTTCATTTCAGTTCTGACCAAATGTTAACTCTGCTTGCTTTGGAGCTGAATGTCAACAGCGACGAAAAGAAAGAGAAGAGTGATGAACTAGTGATGATCCTACAATAGCACTCAAATGGGCCTATGCCGTTTGCCTACTGCTTTTCTTTGTTTTTTTTTCTTAGGACAAATAGTTAAGACTTGTCGGTTTCTCAATCAATCACATCCTTTGCCATTTTTAAAACTCTTTTATTTTTTCCCCAAATCTAACTGGTGGGTTTTTAGTGGAACATAAGAAGTTACAGAAATGCGACCAGAAATATTGACTAGTGCTATTTTAACCATTCTAAAACCAAGCAGGGAAACGTGTTAAGGCTGAGGTGTAAAAATGCACGCGGGGGCCTGAATTATATAAAAATGGCATATATTGTAGTAAGGGTTTTCATCTAATAAAAGTTACCAACTTCTTCGGAGTTCCGCCTGCTTCCCCGTCTATAAATACACCCCCCCCCCTTCCGGAAAAAAAAGAGGGCAGATACATCCACGAGAAGAAACAAACAAGACTACAAGACGGGACGACTTTAATCGTGGGTTTACAAGAGCCTTCGCAAAGCAGAGCCATCGTTTCCTGTTCGTTTTATTTAGAACCGACTTTCAACTCTTTTTTTTTCTAATAAAAAGGGCCAAATTCTCGGGGAAGGCGCCGACCTGCAGTTTTAAGAACCACTGGGCGGGCCCGTCAACGTAGTACGCTTGGTCTGCTTTTTAATTTTTCTTTTACTCCAAATATAGTCCAGGAACGTATCAGGGTCTACAGTAACCCGAGGAACAGAAGGATCGACTTTCCTTCTCCCTGGAGAGCTGTAACATTCCTTGCAGTAATTTAATTTTTTTTAAAAATTTTCTTCCACTCGGAGGGCGTTGCAACCTCCCGAACGTAAACTTCAAAATCTTCAGTTCCTCTCCTCCCCCGCCCCCAACTCCCTCCCCTCCCCTCCCGCCAGCGGTGCCTGTCGGGAGAAGCCAGTCGTCCTACAAGGCGGCCAGCCCCCAAAGGGGCGTGGCCACCCCTGCCCTTCTCTTTCCTCCGGCGGCGCCTGGAATGTTTGTTAGGTAAACACCGCATAGTAGAGTTTTTAGCCTCGCCTCCTCCGCTCTCCCCTCGCTCGCTCTCTCTCCCTCTCGCTCTGAGCCAATGGAAAGGCTGGAGCGGTTTCAAGGCTACTCCCTGTGTAAGAGAGCCGCTGGGCTGGTGGTAACAAAATAACAAAAGCGTCGAAGGTTGCAAGAGTAACGGGGCTTCTTGCAACCCCCCCTCACCCCACCCTCCTCGGCTTCGCTCCCCGTTTTGGGCCCTTATGCACGGCGGAGAGTCCGTTTTGGGTCCCGATTCGTGGGAAGCCCACCGGGCGGAAGCGAAGCGCAAAAAGGATCCGGAGCTCGCTTGTTGTTGATCTGGAGGGAGAGGACTGGAAACCGCCTCCTGTGTCCCATTTCCTCGCGCCCGCGCGTGTGTTGTGTTGCGTGTGTGTGTGTGCGAGAGAGAGATTGTGTGTGGGGTTGCCCCCCACCCCCACCCCGCACCTTTGCTTCAGCCCTGGATTCTCCATGTTGGACCCGATCTGAGGAGCATCTACATCTCTGCCTTTGCAAAGAGCTGACTCCTCGGCTTTGCAACTGAAGGAGGAACGGGGCGGACTCCCTTCTCCATCGCGCCCATTCCTTCTCTTGCTTCCTCTCCCCCCCCCCGTCCCCACTCCTCCTCCTCCTCCTCGGATATTTCCCTCCTCCGGACTAAAGGATCCCCAGGGTCTGTGGGATTGTTAGATGGAAAGCCGGTCTATCATCACCCAAGTGCAGAGGGACGAAGCCTTGGTCTTTTCAAAACAAGGTAAGGGCGAAGTCGAAGTTGGAAACTTGTTTTCTTCCTAGCTGGCCACCCGTCCTGGCGTGGGGGGGGGAGGGAGAGGGAGGAAGAGACTCCCCTCTCTTCCCCCTCCCCACTTAAAACAGCCTCGGTTTAAAAAAAAGTGCGCGCGCGGGTGGTTCACTACTACTTGATCCAATGCAATAATAATAATATAACAATAAAGGAGGAACTCTGAAGTTCTGGCGTGGGTGGAAAGGAGGAGATGCTTCTTAAAAAAAAATACTTTCCTACCAAATTGTGGGGAGGGGACGCGCGTTTTTTAAGAGAGAAAAAAAGCTTCCCCCTCCTCTTCGCGTTCTGATGTATCGCGTAGAGCTGCGAATGTCAGTCAATCCGTTTCGATTTTTTTTATGGGTGGGGGGGGGAGGTAGCGACAGGTCTGTGCGAGGACTCTCCTCCCCTCCCTCCCTCCCCCAAATGTCGAACTCGACCGGGCACTGTGCGAAGTGGGGTGGGTGGTTGGTGGGAGAAGTGAACTTGGTTTGCCTCCCCTGGGAACGGCCTTGTTTTTCCCCTCGGTTTTCCCCCGTTCCCGCGCCTTCCTCCCACCCCGCCTGGTCCGAGGGAGGAAGGGCAGGCAGGGGAGAAATTGGGGCGCTTCTTGCATAGACATCGCGCTCCCTTAATGAGGAAGGGAGAAAACTCTGGACGTTTGTTTTTCACCCATCTCTCTTCCCCCCCCCCCCCGCTTGTAGCTCTTCCGCGCCTGCGTAGCTAAACAGGCACTTGAATCCCTTCCAAACGTTGCTCTTGAATCGTTCCGGATCTGGAGCGGGTGGGTGGGTGGTTTTTGTTTTTTTGTACCCGCCCTTCAAATCCCAAATTTTAAGTCACATTGGAATCAGGTTTTTTTTTGTTTTTTTTGCCCACCCCAGGTCTTTTCCTAGCGTCTAAAATGAAGACGAAGCCATTACGTTGACATACACAAGCACAAACACACACCCCTTAAAAAGACCGAAAGTGTCAATGACGGCATAGCCATATTCTCTACGCGAACGACTTTTCGTGCTTATAATATATTCCGGGGAATGTAGTCATGTAGTACTACGGGGGCTTTTGAGGTTGACAATCCGGATCACATTTACTATCGAGCGAGGAAACGGGGCTACCGAACAGGTTTCCTCCGGATAGTTTAATAATGCTACCATTGGGTGGACGGCAAAAAAGCCCGTTTCCTAAAGCGTTTGAGACTTGTATTTTCAGTATCCTAAAAAAAACCAAAAAAAAAAAAAAACCCCATTGCTTTCCTTTTTGGAGGTCCGCACAGGATTGGATGAGATCGTTGCGTTTTAATGTTGCCACCTATTTATGTTGCTTTTCTCCTAACCCCCCCCCCCTTTCGTTTGTGCTGTGTTTATTCAGCTGATGTTGGCTAACCAGATTTTTCCGCTTCGCTATTGGCCAAACGACTCCGCCTCCCCTTGCGCGTTCTTGACAGAAAGGGTCTCGGGGAGAAGCAACGGGGAGGGGTGGGGGTGGGAAGGCTGGACAACTTGTCCTCTGCTGGGTGCCACTTAATTGCTCTCCAGTTGCAAATCTCCTAGATTCGCTGTACCTTCACTCTCTCTCTCTAGATAAATGAATGCAGGAATCAATTCCACCCCCACCCCTCAATAACCTTGCAGATTTACATGCAGCTAAATATGCAAAAGTTGTCCCAGATGCATTCCGGCACCTCTTCCCAAACTGTTGCCTTCCAGGTGGTTTGCCAACTGTGGGAGTTGCAATCCTACGCCCTATCAGGATGTCAGGTTAGGGCAGGCATCTTGGGAGGATTGGGCATACCTGCCCTCTTGTTAAGCTGAAGAGGGAATGAAAAATGGAGTTTTATTTTTGCATTATGTTCTTAATTCTGGGCTGTGTCTCCCACCCAATACAGCTATTATGAGTCCAGATTATTTTAGTCCCAACTGCTTCTGATTTTTTCGCATTTATGATTTGTGAATAACAATCTAAATCATCTAATCATCGATAACATCCCATTATTTTGTCACTGGTCTTGATAAAAGTTTGCCAGATCAAAAAAATTGGATGCTCCGCAGTGCCGCAGAGCTGGATGTGTTTTGTGATGGAATCTGAATTTCAGATGTTCCAAAAGAAGGGGTCATTCATCGAATTCTCTTGATACCCGTCTTTACAAGAAGGAAGGTTTGGGGGGGGGGGGTTGGAAAGTTCTTATTTGCCAAGAACTCAAACCTGATTACCTGAATAGATAGATGCAGTAGGTGTCAAGAAAAGTGAAAGGGACTGCTTTGGAGAAAGCAAAGTAATCCTGTGCATAATGATTCTGGACCCAAAAAAACAATAGGTCCTTAGAGTAAGATTAAAAGGCTGAAGAGAGGAGGAAATAGCTGGTGTTAAAAGATTTGCTTTGGAGTAAACAGTCATGCATAAAATTGAATTGGTGCATTTAATGAAGTGCTTGATCATATTCTTCTCCCCCCCCCCCCACCTGCTTCTCCTCAGTGCCTGGAACAGTTTCGTTGCCAGCTCTCCACTTGCCCTCCTCCCCTCCCCTTTTTTTTCTCCTTTTCTTTTTAAAGTTGTCTCTTTTCAGGGAAATGGAGGTTTTGGTGGCAGCCATCCAGGGAAGCTTGGATATGGAAGCCTCTGGTGAACAAACAAGATGCAAATTAAACTAAGACCTTAGGAGGGCCTGCCAAAGTACATTTAAGCCCACTAGCCAGTTTCCGAATACTGCAGCTCTCCTCTCCCCTGTAATTTTAACAGGCTGTGTTCTCTGCAATCTTTCTTGATCAAGGAATGTGAATAAAGGTTTGTAGGAGGACTTGTTGATAAAGGCCTTGGAGCAAAGCCTGGGGACTGGGTGCATTTTGTTAGCAATCTGTATAGGAGGCATCAAATAGAGAATGCAGGTTGTTGCTTTTTTTACTTGGTGAATTGGCAGTCAGGTGAGGATTTCTACTTTTGGGAGGGGATCCTGGATTCTGAACCAGGTCTCTATTTTCTGATGCTAGCTTTTTTTTAAATTGAAAGGGAACCAGTTTGGTGTAGTACTTAAGGCATAGGCATGGGAGGGGTGAGATGGTGAGTTCTAGTTCTGTCCTAGGCACAAAGTCAGCTGGGTGATCTTGGGCAAGTCATTTCTCTCAGCCCGAAGAATAGGCAGCGGCCAACCACTTTTGAAAACCCTTACCAAGAAAAACTGCAGGAATCGGGTAGTCTTCAAGAATCAAACGCAATTGAATAGAAAAGTTACTGAAATGTACTATAGCAATAGCACTTAGAATTATATACTGCTTCATAGTGCTTTACCGCCCTCTCCAAGCAGCTTACAAATGTCACCAATAATCTGAGACCTCATTTTACCGACCTTGGAAGGATGGAAGACTGAGTTAACCTTGAGCCCAGTGAGATTCGAACTGCCAAATTGCAGGCAGCCTGCAGTACTGCCTTCTAACCACTGTGCCACCACGGCTCTTCCTCTATAAGGTGATAAATGTTTGTTTTTTTTAACCAAAAGAGAGACATTGGCCTAGTGGTTAAGGCTAGAAAAAGTGATTGCATGATTTCTAGTTTCACCTTAGACATGAACTGGGTGACCATGGGCCAATCATGCTCTCTCAGCCCAATTCACCTCACAGTGCTGTTGTTGTGTGGAAAATGGGAGGAGGAAGGTGCATTGGATATGTTTGTACAGAGTTATTTGTTAAAAAATAAAGCGATATAAATAAAGTATGCTAGTGTCCACAGAAAGGGGATCTGATGGCTGTGTGCTTAGTTTAAATTTAAAAAAAATTGTAAAAAAAAAAAAAGAGCAGAGTAACACTGGGACTTCTTCTCAACCATTTCCAAAATTAACCAGCAAGAAAGAAGAGAACAAATTGGTAGGTGATTGTTTATAATCACTGTCCCTCAATTATGGAGCTGCTTTTCATTAAAGGTTACCTTTAAATTGGAAGGATTTAAGCTCAAAACAAGTTGATGTTGGTCTGTAGAGATGTGAAATATTGCGAATTGTTGCAAATAGCTCTTAACTTTAGAGATAGAAGAGATAGAAATTAAACTCAATGTTTTATATGAAGAAGCATGTGGATTCTGGAAGGAAAATGGTGGCAAGCTTATTTTTGTTGACAAGAAAGGCATTACATAGCCATAAAAGTTCATCAATACCGGACAGATTTAATAAAGGCAAATTTCAGAAATCAGTAGAATCTGAAGGGGGGGAAGAAAATCAATTCTATGCATAACATGTACCTAGGTCAGAATATAGTAATTCGGCTCGTATTAATATGTGACAGCCATAAGCCATTGAATCTTAGGTCTAATGTGAACTTGGCTACAATTTGATATGGGGAGGGGGGGCTAGGCCTCCAATCAATCCTTGCGCTCCTCTCCATTTAGAAGTACATTTTTGGGATGTGAAGTCGATATGTCAAATAGAAGGCTGCTACTGTATATCAGAGTTAGAAACAGGAGAGGCCATACATACCATGGGCATGCTAGAGAGAGCAAAAATGGGTTATACAAAATATATCTACATAATGCTTTTGCGGGGGGGAGGAGGGCAAGGGTTTTTTTTTTTTTTTGGAGGGGGGACAACAGTTTGGCAGCATTAGCATATTTTCAGAATATCCACGAGGCTAGGCAAGCAGGAAGCTTTTCATTGTCCAACATAGCAATATACCAAACAACAAGAAGAGCTTTTTTTTAAAGGATTCCAACTGTTCCTAACATTGCTGGGATTGTGAGGATCAGTCCAGGGCAAAGTCTGTCCCAGTTACTACATTCCTTTCTAGGTTTTTGTATTTTGTACTCTGATGGAGGGGAGAGCGTATGGATCCATTAAATGGGAATCGCAGGAGGAATCAGCTGTTGCCATGAGCTCTTTTGTTCTCCTGTAACATGTTAAATTTTGTGCAGGAGTTAGTAGCACAGACTGATGCAGGAAGCTCTCAGGCTTGCAGACAGTAAGTTGCCTCTGAGATTGATCTATTCTAGGGTGAGTAGGTGACGTCATTCAGGTTTTCAGCTTACCTTCCCTTTGCCGTGTTCACATTCTGGAGCTGGGTATCCACGTCTCATGTTCTGTAAAACCAAGAACCGCCATTTGGGAGTCCACCCACTCCTGTTCTCAGGAGCCTTGGAACAAAGCTAACATTAGTCGGGTTTAATGGGATGCGATGATTTCTATTTATGAACAGAGGACATACTCTTTGCATGGTTTTGCTTTTTGTGGTAGCACCCACAGTCTTAAAATTAATATTGAAGACTGAAAAATCTGTCTTTGGAATTTAGTAGGGATTGGTTTAATTACGATATCTGCTGTCTTTTTTTTTTTTTTAATAGTCTGCCTTTTTGTCTCATGGGTTCAAGAAATAAGAGTTGTTTGGATGGAAGGTCTCAAATGGTAGGTACCCGAACACTTTCAACTGGTGTGTGTGTGTGTGTGTGTGCGTGTGTGTGTGTGTAGAAATGTATGAAATGGTGGAGAGAAAAGGATTCCTATAGCGGATGAAGCCAGCAAACTGCTCTTCCTACACCCCACTCCACAAGGAGAGAGGAATGGTTTCATAGCCAAACTGTTTTTATTTTAACTGTAGAATTAATGGGAAATGCTTGAACACAGCAGCAAATGTCTTTTTTACTGGTTAGCTGCTTTTAGCAGGGAGGCTTTGAGAAATTTTAGAACTTTGTGATAATTATGTTTAAAAAGAAACGTTGGTTTAATTTGTACAGGAATGTTTGGAATGACATTCCTTTCTGTTTAGGTCATACCATACACAGCTTCCCAAAAAGCAAAGGCATCTCTTGGAGCATGCGTTGATACAAATTTAATAACTGAAGGTTGCTGCCTAGCATACTCCGTAAATACATTTTTCCTGAATCTGATGGGTTTCAGATTTTTTTATAGATGAGTGCAAAGTTTTGACTGACTTTTTTTAAAAGGAAGAAATGAGTACTCCAAGTACTTAAAAAAAAAACTAATTAAAGAATTCTGTGGGAGACAAACATGTGGGTTAAACATTAGGGATGAATACACACACAGTCTCAGAGATGAACTATGGTACCTAAAGTTTCAGGATCTTGTTAGTTTGGGTAAGACCTCCAGAGTTGTTGTCCAATTTGAATGTTTAAATGATGGGTTGAAAATCATTAACCTCATGAGGTAGAATCATAAACTAGGATTAATTAACACAGTTCAACTTTTAAATCATTTTTTAAAAATGTCTACTACCTCCTTAAGAGTATAAAACTTTTGCAATACTATTTAAAGGCCACTGGAGCTTTCAGTTGAGTTGTATACCTATGAGAGACACAAACATGCACACTGTCACACACACTGGTTTTAAAAAACTCGGCTAGGCTGTTAATAAAACCTAGGCACTTGTACAAATGGGTAACATTAAATATTGCCTTTAATGAGGCAGTCGCTTCATAGCATTGTGGTGATATAGGTTTCTTCACCAATGAAGCTTTTTCCACTGAGTAATTATTGTGATGCTTCAAAGAAAAGGGGCAGCTTTATATTCTGCCCCATGTTTTAAAGAGGTAGACTAATGCTCGAGCAAAGAAGAGGTAATTGCCTGATGAGAATTGCTAAATGGATTTCAAGCATCCTCAGACAGAGTTATTTTAGTTAAAAGGCTCCAAGAAATCTACCCTTGATTACAGAACACCCCCTTCCAATAGTTAGAAAATTACTAGAAAATAGTTATACAGAAACTACTTGGAAGAAAATATATTTGATGTCAGCAATCATGTCATGCAAGGACATCTGCTAGCAGAATATTCCTTCTTTCACGTTTGAGCTAGCAGGGCTAACAGAAGGGACAAATTCCCCTTTTAAAAATAAACACAGTTCTGAAATTCCTTAGAACAGATTCGTACCCCAGAGGGATTTCTTCACCACCCAGAATCTTCATTCTTCAAATCCCCACACTCAACATTTTAATTTATCTAATGAAAAATTCCTCTTCTGGGACCATATTTAAATTTTAGGAGATAGCAGAGTATGGCTGCCCAATTCTGATTTGACGTTCTACTTGTTTTTGAAATGTTAACCTGTGTGTGTGTGTGTGTGTGTGTGTTTGTGTGTATGTGTGTGTGTATCTGTATCCATAATGGATTCAACTGGTTGATGGAGTTATGTAAGTATTTTTTGCATTCTTGGAGCGGAGGAAAAAGACGCGACAAGGAGGTAGTAAAGCAGCAACCTTTTATTCAAGCAGAGTAACTATGATTCAACGTGGCGTGGTTCGCGCCAAACATTTATACCCCCGGGTTTGAACAATGAGCCAATGGGGCGTCGAGTAACCCGGCCAATCGGGGAGGGGATTGAACCGGCTCCACCCGAGAGCCAATCAGAAAAGGGGATCTTACTTCCCGCGCTAGTATTCAACACCCCTCCCCCCCTAGTTAAGCACCCTCAAGAAGGGCAAACATAATCCTGTAGATAGGTGGGACGATGACGCTCTCGTCCCGACCTTCGTAGTTCCCCGGCGGTTGTCGTCGGGAGGGGAATCGCCAGCGGAGACACGTCTGTAGCGGAACGGTGGTTCTGCGACGCAACCCCGAGGGATGGTGTGTCCGTGACAGCAGGAATGTCCAACGATTGACCCGTGCAATCTGGTTGGGATATAGGTTCAAAGTCTCGACAAGGGCTTCGAGGGAAAGAATAGCCAAAAGAGGCGCGTCTATCCGAAAAGTTCGTATCGGCTTGTCCCCCGTTTCCCGAGGAGGGGAAGTCCGTTGGGGATAAAGTCATCGAGGGTAGCTCATGCTGAGGGCGAATGTCTGAGGGGCTCGGGCCGTCTGTTTCCGCGGGGAGGCGTCGCCTTAATTGGTCCAGGTGGCGCCTCCATTGCGTTCCGTCGGCCAAGCCGGCCCTGAAGGAACAGGGGCCAGTCAGAGCTGTGATGGTTGCGGGAACCCACCGTGGATCCCCAGAAAAGGAACGAGCCCATACGGGATCCCCTAACTTAAACGTATGGGAAGGAAGGGCCCCCAAGTTGCTCGGTAAATCCCCTGCGTAAAGTGGATGAAGCCTATCTAGGGAGGTTCGCAATCTCCTACCCATCAAAAGCTCCGCAGGACTTTTATTAGTCGTTGGACAGGGTGTAGAGTGCTGGCTCAAGAGATAGGCCGCCACTCTCTCCTGCCAGTCCCCCTGGTCCATGCGACCCAAGGCTTCTTTAGCTGAGCGAACTGCGCGCTCCGCCCTACCGTTACTAGCTGGATGATACGGGGCTGTGGCCGCGTGTCTAATCCCTTGTCCGGCCAGGAATTCTTGGAACATAGTGGAGGTAAACTGGGGCCCGTTGTCTGAAACTATCACATCCGGAAGCCCATGTGTGGCGAACATCTTACGAAGAGCCCTCACGGTACTCTCTGCTGTAGTGGAGGTCATAAGTACCAACTCCACCCACTTAGAGTAAGCATCTACCACTATCATAAAGTTTCGGCCGTGAAAGGGACCGGCGAAATCAATGTGTAAACGGGACCATGGGCCTCTAGGGATTTCCCACTCACGAGGGGCGGCTGTGGGGGGATTCGGCCTAGAATTTTGGCATATTCTACAACGACCTACATAATCTGCGATTTCGGAATCTAGCAAGGGCCACCACACATAGCTGCGGGCTAACGCTTTCATTCGCGCTATGCCTGGGTGGTTTTTGTGAAGTGCAGGCAGGATTCGTGCCCGCAGGGCTGTGGGGATCACTACCCTATCCCCCCAAACAAGGCAACCCCCGTGAAGGGCAAGTTCAGCTTGTCGTGCCTTAAATGGTCGGAATTCTTCCGCTATCTTTTCTACGGGCCACCCCCTCAACACCCATAGAACTACTTGGGATAAAACGGGGTCAGCCTTTGTACAAGCTGCAACATCCGCAGCTGAAACGGGGAGGTCGGATTCAGCAATAGACAAAATGGAGAGAGATGGCACGTAGGCTGTGTCCGTCTGTGGCAAGGGACAACGACTCAGGGCGTCTGCGTGCCCTAGCTGCTTACCCGGACGATATAACAGCGTATATGAATACGCCGCTAAAAACTCGGTCCAACGTGTCATGCGGGGAGACAGAATGGGGGGGGTTGGCTTATCGCCTGCCAATAGGCCTAGGAGCGGCTTGTGATCCGTGACAAGGGTAAAATTCCTACCGTAAAGGTAGTCATGGAATCGCTTAATGCCGGACACTGCAGCTAGGGCTTCTTTATCAATTTGGCTATAATTTCTCTCCGTTGAAGAAAGCGTCCGGGAGTAAAAGGCTATGGGGGCCTCTGAGCCGTTCGGGAGAACATGGCTCAGAACCGCCCCTATGCCATAGGGAGAGGCGTCACACGTTAAAACTAGGGGCATCCTGTCGCTATATTAAATTAGGACTGCTGACGAGGTTAAAACATTCTTTATAGCCGCGAACGCCTGCGCTTCACGGCTACCCCATTTCCAGGCCGCTGACCGGTCAAGCAGTCGGTGTAACGGTTCAGCTAACGACGCCTTGTGGGGAATAAAAGGGGCGTAAAAATTTAAAAGCCCCAGGAACGCCTGCAATTCCGCCCTAGAGGTGGGTGCAGGAGCGTTTTTTATGGCCGCAACTTTCGAGGGAGTGGGGTGGATGCCCTGTGCATCGATGAGAAATCCCAAAAACTCTACTTGGGAAACAGCAATTTCGCATTTACTGCGCTTTAGCTTCAATCCGGCCTCCCTAAAACGTGTAAGGACCTCCCGCAGTATTTTTTGCAGTTCCGAGTGACTAGAGGCTGCAACCAGGACGTCGTCAAAATAAGGAACGACGCCTGGGAGCCCATGGAGCAACCGCTCCATGAGGCTCTGAAAAATCCCCGGGGCGACCGAGACGCCAAATTGGAGGCGGCGGCAACGGAAAGCCCCGCGGTGGGTGACAATGGTCTGGGCTGTAGCCGCATCGTCGTCTACGGGAAGCTGCTGATAGGCCTGTGCCATATCCAGCTTTGCGAAAATGCGGCCTTGCCCTAAAGAATGGAGTAGATGTTGCACTACAGGAACAGGATATGGATTTGCCTGCAAGGCCAAGTTGATGGTCGACTTATAGTCGGCACATATTCTCACCGATCTGTCGGGTTTGACCGGGAGAACTATGGGGGTTTCCCAACGGGCGTGATCTACGGGCTCTATTACCCCCTGCTCTAGAAGCTTATCCAATTCAGCGTCTACCTTTGCTCTCAATGCGAAAGGGACCCTACGCGCCTTCAGCCTAATAGGCGCGACCTGGGGATCGAGGCAAAGGGAAATGGGGGTGCCCTTGTAACAGCCCAATTTCCCATCGAACACATCTGCGAACTCATCTAAAACGCTATCTACGGTACGGGGGACTACCCTGTGCACCCCTTCTATGGTGAGGCCCAAAGCGGGGAACCAATCTAACCCAAGAAGAGCGGGCAGGTTATTCCTAACAATTAAAACTGGGAGTTTCCCCTTAAAATCTCCATATTCCACCCGAATGTGGAATATTCCTGCCGTGGGAATCCCATTTCCCTGGTAATCTAGGAGGGAGACCCCAGCCGGGCGCAATTTACTCTGAGGAACCCTGGGGCAAAGACGGGAAAACAAAGCCCAAGATAGAAGGGAACGGGAAGACCCAGAGTCCACCTCCATTCGGCAAGGCTGACCTTCAAGACGAACGACGGTGCTAATTTTGCGACCGCCGGCAGGGACGTGGGAGGCCCGGTAGACCACGCACTCAGCGCTGGGGAGCTGGTAGGTTGAATGGCAGTCCTCAGCTCGCCTCGCTAAACGTGGTTGTCGGTGGCGTTGCGGAGTCTGGCGCTGGTTGCTGGGCTGCATAAACGATGGGGCTGGCATGAGAGCCCGGCAGACCTTGGCGAGGTGTCCTTCTCCTCGGCAACGGCGGCAGACGGCGGAACGAAACGGGCAGGATGCGCGGCTATGACGGCCGCCGCATCCGCGGCAAGGTGCGTTTGAGGCTGGCTGAACGGGCGTCGGTGGTTGCTGGTGTGGCCTCTGCTTCGGCTGCGTCCTCATCTGTCCGACGGTTTCCTCCTCCTCATCTTCCGTGGGGGAGAGGTCGTCTACGAGGTTCGTCTGATTGGAAGGCCCCACAGCGGTTTGCGCAGAGGTTTTCAGCTGGAGACGTTCCATATCGGCCGTGGATTGTTCAGAGAGCTCTGCTGCTCGCGCGGTCTCCACAGCTTGCACCAGGGTAATTTTATGGTTTCGGAGCATACGGCTGCGCAATTGCACGTCGCGGACCCCGCATACAAACTGCTCCACGAGATTCTCTTCCAGGTCTGCAAAATCACATTGGGCGGCCACTGTGCGCAATGCCTCTAGAAACTGGCTGATGGATTCGTTAGGCTTCTGCACACGGCGGCGAAAAGTGAAACGGCGTGCGATCAAGGAAGGTGAGGGGGCGTAATGGTCCCTCAACCTGGACATCAGCTCGTCCCACCCAAGTTTGTAGGCTGGCCTCGGAGCGGCCAGGGCTCTCGCAGAAGCAAACATGGAAGGCTCACAGCAGGACAGGAAAAAGCTGCACTTCTCCTCGTCGGTCTGTGCCCGGTTCTTTGACGCGATTAAATAACATTCGAACCGCTCCATGAAGCCGTCCCATGATTCTCCGGCAGACCCAAACGGCGCGAAAGGAGGAAGCGCTGTTGCCATTATGGTGCAAAGCCAGAGAAAGGGAGGAAGAAAGCAGAGAAGATTTTTGTGTTCGCTGCCGGCGTTCCTGACCTGAAGAGCGTGGTTCAAACGCGGAGGCAAGCTGGTTTGTTCTTCTCTGTGGTCGCGGGAATCTCATCCCACCCTCGTCGCCAGTTTTGCATTCTTGGAGCGGAGGAAAAGGACGCGACAAGGAGGTAGTAAAGCAGCAACCTTTTATTCAAGCAGAGTAACTATGATTCAACGTGGCGTGGTTCGCGCCAAACATTTATACCCCCGGGTTTGAACAATGAGCCAATGGGGCGTCGAGTAACCCGGCCAATCGGGGAGGGGATTGAACCGGCTCCACCCGAGAGCCAATCAGAAAAGGGGATCTTACTTCCCGCGCTAGTATTCAACAGTATTAGATCAGCCTTCCCCATCTTTGCGGTTATCTAGATCTGGGAACTTCAACTTCCAGAACTTTTAGCAATTGCCACGCTTATAGACAAATACTGGGAGTTGAAGGCTATATCTCTGGAGGGTATCCAAGTTGGGAAAGGCTGTACCAGAAGATCCCTGGGAAAGAGATGGGTTGGATATGCGCAGTTGGATATACAGGTAGAACAAGTCTATGGGATGAAATATGGATAGTAACTCATACATTGTAGTATGTTTTTGCCATCAAGTTAGTGAGCAAGCTTAAAAATAGGTAGTCCTCGACTTACAACAGCCCATTTAGTGACTGTTTGAAGTTACAATGGCATTGAAATAAGTAACGACAGTTTTTCATACTTACGACAGTTGCAGCATCCCATGTTCACACAACCAAAATTCAGATGCTTAGCAATTGACTCATTTATGACGGTTGCCTATCCCACAGTCATGTGATAACCTTTTGCAACCACTTGACAAGCAATGTCAATGAAGAAGCCAGATTCACTTAACAACCCTGTTACTAACTTGACAACTGCAATGATTCACTTAACAACTGTGGCAAGAAAATTTATAAAATGGGGAAACACTCACTTCATAAATGTCTTGCTTAGCAACAGAAATTTTGGGCTCATTTGTGGTCAAAACTTGAGGATTACCCGTATTAAAATTTAAGCATATACTTGGTTAATAAAGTTAATAAAGTATCAAAGAGTGAGAGAAATGGTTGCATGGCTTAAATTAAGATCTGGAGAAAGTTGGAATTCCAAGTACTATTTTATATTCTTTGTGCATTTCTTGATATTTTAGCAACCAGATCTAACTCCAGAGGGACTAGAAAGCCAATATAGAAAGAACCAGGAAGGAGGGGAAGAAGAGGCTCTTCACAAAAGCATCTGGTTGCACAATTGCTCTCTGAAATTTGTGGTTCTCCCCCTCCCCCCCCACCGCCCCTACATAAAGAGGTGTTTTTGCCTGTCATTTTGTGGAAAACCTTGTGTCCTGTCATTTACTAGTGCAATGTTTCCTAAACTTGTCAACTTTAAGATGTCTGGTTTTCAACTCCCCAAATTCCTCAGCCAGTATGGCTGGTTGGAGAATTCTAGGAGTTGAAGTACACACATCTTCAAGTTCATAAGGTTGGGGAACATTGTGTTAGAGTCAGTAGTTTGGGGACTGAGCAAGATTTTTCCTCCTAAGAATATCACAAAGACATAAAAAATTTTCCTGTCTTCATTTGCTTAAAAGTTGTTCTGGTTCTCCAGTTCCCCCCACACTAGGGAAAACTCCATATAGTGAAACATTCAAGGAAGGGCAATTTCTGAATATCAGTTGCATCATAAGCTATTTTTCTCACCCCCTGTTTCCTTCTCTTCCTTATTCATTAATGAATTATATGTTAGAAGTATGCAAAATTACAGGAAGTTTACATCCAGCTATTGCCAGTTAGCACTTAATTTTGTTAGGACCAGCAGATTTATGTAACTACCATAGCTGTCAGAGAAAAGACATGAGCTGTGTCTTAGAATCATCTTAGAAAGAGATAAAGCTGGGCAGATGCCTTGTTCACTTTATATCTAGTAGTCCCAAAGGTGCTTTTAAAAAAGGCAACTGGACTTTCTGGGATTTTTTTTTCTTTTGAAAACATTTCACTTCTCATCCAGAAAGCTTCTTCAGTTCTTTAGAATCTGAAGAAGTTTCTTGGATGAGAAATGAAACGTTTTCCAAGAAAAATAAAATCCAAGAAAGTCCAACTGCCTTTTGGAAAAGCACCTTTGGGACAATCATGTCCTGGATGATTGAGAATCTCCAGTATCTAGTAGATACTTTCTTGAAATGCTCAAGCAGGACATGTAATCCTTGAAAGCTGGTTTTGTGGTATATGCTGCTTTGGAAGATGAAGTCTTCGCTTAGCTAATGCATAGGCTTATTTTCCATGCATTAAAATGTCAAAAAGTGCTTTAAGCCCCCTTGTATTTCATGCCTCTGGACTTGTCAATTTAAAAAATGCCATGACCAAAAAAGCTTAGAAATATCCAGCAATAAAAAATTTATTCCAGCAGCTAGGAGCTTTCTCTTCTCACACTGCCCTACACCCACAACCAGAGCTTGAGCGTCTCAAAGTAAAGTCTAGAAATCCGAGAAGAAATATATATGGGATTTGGGTATGTTCAGGTCCCTTTGTCCTTCCTCTTCTCTTCCCCATCCTGGATCTTCTCAAAAGGAAGCTTCTCTCTTGTCTTCTGCTGAAAGGAAGAAGAGATGACCCAGAGAAGACTTGTTGATCATGAATTAGTGGCAGGAAAACTGATTTCTCAATTCCCACTAACTTCCATCAACTCTGAAGCCTATAGAAATTCAAGAGGTTTTATTGGGAGGTGAATAAATTAAATCATCTAATTCAGTAAGGCTGTGCTAAATTGTCTGGCAATAAGCACCTTGAATGATGGTCATCTCCTGAGAACTCCACGAACCCATCTGTTTTCTTATCAACACTATGAAATGATTGACTCTTTCCTTCTTGGATCCCCATCCCATCCCACCCTTCCCACAGTCTGAGAAGCCTGGGAATTCCTAGTGTCTCTTATTCAGTAACCAGCCAGGAACTGGCATTTGCTGCCACCTGCTTTGGCAGTAAAGCTCTTGGACTGTTTACCCGACTGTCTATCCACAGCAACTTGCAGCTTGGGGCTTTTATAGGGTAAACAGAAGACTTGAAAGAAAAGCTTTCCACATCTCGCTTAACCCACCCAGAATCCTCAAAGAGGTTGATACTGGGAATACCCACTAATTGTAGAATGGAAATCTATTCAGCTTTGTTTAAAGTCGACAATGAATTTCTGAGGTTACATCTGTGCAAATGGGGGGTGTTGGGGATGTGCTCAAGGGACATGGCTTCCTCTACACATAACTGGGAATTTATGGAGGTAATTAGTTGAACATTGTTTATATCTATATCTCATTGGCTGGGTCCATATAGCCAAAAGTAAGCAGGGCACATTAGAGCTAACAGGGTGAACCAAACCATTGAGAATACCCAGCTATTACCATTAGTAAGAAGAGTTTTGATTGAATAAAGGATCAGTATTGCAAATTTTTGTTAGTAATCCTGTTATCCATGTACTATTATTAAGACCATCAGAAAGTGAGAGGAGTGTTTATTTCTTACGGGAGAATTGGGTTTGTTTTCTATACACACATTATTTTTTTGAAAGTTTCTGAAAGAGTATGACTTTGGCCCCAAAGTGTATTTTTATATTGTAGTTCTGTCTTTCATAAGGGAGGAAATGGCCCCTCTTGGCATATTTAATGTGCATCCACATTTCTGGCGTTAGGCTGGAGGGTTGGGTAACATTATCACTGCCTCCATTTTGTGGACCCTAGTGCTGACTTCCCTCTGAGAATATGACTTTCTGTGTTTGTGTGCAGCATTAGAAAATGCACTAAAGGAGACTCTAGTGCACCGGGCAGTCTCAAACCAGACATAATCAGCTAGTAAGATGCCAGTAGTATTCTTTTCTATGTATGTTGACTAACCTTCTGGAAGTTGCAATCCTATCATCATGTGGTGGTTTCCATTTTTAGTATTGCAGTTAGTTCAAGTTTAAGTTTTTATCAGGACAAATACTTCTGCTGCTTCTGTTGCATTTGTGGGTTTTTTTCTTTTTCCTTTAAAATATATGTAAACCTCTATTCCTAAAATGCAGCATTGCTGCTGAACCAATGAAACTTGTGACAGGAGCTGGAACAATCCCAGATGCATGGTTGTAGGGATGCACAAAACTCTGGTTGGTGCTAAAACATTTGCTTCTTTTTAAGAGAGAAGTGCTTGAGTTATGCTTCTTCTACTCATTGCATTGCATGTGTTTTGCTGTATTAGGTTGCGGGGCAGGGAGGGTGGGGGGAATGAGAAGCTGCCAGGATACAATTCCGTTGCTCTTACAAAGCCTCTGAATAAGCCATTGCCTCATTTTTCATCCGTTGCTCTGAAAACAACCTTAATCGCTTCATACAGAAAACAAAACAACATCTCCCTTTTTTTAATCACAGCCAACACGTTATCAGAATTATTTCCACAGCTATTTCCAAGTTGTCTTCCTGAAGCAGGAGGTGGTCTTATCCTACTCTAGTTGAACTGCTGACGCACGCCATTGCCAATGGTATAAGGCTCATTTTAGATTTTATTTTCTGATTCCTGCCCCTCCTATTGTAGCAGGCACTTTTAGGAAATAGAAACAGATTAAAACTAGGCTGCAGAAATATGTCCGTAGCCATTCCAATTCCCGAATCTGCTCCTTGCAATTGAAAAAGATGACTTACGTTCCTTCAAAGGTTTAGGCTTTGGCAGATCTCCAAGTTCCTCCTCGGAAGCTAGTAATTGATACTAGGCTAAGATGGCTGAAGGAAAGGATTGACCGCTAGTAGGGTTGGAAGCAACCTGCTCATGATCCAGAGAGTAGTAGTTCCGTCCTTTATGCTTCCTGACATAACTGGTTGTTAACCAGCAGTAGGGGAAGTCATTATCTTCTCTCACCTCTATGGAGTGATGAGCTGTATAGAGCTTCAGCCTTAAAACCGGCATAAAAATCACTGCTGTAACATTACTAAAATGGAAGCAGTCTTCTGAAAGTACAGCTGCCTGTTCGTGTAATAAAGTACAGCTGAGTGCTCTGAAGAAGATGGGGAATTTCTCCTTTCCCTAATTGTAGAACCACGAAGGATTTGCTTCCTCTGAAATCCGTGCAAAGATTGGAGCGTGCTGGGATGTGTCAAACAAGCATCTGCATATAAAATACGAGGTGAAGTCAGGGAAAGATGAAGCCAAAATGCATCACTAAAATGCTGCCTGTCTTGGAATCCTCTATCTCTGATTGCTGTTATTGGACGTTGGCCAAGATATGAAGGAACCTTTTACCTGTGCAAGCAGCCTGTTGTGAACAAGCTCTGCAAAAATCTTATTAATGAACCAGATGGAGCATGGAGCATGGAACAAGGAAATTGGTTTGTGCTTCTGGCAGGATTAATGCACTGTCTTCTGCCATAGTTTATTGGAGGAGCAACAACAGGGATTAATGGACATGCAAATGGACATTCTAAGCCATGACTTACAAAATGTGGTAACTTTGCACGCTCTAGGGATGCGAGGAACTCTGAGGTCCAGTAACAGGACATCTAGTGTCTCACAGAGTGAGAGGTTTCAAAACATGGTGGACAAGGATCAAATAGACATTTCAGTCTTATCTGTTAAGAGAGGCATCAATCTATTGATTGGAGGAAGGGGTTTCTCAAAAAGAGGAACAATTGTTTCATAGAAATACCACCGTAATGCACTCACAAATAAATGTGGGCTGAGGTATACAAACTTAGTTTCCAAGATTCTGTAACCTAATCCCCTGGCATTATAAACCTAATTAATGAGACTTTATGTGAATCTGGTTTTCTTAATTATGCTCAGTGGACAGGATCAGACCTATGTCCCATTCCAGAATAATCACTCCTGGCCTTGAGAGGAAAAAAATGGATTAATGACATCAGAATAGTCTTGTCACCTGGCCAAATTTTACACACAAATGGTTCACGTGATATTAAACAACCAAACAAACTACCATGAATGGATGCATCCATTTTCTCTCAATTACCGGTACAAGTTACCTAATTGAGTTGTTATTTTAGGTTGATATCTTGAAAGCTACTGTAATCGGAGAAGGGACTACTATGTATATTTCCTTCAGTTCCTGGAAGAAAGATGAGGCAGAGTTAATTAAATAAAAACCATAATTTCTGAGTCATCTTAAATTGTGAAATGATGATTCAGTTTTGGAACCAACATGGTTTAGAATTTGGCTTGCTTCAGTGCTGGTAACCATAGCTTCTCTCCAAAATGTTAGTTAATTACAGCTTTCCCAATTTAATTGGACTGTACAAAATGAGGATACAAAGATTGAATACAGTTGTCTGCTTTATATCTTGAGTTAAGAAACCAAAATATAATTGACCAAGAGTGGATTAGCTGTAGCCTCCCTAATATGTCAAATTTTCCTTAGAGGTGGGGCTACTAATCTCTTTTATGATTGGGTAACTGAGGTGTTCCCTTAGTTCATTTGATTTTGCTTAAGGCAATGGAACATTTAAATGCAGATCGGGCAATGTGGGGGTGGGACCTTAACAATTGACCTTTAAGTAATTTGTCCTTGCGTTGTGCAAGGGTTTGATAACAGTAAGAGAAGATAAGTTTTTGTCTTCTGGGCTGATTGTTGAGATGGATTGTCTAACATATTGAGAGAACAGGAATGGAGGAATGGTTTCTCTAGATTGTACTCTTTTCTTTGAAAGTTTCTCCTTGTAGTAGACCTTATCGACTGGTTTTCCTTGATTGTGCTCCTTCAGGAACTAGTACATATAACTTATGTGGTCTCCAGCAAGTCTGCCCATTGGCAGTACTGGCTGGGATGATGACAGTTGTAGTTTAACATAGCTAAATGATGCCAGATTGGGACAGCTGGTATAGGATTGTGCCTAGCATATATGCCTATTTTTTCCTGCAGATCTTAAAATGGCTCTTGCTGTTTTTGTTTATGATCTGGGCAGACGTGGTATTCAGCAGGTTCTGACCAGTTCTTGAGAACCAGTAGTGGAAATTTTGAGTAGTTTGGAGAACCGGTAAATACCACCTCTGACTGGCCCCACCCCCATCTATTCTCTGCCTCCCGAGTCCCAGCTAATTGGGAGGGAATGGGGATTTTACAGTATCCTTCCCCTTCCACGCCCACCAAGCCACGCGCACAGAACCAGTAGTAAATTTTTTTGAATTTCATCACTGGATCTGGGGGACACTTTTCCCATAAGAGACGGCAACCCGTGATTTAGGACAATGCAGGAAACAAAAAGTTTAAAATATGCATCCTTATATTTTCCGTCATCCCTCACCCCATTCCATGGAAGTAAGGGAACTGGCAGCAAGAAGGAAATATCTGAAGCTTTCAGCCAAACTGCTGTGGGCCTTTATTAAGGTTGCTTTGTTTTGTCGTCTTGGTTGTGATTGGACATTGCTACTGTTTTATTGGGCTCATTGTTTAGCAGCAGAGTAGATATTTTGTCTACCTACAATCTCTTCTTCTTGCTGTTGTTATAAATAATTTTATTAAAAGTTAAAAACAAGGTTGTAAAGTAATATAGAATCAGCAAGAAAAAGAAAGAAACCGAAGACAGAGCTAAAAATGCAAGAAATAAAGAAGAAAGAAAAAGAAAAGAAAAAGATACCAAAAAAGTAGCTTCTTATTTTCTTTACAGCAGCTGTAAGTATAATTATAAATGTACCTTTTCTCTAAAATTACATCATTCATTTTTTCTTTCTATAATTTATCCTGTCTGATCAGGATAAAACAAAAATCATAAGTTCATTTCCTCCCCCGAGGTGGCGCAGTGGTTAGGGTGCAGTACTGCAGGCCACTTCAGCTGACTGCTATCTGCAGTTCAGCGGTTCTAATCTCACCGGCTCAGGGTTGACTCAGCCTTCCATCCTTCCGAGGTGGGCGAAATGAGGACCCAGACTGTGGGGGCGATATGCTGACTCTGTAAACCCCTTAGAGAGGGCTGAAAGCCCTATGAAGCGGTATATAAGTCTAACTGCTATTGCTATTGCTATTTTATACAAAAAAATGCGTAAGGAGTTTTTAGTCAGCCATAAACATAGATACTGTCTTCTCTAATCAAACACATCAGTTTGGTCGCCTCAGCAAATTTTATCGTCTTCACCAACCATTGCTTCATTCTGGGAATTGCCTAATCTTTCCAAAATGGAAATTACAGGATATTACTTTCAAAGATCTTCTGAGAGAGCCATTAGGAAGTTTATTTCTGACAGAGTGGATCAAAAATGGAATTGAAGGTCCAGGGACCCTCCAGTGTGGAAGACATACACACACAGGTCTCTGGTGAGTTTTCTGATCAGCCTTTGCAGTGTTTTCTCATTGATTTTTCTCTGTTAGGTTTCCAAATAACATTCAAAATTAAATCGGAGTCCAAGTAAAAGGATTCCTCAGAGTTCCAATTTATTACGAGAGCCACATTGGCACATCCAGGAAAAGCCAAATCTGAAAGCTTTCTGGTTTTCCCCACCCCTGTCAGGCCTGCAGCCATCTTTTCTTTTGGATCTTTGGCGTGCCACACTTTCCATTATTCTACTATGCATTTTCTATTGTGGGAAAATGGGAGGGGGGATTGTATGGAGTTAGATGATATGTAGCCATAACAAAATTCTTTCTAGAAAGCCAAGGTCATCCTTTGTCTTTGAACCTCTGCAACTGACTAGAACTGGATGGGTGGAACTGCCAGCATGACAGTGAAGATTGGACTATGTGATGGACTTGTGGGTGTGGGGGAAAGATCTTGAACTTTCAACTGGGTGGGGGAAACTGGGAAGCTTTCAGATTCTGGTTTTCCCAGATGTGCCAATATGGTTCTCTTAATAAATTGGAACTTTGAGGAATGCTTTGCCTCAGACTCTGATTTAATTTAGGATTAAATTGGAATCCTGGCATTCTCTTCCTCTTCTTTTCAGTTCTTTGCAAGGTGTATATGCTGGTTTCAGCAGAATCAGAATTCACCAGTTAGGGCTATCAATGTTGTTTCCCACTAAGGGTACCTGCAAAGTGAAGATAATTTGATGCAGTTGTATGGACTTCATCCAGGAGCAACTGCATGCATAGAAAGTAACTAGGTGTGCACAGAGAAGGGGCTCTTATTTGCATAACTTGTTTTCAAATATTTTGACAAAGTTACTGGATATGCTCATTCTGGGTTCAGCTGTTCAGCAGAATGCACTACAAGCATAATAACACCATGCCCATGGAACTACTGTGATGCCTACAGCATATTTCATCAAAAGATTTTGGAAGCTTGGAATCACATGGTTACATTTTTCTCCACATAACCTGGAAAGGGAAAAAATGACTAGAATGAAGAAGCAGTGAATGTGAGGCCAAGGGAATACATATGAAGGGCATCGAGTTGAGGAAGACCATACGATGAAATGAGAAATTTTCCAGAATGATTTTAAACATGGTGGATAAGCATTGCATTGCTAACTCATCCTCCTTATATCCTTCACTTTAATCACAGTCACAATATTTCTTTTGTCAAAACTCAAGCCCCTACCTGATCTTTTTTTTAAGCTGTACTACCGGTAATACTATGGTAATTGAAATAGGAAGTGATATTTTATTATTGCTAGCAAAAACAGCTTGTAATAATATCAAAATAGTATTTAATGTAACACAAGGAAATATTGAGGATAACTCTAAGGGGAATAACTCAGCTGAGGGATAAAATACCAAATTAGATGAAAATTGGAAGCTAACTTTTCTGCTGTTTTAGGGAACTGTGTTCTAAAATATTTTACACTGGGAAATACAGAAGACGTATTCAAGCTTGTTTGGATAGGTGGGCAAAAACCAGCACTCAGGAAAGGATGGTGTGCTTGCTTCCTGGTCACACTGGGAATCTACAATACAGGCTTCAGGGACTATTATTATATAACAATTTAGTAGGGACTATTCCTAGGTCTCTACAACGATGATTCTCAACCTCAGCAATTTTAAGCTTGCTTGGACTTCAACTATCAAAATTTCCCAGCCAGCATGCTCTATCATATGGTTGCTTTCAGGTGGAAATCAAAAACCATCAGACAAAACACACTAAACTCTGAATATTTTGAGCTGCTCTATTCAATGGCTATCTTGGGGAGGGGGGGGGGAAGCAGCCTTGGTCAGCATCTGTATGGAAGAAATTTCAAGGCTGGAAATTGGGAGTATGAAGTTGTTCTTCCATCAAGGAATAACTATCCTTTCTGGCCAACTCCAAAGAAAACTACAGAGATGAACCCACAAAGTCATTTTACATAGAGCATGCACAATAATAAGATGGCAACATACTTTTACTAATCATAAAAAACTGAGCAAGGTTAGCTGATCCAGCCATTCTAGGGTGGTTCCACAGTTTTACAGAACTAAATAATTCATTGTGTTCCAACTAGTATGATCTATAAAAGGAAATGGAACAGTCTGGTGTTTCCTAGAACAATAGATTTTGCACATTCCTCATATTTGGATGGAAGACAACCAAGAAATCCCCTAACTATAGACTGACTAAGGAAGTTCAGTGGGTGGGTGGGAGAATATGACTGTCCCAAAAGACATTTTATTATTATATGTAATATTAAATAAACAATAAAAGCAAAGTGGTTGTAAATCTGCATGGTCATGCATTGACCTAGGTTAGCCTGTTGCTAACCTGTGCTATACAAGAATAAAATACTGGTGGTGTGGGAGAAGTTTCTGTAGCTCTCTAGAGGGAAGATGGGGGTGTAATAAAATTATTTGGATGTTTTTGCATTTGTTTCAAGGAACGCCCTAAACAAGTTTAGCAAGTGCTTGACAATTAGGTGGAATAGTACCTGCATATTTCCCCTTTTAGCTTCATACCTTGAGAGCCCTTTCCAGCCTGGTGCCCATCTGATGTATTTAACTAATAGTTAGCATTCAGGATGCGGAAAATATGAGATCGTGAGAAGTGATTCTCAGATTGATGGGAAGACTAGAAGCCATTTCCAAAGCAACCACAAGAGAAAAACTGCCCCACTTATAAAAAAGAGCCAAACCTCCCCACTTTTACATTGAACATGTGCAAGCTTTCACCAGAAACATGCCATTTTAATTTGCCTATATATAAGTTTCTTACATGAAAGTAGAGTCCTCCTTGATTTGAAGAGCTTTGAGAAACTTTGGATAACCCATTTGTGTCTGGGTTGCTATAGCAGTCTGATAGAAATCATAAATTTGGAGAAGAGTTAGGTTGGATGAGTCTGGACTAATGTCTGTGGCTGAAATTATATATTAATGCTGACTTTTCCATTACTCCCACCAAGGATGTCTCCTTCCTCCTTCATGTCAAAAGCATAGGGAGCAGCAATCCTATTCAAGGCTTAATCTAATTATATTCTTATTTTGTTTTTTTTAAAAACAAGGTGATTATGCCATCCTAATAGGGTAAATTCCCTACATCAGCAGCCCCCAACCTTTTGGGAACCAGGGACTGGATCTATGGAAAAAATTGTTCTATGGACTGGGAGGGGCATGGGTTCATGTGCTACCTAGATCCTGCACATGTGCAGATGAAACTTTGCTCACTTGCATGACCCATCCTAATGGGCTACAGCCCGGGGATTGGTGACCCCTGCCCTACATGAATGCGGATTAAAGGTAAAAAAAACACCTAACGTTAAATCAATTTCCCTCATCAAATCCATCCCATATATTTTTCCATAGAGGGAGGGAAGGAAAGAAAGGAGAAGGGAGGGAGGAAACCTTAGTACAAATCATGCATTAGGTGTTGAGTTTGGTTGTAGCCATGTGTATGGAGGCAAAGAATAGATCTGAGCATGTTCGATGTTTTATTTTTCTACATTTAAAAATAATGGTTCTGGTCCCAGCTGCAATAAGTAATGGTTTCTTGGCAAAACAGCTTTCAGAAAGGCTTCTGAAGCTGGTTTTAAAACCACCTGGAGAAAATAAAGTGTTTTGCTACCAAATATACCTTACTTAAAAAAGAACTTCCAATTAATACATTAGGAATGTGGGGATAACATTTATGCAGAAATTATCTATGGGAGGAGAGGGAACTGGAGAAGGACAAGCAGAGAGAGCAGAACTTGCTTTCTGAAGGAAACAGCCATACGTGTTTTCACCAAGTTCTCTTGGAAGGGTATGCTGGCAATAGGGGAAAGTTCAGCTTTCGGCAAGCACAACATATACCAGCAGAACCCCTGTTGTCTTCTTGATCTCCACCTTCAGATCCACACAACAAACCATCAGATCTCCTGATCTGCTGTATGGAGATATAGAAAGTCTCTGTAAGTTGGGTCAAATAACATATTTGTTCAAGATTAAATCCAAGATGGCTGCTGTTTACATCAACCCTGTGACTTGAATTTCAAGTATACAAAAAGTCCGTATGAAGTGCGTTGTTATAGCTCAGTGTTTCTCAACCGTGTCAACTTGAAGATGTCTGGTCTTCAACTCCCAGAATTCCCCAGCCAGCTGGCTAGGGAATTCTGGGAATTGAAGTCCAGACATCTTCAAGTTGACAAGGTTGAGAAACACTGTATAGCTGGACCTTTTCAGATATAAGGTCTAATTTCAAGTAGGAGGTGGAGTTTTTCTTCCATTGGAAGTTTGAGATACATCAAGATTGGGTTTTGGTCTCCAGGCCTGTAAATGGTGCAGAATATTGAGGGTGTTTTCATTGTCCCTGAAACCTCTAGATTTGTCTTAAGAAAGCAATAGTAACACCCTTGCTGCTGGATGTCAGTGTAACTATATAGGTAACTCATTTAATAAGTGCCACGGACAGCAACCATTCACAGTTACGTTAATTGAAAAGTAACTGCGTGACAAATATTTGCATTTATGACAGATCTGCAAAGGAAACTTAAATAAAATCCAAAGGGCAGTCACATTTTCACATAGTGACCACTTCCTTTAATGACTGAGTTGCCAGTCCCAATTAGGGCTCCAGGAATAATATGTTGTCTCTGGAATTAACTTGTGTAAGGTTGAATTCAGTGTCTACTGGTATTTTTCGTGGCAACTGTACATAAGTGATTGGCCATCGTGCCTTCTAAGTATCCCCCCCCCCAACTTCTTAGTCTAGTCTACAGCCTAGAATTAGGCTGTCCAACTATTAATTGATCCATTATATGTTTGGGTTCCAGACAAGGTGGGTGGACACTGTGCTGCCATCTGCTGCTCTTTTAAACATAATCTGCAAAGGAAAAATCAGTTTGAATTTAATTTGGCTTGCCCCAAAGGAAATGCATGGGGCGTTTTCATCTCCTTGCCTTTTTTTATGTCTCTTTCTTTCCTTCCCCATTTCCTTTATATTTAGAGCGTTTGAAACATCATGTACTGACTTCAGAAAGAATGGCCCGCCTACCCACCCTTTAAACAATTAACATTCTTTCCAAGTTAATGGTTTATATGTTTTTGGATCCCCCCCCAATACACAGTAACAAAACATTACAATACTGCTTTGTGCATGAAAATCTACATTTGTTATTTACAATTAGTTGCATGTTTCAATAATAAAAAGCATATGAAAGATAACTTTTTTCAGACAATTTTTCATTTCAGAGAGACGCACTAGCTTAAGTTGAACTGAAGCTGTTTGCAATTGACACTTGCAGCGTGAAATCATAACTTGGATTTCTAGTGACTGAGATGCGGCACACCTGATATTCCCAAGCGTTAATAGTAATATTATTAAACCTAAGAGAAAATTTCTTTTCTCTGGACAAAAGACAAGTGCAGTTTCCCCCTGACATGGCTTGGATACTTCAGTGGAACATTCCTCTAAGGACGTTGACATTTTATCTGTCAAAAAGCAGGATAATAAGAAGGGAAAATTTGATTGTTCTGGAAAATGGGACAGCGGCCCTTTCAACAGCACAGATCAAAGGAGCCATGTTGGTGGTTTGAACTTGTTTGCTGTTCAACATAGAGCCACCTTCCGCAGGCTGATGTCTTTCAGAGACTGGAGATGACAACTCTCACATTTTCAGGCCTACTGTCTTGGGATATGAGAGTTGTAATTGCTTGCATCTGGATGTCAGGCTGGCCTGGCTTCACTTTGGAACCCGTGCAATAGCTTCTACCAACCCTGTTGGTAAAACAGCTGCTGTGTTTGTACCAATTTCAGGTGTATCCCTCGTTAATATTTTGCAGCAATAAACTCTAATATCAAAGTGGCAATTTGCCTGAAGAAGGGGTGGTTTGTTTTAAGCGAGTGATCTTGGATCTTTTAATTCATTTAGGTAAAGTAAACGTTTCCCTCGCACGTATGTGCTAGTCGTTCCTGACTCTAGGGGGCGGTGCTCATCTTTGTTTCAAAGCCGAAGAGCCAGTGCTGTCCAAAGACGTCTCCGTAGTCATGTGGTCAGCATGACTAAATGCCGAAGGTGCACAGAACACTGTTACTTTCCCACCAAAGGTGGCTCCTGTTTTTCTACTTACATTGTTACGGGCTTTCGAACTGCTAGGTTGGCAGAAGCTGGGACAAATAATGGGAGTGCACTCCATTACGCGGTGCTAGGGATTTGAACTGCCGACCTTTCTGATCGACAAGCTCAGCATCTTAGCCACTGTGTCCCCCATTTTGTCATGTGATTCATTTACATGGCATTAAATCCTGTGTGTCTCTCTCTCTTCAAAGAGTTTTCAAAGCCACTCGCTTTTACCAATCATTAATCTCTGATTTGGGGAGATTCTGGGAGATCGAGGGCCAAAATGGTTTGAGGCTAAAAATGCCAGATTAGGACAGGAAATGCTTGTATTCTTATTTTATGGTAAATTATTCTCAATCTTCTATAGAAGGGCAATCTTGAAATATATTGTACACAGGTATTCCTCGACTTATGACCACAATTGAGCCTAAAATTTCCATAGCTAAGCAAGGGTTGTTGTCAGATTTGTCCCATTTAACAATCTTTCTGGCCATAATTATTAAGTGAATCACTACAGTTGTTAAGCTAGTGACATGGTCGTTAAATGAATCTGGCTTCCTCATTGACTTTGCTTGTCAGACATTTGCAAAAGGTGATCATACAACTCTAGTACATGGCAACTGCCATAAATACATGCTGGCTCCTAAGTGTCCAAATTTTGGTCACATGACAAGGGGATATTGCAATGGTCGTACATATGGAAGGGAATGGTCTTAAGTCACTTTTTTCAGTGCTGTTGTAACTTTGTATGGTCATTAAATGCACACTTGTAAATCAAGGACTGCTTGTAATCTGTGATGATGGTTTATTTCTTAGTGTTGGGATTGAGTAGGTTTCTCGTCCTTTTCCTGTTTTCCAAGGTGAGTGCAAATGACTGGAACTTTTGAAATGAAAACGTGGTTGTCTATTTGTATTTATCCAGATACCTGAAGAGCTCTTAGACCAGTGTTTTTCAACCACTGTGCCGCGGCACACTAGTGTGCCGTGACATAGTGTAAGGTGTGCTGTGGGAAAAACACTTTATATATAGTCAATATAGGCACAGAGTTAAATTTTTTTAACATTTTCTAATGGTGGTGTGCCTCATGATTTTTTTTCATGAAAAAAGTGTGCCTTTGCACAAAAAGGTTGAAAAACACTGTCTTAGACTACTTCACACATCATACTTAGATGTGTGGAGTTCATTTCACTTAACTGAATTTTGTTTGAATATCTAAAACTATATCTGGCAACAGACAATGGCATATGATTTGCTGTTAAATCTTAAACCTATCTGAAAACAAAGCCATAGTTTGCTTTAAGCTTTCCCCCTGCCCCAATGCTTGGCAGTTGGGATCTAAATTTTATGTGTACCTGAATTTAAGATGACACTAGACTTGGTCACCCCAGTAATTTCAGCATAAACCAAGCCTTCTCATCCTGTTGCATTTCTGATGCATTGGACTTCAATTCCTAGCTGCAGGTTAAAGATATTAGTTGTTGGTTGAACACTTCTGGAGGACATCTGGGAAAACTCATAAAGCACCATGGTGCCTCCTTGTGCCTCTTTTACGTCATGGTTGAGGGGTGACAATTTCAAGGGCAGTGTTAGTGCCCTCCAATATGCTGAATTGCCATCAGAATGATGCTACTGATGATTAATGCTGCAGGTAGTCGCGGAACAAATTACACAGCTTCTTTGGGTGAATGGGTTTTGGTTTGCTTTAAAAAATATACATATGCATCTTATACAAGCAGAAAGAGGTAGAGGGAAGTGGGGGAGAGGAAGATATGTGTTTATGGTCGTTGTTAAATAAACACCATGGACATTAAGCAGATCCATTGCCCACTTGTTGGCAATCTCAAGTCCTCTCCTTGTCCAGACAGGAATGGTCAAATAATTGTTCTACTCACTAACTTCATTCTGTCACAGTGATCAGCTATGCTAAAAGCCACTTCTTCCCCAGAAGCCTTAGCCTTCAATATTGTGCCCAGGTAATTCTCATTTAGTGACTAGCTGGGACCAGCAACTTGGTCATTAAGCAAAGTATTCATTAAATGAGACCATAACTCTGCTTAGGATCAGTTTTCCTTTTGCTTTATAGACCTGTGAAATGTGAGGATTGATTGTAAAGGTTTTTTTTTTCAAAATCATAACTGAAAATGGTTACTTACGAGGCAGTTGCTAAACCAGGACTGAGTGTATGGAAGGTATGGAATAGAGGTGGTATTCAGCCAGTTCTGACCAGTTCTGGCAAATGGGTAGCAGAAATTTTGAGTAGTTTGGAGAACTGGCAAATACCACTCTGGCTGACTCCGCCCCCATCTATTCTCTGCCTCCCGAGTCCCAGCTGATCGGGAGGAAATGGGGATTTTACAATAGCCCGCCACCCCATGCCCACAGAACGGATAGTAAATTTTTTTGAATCCCAGCACTGGTATGGAAGCAGATGGACTTACCATGTTTCCTACAGGCAGAATGGCACAGTGCAAGAATATTAAATGCGGATTATATTGAACTAGCGAGTGAAAAATGGTACAATCAATGTAGATATTACTTGAACTACAGAAAGGGGAAATATTTACACATGCCCTCCCCCCCACGCATGCGCGCACAACCCCCATGCACATGCGTGTAGGCCTCACTGAAGCCTCCGGATTTCTGTGAGGCGTGTTGGGCTGTTTTTTGCCCTCTGCAGACTTCAGGAGGCTTTCCCAAACTTCCATTGGGCCCCGTTCGGCTGTTTTTCGGCCTACCCAGAACAGAAAAAGTTCTGTTCCCAATCTTCCAGCTTGCGTGTTGGACGTTTTTTTGCCCTCCGAAGGGCGAAAAACAGCCAGACATCAAGGCTGAAAATCAGCTGGCCAGCGCACACATGCGCACTGGAGCTAACAGCAACGCCTCACATGCCCTCAGAAATGGCTCCTGTGGCACGCGTGCCAGAGGTTCACCATCACGGGTCTAGGATGTATTGCTTAGAGTGACATCTACTTTGGACACAAAATGGGGGTCATGGGTGGATGTGACTATTTAGTTCAACAGGATGGCTGGTAAACATTGTTGGCCGTATGATAGTTGGGGAGTGTTTGGAAGTTTGGCCAGATGTCAGAATCATGGATATGACAGAAACAGAGAAACTATATAGAATAACTTTTATTTTCCTCCCCCACCCCCCTCTTCCTGTATGTTGTTAACTGCATAGAGGCACAGAGCAGGGATCTCTAACCTTGGCAACTTTAAGCTTGGAGGACTTCAACTCCCAGAATTCTCCAGCAAACTTTGCCAAGGTTGGAGATCCCTGATATAGAGCATATTTTATTTTTTAAGAAAGTGTTTGTGATTTAGAAAAATATAAATAACAGCAACACGGTTTCTAAGGCAGTTAATTACAGATAATACACACGTACATGCGGAGAGAGAGAGAACGGTTTCAAAGGTAGCTGCGGAAATCTGCAAAAATATTTTCATGAAAAGAACGATGGAATTCCATTACCTATCATGTCTTACCTGTCTTCTGCTGATGGATTCTGGGTGGGTTTTATTGTTGTTTCTATTTTTTCTTCCTGTCACCACTGAATACTTATTTTCAAATTCCATAACGATCCAAACATGCTCAAAAATTAAATAGGATTTTTTAAATATGTGTTATTTTGAGCACCAAATCTGGATCCATTTAAAATGTCTGCTAACATCTTCCTCCCTCCCTTTCTCATTTTTTCTTTTTGAGAGCAGAGTTGTCATTAAAAAAAAGCCTGGAATAACAACAACTTGTGCAATTTTCCTGTTTCTCCCATTGTTACAATTTTGGCAACAGCTGGGCTCCCCGGGTCTGCTGCTATTTGTTCAGGAATCAAAAAACAGTCGAGCCGTTTGAAAAAACGCTCCAGATTGTCGTCTTCCGAGAGGCCTTTAAAATATAAACGCCATTTTGTAATTAATTCCTGAGCAGCCTCTGGCTCTGCTGCGCGATGTATCATGGCAGTTGTACATGGAGGAAATCTAACCTCCCTTCCTAGAGGGGGATTTTATACAGGCAGACTTTCCTACTTGGGCTGAAGCAATTGGATGGTTTACTCTGAATGCGGTATGCTTCACACACAATAGACAGGGGAATGGAGGTTGCTCAGGGATAGGACTCACACAAAGTTTCCGGTTCAATCTACCACATCAAAAGATTTCCACCTGAAACCCTGGCAGTGGTTGTCTTCATGCATTGCACAGAGTGCTTGGCAGTTGGCAAATCTGACTTCACACACCTGGACCTGCCAAAACAAACCCACATTAGAGTTTAATGTGAGGTGTCAACCCACTCAGGATGAGGAACTTGTTACCCTCTGGATGTTGTTGAATTACACGTTGGTGTTGTTTATTATTGTACGCACTGACTTAGCTAGCTGGGAATTGTAGTTGAGCATTTGGGCAAGAGCAATAATGGCAACTCGGCAAAACTGAACTAGATAAGCCAACTGGCCCAGTACAGATAGTCCTTGATTTAGGATTGCAATTGAGCCAAAAATTTCTATTCTTAAGTGACATATTTTTAAATGAATTCTGCCCCATATTATGATTTTTCTTGCCATAGGTGTTAAGTGAATCACTATAGTTGATAAGTTACTAACTCAGATGTTAAGTGAATCGGGATTCCCCATTGATTTTGCTTGTCAAAAGGTTGCAGAAGATGATCACGTGGCCTGGGACACAGCAATGGTCATAAGTATGAACCAGTTGCCAAGCATCTGAATTTTGATCACATGATTATGGGTGCGCCAAACTATGAGAACTAACTATGAAAAATGACCGTAAGTCACTTTTGTTCGGTGCTGTCGTAACGTTGAACGGTCCCTAAATGAACTGTTGTACGTCGAGGACTATCTGTACAAAGTGACTTTGGGTATTCTCATTGATAAAGCAGTGGTGATGGAGTGTTGGACTGGCACCAGAGAGATCCAGGATCAGCCACAGAAGCAGCTGGGTGTTTTTGAACCACATGCTGCTTCTCAACTCAGCCTAACTTACACGGTTGTGAAGAAAATTAGGATAACTTTGTTTGCTACCTTGAGCTCCTGAAAGAAAGCTGGCTGCAAGTTAAGGAGAAGACTCTCCTTGCAGCACCAGCCAGCCCATTCACACCTGCATCTTGTCATGTGATGACATGCATGAATGAGCTTGTCTGTAGAATAAATGGGTACATCTGCCAGAGGAAGTCAGATTGCTTTTGGCTCCTTCAGCCATGTTGGGCTTTGTCTTTGCTAACATGAGCCAGATAAGAGACAAGGGAACTAACTAATTTAAAGGAGGACAACGCCAAATTTTGTAGATTCCCCATTACTCTTCTTCAGGCCATTTTGTGTGACTTTGTGTATCTACCTGGAAACTGGTTTTGTGCAGTTTTATGATAATAAAATGTGAACCAAGAATATAATGAGGATGTCATGGGATTTTCTCCGGTGGCTTTGCCAAAATAATTTCATAGAAGGAAGATGGAATGGAAAGCTTTTTGGGGAGTGTAAATCCACTGTTTTCAAAAAGCTTTTAATGAATGTCTCCCTTCAAATTTTTAGTATTCAGATAAACTTCAGCTTTTAGAGTTATTAGGTGATCTTTTAAAAAAAAAAATTAAAGAGCAATTGCTATAAATGATGGCTTATTGGGGCTAAGAAAAGATTAAAGTGGTGAGCACATACTCCTTCTCAAAAATGTAGCCACTGTTGCTTTAACTTAGAGATGTCAAACTCGGGGCCCGCGGGCTGGATGTGTCACGTGCTGGGCATACCCATCCCCAGTTTAGGGAAGGAAAAAAAGTTGTGAAATTTCACATGACAACAATGTGACGCTGCAAATTTGACACCCCTGCTTTAACTTATTCAAGAACGAAAACCTTAGGTGTTTGGCTCTCCAATATTTATTTATCTATTACATTTTTATCCCACCTTTATTTTTTTATAAACAACTCAAGGTGCTGAATATACCTAATATCCCTTCTCCCTCCTATTTTCCTCACAACAACCCTATGAGGTAGATAGACTGAGCTGAAAGAGAGTGACTGGCCCAAGAGCACCCAGCTGGATTCCATACCTAAGGTGGGGCTAGAACTCACTGTCTCCTGGTTTCTAGGCCAGCACCTTAGTTACTACACCACCCTGGCTCACTAATGGCAAAGTACATAGCTGAGGTTATAAAAATATATTGCCAAAGTGCATGTCTGAGGTTGTACAAATGGCTCATCCTTAAACATAATTTACGTTTTCCCCCAGTTTTTCAAGTTCTCTCTGTCTTCTGCTAACCTTTCAGCCAGCCTTCATTGAAACTGGCAAGGAATGGTTCCATTGGCCAGAATTTCTTGTTTCCATTTCTTTGTTTCCAGTGTAGCATAAAGTAGTCACAAATAAAGGATACGTTGCAATGTGGTTTGTTCAGCTTAATACAGTGCAGTCCTACTATTTTATTTTTATTTCTGTTCTTTGAACCAGGCTATCATGGCTTACTCAGCAAAAAGTGGTTACATTCTAGCTAGGTTGATGGGCATTAAGATAGATGTGTTCATTTACATATCAGCACATTTAGCAAAAACAAATTGTTTCCTGTAAAGGTGTTTGGGGAAAAACCAAAAAGAAGGAAGTACTGCCTTCTTAATCCTTTCCACCTGACCAGAAAATAAAATAATAACAGAATAACAGAGTTGGAAGGAACCTTGGAGGTCTTCTAGTTCAACCCCATGCTCATTCAGGAGACCTTATATTATTCCAGACAGGTACACGAAACAAAATGTTAAAAAAAATATGATATTTATGTAGTTACTTACCAAGCACATCTAAATTATAGTAAAGTAACCAAAAATATCTTTACAATCTCCAAGGCATGTCACAATTTTTGAACACCTCTAATATTTGGAAATTGAAAAATTTGACATGCCGTACATTCAGTCTCTTCTTAAAAGTCCCCAGTGATGGATTAGCCAGAACTTCTGAAGGGGCCATTCCACTGGTTAATTGTTAACCAGCCAATAGAGAATTGGTTAGAAAGAGAAGATGGTGGCTGTTCTTGGTTAAAGGACAGAATAATGGAGATAAGACAGCCAGCTGAAATAATGCAACAAATGGAGAAAGCACATGTTTGCACCTTAAAAACAGCTCTGGGATTTGTTATAATATTTGGCCTCACATACACTACAAGTGGAGCATAAGTGGAAGAAGGCTGCACCGACTGGAAAAAATCTCAGCAGTGTGGTGAAGATAAGAAGAGTATATAGTATAGGAAGGGCTCATGGGAAAAGCAATTTTAGAGTTCCTCTTCTTTACTTTTTTCCCTCCTAATCCTCTAATATCACAAGGCCCATCTTTAGTTCATGTTGTAGATGTAAGCAGTAGAACATTTTAGGCACATCTATTTATTTGTATCCTGTTTTATTATTTTTATAACTCAAAGCGGCAAACATATCCAACATACCTTTGTCCTCTTATTTTTCTCCACAACAACCACCTTGTGAGATGGGTTAGGCTGAGAGAGAATGACTGGCCCAAAGTCACCCAGCTGGCTTTCATGGCTAAGGTGGGACTTGAACTCACAGCCTCCTGCTTTCTAACCTGGTTCCTTGACACTAAATATAGCCGGGCTACAACTGTCAGCCTTCGTTGTCATTGACAGTGCAAAATCAAGAGGGCTAATTTTACTGTAGCCCTTTTTTTTTCTTTCTTTTAAGTTCCGTAGGGCCAGGAATCAAAAAACAGTATTTTCCTATTTCTTCCATATTGTATTGCCCATGTAAGAATCACAATTGCAGAAGTGCTTTTATTTTCTGCTCGGAAAAAGTCCCATAGTGTAGAGAACATACATGTGGAAAGAGGCAGAATATAAGTAACGGTGGGCTTCAAAAATTTTAGCAAGGGGTTCTCTGCCTAGTTGCTGGGAGGGAGTGACCTACTCGGCTGGGGGCATTTTTGCAGGCTCCGGAGGCTTTCCTCGAGCCTCTTGGAGGGCAAAAATGGCCTTCCCAAGCTCCGGAGGCCCTTTAGAGCCTGTTTTTTGCCCTCACCAAGCCTCCGGGCACACCCACATCCAAAATGGGCTGCATGGAGACTCCTGGAAGGGGTGGGCAGAGTGGGCGGGGCCAGCCAGGAGTGGGATTTGGGGGTTCTCTGAACTGTACAGAATCTTAGCTAGAGGTTCTCCCCAACCCCTGCGAACCCCCAGCAGCTCATCCCTGGATATAGCTAGTCCTTCATTTAAGGTTGCTCAGTGACTGTTCATAGTTACAATGGATCTTCCTGGGGATACTTATGACCCAGTTCTGCCCAGTTTTCTCAACACCCAACCTTTTGACAACCGGCCTGCATTTATGCCTTTCACAGTGTCTTGTTACATGACCTTTTTTTTTTTTTTGCCAAAATGTGGCATTTACTTCCAGCTTTTAACAAAACCAATTCATAGTGAACAATTGGTTTGCTTAACGTCCACAGCATTCACTTAACAACTCTGGTGGTCGCTTTATGTATGCCATAAAAGTCATAAAATCAGGTTGGTCACATAGATGACTTGCTTTATAACCATGACTACTTACAGCTGTAATAGACAGACTTAAGATTTATGGTCTTAAGTCAAGGCTATCTGTAAATTCCCTATACCCATAATACTATAGGTCTAAAGAGTAGCAAGTTTTAAGCATAGAGAGGGAAAGCTTTTGCAAGATATTTTGGTCCATGATTCCAAGAGTACGTTGAAATATTTCGGCATTGAGTTTTTAAAATCCCTCTTATTATGGATGTTTGTCTTTCACAGATGAGCATTTTATGATACAATCAATTTATATTTTCAGTTGAAGTGGGCAGAGTGAATGCATTGTACCTTTTCCCAATTAATATTTCTAAACCAGCAGAAAGTATGTGCATTTAAGGTGAAAGTACTACAGAGAAAATTGTTTTGATAGTGACACCTTTTTCTCACCCAGTTAGCATGTTATAAAGATTCGTGATTGAATTTGGGACAATTTTTGGATAGTAATTAGGATCATTCTAGGCTTTGGGCTGTGAAACTAAGAATACAGAAACTGGTTTGGAAGAGAAAAATCTCCAAAAGGCAGAATTTCTATTAGCAAGGGAGGAAGTTGGATATACTTTTGAATATGAGCAGATCTACACAAATGGGCATAGAGGGACAAAGTGTGGGCTGTCCCCTTGCCAGGTATTTTGTTTTCTTTTGTTCAAAATGCAGGGCAGGAATTAAAATAGATTCTGATAATTTTTTAACACCTTAAAACATCTGCTAATGGTACAAGGGCTTTGATATTGGAACAGTATATCTAGGAGAGATTGAATCCTCCTATCCTTTTCCCTGTCTGAAATTGTTATGTGTACCTAACTATGATGTCACCAAAGTGTCAAAACATGTGCTATGACATCACAGTGAATCTCTGTTCTTTTGTATCTGCATTGTAATGTTGTGTGCAAGTATGAAGGAGTAGAGTTGGGTCACAGTGTCATAATGCACACATTCTTACCTGTCTCTTCCCCATTTTTTGTGTGATCCTGAACACTTTTTTCAATTTAATCCAAGTGAGATAGAAGATATCTTGGTCTGTCTGGGAAAACCTCATTTTAAAGAGATCTGTATTCTACTATTAATGATATGAGATATTTATGCTTAATAATTATTGCTTGTTTTTGCTCTCTCCCTCCAGATCTCTCTCTCATTTTATAACCTGTTTTTTACTGTATGAGCCTACATGCTGGAATTACCTTACATTGATTAGTTCTGTACATTGTGCTGAACCATGATTTGCTTGGCCATAGTTTGTTGACTAAATCATATTAGGCTGGCTTTAAATAACTAGCTAAGCCATGGGTGTCAAACTTGCCGCATCACTTTTCTGTAACATGACGTTTCATGATGTTTTTTTTCCCATTCATGGAGCTGGGGTGAGTGTGGCCTGCATGTGACCATCCGCCCCATGGCCGGCAGTTTGACACCCCTGTGCTAAGTGAAAGCCTCTCCCCCCCCCAAATCTGTAGCTTGGTGTGATATCAGCCTAGTGTTCCTTATCAATTGTAAGTTTTTTCCTAGAGAAGTTTGTGGTGGTCCCCTTAAAATCTGTGTGTTGCTTCTTCATTGTGTTCCTTCAAAAGTCAGAAACCAAACATTGAAGATCTGTGATGGAAGGAACAGAGACATATTTTGGAAAGTGGAGCTTTGATTTTCATTTGAAAAGTGCCAGATGTGGAGTTTGTGAGTTTTGGCAATTTTTTGCAGAGCATTGAATGATTGATAAATTTGCTCAAGAAGGTTGATTCTTCTTATCTTATTCTTATCTTTCCAGATTTTGGGGGGTAACAAAGATATGAAAGTATGTGGACGACTCCTTGTGAAATCTCCAACATAAGGCTGACCCACATTTTGATTTTTGAATTGCGCAGTGATGCCTTCCTTCTTAGTAACCTTTTTGTCCTCATTACAATCCTGTGAAGTTACGTTCGTGGTTGAGTAGAATATTTTCGCTGGGCCATCTGTAGTCATTGATCCAAACTCAGCCAACATCTTTTTGCTGCTTTCTGTGACTGATAATATTCAAAACTAATTTGCAAAGATGACAAATACATGTGCACAAATTATTTTTCAGGTCTACTTTGAGGATCAGAAATACCTATTTGAATTTACCTTGTAGGGTCTTGCTTGCTGCCAGTTGTAATATCTACTGCAGATATACCTTAGCTGAACCTGACAGCTGACAGAGAAGGCCTGTGATATAGGCATGAGAAGAAGGAGGAAGAGGAGAAGAAAAACTGGTGGCAGTAGCAATGCAGATGAAGGAAAAGAAAACATATTTTCTATAGTGCCTATTGCCAGCTTTTAATTTTGCTCCAGTTGTTGCAATATTGACTGGATTTTTCCCTTTTAAACTAGGGTTAAGGTGCAGTTTGCTGAAGGCATGAAATCAACAAATATATTTATGTTCTAGGGCCATGGTTTAACATTTCCCAAGATAAGTTTTATCATCCATTGCCAAATTTCGTTCTTTAGTTAAATGTTAACATAAGCCTTCAGGTCTTCCTCAAAATTGTCTTATCCTGGGAAACCTTCAGTAGAGACTTCAATCTTAATCCAGAATTGAAACAATGCCTATAAACAGGTAACAAAGTTCTTCAATCAGAACTGAAGAAGCTTCTTGGATGAGAAGCGAAATGTCTTCAAGGAAAACCAGAAAGTCCAGTTGCCTTTTAAAAGAGCATCTTTGGGACAACCATGACCTGGATAACTGAGAATCTCCATAGACAATGACACCATTTTCTTGGCAATTACTTCCTCCTACCTCTCTGCTTTGATTAAATCATATAAGGGAAGGAGAATTCATAGTCTGTTCCATTATTGAACGGTTCCTACTTTTAGATTTTTTAAAAAAAATTACAGCTAAAATTTAGTTTGTAATCTATTAAACTTTTGATTTCTTGTCCTGTTTTCAACTGTTTTGAATGATACTTCCTTATATGTGACACATTTCAGATGCTTGAAGGCAACTATCATGTCTCCCTGAAATCTTCTCCAGATTAAATACACTTGATACCTCCAACCATTCCTCCACTTTGGTTGCTTTCCTCTGGGTACACTTCAGTCTGTTAATGTCCTTTCTAAAATACAATGTCTAAACCTGAATGCAATATTCTAGGTATGGAATGACCAATGTAGATTATTCAAAAGTAATGAATTCTCCTGATAGTGATGCTGTTTTTCTGTGGATGCAACAGGATTTCATGTATTATTTTTTTTGCAGCTGTATCATATGATTGATTGGGTCATTTTCAGCTTCTGAGTCCCCAAGACAACCAGTTTCTATTTGCGTGTGATGCTTTTTCTGATCCTGTATTCATATCTCATATCTGTTGTCAACCCTTCCACTTGAGACAAGAACTTAGCTTTTATTTAGATGACGTTGGACTAGGCGACTTGTTCATTAAACCTGGAATCAAGTAGGAGTAGTTGGGTCTTGATTGGGTCTTGCTTGCATTGACAGATTTTATTTTCTTGTTAATTCTAAAAATATTTGGAGGATATTAGATTGTCCATTCCTGCCATACACTTTAGTCTAGTGTTGGCAAACCTTTTCGGCACTGAGTGCCGAAACGGGAGCGCATGTGTGTGTGCCGGAAACGGGGCGAGCAGCCACCCGGTGCACATGCGCACACTGAGCAGTTGCTCTTACGGTTTCTGGCATGTACATGCGCACCGGCCACTTGGTCTTACAGTTTCTGGCACGCATGCATGCAAAACCCAGCTGGTTGGTGTGTATGCACATGCCGGAACCCAGAAGAGCTCTTCTGGGTTTCCGGTACTCTCACATGTATGAAGACCAGCTGGCCGGCGTGCTCGAACCCAGAAGGACAACGGGCAATGGCTCGCATGCCTGAAGAGATGGTTCTGCGTGCCACTTCTGGAACGATCTCCCCGTTGAGATCCGGACCCTTACTACCCTTCCAGCCTTCCGCAAAGCAACTAAGATCTGCCTGTTCTGGCAGGCCTGGGGCTGTTGAATTATCCAGCCCCACTCGAGGTTACGACTGTTGTTGAATTTTAAATTGCTGTTTTCTATTTTTATTTTTGTACCCCCTCCCCTTTTTATTGTTAGCCGCCCTGAGTCTTCCGGGAATAGGGTGGCATATAAGCCAAATAAATCAAATCAAATCACATGTGATAGGTTTGCTATCACGACTTTAGTCTGTCAAAAAGTAACCCGTAAAGGATCACAAAATATCTGCTGACCATCAGTTCTCATTCTAATCATGCCTTGAACTTTTCAACCAAGCCCTTGGTTCACAGATCTCAGGCTTTCCCCCTCCCCTCTTACTCAAGTGAAAGGCTCTTTGCGACTCCTAACAGAGCAAATGAAAAGTTTTCCATTAACCAAGGCCAGAGTCAGAGGGACAGTATCTGACTTTGGATGGCCAGTTTGAGGTCTAAGGGTGTACCAGTGGTTTATTTCTGGATATTATACAATGACCTTGAGAACCAAGGGCGTCCATCCAAAGCAAGGTTTGGGTTTGATTGAGTTAAAAAAAAAAAAAGCAGTTCCCTTGTAGATTTGGAGATGTAAATTTGGGACATAGAGAGGATGCTTTTTTTATGATAACTTCTTACCTCCTTTACATAGGAGCAAGGTTTGTTGACTTTTAACATTGGAATCTGTCTTAGACATTCTGCTTCTCTTTCTTCTGCTTCTCTTTCTTTGTATGTTTGTCTCACATACAAATAGGACTTTGATTACTCGGCCTCTGAAAACTCCTTCCGTAGTTTGCAGAGCAAGCATATCTAAATATCTCTGCTATTGCAGAAGTTTTAAGACTTGAGATTTCATTGTTTTAAAGAGATCCTGTTTATTGATGGCAAAGAAACCGAAAGCAGTGCGTTACTACTTTCTGTGTTGTATCATACGGAGTATTTAATACAACATGTATTACAGTTGAAGAATATGAAAAAATAGGTAAAGGTTCCCTTCGCACATATGTGCTAATTGTTCCCGACTCTAGAGGGTGGTGCTCATCTCTGTTTCAAAGCCAAAGAGCCAGTGCTGTCCAAAGACGTCTCCGTGGTCATGTGGTCGGCATGACTAAATGTCGGAGAGCCGAGGTGGCGCAGTGGTTAGGGTGCAGTACTGCAGGCCACTTCAGCTGACTGTTATCTGCAGTTCAGCAGTTCTAATCTCACCGGCTCAAGGTTGACTCAGCCTTCAATCCTTCCGAAGTGGGTGAAATGAGGACCCAGACTGTGGGGCCGATATGCTGACTCTGTAAACTGCTTAGAGAGGGCTGAAAGCCCTATGAAGCGGTATATAAGTGTTAACTGCTATTGCTAAAGGCACACAGAACACTGTTACCTTCCCACCAAAGGTCTCCCCTATTTTTCTACTTGCATTTTTACATGCTTTCGTACTGCTAGTTTGGCAGAAGCTGGAACAAGTAACGGGAGCTCACTCCATTACACGGCGCTAGGGATTCGAATTGCTGAACTGCCGACCTTTCTGATTGCAAACTCAGTGTCTTAGCCACTGAGCCCTTGCTCAAAAATATCTCCCTTTAAATGGAAGTTTAATATTTTAAGAAATATTTGCCTTTAAATAGAAGCTCATGGGGGTTTAGAAATGTGGCAGAATAGTCAAAACTGGCCCGATCATTTTAAAAGGTCTTGGAGCTACTGAATTTTGGACTATCCATTGGACCACTTCATTCTCTGTTGCTTTCATACAGATCGCGGTTACATTCCTGCATGAGTCTCACTTACAGTTTGGATTTGAGGGTTCATAGTGCAGTTTTTTGAAATCGCAGTGCTGTTACATTCAGAAAACCTGGATCAACTCTTTGTTGCAATAGAGGTCTTGCAGAACACTTTTTATCTACTGTACGGTATTTATCTGTACTGTACAGATAAACGGGGTTGTTTTTGAATTCCAATGGAAGATTAGCCGAGCTGCATTTTCTAGGCTAATGTGCATGTGTGAACATTGTTAGTCTTCTTACAGACCTCTCTGAAGTTTGCAAATCAAGTATAATACTAATTCTGCAGCTACAGTAGTGTGCTTACTTCTAGAGTGTGTGTGTGTGTGTGTGTGTGTGTGTGTGTGTATGTTGTATTTGTGCTGATAAATAAATAAAGGGAGACTAGTATAGATCTATTTCAAGCTATTTAGCTCTCATCAGCTAGCCATACCCTTACTGGGAATCGAACCTGTGCTGTATTGCATCTTAGGCAGATGTGTTAACCACTAAGCCACAGAGCTCGACTCCTTATCAGCCAAGCCAGGGTGAAAGGTATCTATTTAGAGTTACAACCCCCGGTATGCCCAAATATGGGAGGAAGATCACTATACACACACACATACACACACACACACAGAGAGAGAGAGAGAGAGAACCATATGCTATGAGAAGGTGCACTCAAGACTGTAAGTTTAGATGTTTTTCCTAGTTATTTGGGTAAAGCACAGATTAAAAACAAAACGTGAGAGAACGCATGTAAAAACAAACACTTGCTAAACGTAACACTGTCCAGAAATGAGCTGCTTTTTCCTATTCATTGGCATAAATCATCCCAGGATCTTGCTCAAAAGTCCAGCATGTTGGTCGCTTTCCTGGATAAATCCAGTATAAAGAATGAGTTTATATGACTAATGCATTGTAACTAAATATGATTGGGGGACGGGGACACTTCAGGATAATCATGCCTTAGCTCTTCATATCCAGTCCTACTGGATGAACTCATGAAAGCTTACTTAGCTTGTAGAGTGCAACCTACAGTCCTGCACGGAAGTATCTAATTGGTCCAATGGCCTCTGAGTTTCCGTGCTCCTCATTGGCTGCCTATGAAATTGTCCCATTTCCTAGCATGCAAAGCCTCATTTCAGCCCATGTTTAGTAATCCTTTCTGGATATGTTCTGTCTGCAGAGACACAACGGCCACAGGTCAGATTAGTGCAGTCCTCCCCGCTTTTTTTATCTCTAGATACTTCCATCCAACTGTATTTGTGTAAAGGTAGTCCTTGAGTTGTAGCCATAATTGAAATCAGTATTATGGTCATAAATTGTGTTTGTTAAGTGAGTCTCCATGTCACCATACCCGATTTTACAATCCTTTTTACGCTAGTCGTTAACTGAACCCAATGGGTCTTTTTTTTTTTGCTGGAAATCAGAAATGAACTGAACTTTGGAACCGGGTTGTAAGTAGCTCTGGGGAAGTCCATTGTAACTTTAAATGGTCACTAAACGAACAATTGTAAGTCAAGGACTTACCTATAACCTACTTCACAAGTTTTCCCAGTCTTTCCATAAGTGTCAATGATGGAAGAGCATCCATGTATTGGTCAATATTTGTGGATCTATAGTGCCACCTGCTGGTTTCTCCTGAACATTGTGAGGAATGGAGGCAAGATTCAGCCTCTTCATTATTTTCATAACCTCTGACAAAATGAAGTCCTTTCCCCAAAGCTAAAGATTGACTTATTGACAGCAATAAAGCAAAGAAGAGATGAGATGTATTGATGGATCCATGTTGTTGTCCCGCTCTGTGTAGAGTACATTTGAGAATGTGGAAAAGAATTCTTTTTTTAAAAAAAAGTTGATTATTTTTGATTAGTCATCATCCAGAGTCCCTGAGGGTAGCCTGCCAAAAATGCTTATCTCGTGGAGGGGTATGTGTGAAATGTTCTCCTGAGCTGCAGACCTGTAACAAGTTCTTATTGTAACTATTCTTCTGTTTGTAGTGTTGGTGTCCAAATCCTCTCCGAAGAAGCCTCGTGGCCGGAGCATCTTCAAGGCTCTTTTCTGTTGCCTTCGTGCACAGAATGTGGGGCAGACGGCCTTTGGCAACAATCATGGGCTGCATAAGGAAGAGACAAACACCATTGCCAAGGTGAGGAAGTACGCGAGTGCGGTGACAGCTAAATCCACCCAGAGGGTTTGCAAATGCAATTAGTGGGCTTGGGAGCTACTTTATCTACCTCCTTTTTCTTTCTGGATTCTGGCATTCCTGATGTTAAATGGGTGTCCTTATAGGATATAACCTCTACCTGCTTCCCCAGGCATCAAATACTCACCTTGCTATTCTGTCTCTGAATGTCCTTTCTTGCTTTTAATTTTATCCTGCTTGTGTATCTCTCCTCTTTTTTAATTGCGCAAACAAACTCTTGATCCTATGCTCCGGAAAAAAAAATGCCAGTGGCTCTTTCTTTTGTTCTTTTATAAAATTGCCTGCAGCAGGAAAATACCTGGTTGGATTGGAATCAATTGCTTTTAGAATTGTTTTGGAAATCATGGCAGTTTTTCCTAACCCAACCGTTTGTCATTGCGTAAGGACTGACATTCCCAGAATTTGCAACTGGAGATGTTGGAAGCTGCAGTCTCAATACATCTAGAAAATGTGTCAAGAGTTTGTTGCAGAAAAATCAAATCCAGAAAGCACACACAGATAACTGATTCAGCTGGATTCATTAACGTCTTTATATACATAAGGATAGATGAATAAATACCAACAGATGGTTCTTCCAAGTAAACACAAGGCAGGAGAGTTTCATTTCAGCAAACAAGCCCAGACAGACTGCTTGTTTACTTCTCAGAGCAGCAGACTGGTTAAGTTTCTGTTTCAATTCTCTGCACAGACTCTGATCTGTTTAAGGTCCCATTGGCTGACTTAGTTGCTATGCCTATTCATTGGCTGACCTTGTTCCCATGTCTCTCCCAATCATGGATATTTTAACAACATGCCCAATTAAGGAAGGCTGTGGTATCTGTACTGGTATCTATGGAGAGTGCTATAATATAGAACGAGGGAATATTTATCTGCTTCTCCGTGGGTTGGGAAGCCACAGCTAATGACAGGAGAGTAGAACAGTGAAAAGTAAACCCATTTTATCCAGAAATGGACTTCATTCTATTTTCCATAGTTGTGTAAGCAGACAGAAAAAGACCTTAAATATTATAGCTTATGGTGTATATATCTTACCCTCCTTTAAAAGTCCACAGTTTCTCTGAGATGTGGATGAATATCCTCTTTAAAAAGAGGATATTAATTTCCACTATTAAAATTTAAAAAAAATTCATTATGCATAGCAAGGATGGGGAACCTTTTTATGGGCAGGAGCTCTTAAAAACCACGTGTCATCTGCTCTTTCCTTCTTTTTTTAATTTGGCCTGTGGTTGACTAAATTAGATATAAACCTAACAGAGATGCAGTGCAGCTATTTTGCTTGTGATTTCTTTATTTTAAAAACATGCCTGTAAGTAAGAGTGCTGCTTGATTTCCTTCTGTTGCCCCAAATGTCTGCAGCATGATCAAAGAAATTAGGACTGCATTAACAGACTTAAAAGTCCCCTTCATGTGTTAATCTAAAACATCCTCTAAGCTTTTCAAGCACCTAGCGCCTGTAATTTTTCAGAGTCCCTCGGCTACCTTTTCTTCATGTGCTATGGCTGTTCTTGGTGAGAAATATGTATAGTAATGTGTGAAGCCAGCCTTTGCAACGCTGTTCCTTGACAGAGGCTTTGCTGAAATCCCCAAAGAATAGTATCACTGTCTCATCTTTCTCATAAACCTACATCTTTGCTCTCCTCTTTTTCCCCCCCTTTTAGTCTGATCTGTTGCAGTGTCTTCAATACCAGTTTTATCAGGTATGTGTTTGTTCTAAAGGCAAGAGAGATCTGTATCTGCTCTTGAGCCAAGTCTTCATTTTCCCTCTGGAAATAAATGGCAGGCGTAGGGAGTTCCCCATTGAGAGAAAATCTCCAGTAAGGGGCAGCAAACTATGAATTGAGCAGCAGTTCAATGGGTCTGCTGGTTTAATATTATCAGTATTTTCAGTGAGACTTAGTTGCAATTAACTTCAGTTTTGATGTGTTAATCCAAATAATGTGTGTGGCAGCAAGGAAGGAAAATAATGCAGTCGATACCCAGCTCTAGCTTCGTGGTAACAACTGTGCCTCTCTGTGTGTACGCACGCTCACACATTTGTATATGTGAACAAAGGAAAATGATCCTGCTCTGACTAAGCAAATTTCTGTTCGTCTCCAGTGAAATTTGGGTGGGGGGAGGTGTGTGTGTCCGCTTGTCTTGCTGTTGAAAGCAAATTTCTGTGAGCAGGAATGTGGCATGGTGTAATTCACACCAACAGCAAATGTGTTAGTGAAACTCTCCTCTGTCAGTTGCTGGTGAGCATTCACAGGACTGACGGCCATTTTCCCATTTGGGATGCAAGAATTTCTTCATTCAGAGTAGAGATTGGACTACAACAAGAGTTTATCCTCAGTAGAAAGTTAAAATTCTCAAGCCATTTCTGTAGCCAGAAATGATAGAATTCAGACATGGGCTTATCAATAGTTTTGTCTAAACGAAGTCACCGAGACATCTGGGGGATATCTCCTGGCAGCGTTTTCCCAACTCAACAACTTGGAGTTTTGCAGAACATATTCTTCAATGCAAACTGCTGCTCCTTCTTTGGTGTGTATACGCACTCCCTTTCTCTGTTTTGTAGAGGTGTCCTCCCACATGCCAGCAACATGGATCAACATGTAAATTGCTCCTGGAAAATGTAGCTGTCTGTCAAATAAATAGAGACAGTTTTCCCTGGAGCTTAAAGAATGTTGTGATGAAGAATGATGTGGCAATAAAGAGAAAAGTTGTTCCCTGTTTGCCTGAAAATTTGCTTTTTGTTAGGAGAAATATTATAGTGAACAGAAATGTGGGACAGTGTTCCCACTGGCTCTGTGTATATTTCTTTCCTAGATTTCTGGCCCAGTCTGGCAGCAAATGGTGTCTCGGGCAGGGGTCATCAAACAGTAATAAGGGTATAATATATTTATTAAGTATAATAAAATACAGTATAAACAGAAAAATACATTTCAATGATAAAAACAAGACAGGTAAAATCTAAATAAAAATACCCAAATAATACTTGCAGCATTTATGGCACAAAAGTAGGCTTATTTTTTTAAAATAAATAAATAAATGTACTCTCTGAACTGTAAATGGCAGTAACTACTTTGAAAAGGGATCTAATGTTTGCTGTAGAAAATTGTAAGATGTCAATATGAATATGCCTCGAATTTGCATAACAGTATGCAAATTCGAGGCATATTCAGCTATTCATAACAGGCTTTGACCAAATTCTGAAATGTACTTGTCTGAAAGAATACATAATGGAAATCACTTTGCATTTAGAAAGTTTTAGAAAAAAGAATTAAAACTTAACTGGACAATGGTACATCCTTCTCCTAAAAATAAAGTCATTGCGGCTTTAATGTGGACATGAGGTGATTATTGGATGGCGAGAGAGACAATAGAAAGACACAGGGAGCCTACAGTGTATAACACTGGAATTATTCTACATTTTAAAAAGCATCTGTATTCATTGTACTCCTGCGTTAAAAATAAGTGTGGATTAAAAATAGATCTGTTAACAGGAAGAAAAGCATTTTTGAGATACAGGTAATCCTTGACTTAAAACCAGAACATTTGTTGTTAAGAAATTTGGTCATTAAGCGAGATATCCCATGACTATGACTTGCAACATTTTCTGTTGGTTTCCCCATTGATTTTGTTTCCAAGAAATCAGCTGCGAAGGTCTCAAATGGTGATCACATGACCCTGGGATGCTATCAGCCATCATAAATGCAAGGCCCTTGCCAGGCGCCTAAATTTTGATCACGGGAACTGAGGACACTACAGCAGTGCAAGGGCCAGTTGTAAATCACTTTTGTCAACACCATCATCATTTCAAACACTAATTGAATGGTCATACGTCAAAGATACTTGTATCTTTATTGTGGAAGTTAAGGATCCCTAGAGGACTAAGTCTTGAGGTGATATGCACATTTTAAATATTAGGCCTAGGGGTTGTTGGTTTTTGGCCATGCTTTTTTTCTCTGCAAACAGACTAACTTTATTGTCACTTCGAATGTACACTATTTGGCATACATTAAAATGAAATTTCATTGCATACAACTCTCAAAGAGTCACCACCTCCAATATACATTACATGAATATGACTAAATCAATAAATACAAAAATTATGCATATACCCACCTATATTATATGACACAGTTTAAACAACACAGTTTAGTTCAGATGTATACATGTACATGGTGAGGAAAACGAATCTTGTGAGTTTACCTGACGAATGGCAAAAGGAAAAAAGCTGTTACAGAATCTGGTAGTCCTGCTAGAAATATTTCGAAACTTTCTCCCAGGGTGGATTAGTTGCTGAAACAAGAACTTTCCAAATGGCAAAATATGGTACTTGTTAATATAACTGAGTGAAGCTTGTTAAATGTGCTTCACAACAGCGTCATTTTTTTGGGGGGGGGTAAGCTGCCCAGAAGCATTTGGGAATGCATGGCATATAATGCAGAGTAGGGCAAAAATGGGATATGATGCATGAGACAGGGCTCGGGTAACATTTTCAAGCAGTTCCTTAAAGCAGCTGCATTTGGTGCAGGCAATTGCACCTCGATGTTAGATTGAAAAGAGTTGCTGACAGTTGCTGTGTTCCTGCACTTTTGCACAGCTGTAAGATAAAGTTCCAAAATTAAACTTGTAGACTTAAAACAGGGTACAATGCATATCACAAAATGTGGTTCTTGCAGCCCGCGGAAGCTAAGCTCACATTTCTTTTTCTAGATTCCTGGAACATGCCTTCTCCCTGAGGTGACTCAACAAGACCAGGGCCGAATATGTGTGGTGATTGACCTGGATGAGACCTTAGTGCACAGTTCCTTCAAGGTGAAACCCTTGAGTAGCTAGCTCCCTGGTTCTGTTTTGTTGCATAATGGATAAACAAGTACAAGGAGACCCGGAGGGCATACTAGATCAGGGGAACGAAGGTCAGGTTTAGAAGAAACATTGATTTAAATTTCCTCCTCCTATTTGATGCCTTTCAGATATATTGGCCGATATGCAGATAGTCTTTGACTTATGATTCTAATGGCGTCTGCTCATCATGCTCATGAGTTGTAATGGTTGCAAAATGGATTGGTCACATGATTGGCCCAAGGTCTAATTCTATGGCCTTTTTTGCAGCAGCCGTTAAGTAAATCTGTTGTTAAGTGAACATTGCATTGTTAAGCAAAATAATGGTTTGCTATGGGCACAATTTTGGCCCAAACGTGTGCCAATTGTCTGCAAAATGACAGTAAAATGTGGTCATGTGATCCCAGGACCCTGCAAACAACTGAGTTCAGCCATGTTACCGAGCACCCAAAGTTTGGCCATGTAACCGCATCAGGGGAGGGGGTGGCTGACCATTGGAGCTTTGAATCCTGTTCATAAGTAGCTCCAAGGTAGATCCTTTGTAACTTCAAATGGTCAGTGAGCAACAATGAAAGACCGGATCGTGGTGGCCTCTGCCAGTAAAAATGGAGCTCAGGAGGGCTGCGCACGGCCCTCCTGGGCTTCATTTTCAGCTGTGACAGCCTCCTGCAACCCTCTTCCAGCAAAAACAGAGCTCAAGGAGGCCTCCGCTTTTGCTGGCAGAAGGCTGCAGGAGGCCATTGCGGCTGAAAACGGAGCCTTAATGAGTGACATCAAGCTGGCCGTGCCCCAAGCCACGCCCACCAAGGTCAAACACAACCCTGATGCGGCTTTCAATGAAATCAGGTTTGACACCCCGACTTATATCACACTAAAAGGAGTAGATGTTCAGCACATCTCTTCATATATGGTCTGCCCATGGAAAGAGTGATGATCTTACCAAAGAAGATCAAAATTTATTCCATCACCACAACTGCATCTCCTCTAAGCCCCAAGTAGTAGGAGCAATTTTACAACTTATGAATTGAGAGCTTCTTAGTTGGAGGCTCTGTGCTTATTCTAGGTCAGTATTTCTTAATCTCAGCAATTTTAGATGCGTGGACTTGCAACACCCAGAATTTCCCCAGCCACCATGCTGACTGTGAAATTCTGCAAGTTTGAAGTCCATGCATCTTAAATTCACTGTGGTTAAGGAACACCGAATTGTATAATAACAAATTTGTGTTGTTGGCTGCCATCAACAAATGGGAAGAATCTGTCAGAAGTTAGAATTAGCATGACTAAATGATGCCTGACCCATCAGGAATTTAGGTCTTTGATCTATATTGCTTCAGGCATTTAAGATACCGGTAGTTATTTTTAAAAAAAGAGAGAGACACAAAATGCAGAATCTTGCAATGGAAATGGAAGCAGAGCCTACTAAACAACGTCATTAAAAAAAATCCTGGAAAGAAGTCAGGAGCTGCCTTTAGACAGAAAATTTGGGGAGGGGGTCCTGCCGGGGGAGGAGGAGAATAATTGAAGGTTTGTTTGCCAAATTAACATGTTCCTTTTAACAAAATTCTCAGCCAATCAACAACGCTGACTTCATTGTGCCGGTTGAGATAGAGGGAACAACTCATGAGGTAAGCTTCTTGCTCTTCACAGTTGGGAGTTTGATGGGCTTGGCGATATTTTGCTTCTGGCACCAAGTGTGCGTTTAGGCCTCTTCTCTTAGCCAAGACCACCTGCAAAAAAGAAGAAGAAGAGGAGGAAGGCCTGCGGTGAAGGCCTCAGCCTGGTTCAAGTAATCCAGGATAGGCTGTTACCAGGCAACACGGCCTATTCTTGATTACTTGTTTCAGGAGGCGGCTTCTTTGCAACATAAGGAATGATGTTCTACCATAGTGACCTCCCTGATTGGATGATGCAACAGCAGGAGCTTCCAGAGAGAAAAAGTCACCAGGCAGAGACTACCAAGGACTATTGAGACTCAATCTACATTTGTTTCGGTTCTCTCTGCTCCCCTAAAATGTCTGAAGTTGTAGCTACATAATCCTGCAGTTGAATCCTGCAGTTGGCTTCTGATAACGTAACTTACTCCTTACCTATCAACAAGAGAAAGGGTTCTTACAATGGACTTGGCAGGTTTCAAAATGGTGGGCTGCAGGAATTTAGGATAGTGTAGTTGGTCCTTCCTGCCTTTTTATCTTTATAGAAAAATCCTGTGAGATACCTTAGATTAAAATATGGTGTCTTCTGTTGAGTGTAACAGCTGAGCAGAGACTAGAACTGAGGTCTCCCTGTCGAAGGCTGATACCTCCACCAGTTCATCATCTGGCTTTCATTGGTGACACTGAGGAGGTACCAGTATGAAGTTCCATCGTAACGATTTGCCCTTCTTCCCTTCCATTCCTATTTTATTTGTTAGATTTATATTCTGCATTTCCTCCAGGATCTTCTCACCTCTGAGATGATCAGACACTGGATATCTAAGGCAATTTTCCAAAACATTGGTATTTTCAAGACGCATTGGAAATGTAATTCCCAGAATTTGAAAAATAAAATAAAATAAAATGATGCAGCCGTTCCAGAAACCTAGGCTGAGATAACTTATTATGTTTGCAAAGCTAGATTTCCAGTTCTGCTAAAGTTTTCCCCTACCCTTCATTCATTTTATTGAGCAAACGCAGATCTCTGTAACTCTGTAACTCGATGCTTGCCAAATAATATGAATAGAGTCTGGAAATGCTGTTATTCTCCTACGTGACTTGCTCCTATGTGTTAAACCCTGAGGGATAAAAGAAGGCCGGGTAATGAAGGGAAGAGTGTGTGGTGGGATAGATTATGAAATGAGAGTTATGGGTTGGATCTCTGACCAGAGAAAAGACAATATCTCCATTTATTGCGGCCTGGAAACCCCCTTTTAGGCTTTTTGCCTGAAACAGAAAAAAAATAAGCTTATGATTTATGGATTTGTTGATTAGACAGAAGAGATTGTAGAAAGAAAAGAGCTATGTGGTAACTTTAAAAGTAAGAGGTAAATTTATAACTGGATTTCTAACTGCTATAAAGAAGTCTGGACATTATTTATTTGTATTTTTTTTCTATTTCTATTTTATTTTACTTCCTTGCATTTTTAGCGTTTTCTTTCATTTCTTCTTTTGTTTTTCTCACTTATATTAGTTTGTATTAGTTTTTATCTTCTTTTAAGAAAATGTTTAATAAAAATTATACAAAAAAGGGTTATGGGTTGGAGAAGCATTCTGTCAACTCGTTTCCACCTTCCACTTCACCCTTAAAATATTTGCCATGCTTTGCATATTTTGGCAACACTGGAATTAAGCCTGACCTTCAACTATTCCAGTTCCAAAGCACACTGCAGATATAAGCAAGTACTTTATGTACCATCTCCTCACCTTTCTGTTAATCTCTAGGTGTATGTGCTGAAGCGGCCATTTGTAGATGAATTCCTGAGGCGAATGGGGGAGCTGTTTGAATGTGTGCTCTTCACTGCCAGCTTAGCTAAGGTGAGTGGGTTCCCAATAGCTTAGCCAGACATGTGGCTGGTCTGCTCTGCTTTCAAAGTTGCCTGGAGCTATAATGGGAAGGAATTTGTCACTTAAATTTTGTGAAATCGGTACGATGTAATTATAGGTTTGCAGGGAGTTTAAATTCTTATTAATAACTGACTACAGAAAGTTCTGCACCTAAGTGAGGTGCAACTCTCCTCACATAGGTGGGGAAAATAGGAGAAAAAGGAGTATTAGCTATGTTCTTGAGTAAGTTATAAAAATTGATATATTAGATAGATAGATAGATAGATAGATAGATAGATAGATAGATAGATAGATAGATAGATGATAGATAGATAGATAGATAGATAGATAGATAGATAGATAGATAGATAGATAGATAGATAGATAGATAGATAGATAGATTTATTGTATTTATTGTTAAAATTTATATGCCACCCAATCCCGAAGGACTCCGGGCGGCTTACAAAAGAAGAAAGAAAAGAAGGAAAGAAAAGGAAAATAAAAAAGGATAGTTTAAAAATTCACAAGCCACGCATTCGTTCTAATCGGGGCTGGACCTTAACAATGAGGTCAACAGCCCCAGGCCTGCCGGAACAGCCAGGTTTTTACAGCTTTCCTGAAGGCCATGAGAGTGGGTAAGGTCTGTATGTCTGGGGGTAGCTGATTCCAAAGGGTCGGAGCAGCCACAGAGAAGGCTCTCCTCCGGGTGTCCGACAGCCGACACTGTCTGGCTGACGGCATCTGAAGGAGGCCCAATCTGTGGGATCTTACTGGCCGGATAGATAGATAGATAGTTATGAAGAGAGAGAGAGAGAGAGAAATAAAAGAAAGAAGGAAAGGAAAGGATAGCCAATACCACAAAATTTCACTTAAAAGAATCAGTGCCAAGTAACAAATTCTGCTTTTATGGGACCTGGTCACAGAGCCATAGTATTCAGATTATCTTGATTGCTGAGTCCTTTCATTGTCATTCTACGCACAAAGCAGTCCCTTTATTTCTTTCTTTCTTCTGGCTAGTATGCTGACCCAGTGACGGACCTTCTGGACAAGTGTGGAGTCTTCCGGACCCGCCTCTTCCGGGAGTCGTGTGTATTCCACCAGGGATGTTACGTGAAGGATCTCAGCCGGTTGGGCCGTGATCTGCGCAAAACCCTGATCCTGGACAATTCTCCAGCTTCCTACATCTTCCATCCAGAGAACGCGGTGAGCTTTTTACTCTCTAACCTTCCATAAATGATGGCTAAGGAGTGAGATTATTGTGAATTAATTTGTAGTTCTGATTTTGATAGATCACTTGGCTTAAAAAAAACATTTTAATCTGGTTTTGGGGAAGAACTTAAAAAAAAAAAAGCACCTTCAAGAGTTGTTCCCTAGCTTCTAAACCCTTGATGTTTCTTGTGACATTTGCATTCTTGAGCCAAAGACAAATGACAGATGGTCTGCTTTGGGAGTGGCATTCCCTCTTTAGTGACAGAAAGGGGAGACGTGTGTCTTCTCAGATCCCTAGCCAGAGATTTATAGGAACAGTATGGAGGCAGATGCTGATCTTTTTTTTTTTCACCTTATCATTGCAAGACTTTCTCATCTTCCTGTAGAGATGGCTGAGAAATTCTCTCAACTCCCTCTTCCGCCTTTCCCAGTTTACTGAATGCTGTCCTACGCACCAAGGTTATAACCAGAAAGAATTCAGCTAATTCCCTCTGGTTGACTGATGTTCCTATAGCCCCTATCTAACTTCTTGCCTTTTAAAGTGGCCTCATCCCAATAACATGCCACTCTGTTTCCCTCTTTAATATTTGAAATATTTTCCCTTTTCTTAAAACCAGCTTCAAGCAGTTCACATATTTCACTCTCCAGTGTAGGAAAACTCCCATCGCTACACTTCTAAGTAGACAGGGATCCCCCCCCCCGCCTTCCCATCTCAAAATACTAGGACCCGAGGCCATCCATCAGAGCTGGATTGCATGGAAAATTAAAACAGAACACACACACCCCACCTATTCACACAATCCATACAGGAAGTAGTGGAACTCATTAACACAATATATGCTAATAGGCACTAACTTGGATAGCCTTTGAAAGGCTGGGCTAAATTCCTGAAAGACAGGTCTCTCAAGGGCAATGGGTCTTAAAAATCTCCACATGGCCTTCCAACAACTTGGGAACAATATGCTCCCAAATGCCCATTACAGGGGAAAAATAGCAGGGAGATTTATATTTCCATCTTTAGCTTACTAGAGCATCTGTTGATCACTGTGAGAAACTAGCCTTGGCCTGATCCAGCAGGGGCCAAAAGGGGTGCAGCCAAGAGTTAAATAATTGCTGTTAACATTTTAATGCTACTCCCCAGATCCTAGTTTTGCCAGGCTTGTTTTACTTTTTCAAAATATAATGCCTTGTTCCCTGTCTGCTTGCTTCCAATTGACTTCTCTTTATCTCTCTGACTGCCCTGTAGGTGCCGGTCCAGTCTTGGTTTGATGATATGACAGACACTGAGCTGCTGAACCTGATTCCTGTGTTTGAGGAGTTGAGTGGAGCAGAAGATGTCTACACCAGCCTCGGCCAACTAAGGGCACCCTAACATTTTCCTAGTGCTGTGGCCGCTGGGGAAAACTACTTTTTTTTTTCACTCTGTGCCTTCAGTATTGGCCAGGAGGGAAAGGGAACAGTGCAATTGCTCCCCATTCACCCTGCCACAAGGCAGATACAAGCACTTTGGAGGCAATAACCTGCCTGGCTGCCTTCTGTGCAATGCCAGAGCAGTTTCCAACCAGGGTATGGCTGGATGCTAGAGCTTCTAGCCTTTCCACCAAGAGCAGGGACATCCAAAATAACCCCACCCCATTCCCAATAGTGCTATGCACTGCGCCCCAACCTTTAGGGGAATCCTCCCTCCCCCCTCCCTTCCCCCCAAGGCAATGCCAAATGTTTTGGATGGATTCTTTAAAAGGTACATCCTCCTCACTTGCTTTTACATATTCTTGGCAGTGCTTCTTACGCAGCCCCCAGGCGAAAATATGTGGAGACTTCTCATCTCTTGGCTGGGAGTCAGGATGGCCGCCTCTACACCCTTCAGATGTTTCTGTTCTTGCCTGATCTTCTGATACAGGATCTTTCTGGGTTGTTTTGAAGTTGCTGCTTTCTTTGCCTGTTTTGTGAAGTTACCTTTGCTTCACAATCTCTGGTTCTGGGCCTCATTGCCCTGCTGGCTTTGAGAAACCCTTCCTCCTGTGTGTGCGTGTGTGTGTTTTAACATTCTGTCTTGTAGTTGTGTTTTGCCTCTGATGAAAGGTGAGACCCCTGGACTGAGAACAAACCTTCCTCCCCCAACACTAGTAGCACATAGCATTAGTGAGGACAAAGCTAGCCAGTCCCACCAATGCCACACTCCCTTATTTGCTCAAAGATAAAGTGTCTCTGCACTCCAGCTTTGATCTGTTTCTTTGGGCCGGGTGGGTGAAGGAAGTGACTTCCATTGCCTTAAACGGCACCCTGTTAGGAGGCTGCCAGGTCAGTAGAGTGCCTCTCCTCAGCCCAGTTCTTCCACTGTCTTTCAGTGTGAATGATTGCCTGGAAGATGGGAGGATTCTGATGTTCGTCCCCTGGTGGTTTTACCTCACTTGAGGACGCTGAAGGCGTAACTTCCCACTCAGGATTCACTCTTAAGTTCCATCATTATAACATGACAGCCCTTCGTCCCCCTTGGATGGTGACAATGAGTTGGGGAATGAATCTTTTAGAAGCTAGGAGACCTTCCATGTGCGCACAAGCCTGCTTCCTATGTCATTTGCCTTAACAACTGCCTTGCTGTCTCTGTGCTGCAGCTGCTTGGCAGCAAGCAACTGTGCCTCTTTTGGTGTGGCCTCTCTAATTCCCGCTCTTCTCCCCCCAATGCATTCTCAAGCTGGCTTCAGCTCCAAGCAACCAAAAGTAGTTGGAGAGAATATTTATATCGCAGAGAGTTGCCCGTGGACGTTGGTCTTTTTCTTCCTAGGGTTAAGGTCCTCTTGTCCTTTCGAACTGTGCCTGACATACTGTGAACATGTGTTTCTCAAGTGCCACTTGGGAGCAAGGGAAACCAAATGGATCAACAGTGCCGGCTTGCTTCCCCCCCCCCCCCCAACTATCAGCAATATATTGCAAGAGAATCTAATCTGTATTTAGTCATTGTAGGGCTGGTAGCAAAGGGGGTGGGAGCAGGGTAGAGTCCATGGGGCTCTTTTTAAAAAATGAAAATGGTGCTGCCTTATTGGTTAAGGGGTGGAGGGCAAGTTGCAGGTCATCTAATCACTTCAGGACCAAAGCATTGATCCCTGCTGTTGGTTGACCAGCCAGCTGTTAGACCGACCAACATGCTACTTGATATTTTCATGCTTGCTTTAAGTGTGCTGATCAGTTTTCAGTGGATTCCTGAGAGAGAGTGTGCATGCTTAGTCAAACTCTAGTCAATTCTTGAAGTGGAATGGGCCCTGTTGCTCCAATTTTCCCCTGGCTTCATTTTTCTGGTCCTGTTTGGTCTCCTTTGCTGAGGGCCTGGATTCCTGTGTTTGGGGGAGGGCAGGAGGGGGGATAGGTTTCCAATTTCAGACACCCAACAAGGAAGTTCTTCCCCTCCCTTGCAGTTCAGCCAGCAGCTGCTTACGCACACAAGCCGGGGAGGAGCCGTTAAACTTTGCAGAGTTAATGAATGTTGGAAAGAACAAAACCTTTTTGTTTTCCCTTCCTATTCTCACAGTTTTGTTCTTGCTTTGTGTCAACCGAAGACCAATTGCCCCCCCCCCCTCTTCCTTCCTTCCTCTCATGCCAGCAGCTGCCCCAGCCCTTTCTTCGAGATGAAACAGGTTTCTAGTCCTTTGTTGGACCAAGGTTAGATGCTGCCCCCTGAAGGGGAAAAAAGAAAAGAAAAAAACCAATTCCCAGTAACCTTAGCCAGTTATGGTCATAGGTGGGGGATGCTGGGGGTTGTAGTCCAATATACTCTTATCTACATTTGCTGCAGAAATCACTTTTTTAAGCCTTAAAAGAGGGTGGGATTCCGAAGAGAAGAAGGCAACCCATTTATTCTCCTCTCTAAATTGCAGTGAACAACATCGCAGTCCAGGCGTGGAGGGATCTGTACGAAACAAGTCTGATCTGAAATGAGGCAGATTTTTGGGGAGCGGGGTATTTGATTTTACCAAGTTGGGAAAAAGAAACGGATTGCTGAGAGTCATGTGGACATGGTGATGAATCCCTTTGGGCAATCCTGCGTGGAGGGAAACAAAACGATGATCATAGGACTTCAGTATCTAGCAGCGCCTGCCATGTTGCCCATAAGCGCCCAAGCCCACTCTTGAGTCAAGATTGTAAATCATGTTTTAGAGCCATAAGGATTCCTGGGTCCAAACTACCATGTTGGGATTGTGCCTTGATTGAACCATGGTTAATGAGGGTAGAACTCCAGCCAAGAGGCGGCCCCAGCACTTTACCAGGGCCATGCCTTTCATGGCTGCCCCATGTACTGACTTACACTAAAGACACATACACACACAAATCTACCCACGCTTGTTATGGTACCTTTTTACATCCAGTCATGTTTGGTGCTCCCATTTCATACAAGAAATGGAAGCTGTTGGCTTTTGAAGGAAAAAAAAGGCCTCCAGCTTTCGCTTCTCCTCTCCCTTCTCATTAAACTGTACAAATTTATCACATGTCCTCGCTGGTTTTTTTTTTGTTTTGTTTTTTAAATGTTTTAATTGAAAAAAAATCCCAAAACTTGAAGCTGGCACTTGTTGCCATTATGAACTCTTTCTATTTTTGGAATCTTTGTATTAACTGCAATTAAAGAAATAAAAAGAGATCAAACTCTGTCTTTTCATTAAGCGTTTGAGTGGGTAGCTCTCCAAGGGGGGAAAAAGCCCTTTTGTTTTGTAGCTGCTTAGGCAAGTCTATAACACTAAATATCCTTTATGGTATTCAGTGGAGAAATGCACAAAACTGCACAAAAAGGCTGGTTCTCAGAGTGACTGCAGCATCAGGCAACGGATGCATGTTTAAAAACCCCAGCATAAAAATTGCTTTTGGGGTTTTTTTTGCCTCCAAAGAATCAATTTGCATAATTCAGCTGCCAATCCTATCTGAAAGCCAAGTATAATTATGTTAAACTGCGTTTCAAAGTCGTCTAATAGTTGTTGATTTATAAATAAAACATAGGCATACTTCTGCATTGCAGCCAGATGATACTGGATGTAGGGTCTGTTTTCCATTTTCCAACCTAGCGTTCTTCAGATACATCAGACAGTCCCAGTTTGCCCAACCTATAGGCCAGCATCTGGATTGGAGAGGGAGAGTAGGAACGTTTTGAGATATGCCTCCTGGCTTATCAATTGTGTGTCAGGGTTTGGGAAGCTTCCTCCCATAACTTCTTATCCTTTGAAGTGGGGAACTTTCAGACAACCTTTATGAACCACGTAAGCATTGATGGACTCTTACCTGGTTTGAACTGGAGCCAAGCAAATAAGCATCACCCTTCAAGACCCGCAATGGTTCTAGAAGTTCAGAAAGAGCCTTTTTCCCCTCCTAATCCAAATTATTTAGTTGAACTTTCTTGGTACCCTCATTGTAGAGAAGAATAGATCCAGATACTGGGAGAAGGGATTTTTGGATTTCTTTTCCCCATCAAAAGGAATTGGGGGGGCGGGATTTAATATGATTGAAGAACTTGTCTGTACAAAGGGCAGTTTTTCAGTTGTGAGGCAGCTGGATGGGGAAAGCAATTTTGAAAAGGGGGGGGGAATACACCTTGTAAGAGTCTAGAAGTGGTAGCTAAGAGGCCTGGAGAACTGCACTTGGCTCACAGGCTAAGGATAGCCTAGCCAGCTTCTCTTAATATCTTGAATAAGCTAGGTGCCGGGAGTGAGGAAAACGCCAGCGGTTGGTTTATTCGTTCAGTTTGAATGCTGTCTGATTGCAGGAGCAACGTTAAAACCCACAAAACATGAAAAATTCTCTCGCGCATGTACAAAAATAATTGCAAAATAAGTGTAATGTGGCAGTCCGAGTAACCAATATAAAACATTACAAACCAGAATCCCATCCACCCTTATCCAAAGTCCTGGGTAAATAACCAGGTTTTCAGGGCCTTCCAGAAAGTCATCGGGAAGAGGGTCATACAGATCTTGGGTGGCAGGAGCCCTATTCTAAAGGGCAAGTCAGCCTTCCTGGTTCCTGGAATGCAACAGACTTGGAATGAGCATCCTACTGGGTCATATTATACAGGCAGAAACCAAAGAAGACCATGGTTTTTCAAATAACCAGACTCTGCCACATAGGGCATTGTAGGCAATAACCAGCACCTTGAGTTGCACCTGGAAACACAGGCAAAAAGTCTAGTTCACAGAGCAGAAAGATGTGGTGTCAACAGCCTGAGGCAATATTATCACTGCTTGTAGCATTGTCTTGTGGATCAGTTGAAGCTTCAGAGTGATTTTCAAAGGCAGCTCCATGTAGAGCATGTTACAATAATTGAGCTGTGAGATGTCACTGGAGGACTGACTGATCCAGGGAAGGATGCAACTGATGCCCAAATGGAGTTGTGCAAACACCCTCTTGGCCACAGCAGCTAGCTGCTCTTCAAGCAGAAGCTGTGAGTATGGGAGAGCCCTCAAGTTGCGCGCCATTCCTGACCAGGGAGCTGTAACCCTATCGAGAAGGCGGAAAATCCTTGTGCCTGGACAGTCCAGACACAGTCCAATCACAGCCCCTCACTCATGGTAGGACTGGTCTGTAGTTGGTTTCTCTCCTCCAATTGATAAACTGCACATGGGATGCTCAACCATCTACATTGGGCACATCAGCCTTGAGCGCCTCTGCAGCAGAGTCTACTACTCCAGTGTGGGGCACATGATCTGCACATGCAAAATAAGTTGATACCACCATCAATGAAGCAGTATGCTTAGGGACAGGTTGTCTCAAACCTACACCAATTGATAAAATATATCCTTTTGCTGGCATTGCCCTACCTAAGACCAGGAGAGAGGTAGCAGCAGATGCCAAGAGAACTAAGCAAGAGAATGATTCTTGACATCCTCTGAATGGACATACTGTATGCTCCTAACCCGCTGACTCACTTCTAGAAACAGCTTTATGTGCAAGAACAAACATTCTTGAGGGTATACAAGAACAAAATCGAATTCAAAGATAGAGAAAGGAGACTATCGAGCAAGGAATAACATTATAGGAGGATATGGCTGAAGGATCTGCGCTCCCTTATACTAAGTGTAAGAGTGCCTAAGTGTAATATGCACAATGGAGGCTCTTAGTAGATAACAACACATGTGAACGTGGAGAGACAGAGAGCCTGGCCCACCTGCTGGTATATCGCTACTACATGAAACGTGCTGATAGTGACATTTTGGGCCAAAAATAAGCCAAGGAGGTGGTTTCATTCCAGCAATTTAAAGTTTGATCTAGACATGGAAGAAGAAGAGGGAGAAGGAGAAGGAGAAAGGGAAAGGGAGGGGGAGGAGGAGGAGGAGGAGGGGGGGAAGAAGAAGAAGAAGAAGAAGAAGAAGAAGAAGAAGAAGAAGAAGAAGAAGAAGAAGAAGAAGAAGAAGAAGAAGAAGAAGAAGAAGAAGAAGAAGAAGAAGAAGAAGAAGAAGAAGAATTTCAATAGCCTCACTTGGCTAACCTGGGATTGAAAGATACAATTCAGAGGTGGGTTGCTCCCGGTTCGGTAATTGGGCCTGGGTTGCTGAACTGGTAGTGACAGCTGGCTGGCCACGCCCCTGAACCATTCCGAACTGGGAGCAACCCATCTCTGAACTGTATCTTTCTATCCAGGCTAGCCAAGTGAGGCTGTTGAAATTCAGTGCTAGTGCCTGGAGCCTTCTTCTTCTTCTTCTTCCTTGTCCCAAGTCAGGACTGGGTAAACTTTCCTCCCACCCTCCCACCCTGCTTGCACAGTCCAGCACCTTCGCCTGCATTTTTTCCTATCTCCCAACCTTTCCTTCCCGTTGTTCTCTCACCCCCTCTCACTCGTCCGTCAGTTTTATAAACACAGGGGTGGTATCTGGGCTGCAAAGTTGAATGCTTTGATTCCTTCTAGGAAATTTATGGCTTTTCCACACCTTAAATCATCCGGAGGTCTATTTTTTGGAGTTTTCCCTACCCCTTCCCTCAGTCAGAGTCCCAAATTTTTTTGCCACTGTTTCAATGGCGTGGCTTGGTGGTAGTGGGGTCATGTGACTGAGTATGCATGAGTAATGTCAAGTTGGCCATGCCCACTCAGTCACATGCCCCCACCTAGCCACGCCCACAAAACCGGAGGTAACATTTTTTAGAACCCACTACTGATAACAGTTGTATATCATCTCCATACTGATGATATGAAAAGGAGTAGCAGAGCCCTGGGGAGTGACCTCTCCCCTCCCAACCCTCACCAACTGGAACCATTTGCAAAGAAAGGAAGACAACCACTACAATTTGATCCCCCCAAATCCCAACCGTTCCCAATCCAGCAGTTTTGTGGATCATGGGCGGCTTCAATAATATAGTCCCATTTCTGGCTATTGGCTGTTCTTGCCCGCAAGATGAGCTGCTCTGCCTCTCTGTCTGCCGTCTTTTGCATTTCATTTCCGATCAAACCACTTTAATGTGGTCTAATGCCATATTCCTCCCCGCTCCCATTTTGTTGCATTATTGATGCAACCCTGCATTTCAGAAAAATCAATGGGAAATTGGGATGGCAGCAATAGAGAGAGGGCTGGCCTAGGAACCCCAATAGCTCCTCCTAGTTCAAGGTTTTCAACAACGACAATAAAAAAAAACACAGATGTTTTCCCTACATGAATCCAAGTCATTGGGCAAGGCCAGCACTGTTTGGACCCGGCAGCTCACAGGCAGGCAGGATGCAAATATAATCAAATCTGTATGAGCTGGCTTGGATCCTCTGGTCAGAAACTGCTCTGAATGGGAAGGGATCATTTTCTTTGCCTGGCAGACTCAGCCCTAGAGAGAAGTGCAAGTTATCTCCAGCAAAATTCTTGGTAAGTGTGGCGTGATTTATGGGGGTGGTCGAAACCGTGCCTGGGAGGAAGATGGGAAAGAGTGGGAGGGGATGGAGACCCTCCATAAGGGATGGGCATCAAGCGATGCTGATGGATTCCCAGAACAGCCCCAGGAGAAAAGTCAGATTGAAGAAAGAAGTGGCAAGGTTTCTGAAAACGCGAGCACTTAACTAGCAGTGTGGTCTTACAGCGTATTTGAGCCCCACCGAAGGTTGCAGCCTTAAGGATGCCCGAAGGGAGCTTATTCAAGGCAATCCACTGAACTGTGCGAACCGAATTAGAATATATTTCTTTAAGCAAATTAAGTCTCTGAGATAGGTGTGGGCTGGTTGCGGCCATTGTATACTCTTAAACGCCCTCTGTTTGTTGGGATGTCATTTCTTACAAGGTTGAAACTGGGATATGAAGTCAGAATCAGAGGCAGAGTTTGGGCTCGGCTAACTTCAGTTCCATGTGGTTGTGTGAACACATGTCTGATATGAATTGAGCTTTAGCACCCGATAAGGGACGTTTTTGTCTACAGCTTCTAAGGTCGGTTAGTGGCTCTTTGAAATTTTCTTGGACAGCTCTATTATATTTATTTATATAATCTATTTATGTGGCTGCCCATCTCATCAATGTGACTTTGAGCAGCTGACAACACCTTAAAACCCCAAAATATTAGCAAAGGATAAAAATCTACCACAGACACCAAGCAAAACAGCAATCGACACAAGCATTCTAATAGGCCATCTAACCTCCCCAGCCCAGGCCACAGAGCACATCCAGGTCTTCAATGGTTTAGAAAAGGCTAGGGTGATCAGAGCCGCTCTGATCTTGGGGGCTTTGGGTGTTTCAGACGGCAGGCCCTGGAATTAAATCTAAATGTACCAAGAGGGATTAGGTATACTCAGTCCAATCAAATGCATTTTTTCTACAAGTTTTACATTATGAAAATTGCAAAATATTGGAACAAAAGCTAGGTGATAGAAAACAAGGAAAAGAGCAGTGACGTGCAGTGAGTTTTATGGCTGGTGAGGCAGCAATTTTTTTAGACTTGTGGACTTCAACTCCCAGAATTCCACAGCCAGGCATGCTCAGTTCTGATTTAAAGCGACAGCATTTGTTTTTCTCCTTTGCTAAATACGTTTCCTTCTTTTTTTTTCTTCTCCCTTCCCCTCCTTCCTCCCTCTCTCCCTCCCTCCCCCCTCTCTCAAACACACACACACACAAAGTTGCACCAGGATTCAGAAAATTTAGGTTTTCCTCCTCAGCCCATGTTAGCAATACCACTAGCAGCATTTTGGCTGGCAGGTGTAAGTAGAAGTGGAAATTCATTCTACTGAAAACATTGCTTTTGCTTATGATTGGATAATTAAAATTTCAGAAGGCCCAAAGGCATAGTATTAGAGAGTTTCATAGTGCATAAACTAAAGAACTGTCTCAATATGCTCCCTCCCCCCTCTCTCAAACACACACACATACACACACACACACACACAAAGTTGCACCAGGAGGATGAAGTTTGAATTCCTCCCCCTCCCTCCGACCCACACGTATCTTTTCCAGCTGTTTCAGAGAGGATTTCAACTCTGCTCTTGCCTGCCATCATGAAAAGAAAAAAAATGTAAATGGAAAAAGGCAAGAACTGAGGTCAGGCTGAGCTAGTTGCTGCCAGAGTCACCATGGATGACTCTGCTTAGTGCTTAACTGTTTTAAAAAGCCTCTAAAAAAGCACCCTCTACAGGAGGAGGCAAGAGAACGACGTGCCTCATCTACGTCAGGAATTTTTCGGCTTTTAACCTTTGCTTAACTCTGCTCGAGTGATCATAAAATGCCAGACTAGATGAGGCACGTCGTTCTCCTGCCGCCTCCTGTAGAGGGCACTTTTTTAGAGTCATCCATGGTGTCTCTGGCAGCAACTAGCTCAGCCTGACCACAGCGCTTGCCTTTTTCCATTTACATTTTTTTTCTCCTCCCCTGACTGCATGTCCCTGGGAAAGAGTATGGGGCAGAAAAAAATGTACTTGAAGAACAAACTTCAATACTTGGTAGAAAGGCTACAACCAAGCCTGCTAAACCTTCTGTTCAAGGCAAAACAATGAGTTCCGACTTTTGCTTTTAAAAAGCAAATGGAAGATATGAAGAAACCAAATTAATCAATGTGATTACAATGAATGCCAAGCCCATTCTCAGGCACTTGTTTTGATAGCAGAAAGCTTTTTGAATTTGACTGACCACAATGATTCTGCTTTTTGTTACTTTAGAGCTGACAAAGCTCCTTCCAGGATATTGAAAGCTGTAGTACGTCAAAAATATGCACCGATGGCTTCAGACTGTATACCAGTTTGATGATCGTATCTTCATCTCCCAAGGCTGCTCATTCTCCCTTGGGCATCCTTAACTTTTGCTGTACCAGCATCTGAATAGCAATTCCCCAGAGGACTATAAAAGAACTAAATTAGGCAATACTGTTCCATTTGCACAATTTTACACCACCTTCTTCTTTTTTCCCCAATTTTAATCAACCCATGTTAATTGAAGGTTATGGAAGAAGAAGCTTATATTGTATATCAAAATATTGACAGTCCAACAATAGTTGATACAGTTTGACATTGGTTCCCCAGAATTTTCCAAGGGTTCTAAACCACACTTGGAATGCATGGATTGTTCCTAGAATATTCTATGTCAAAAGGAGGTATTCCGCCACTGAGCAATGCCCATTCCATCTCCAGCATTCTCTATATCTTTCTAGTGTTGCCTCAAAGGACTTACTTCTTTTTTTTCAGAGCACTCCTTCCTTGCAGCTTCAATACCACTATCCGTTTTCAGCCACCCAGCAGGCTAGCTGTCCCATTTGTATCATGCTAAGTCAGTCCCCAGGGTGATTACTTGTGAGGTGGAAGTGCATGAGTGACATCACCAATCCTTCAGAAAGTATTGTGCTGAGGATTCCTTCCTCCAGAGAAATGCAAATGAGGCATTAATGCAAGCAGTAAACTGCTTCAGAGAGCTATCTACATCAGGCCCAGAGGAGGTTGCTCACGGTTCGGCCCAGTTCGGCCAAACCGGTAGTGGTATTTTGGCCTGGGTCGCAGAACCGGCAGTGACCCAGGCTGGCCACGCCCCCAAACCAGTTCCCTGGTCACCGCTGCCATTGCCGGCATGTTGAACTGCACACGCGCGAAGAGAACCAGTAGTAAAACCGGGAGCAACCCGCCTCTCATCAGGCCCTATGAAATGCCTGTTTTCGATGGGGTTGGCTGTGTAGGGGATGTTTTATTGAACTTATTTTTTGTTTATTTTGAAATATTACTTGTGGGTCATAGGAGAACGGCATGGAAAAGCCTGATTAGAATTGGTTGCACAACACAGGACAGAGGTTCTTGGTACCCTCTGAGCTTGTTTTCTTCTAGACATTTCATTCCCCAAACTTGGTAACATCATCAGTGCTCCAAAGATGTAACTTAGTTTGGGTAATGAAACGTCTGCAAGAAAACCACCAAGCTCAGAAAGCATCAAGGGACCTCACAGTTCAGTTCTGAGTTACACATAATATATTCTAGAGATCCATATGTTACATTTTGTGAAGATACACATTGTATAAAAATAGAGAACTGTCCATCCCCCACCCACCCAAGATAGGAAGTTACACAGGTAGTTTAGCACTGATGATGTTACCTAGCTTGGTTAGTGAAACATCTGAAAGAAAACAACCAAGCTCAGAGCGCACCAAGGACCTTCACTTCAACGCTGAGCTACAAATATTCTCCTCTATCAATAACACAGAATAGGAGGGGGCAACCTATGTCCCTCCCTGCTGAACCACAGTTCCCGGCAGTGGTGGGATCCTCCCAGTTTTAACAACTGGTTTGGTGATAGCATGATGATTTGCCTGCACCTGACCTGTGCTGTGCAAGCACGCGCAGTTTGAAGAAATCTTCACTTCCGAGTATCTTTGGAGGAGTAACACAGCTGATTCACGTGGCAATCTGCTCTGCCACGCAAATCAGCTGAGAAGATAAAGGTAGGAAAATAGCATGGGCAAGCGGACGGGCCAATCTGATCGTCGGGGTGAACCGGTTTGCTCCCAGCTGATCATTGGAGCTACCGGTTCGCCCAAACCGATCCAAACCAGTAGAATTCCACCCCTGGTTCCCGGCATTCCTCACCACTGGTTATACTAGTTGAGGATGTTGCAAGCCATAGTTCTGGAGAATGACGCATACAATCAGAGCAGTAAATCATCATAACACATACAATTGGAGAATGACGCATACAATCAGAGCAGTAAATCATCATAACAAAGTAGATGAATAGATAAAACCAATAACTAAGACAAGCCACATATGGTATGTCAGAGCAAGTGAAACAAAAGGAATATCTGGCACCTTGGGGGGGGGGAATCAGCATCAGTTCAAGTCATACCTTTGAGAGAGAGTTAATTCCACAAGCAGCGCACTGACAAAAGGAAGGATCACTTTCTCCCTTAAGCATTTAAGTAGCTTGTAGTATTGTAACAGATTAGTACAAAGCAGATTACCTTTGCCTGGAGAAAATATCTAAAGCTATTAAGGACATAGTACATAAACACCTTTGGCATTACAAAAAAAACCCCCTACCCTTCTGGAAATTCTATGAATATTTTGAGACAATAGGTTATTCTACATGGAATGCACATTACCAGAACACCAGATTCCTTTGCTGGATGCCACTGGGCACCGCTCTCAGCACATCCTACAGAGCCCCCACTTGTGTTATTGCTGTTAACAGAGAGCAGGAACAACTGATGCAAGTCCAGGATTGAGTTACTATATGACTCTGTCATTTATAGAATCTAAAATTTGGCCTGTGTAAGTGAAATGCTTTTCAGACAGAATTCAGTAACTGGTGCTGGGAAACTTCATTGCTTCCAATGTTATCCCAACTATCAATGATTCCGGAGAAAACTCTTGAGCAGTCTAGAACTTGATAACAGGACAGGAACTTAGCTGGATTGCCAGTGACTTGTTCTTCCAAATTCTAGAGACACCCAGTTGAATTTCCGCAAAGATCTATGAGCACTGTTTATGGTGACATGGAGGGGATGGGACTGGTGGGATCTGGATAATTTTGCAGAGTTTGACAGAGCTCAGAATTAGCTAATGTGCTAAATATTGTGTGTAGATTGAGAGAAGGAGGCGGGAGGCCTTTCTCTGCTATGACTTTTAAACTGAATGTCCTGAATGATGATTCTTCTGAAGGATGTATTTAAGGAAATGTTAGGTATGAATAGAAAACTCAATTGATTTTGCAGGACTGACCCACAAACAGGAAGGAGAGTGCAGAGTCCTTCCTGAATGTCTTTCCTGAAAAACCTCTTATGGGCGGTGCTCACTCATTCTGATGCCGTTGTTTCTACAAAAGTTTCTCTTCGGGAGGAAGTTTGCTCTTCACTTTGCTCCATAAGGGAGTTGTTTAAGAAAAGACAATAGCTTTCCCTCTAATCTTTGCATAGGAGACTCTCTGCTTCCAGAGTGTGAAAGGCCTCGCCAGATCTCTCAAGCCTGAGCCTTAGCCAAGAGAGGAAAGGCTGGACAATTCTTTCCAGAGTCAAGGCCAAGGCCCTGCTTTTTTCTCTGAAACTCCAGCTGGTCCAGACTAATCAATTTCATCCCTAGGGTATGTCTATAGAGATTCTCAACTTGACTTTCTTGAGTCCCCCCCCCTCTTTGACAATGTTTCATTTGTCATCCAAGTTCAGAACTGAAGAAGTTTCTTGGATGAGAAGCTAATTGTTTTCAAATAAAAACAACAACAACCTCAAGAAAGTCCAGTTGCCTTTTGGAAAAGCACCTGTGGGACATCCCTAGGGAATGTCTTCAAGACCTGAACAGGAGTCTGCCTCTTGCTGGACTCCTGTTAATCCCCACCACCTGGCTTCAATGAACTGGAGAGAAGCCAGAAGTAGGCAAGATGCCTTTATGGCTTTGCCTGTTCCAAGGCAGCCAGTGGAGTCCACTTCAATCTCCCAAAATGCTTCACTTGGCTTTGGTGTGTCTCCCTCCAGACTACATTCAGGAGAAAAGTTGTGCTCTACCAATTCCAAGAATAGAGATTTGTACTGTAAATATTTGCACCACTTCCAGTGCTCTGCATGGATGACTAGAAAGATCCAGTTATAACAATAATCAAAAGGGGGGGGGTAGAGTATGTGTGTGTTAGAAAGAATTGGCAGTGGTGCACTTGCTGCAATGTTAATTCCTCCATCCCAGAAACTAATACTGTCTATTTTATCCCAGGGGAAGGACAGGGGTAGAGGTGCTTAAAGGCACCCTGTAAGTGCTCCATAAAACATCTTAGCAATGGCAGCTAGAATTGTATTTGCACAAAATTGGAAAGCAGACAAAATCCCATCAGAAGGAGAGATAATAAAGAAGACATTAGATTGTGCAGAAATGAATAGGTTGACATTGAGAATAAAGGACAAAGAGGAATCAGTGTACTACAGGACATGGAGGCGATTTTATGATTGGCTTGAAAAAAGATACAAATAGAAAGAGAAAGGAACCAAGCGTAAAACAAACTCAACTCAGGTGACACATTATTAAATCAGGGGGAGGGGAAATAAGAAAGTATGAAAATGTAAATATACAGGTGGAAAAATGATATGAATTGCTAAATGTTAAATAGCAATTATAAGAATGTATATTTAAGAATGAATTTGAAAGGAAAAATAAAAAACTTTTTTCAAAAAAAAAAAAACCATCTTAGCAATGCTTCTACATATCCAGGGGAAACCAGAGCTTTGGAATTCTATTCAGATCAACTCCAGTAAAAGAATAATATCAGAAAAGATACTTCATCCGAATCTATACACGGCCCACCTTTCCTTAAGCTCATAGAGACCGAGAGACATCCCGTGGTAGGTTCATACCTGTTCGGACCGGTTTGGCAAAACAGGTAGTAGTTTGGCAGCCTGGGTTGCTGGAACCAGCAGCGACCCAGACCTTCCACGTCTCAGAATTGATTCTCCCGGCGGCACCATAAATGCTGCCATCTTGTTTTTTGCTTCTGCGCATGGATAGAGCAATTTTTAATGCATTTATAGTCAAATGAGCACGCACACAGAGAGCTCACCTGGCGCACTCGCTTCAATTGCATGTGCGCAAAATTGCGCGTGCACCGAATTGGCAGTAATGCCAGCAGCAACCCACCCCTGGAGATGTCAATATGGTGTCCTTGGTACTCTCTGAGTTTGATGGGGGAGGGGGTTGTAGATGTTTAATTACCAAACTAGGTAAACTCATCAGAGCTCCAATGATTTTACTTAGTTTGGTAATGGAACGTCTGCAAGAAAACTATCAAAATTAGAGAGTATCAAGGACCCCTCATTTCAACCCTCACTTCTCAATATTATCTTCTGGAGGTCCATATGTTTCATTATGGGAAGATATACGATATGTAAGGGACACGGTGGCTCAGTGGCTAAGATGCTGAGCTTGTTGATCAAAAAGGTCGGCAGTTCGGCGGTTCGAATCCCTAGCACCACATAACAGAGTGAGCTCCCATTACTTGTCCCAACTTCTGCCAACCTAGCAGTATGAAAGCATGTAAAAATGCAAGTAGAAAAATAGGGACCACGTTTGGTGGGAAGGTAACAGCGTTCCGTGCACCTTCGGTATTTAGTCAGTCGGTGTTAGTGGGGGGGCAGAGGTCGTCCCCTAGGCCCCTAAATTTTGGGGTGCCTCAGGGTTCGGTCTTATCCCCCCTACTATTCAACATCTACATGAAACCGCTGGGAGAGATCATCCGCAGGCACGGGATTAGATACCATCAATATGCGGACGATACTCAATTGTATCTGTCCGCCCCGTGCCAACTCAATGAAGCGGTAGACGTGATGAGCCGGGGTCTTGAGGCCGTTATGGACTGGATGAGGGTTAACAAGCTTGTGCTCAACCCGGAAAAGACCGAGTGGCTGTTGTGTTTTCCTCCCAAAGATTTGACTAGTATTCCACCACTCAGGCTGGGGGGTCAAATTTTATACCCCTCAGAGAGGGTTCGCAACTTGGGAGTCCTCCTGGATCCACAGCTGACATTCGACCACCACTTAACAGCTGTGACCAGGGGGGCATTCGCCCAGGTTCGCCTGGTGCGCCAGTTGCGACCCTACCTGAATCGGGAGGCTCTCACAACAGTCACTCGGGCCCTTGTGACCTCTAGGCTGGAATACTGCAATGTGCTCTACATGGGGCTGCCCTTGAAGAGCATCCGGCGACTTCAGCTAGTGCAGAACGCAGCCGCGCGAGTGATTGCGGGTGCACCTCGATTCACCCACATAACACCTATCCTCCGCGAGCTGCGCTGGCTACCTGTCGATCTCCGGATGCGCTTCAAGGTGCTATTAGTCACCCATAAAGCCCTACATGGCAGTGGATCTGGATACTTGAGAGACCGCCTTCTGCCAATTACATCCCTGCGACCAATAAGATCCCATAGATTAGGCCTCCTCCGCATTCCATCAGCCAGCCAGTGTCGGCTGGCAACTACAAGGAGGAGGGCCTTCTCAGCAGTTGCCCCGACCCTTTGGAACGAGCTCCCCGTGGAGATTCGTACCCTCTCCACCGTCCAAGCCTTCCGCATAGCCTTGAAGAACTGGCTCGCCCGTCAGGCCTGGGGATAAGGATAGCTACCCCTCCCGAATGATGAATGTATGTTGCTTACTATTTTATTATATGTTGTATCTTAATGTCTGTATTCCCCCTTCCCGGTTTCGTGTGAGCCGCCCTGAGTCCCCTCAGGGAAAAGGGCGGCCTACAAATTCTAATAAAACAAAACAAAACAAAACAAACAATGCCGGCCACATGACCACGGAGACGTCTTCAGACAGCGCTGGCCCTTTGGCTTTGTAACGAAGATGAGCACCGCCCCCTAGAGTCGGGAATGACTAGCACATATGTGCGAGGGGAACCTTTACTTTTATACAGTATATAAAAATAGAGAATTGTTCTGCCCCCTACCCCCCCCCCAAAATGGGAGGTGGAAATCATGTGAAACATCACATACTACGGAAATACATAATATAATATCCATATCTCTGTTTGAAATTTTACTGGAAGCTAGACCATTCCAATAGATTCTATGGTGCAGGGATCTCTAATCTGTGGACCATGAGGGGTTTGCAGCCGGGCCGTGGAAATGGCTGTCAAAAATGCATGCATGCATGGGTGTCCTCACTTGCGCAAGCAGTGTGTGAGCCTGTGTGCGCTCCATTTAAGTGAGCAGCAGGTGCGTGTGAATGTTGCTTGTGCAAAAGGAGCTGCACATGTGTGCGCTTGCCTGTCACTCATACAGAACCATCTCCTCTCCCCCTGCCACCCCCCACCCCAGTCCACAAAGCCAGAAACATTGGGGAACTTTGCTATACTGCATATTCTTTTCTGCAACCTGTGAAGCAGAGAGCTCCTAAAACAAATGCACTGTAAGTGGAGAGAGGCAACCCTTTGGAGCTTGGTGGATCCAAAATTAAGTTAATGCTTAACTTGACTCTGCTAGTGTGTGAACTCTGCCCAGTCTGTGAACAATACAGAAACAATTTATTCTTTAAAAATATAGAATAGAAATACTGTGGGGGTACGACACCCCTAACAACCCCCGGGGTGTGTGTTCTGTTAAGATACAGCCTATTGTGCCTTAAAATGGCTTCTACTGTATTGTCTTATAATGACTTCTTCTGTACAGCTCAGAGGAGTTGCCATGGTAACGGTTTCACAGTACACCACAAGGGGGCTCCCTCTAGTAAGTGGGAAAATCCAACATTAGAAATTACGCTTCTGGGAGCCCAGGGAAAACATTTTTAATGAATTTAATTGTCGCCAAAATCAGGGCTCAGGGAGAAGTTGCTCTTGCCATCACCTCTTCAGGAATTGCGGTGATGTCAATGGAAGGAGGGAGGACAGCCCATTCCGCACTTACCTTGCCACTTGACATCGCCAGTCCTGTCTAATACAGGATTGGGATAAATAAACACTCGGGCAACGCTGGGTTATCAGCTAGTGTATTATATAAAGAAATGTCAAATAATTACAAAAAAATAAAATAGAAATAAAAGGAATTTTTGGAAGAACCAGATGCTGCATAGAGCATACCCCATTCTCGCGCAACTCCGCAGTCTCTGAAAATTGCACGAATACAGAGCATGCTTTTGAGAATAGTTGTTGTTGGGTGTCGGTGAATGCTGGCATGCCACCCAAACACCATAGTGTGTCACTTCTGACATGCGTGTCATAGATTTGCCGTACAGTATATAGTCATCTCAATTGCAATGGTAGGGGCAGTTTGGTGTAATGGTAAGACATCAGGCTAGAAACATGAAACCCTGAGTTCTAGTCCTACCTTAGGCATTAAGGTGACTCTGGATCAGTCATTCTGTCTCAGCCCTAAGAAGGAGGCAAGGGCAAATTACTTTTATTTTCTCCCCACCTCTCCCAAAAATGTCCTTAGAGCCACCAGAAACCCTGCTGCTCTCAAGAGTGCTTAAAGTGTAAGTGGAAATCTCACAAGACTGTATTTTTTTTTTCTCTTTGTCCCTCGTGAGAACTTAGGAGTCTCTTTTGAGAGCTGCTTAGGCATGGGTAGAGGAGGAAACTCATTTCATTTGGATTTCAATTTGCCCTCTTGAACCATCATGCAGAGAATGACGAGAATGCACTCGTTCACATGCTGAAATCCCCATCGTTCAGAATTCACTTGGCAATTCCAACTTTTAAACAAAGGCATGTCACACTGTAGGTTTATTTTGACAAGGGAATGAAAGGGCATCCCAAACTATATTTATATTAGGGACATTTTCCTTGCAAAAAATTGGCACACAAGGAGAAATATGTACATTTCGGATGCAGGCTTTCCTAGTTGCAAACTGAATTGAAATTGGGTAGATGCATTTAACTGTGGGCAGAAGGGGAATCAGATTTGATTGCTTATTTGTACCCTATGGCTATCATTAAGTGTTGTACCTTAGGTTTCTTGATGAATGTATCTTGTCTTTTTATGTTCACTGAGAGCATTTGCACCAAAGACAAATTCCTTGCGTGTCCAATCACACTTGGCCAATAAAGAATTCTATTCTATTCTATTCTATTCTATTCTATTCTAGTCTAGTCTAGTCTAGTCTAGTCTAGTCTAGTCTAGTCTAGTCTAGTCCCTTCTTTGAACCATTTCTCCTACACTGTGCTGGACATATGCACCCTGTATGCCTGGTGCCATACAGCCAGGATGAGAAAGCTTTGTATTTTCTTCCCATTGTTATTGGACTCCAAGTTCCATCAGCTCCAGCCAGCTTGTTGAGGATGATGGAGAGAAAGCCCAACAATAGTTGAAAACCTAGAGATCCTCTAAAACTTGAGTGGCCATCTAGACTATCTGCATCATCATCTGCGTGCACCAGTGGTGGGATACGACTGGTATGCCCCGGTATGGGCATACCAGTGCCTGCTGGTAGCACCAGGTACCGTTCTGGTACGGTGCTCTGGAGGGCCCATTCACCCACCCACTCTCCTTACCTCTATTTGAGCTGACCGGGGCATTTGCGTATGCGCACGGGCATACGGGGCATGTGCAATGCTCCACCAAGCAGCTGGAGTGTCGCGGGCAGTGGGTATGCATGTGCGCGCCGTGCGTATGGACGTGGTGGACGCCCGGCCCTGTTGTAGCATATTGGTTGCAATGGGAGCTGGAACCCACCACTGTCGTCCACATACACATATTATCTTTAACACAGAGATGTGAAAATCCAAAGTTACACATCTCCATATTAGCATCATGCAGGATGTCCCATGTCTGACTCAACCTGACCATTTGAACTCAGCTTCTCAGCCGTGCCGTAGGGGAATGGAATGTTGAATGCAGTGGGTAGAATGCAGTACTGCAGGCTTCTTCTGCTGACTGCCGGATGCCTGCAGTTCGATTCTCACTGGCTCAAGGTTGACTTCCATCCTTCCGAGGTCGGTAAAATGAGGACCCACGTTGGCTTGTGTATGTATCAGAGAGCATGTCTGGGTTGAAATGATCAAATGGGTCAACCTGGAACTAAGGATCAATTTCCTAATGGTGAGAGCAATCAACCAGTGGAACAGCTTGCCTTCAGAAGTTGCGGGTGCTTTTTTATTTTTTTTATTTTTTAAGAAAAAGAAAAAAAAAAGAAGAAAAAGAAAAAAAAAAAAAGTTCTGTCAAGAAAAGAAGTTGCGGGTGCTTCATCACTGGAGGCTGTCAAAAAAGCAACCATTTTTCTGAAATGGTAGAGGGTCTCCTGCTCGAGCAGAGGGCTTGGACTAGAAGACCTCCAAGATCTCTTCAAACTATGTTACTGTATGAAATTCTATGATGTTGCCTCTTGATTAGTAAAAATCTGGATCTCTCTATAACCTAGCTAAACACACACACAGCAAGAATGCCCCCTAGTGGTTTGCTGTCATACTAAATAATGGTCACTGTAATGAAATTATTACATATCCAAAAATAGCCATTTTCAGACTTATTATAAAAAGCAACTACCGTCAAAAATTATTAATAATCATGATGACAGTTGTTATTATAAACCAATTATGCACTTCACAAACTATTATCTTGTGACTGTCAGAACACAAACTGGAACTCATGCGTTTAACAATGCAGAGAGACAACTTTTGAATGTTACTCTCCAAGATGTGCTTGCCCTTATCTGCTTTGGAAGGCGGCAGTAGGCTGAACTATTTGTTTATTGCTACTATTTATATTCTGCCTTTGAATATATTCAAAATAGTTGAATACTCATTTCATTTGGATTTCAATTTGCCCTCTTGAACCATCATGCAGAGAATGACGAGAATGCACTCATTCACATGCTGAAATCCCCATCGTTCAGAATTCACTCGGCAATTCCAACTTTAAAAAAGGCATGTCACACTGTTGTAAGTGGCTTACAACAATACATTAAAAACACCCATAAAACCTAAAATGTTTCAAATAATAATCTTTTTTTTAAAAAAAAATGTTGCTTCCATAAAACTCATTCAGCAAAAGACCCGTGGAAAAGTAAACTCTTCAGTTGTTGTTTTTTAAAAATAATAATAAAAGGGTGGGAACTGACTGGCCCTCTAGGTGCAAGTTATTTCAACATGAGGGACTAGCACTGAAGACACACAGGTCTTAACCCACCAAACCCTCTGGGGTTGACTGCTTACAACATGTTGTTGAAGCCAAAAAGTGCAGCATGGGGAACCTGGAGTGAAGATAGGCATTTTGGGGACCACTGCAGTGATGCAGTGGTTAGAATGCAGTACTGCAGGCTTCTTCTGCTGTCTGCCAGCTGCCTGCAGTTCAATTCTCACTGGCTCAAGGTTGACTCAGCCTTCCATCCTTCCTAAATGGGTAAAATGAGGACCCAGATTGCTGAGGGCAATATGGGCTGACTGTGTAAACTGCTTAGAGAGGGCTGTAAAGCCCTGTGAAGCGGTATACAAGTCTACAGTAGGTGCTAAGTGCTATAATGCTCATTCGACAGATGATCTCTCTCAGTGGTTTCATGAGGATGCTAAAGAAGATGTCCTTCTTCTTGCTTGGCAGGTTGTGAATAGTCTAAAGACTGGAAGACAGCATGGCTCTCACCACCGCTTTCAAGGCTGTAACCAATATGCCTGGACTGATCATCTGGAGAGTTGAGGTGGGATAAATGCAGCTCTTGCAATGTCCATTTGAAGGTTTCTTTCCTCTCCCAGATTCACTGTTGAATGTTAACCATTTCGTTCCATGTTGGGCCCCTTTAGAACCTGACATCTAGGTAACATCCTGGCTAGATTGTAAAGATGTTTACCACTTGTACGGGTCAAGATCTTGACTGGAGCCATGGTTTTCTTTGGGCACATTTTTTAATGGTATGTTCTTCTTTCCAGAAAATGGATCTAGTATTGGTGCCTCCCCAAACTCATGGCAACTTCTATGAAGGTGACTGCTATGTTCTCCTTTCAGTAAGTAACCTGAAAGTTGGCTATGATGCATTTCTGTACAATGTAACTTTTTTTGTTGTTGAACCTGCCACATACTCAAAAGACTATACTTGCAGTCATAGACCAAACGCCAAATATTATGACGTCATATGGTGATGAGCACTATGTAACTCCAGAAAAAGACAAATGATCCAATCCCACAACTGACTGTTAGGACAGGCAGTGAAGAGCACAGCCAAAGAAGGACTTTACTCTCTAAGCTAATAGTTCTTCAACCTTTAGAGAAGTGTCTCTCAACTTTGGCAGCCTGAAGATGTGTAGATTTCAACGTCCAACTGGCTTGGGAATTCTGGGAGTTGAAGGCCATGCATCTTCAAGCTGCCAAGGTTGACAAACATGCTTTAAAACCTGGAGTTTGAACCAGTGGTGAAATCCTCTGAAGTCTTCTACGGATTCGGGGAGTCTGCTACTGGGCATGTGATTTGCACTCATGCGCGCTTAAGGTGCACCCACACAGCGCTAAAAAAGGAACATTTTTAGCACCTCCAAGTCTGCAAATGTAAGTAGAACAGCAAGGGTGGTGGGAATCCTCTGTGCCATGTGGATTAGCCAGAAAGCAGGAAATCTGACGATTCTAGCTAATATAAATTGCAAGTCACAGCTGATCGTTGGAAATACCAATTCACCTGAACAGGTGGCATTTTTTACTACCAGTTCAGGTGAACCAGTCCAAACCGGAAGCATTTCACCCCTGGTTTGAACCTCAGATTATCTGCAAATAAAGTTGTGCTGTTAAGTTGTCTAGTGGTAATGTTGATGTACCACTAGGATTCGAACATATTTTGGGGCTTTGGTTACAAGCTCACCGGAATACTAAGATGGAAGCATCCCATAAGGTCAATTAAATCCCTTCTTTAATTTTCTGAAGGAACATAAAATGTAAGGGTAAATCCAGCTGTTTACAATCCCCAAGTATTCAGCTTCGATTTATGTGCCCCAAAACTTGTATCCTACCCACAGACCCGTAAATTGGGCAGCACCCTTTCCTATGATGTTCACTACTGGATTGGAAGCTGCTCCTCACGAGATGAGCAGGGCTCTGCTGCCATTTATACCATTCAACTGGACGACTATCTCGGTGGAGTCCCAGTGCAGCACCGGGAGGTGCAAGGCTATGAATCTGAGCTCTTCAAGGGCTACTTTAAGAAAGGAGTCATGTGAGTATGCTTGATCTTTGCTGAAAGGATGAAAAGATCTTTGAGAAGAAGGGTGGGGGATGGGTGCAGTGGTGGGTTTCAAAAATTGTTCGAACCTACTCTGTGGGTGTGGCATCCTTTGTGGGAATGGCTTGCTGCCCATGTGACCGGATGGGAGCGACTTGCCGCCCATGTGACCGGATATGAAGATGCCGACGACACTTGTCAGAACCACCTTAAATTACCTCACACACAGCACTGGCATGCATAAGAATATGATGTACACCTGTTTTTTAAAAGGCATCTTTGGTTTGCATTAAAACAACTTCAAGACACGCAATGTTCTGATTGCACCACAAATGCAGTAGTCATCCTTACCTTTCACAGAGGCACTGAGTTTTATAAATAGGAGCATGATAGTGTAGAATAATCATATCCAAGGACCAGTGGTGGGTTTCAAAAAAATTTGGAACCTCTTCTGTAGGCGTGGCCTGCTTTCCGGATCCACTGGTGGAACCTCTTCTAACCGGTTCGGTAGATTTGACGAGCCGGTTCTACCGAATAGGTGCCCACCTCTGGGTAGGTGGGTAGGATTTCCTTAATGGTGAATATGATGTGAGCCTATGTGCACATGATGGCTGGAGAATAAAAATAAAAATAGATATAATAGAAATAGAAATAACAGAAATAGAAATAATAGAAATAGAATATCTTTACTGGCCACATGTGATTGGTCACACAAGGAATTTGTCTCCAGTGCATAAGCTCTCAGTGTACATACAAGCAACAAGTGATAAATCATGATCATAGTCATAAAAATACATTCATCATAAATCATAAGAGACAACACTCAGGGATAGTCGTAGGTTACTAAACAAGCAATCAACATAAATCATACCAGGATACTAAATAAAATAATTAATATAAATTGTAAGACAAAAGCCACAAAGTTGCATTCATAAGAAGATAAGGAATAGATAATTAAAAGAAAAGGTGAGAAGGATAATAGTAGGTAGTTTGACAGTGTTGTGGGCATTAGCTGTTTAGCAAAACATTTTCCCCCATGTATTTGCTTCAGTGCCAGTTATGGCACTTCATAGCATAGAATTGCTGAAGGATACTCTGACGTGCTGATCATCTATTGCAGAAGAATTGTTTTATTTCCACAATATGCCTTTTGCTTTTATTAGACACACCCATGAGCTGAATTTACAGGATATGCATAGAGCCGAGGTGGCGCAGTGGTTAAATGCAGCACTGCAGGCTACTTCAGCTGACTGCAGTTCTGCAGTTCGGCTGTTCAAATCTCACCGGCTCAGGGTTGACTCAGCCTTCCATCCTTCCGAGGTGGGTAAAATGAGGACCCGGATTGTTGTTGGGGGCGATATGCTGACTCTGTAAACCGCTTAGAGAGGGCTGAAGGCCCTATGAAGCGGTATATAAGTCTAACTGCTATTGCTATTGCTATTGCTATTACTTAGTCCAACCACTAGATGGGGATAGTCATGCCACAGTAGGTGCAAACAACAGGCTTTCCCACTGTGGACTTAAAACATCCTCCACTCCTCCTTGACAGTAATTGACAGAGAACTATATTGGTGGGAATTGGTTGTCCCTACACACACACACACACACACACACACACACACACACGCGGTATTACTTGTATAAATCTCTAAGGGTCATCTTTAGCACAAAATCAAAATTAAGTATTCTTAATCTTCAGTAATTGTTATCCAGTTTATCTGGCTGTCATATCTTTTTTTCCTTTTCCTCTAACTTGGGACAGCTACAAGAAAGGAGGCCGGGCATCTGGTTTCAACCACGTAGAGAGCAATGTCTACAATGTCAAGCGGCTTCTACATGTCAAAGGGAAAAGGAACGTTATGGCCAAAGAGGTGAGCTTGAGCCCCAACCATGGTTCGGCTCCTGCATTTCACATAAGCCGCACACTATGGTTGACTGCATCTCTTGATCGTTCCCTGTCTGCTCTTGTATGCCCCTCATCTGCAGGTGGAGATAAGCTGGGACAGCTTTAACCTCGGTGATGTGTTCCTCCTAGATCTGGGTAAAATCATTGTCCAGTGGAATGGTCCAGAAAGCAACAAGCAGGAGCGGCTGAAGGTATTGTTTTAGACACTGACCAAAAGGGTAGCAGGGTTGCTTAGGATATGGTACTTCTTCTCAGCTCCACCTGAGAGTCTATGACAGTGTTTCTCAACCTTGGCAACTTGAAGATGTCCGGACTTCAACTCCCAGAATTCCCCAGCCAGCATTCGCTGAATGCTGGCTGGGGAATTCTGGGAGTTGAAGTCCGGACATCTTCAAGTTGCCAAGGTTGAGAAACACTGGTCTATGACAAACAGGAATGTTGCAAAACTTTCTGTTTGTTCCTGTCTATGGAGATTCTCAGTCATCCAGGTCCGTGGCACGACAAAACCACACTTGACTAAAGCGCGCCCGATTAAACCGCGTCGCTGACGTCATCAACAGGGCGACAACAGCGAGCGCGGAGAAAGAAGGGCGCTTTAAATAGCGCTTTGAAAGCAAGCCGATTCAAGTTAAGGTAAGGGTTAGGTTTAGGGTTAGGTTAAGGGTTAGGGTTAGGTTAAGGGTTATGTTAAGGGTTAGGGTTAGGTTTAGAGTTAGGTTAAGGGTTAGGATTAGGTTTAGGGTTAGGTTAAGGGTTAGGGTTAGTTTTAGGGTTAGGTTAAGGGTTAGGTTTAGGGTTAGGTTTAGGATTAGGTTTAGGGGGGTTAGGTTTAGGTTTAGGGGTTAATTTTAGGTTTAGCGTTTACAGCGTGCTTCTGTCTCTGCGCTGTTGTCGCCCTGTGATGACATCAGCTACGCGGTTTCGTCGAGCGCCCTTTAGTCGAACACGGTTTTGTGGTGGAACCATCCAGGTCATGGTTGTCCCAAAGGTGCTTTTTCAAGAGGCAACTGGACTTTCTGGTTTTTCTTTGAAGACGTTTCGCTTCTCATCCAAGAAGCTGAACTGAAGAAGTTTCTTGGATGAGAAGGGAAATGTCTTCAAAGAAAAAAAAACAAAAAGCCCAGTTACCTCTTGAAAAATCACCTTTGGGTTTCTTTTTGTTTCTGTTGTCCCTAAGTCAGGCATGTCCCTTCTTAAAGCTATGGAGCGGGGAAGAAAAGAATTGCCAAAGATTCTTCATTAGGGAAAAGAAAAAATTGTAAGGCAAACTCTCTTCTGTTATGTTTGCTTGAGTATCATTATGAACATAAGTTTTATAGAACTATTGTTTTTATAGATCAGCTTCTGTGGATATAGAACATTGTTTGAGCTGAAGATCTTATTCCAAATCCAGAAATTGCTAGGATAGAGAATGGGGCTGTCCCAAACTGAAAACTAAATTTAATGTTTAATGAAATCATTTCCTATCATTTTAATTTAAATTAAATAATGTCATTATCAAGATTAATTTTCACGTGTTTACCCATTTCTCCCTCTTATCACATGCAAATGTAGATTTTTAAGGGCAGCATTTAGTATTGTGTGGGGTCCTCTCTGAACTTGGTTGTTTTCCTGCAGATGTTTCATTACCAAACTAGGTAACATAATCAGGGCCTAGTTGGTAATGAAACCTCTGCAAGAAAACATCCAAGCTCTGAGAGCACCAAGCCCCCCCCCCCCAAATTTCAATCTTGAGCTACAAATATTCTCTTCTATTTAATGCTGTTTTGGAGGATCATAATTAAGGCTTTTGCGGCTACCTGGATCTCTAGGGCTTCATCTCATGTATCTGTGGTGTACATAAAGCCACACACAGCTAAAAGAAGTTATGAAACGAGCAATATTTGCTTATGGTAACACCATGGCAAGCAAAACTCAGAGGAAGAGTGGATGGTTAACATGCAAAAGGTCTTGAGTTCAATCCCTAGCAACTTCAGAAAAGACAGGGAGAATTTGAGGTTACCCGAAGGACCATCTCTTCCCTGAGGGACATCCACTGGTCCCATCAGGTCCACAGAGAGACATGCTGTGGGTCCTGTCCGCATTCCATCTGACAGGATCTAGGAGGTGACTGTTTCCTGCCATTGCATTCATCTTCTTACATCTTTCTGTGATGAGGTTAGCCCCAACTCTTATGGCCTTCCAAAATGTGTTTGTTTTCAGCAAGACTGGGGAGCTCCTGGTAACAGGAAACCTGCATGCTGGTTATATTGCATGTAAACATATTCCCTCTCATGGTCTTTTTAAGCCATATTTATACTTTTAATCGGTTTGCAAAATGTTTTAATTCTTGGTTTTACTGTAGAGTCATTTTGGGTGAGATGGATAGCTCTATATAACTTTAATATATGTATGTATGTATGTATGTATGTATGTATGTATGTATGTATGTATGTATGTATGTGCGTGTATGTTCCATCATAACTCTGGAATGCCTCCAGCAATTTCAACCAAACCTGGCACATAGATTACTTACTCTCTGGAAACAATACTGTGGGGGTAAAACACCCCTAACACCCCTCTGGGTGTGTGTGTTCTGTTAAGATACAGCCTGTTGTGCCTTAAAATGGCTTCTACTGTACTGCGCAGTGGAGTTGCCATGGTAACAGCTTCAATACCCGGGCAACGCTGGGTTATCAGCTAGTAATAAATACATTTCCTAATACAGCACATAGAGAATCAATACCACTCAGGAGCTGAACTGAGCTAGACTGGTCAATAGTTCAATTTCATATGAGGTGACTTCCTGTGTTCCATCTCTCTTTCTTAGGCTATGCTTCTTGCCCAAGATATCCGTGATAGAGAACGTGGAGGCCGTGCTAATATTGGAGTCATAGAGGGTGACGACGAAGAAGCCAGTTCAGATTTGATGAAAGTGTTGGAGAATGAGCTGGGAGAAAGGACTCAAGAAATCAAACCTGCCATTTCTGATGAGGTGGTGGACCAACAACAGAAGGCCAGCCTCTTCCTTTATTGGTGTGTTGGAAAATGTTACTTTTATGGACAAGACTTGACCATAGTTGTTACTGATGCAGCAATTGCACGACTGGGATGGATTGTGAATGTTGATGAAATTTCCATTGAACATATAGACAACCTAGACCAGTGTTTCTCAACCTTGGCAACTTGAAGATGTCCGGATTTCAACTCCCAGAATTCCCCAGCCAGCGAATGCGGTGCCTCCGGACATCTTCAAGTTGCCAAGGTTGAGAAACACTGACCTAGACCCATGATGGTTAACCTTTTTGGTGCTGCTTGCCCAAAGAGTGCGCACTCGAAACCCCAAAATGCAATGCGAGTGCCCCCCCTCCCCACACGCATGCCTGTTTATCCTCTGTGCTTGCGCCCCGCCCCCCTCTCATCCTTTTTGATTCAGGTTGGCACAGGAGGCTTTCCAGGCCCAAAACGGGGCACGGGGAGGCCTCACGTGGCACTCTCATGCCTCTTTTTGGCTTCCAGGTTGGTGCAGGCGGCCTTCCAGGCCCTAAACATGGCACTGGGAGGGGGGCATGTGTATGCATGTGAACCCTCAAAATGCAATCTGAGTGCTCCTGTGCATGCGCTCTGCCCCCCCCCCCCAGGCCCCTGCATGCACGGCAGAGGCTCAAAAACCAGCTGGCCGTCGGGAGCTGGGCTGGGGCGATGGCTGGCGTGCCTGCAGAGAGGGCTCTGTGTGCCACCTGTGGCACGCGTGCCATAGGTTTGCCATCACAGACCTAGATGGATTTGGATTGGAAGAAAGCAAAAACTGCCAACTTCAGCTTTCAGCAACACTTTGAAAAGGAAAGGAAATGTGAGATTTTGGGGAAACTGGAGAATCATGCATCGAAGCTTATAGAATTGGGTGTGTCAAGGCAAGGAAAAAGTCAGATTGGAATAGATGGCAACTGAAGAGAAGTATGTGGAACTAACATGCAGGGTGATGGTAAAGTCAGGATAACGTCAGCCAGGCAAGAAAAGTTGGAATAAATATGTCCATCTTGATAAAATAAATCTTATTCGTAGGTCAGTGAATGGTTTCAAAACCCAAACCAAAAATATCTCTGAAGCTACTGTAGTTATCTTTGAAACTATCTCTGAAGTTTACTGGAATTTCTTCACTGATGCTACTTACTTTTTCTAGATTTTTGTTTTGTTTTTGTTCTAAATAAGATCTATAAAATTATATTCCGATAGTAACTTAACACCCATTTCTGCTCTAGGTCAGGGTTATATACTTGCTGAACATTCACAAATCATTCCACCTTGCCCAGGGGTGGGCTTCAAAAATTTTAGCAATGGGTTCTCTGCCCGGTTGCTGGGTGGCTGTGGGCGTGGTGGGCATGGTCATGGTGGGCATGGCTTAGTTGGCCTCCTGCACCATGGGGCGGGGGGGGGAGGACATTTTCACCCTCTCTCGGCTCCAGAGGCTTTTTTTGAGCCTCCCGGAGGGTGAAAACAGCCTCCCCTGGGCTTCAGAGGCCCTCCGGAGGCTGGAAACGGGCCTGTTTCCGCCCTTCTGAAACTTCCAGGAGGCCCCCTTTTTACTCTCCTCGAGCCTCCAGGTGAGCCCTGTACTTACCTGGCATTCCAAACAGGCCGCAGATGGACTCCTGGGAGGGGAGGGATCGGGTGGGAGGGGAGAGGCAGGGTGGGCAGGGCCAGGCAGGGATGGGATTTGCAGGTTCTCTGAAGTGGGTAGATTCTTAGCTAGAGGTTCTCCTGAACCCGTGCAAACCTGCAGCAGCCCACCTCTGACCTTGCCCAGACTATAGTTAACGCAATCACAAACTAACTACCAAGGTATTAAAACGGAAGGAACAGCTAAAGAATCACACAACTGAATGAGGGTCTGTTTGGATGAATTCAGGTATGCTTATGCATCAGTCATTTGTAGTAACTTGGGCGGTCCCTGCATTAGAGATGATATGGTAATTGTCTCTATTGAGATGTGTCAGAATGGGAAGTATTGCTATAAGTGTTTCATTTGTGATGGTTAATTTACACTTAATCAATCAATTAATTAACATTTACTTGTGTGGCCTCACGCTCATACTTCACACTGGATACTCTGGGAAGAATTCATCAAATCTACAAGAAATCCTAAAAGAAATAGTTCAGGAATTGTGCCACTTCCAGCACTCAAACTAACCAAACAAGCAATCTTGTCGTCTTTTCTAGTGTTACAGACTCTGGAGGAAAAATAGAAATTACAGAAGAAGCCAGACGTCCTCTCAGGCAGGAATTATTAAACCACAATGTAAGTCTAAGATTGAACATGGCATAAATGGCGCTAAACTGAGCTCGAATACATCAACAGAATAATCAGTTGGATTATTACATAAAGCGGATTGAAGGCCTACATTCTTTTGCTAACAATTGTTTTCCTAGAAATGTTTAACTAAAATCCAAACATATGGCAAACATATGATGGCACAAGATGGAGAGATAAGTGTGTGTTTGCTATGGTCAATTTAATCAGTTTAGTCAGAAAACCCTATTTTCTGGCAAATGATACTCTTGAACATTAGTAACATAGCTTGGGTTTGCACAACTGGCTAGGCTAAAATGTGATGGGCTGAGTTGTATCTCAGTGTGTTGTGTGAATACAGCTGGGGATATGTGAACACTACAAGTGGAATTTTTTCTCCACTTGCTGTCAGTAAACTTGACCTTATCCTGCTACCGCACAAAATATATCAAATATTTTTGCTCACTGTCCAATTTAGGGTTGATGTTAAGACAGGGGCCTTAGTTTAGTAGCGGACACCTACTTTGCTCATGAGGGATTTGAGCTCTGGCCTTTGCTGAAGAGGGATTTCTGGTAAGACTAAGACTCCTGCCTTAAAACCTTAGAGAATTGAGCCAGCTGGATGAATGGCCCAAGATGTGCAGAGGCATTTTCCTATAGTCTTTTTGTCAGGGGTGTGGGCAGGAAATCGGGATTCTTAATTGTTATTAATTTCCCAATTGCTGTAAAACCAATTTAGCGGCCCATGAAAGCCATTTTTGCACTGAATTAAACTATTTATTTGCAATAAGTGAGTCACACTATGCATACCATACTCTTAATGATCTCCTTTGGGCTTTAGGATTGCTACATTCTGGACCACAGTGGGATGAAAATCTATGTCTGGAAGGGGAAAGGAGCCACTAAAATGGAGAAACAAACAGCCATGTCGAAAGCTCTGGTATGGTGGAGTAATCCATTCCAAGTCAAATGGCCGCTTTTGAAACCCAGGGGTGGGCTTCAAAAATTTTAGCAACAGATTGTCTGCCTGGTGGCTGGGTGGGCGTGGGCATGGTGGGCATGGCCTAGTCAGCCTCCTGCACCATGGGGGGGGGGGTGAGAGGATGGGGCATTTTCACCCTCCCCAGACTCCGGAGGCTTTCTGGAGGCCAGAAATGGGCCCATTTCCAGCCTTCCGGAGCCTTTGGGAGGCACGTTTTTCGCCCTCCCTAAGCCTCCGTGCGGGTCCTGCACTTACCTGGCATCCAAAATGGGCCCCGTGGAGACTCCTTAGAGTGGCAGGGTGGGGTGGGCGGGGTGAGCCAGGAGTTTGGGGGTTTGCCGTACTCTGCAAAATCTTTGCTACAGGATTGTCTGAGCCTGGGTGAACCTGGAGCAGTCCACCCCTACCTGCTTTCCAAATATTTCTCTTTTAAAAACTAGATTCTAAATAGATTTATTTATTTTTTTATTGAAAATTTTAGAAAAAAAACTTTTACAAATGTTTACCTCCCCTCCCCTGCCCTCCCCACCCGAGCCCCACCACCCCCCAACCTCCCCCCCCCCCCCGACTTCCCAGAACCAATACAGGGTATAAATCTTTAACAAAGATATTCTAAAATAAACTTAAAGAAACTTAGTATCATCTTTCATTTGAGCTTTAACTCCTCTTTGCTAGGCTAACTCTAAACAGATTATATCATTCCTTGTTTCTTCAGTCATGCACTATCTAGAATTTCTTAGTCCCATATTTATTTTGAATATAATCAATCCATCTTCTCCACTCCCATTTATATCTCTCATTTGAGTGATCCTTGAGATATGCTAAATTCTAAATAGATTTATTAACGTGGCACTTTAAAAAGTAAAGCTTACATGCTCCAGTGGCTAGTGGTGTGAAATATTTTTAAAAAATTTAATGCACTTGTGTGTTTGTTTTTTGAAATCAGTGTTAATTTGCATCAGGCTCTATTCTAACAGAACAACCCAAACCTTTGCAGATTGTACACATACAGTATAATCACTAGACAGAGCAGGATCTTCAACAGGCCTACCATATGCCTGAACTACTGCTCAGAGCTGCACAGTGAAACTCTGAATCAGCCCTATTAAGAAGACAGTAAAGTGAGAACCTTATGTAGCTTTGTTGCCATCTTGTGGTTGTCTGGATTTCTGCAGCCCAGATAAGATAATATATCTAAGAAAAATTGTTGGAGAGAAAAGGCAGCTATATACTGGTACATCTATCATGCATAGATGTTCCCTTTTGGGGTCTGCAGTGTTACACAAGCACATAAAAAGAGTAAGAAATAGTAAGCCAAAAAATACAGCATATGGAAAAGGTTTAATAAAAAATAAAAAAGTAATAAAACTAATAAAAAGTTTTAATTGTAAAACAAATGGAAATATGTTATGTGTGTGTATGTGTATGTATGTGTGTGTATCTACCTATATTTATATCTATATCTATGTAGATGTAGATATGATTTATACTATCACTATTCACTCTACTTCTGTGGAACATTTTCTCATGACAAACCAAATATCTATACACACTACTTTGTGTCTTCCCTTTTATTCTTTTAAGTTTTGTAGGATTTTGTCATCTCTGCCCAACCACGCTATTCGTTGTCTTCTCCTTTCCCTCGACCTGTTCTCCTAAGTCATTCTTTCTATATAACCCAATCATATCAATAGACTTCCTTCCAGCTATTCACCAATTTGGATTCAATCAAGCTTAATTTATCACCCATTCAAAAAACTCTCTTTTATCATACACATTTCTGATATTCTCCATTTCATTGCATTGGACATGTTTCACAAGACACGTACAATTGTCACTTCCTTAGAATCAAGTCAGCAGAATCATGCTCAAATTGCTCGTATAAATAACCATTTTCACTTCTGTTATCTAATTTGACAGAACAGATCAGTTACTCCTCACAACTTTCCTATTAACAAACATTCATCAATGTTCTGTTGAAAAGCAAAGGCCAGATTTACTGAAAGCAATATGTTTCAACCTTGACAACCTTAAGAGTTCTGGACTTCAATCCCCAGAATTCCCCAACCAGTTTCCTAAGTCTGCACATCTTAAAGATACCAACAACGAGTTAGGGTGATTGTCAGGTTTCCAAGTGATGAAACCTATTCAAAGAAGAAATGTTCAAAGTCCATCTTCGAAAACAAATTTCTTTTATTTATGTAGACATCAAATTGGCAAAGTCTGTTGTAATTCCAGATCTGACACAAACAGGAATTACACCACATAATATTGTTAGAAACATTCCTCAAAAATCACATTCTCCAATAAACACTCAATCGGTGTCTTCAAACTCCATCTCCCGTTCTCACCAGGAGTAGCCTGTGTTTCCACGGGAAAGAATGTGACCTAGCCAAAACAATCCTCATTATCTATTCGCTCCTTCCCCTCCACCTTAAAAATGTGGGGAGCCTGAAAATCTCCCTCACATAGTAAAGAGGAAGAAAAGGAATAAATGAGTATAATAGAGAACTAAATAAAATGGCTACACGTATGTCAAATTCGGGCTCGACAGGTGATAACAGTTAGAGTGTAAACAGAGTTGTTATGTTGTTTGTCTTCTTCCTATAGGAATTTATTGGGAAGAAAGGCTATTCTTCTAGCACCAATGTGGAGACTGTACATGATGGAGCAGAGTCTGCCATGTTCAAGCAGCTGTTTCAAAACTGGACAGTCCAAGAACAGACTGTAGGGCTAGGAATAGCCTACAACGTGGGAAAAATCGGTAAGAAAGACCTTGTTGCCGAATATGATACTGTATGCCATCTCAAAAGAGAATTTCAGAACATCCTGATCTGATTTTTTCCTGTCGTTGAAACCATCTTGTAACAAGGCTACGGAATCCCAGGGCTACAGAAATTCAGATGGCCATTAGATGGCACCAAAGAATTATAGAGCTCTCTGGGTTTTTGGGCTGCTATTTAGTGATCAACTCAAGTAATAGAGAGCCAATTTGGTATACTAGTTAGGTGCTCGGCTAAATGGTCATGAAAAACAGGTGAGGCTGGGTGGCTTTGCAGCCTAATCTACCTCAGAGGGGAAATTGTGGGGAAAATAGGAGGTTGGAACATTATCTTCTGTTGTAGAAACGAAAAGTAAAATCCAAATGTAATGATTTCCATGCTGAAACCTCCTCATCAACACAATTTCGGGATGGATGGTTGTTGTTGTTTTTTAGGATGAAAGCATGAGTTTTACACAAGCACACACACACACACACAATGTCACTGCAGTAGGCTGGAAATCTGAACTCTGACCCTCAGCTGCTCAGTCATTATTCACCCTTGCACAAATCCTTGCTCCCAAAACAGACAATGCTAATCTCTCCCTCTGTAATAATATTCTGTCACCACCTGCAACATTAATCCCTGGATTTCTAAACTTCTTATCCAGAATTTTGGCTCTTGGCTCCCCCTCCCTTAAAAAAAAAAATTAGGATCAAACACGAGATGGTAACTTGCACTGAAACCCACATGCCAGAGGTAGAAAAACTATGAGCTGCCAGCTGTTGCTGAACTACAAATGGGTTAATGGCCAATTTCCCCCCTGCCATTGCAGGTCTTAAGAGGGAGATACAGGCAGCCCTTGACTTAAGATCACAATTGAGCCCAACATTTACATTGCTAAGTGAGAAATTTTTTAAGTGAGCTTTTCCCCATTTTACGACCTTTCTTGCCACAGTTATTAAGTGAGCCACCACAGCTGTTAAGTTAGTGATGGTTGTTAGGTGAATGTGGCTTCCCAATTGAGTTTGCGTGTCAGAAGATCGCAAAAGGGGATCACATGACTCTGGGACACAGCAACAGTCATAAATACGAACCGGTTGCCAAGCGTCCAAATGTAAATCACGTGGCTGGGGGGCTGCTGCAAAGGTTGTAAGTATGAAAAATGATCGTATGTCAATTTTTCCCCTTTGAACTGTCATTAAACGAACTGTTGGAAGTCGAGGATTACATGCACTGAATAGTTTAGCAATCTCTGGAGTGCCACACGTCCCTCTTGCCTAATTCAGGCCAATCTGATTTGTGATATGCCTCTACTTAATCATGATTTGTGAGTGCTTTCAGTTACTTTAATTTCACCCATCTTCGCGGGAGAGCATGCTTTCCCCCTGGCAGAGCTCTGGTCTGAACGATCCCATCCTTCTTTTCCAGCTAAGGTGAGCCAGGAGAAATTTGACATCACGACCTTGCATGCTTTGCCACAGCTGGCAGCCCAGGAGAGGATGGTAGATGATGGGGAAGGAAACGTTGAGGTGAGACTTACAATTTCTGTTTTCTGCTGTGGAATTCTGGATTCTCTCTATTGACTCTCTTGAGAATATAACTCGACTTTTTTCCCCCTGTTCCTTAAATTGAATCTTCTTGATAACTGATCAAAGATGGGTACTTGAGAGACCGCCTGCTGCCAATTACCTCCAATAGACCGATTAGATCCCACAGATTAGGCCTCCTCCGAATTCCATCCGCCGGCCAATGCCGGCTGGCGACTACCCGGAGGAGAGCCTTCTCTGTGGCTGCTCCGACCCTCTGGAATGAGCTCCCCATGGAGATTCGAACCCTCACCACCCTCCAGGCCTTCCGCAAAGCCCTTAAAACCTGGCTGTTCCGACAGGCCTGGGGCTAAAGAGCTTTTGCCCCCCCCCCCGCCCCCTCGAATGGTATGGTTGTTGTGTGCTTTTAAATTGTGTATTGTTTTGTTTGTCTTTTTATCCCTTATCTGTATCCCCTTCCCTGACTTGGATTGTGAGCCGCCCTGAGTCCCCTCCGGGGGAAAAGGGCGGCATATAAGTGCAATAAATTCAATTCAATTCAAGAGAGAGAGAAGCAACCTGGAATTAAGGACAAATTTCCTAACAGTGAGGACACTTAACCAGTGAAACAGCTTGCCTTCAGAAATCGTGGGCGCTCCATCACTGGATGTTTTTAAGAAGAGACTAGACAGTCACTTATCGGAAATGGTATAGCTTCTCCTGCATGAGCAGGGGGCTGGACTAGAAGACCTCCAAGGTCCCTTCCAGCTCATTCATTCTATCCTATCTCTGATAGGGAATAGCGAATTCTGCAGGCACAGAGATGCACGATATAGCATCATTATCATGCCAGGCATTATATATTCTGCACTCTGTAACAGCGCACTGTGACATCATGTTGGCCACATGACCCTTGAAACATCTTTGGACAGGGCTGCCTCCATGAAACGGAGATGAGCAATGCTGCCCCCTATAGTCAGCAACAACTAGCGGGCTAAAACCTGCAGCAACTCCTTTATGTTCCTATTATATAAAAGCCCAGACACATTCACCATCATCATCAATTTCTAACTTTCCCACATTTTTCTATGATTTCATATATGTTTTTTTCATTGCAAGTAAGGATCTATAGGAAATATTTACAATATCTATGGTATGCAGGTCTTGAAATGTTAGTAGGTGAAAAGATGTAAATAAGGTTGTGCATCCATTTCAACTACCAATCCACAAAGCAAATGCCTCATTTATTATTATTATGAATAATAATCGCACAGTCAGCCAGATGTTCAGTCTGGGTTTGGCATTTTTGTCTACCTATGAAGTCCTTACCAAGGACCTGGGATAGGCAATTCTGGATGTTTGATGGTGTTACAGATATCATTACAGGATACAAGCAATTCCAAGTAAAGCCACCTTCTGCAATTGACTGATGGCAAATCTGTTAATGCCTGTGGTATCCAAGTGGTGCTCCAGTTATTTTAGGATTGCTTCCAAGGGGATGATGATGATTATCCATCTCAAGAAGTTAAAAGTTAGGCTACACATCCCCTCCCCAACCACAACTATGTCTGTCCTCTGTTTTGTCATCTTTAGATCTGGAGGATTGAGAACCTGGAGTTGGTAGAAGTGGACAAACAATGGCATGGATTTTTCTATGGTGGAGACTGTTATTTAATCCTGTATACCTATGAGTTGAAAAATAAGCCACATTACATACTTTACATCTGGCAGGTAGGTGTAGAATCTCAAATAAAAAGCACCTCTGGGATAACCATGACCTGAATGATTGAGAAACTTCATAGACATTCTTAACAGGTACAAGCAATTTCTTTGCATTCAAACCAGGACTGAATTGCCCATCGATCATACAATTGAATTACATTTCAAGATTTACTTATTGCTCATTCCAATTATCCCAAATTGGGTAAAAGTGGGTTTTGTTTGGGTAACAACAGACACACCTATCATAACAGGGATATTTAGATTGACTTAAAGCGTTTTCCCTACATTGGGTAAAAAGGACATTCTGCTCAGTTTGGAGTTATGAAGGGAAAAAATTGGGAAGCACTGGCTTATGCACTGGATCTGGCCAGACAATAAAAGAATTGTTTCTCCAAGGCCTGAGAATATTTATGTTGTGCTAGAATCTGCTATAAAGTGATTTGTTTTCTTGAACCCTCCCTCGATCTTCCTAGGTCCACAATATATATTAGCAATTTCAACAGAATGTCCTGGCTGGAGCCAGGTTGTTTAGGAACAGGTCCAGAACTTTATTTATGTGTCATTGCCTTGTTCTAATCCTCCCCCCTCCCCTTCCCATGTTTTCACTGGGGAGGAGAAAATATAAGGATAAATGTCAGTATTTCAGTAAGACAATGCGAGGACAGAAAATTGGATCACCTCTTTTCAAGTTTGCTGATTTCATCATAGTTGTCTCAGCTATGATGAAATCATAGAGACTGAGAATCACCACAGATATCTCATCATAGTGTTTTACAACTGAAATTTCAAAGCTAGCTGGAGATAAAGATGTATTACTTGCTTGTGAAGTAGATTTATATCATCTCTTGCGATTAATCCAAAGTGTTATAAAATCTGAATTCAAATCTCTCCATAACAAGCTTAGATAGGCAGGTAGAGATTTCACCTGCATAAAACGTTTTGTGAAGTAGTTTAGAGAGATCCTGGTGTTACAATTAGCCAGTGATGATAGGGCTAAATGGAGATTTGAACCCAGATCTCGCCAGTCTAATTCCAAGACCGCTAGAGACATACAAGTGGTGATTCTTAACCAATGTGTACTGTAAGTGTAAGATGACAATAGCAACCACAATTCCTTCTCAATTAAACCATGTCGTGTTTTCTCTATGTTATCCAGGGACGCCATACAACAGTGGATGAGCTTGCAGCCTCGGCTTATCTTGCAGTGCAAATGGATCAACAATTGAATGGGGAACCTGTGCAGGTCCGAGTGAATATGGGCAAGGAGCCACGTCACTTCCTGGCCATCTTCAAAGGCAAGCTTGTTATCTTTGAGGTAGGAAACAGGTTTATGCGGCATCAACTCTCCCACAAAAATACTGCATCCAGTTTTGGTCACCACACTATTAAAAAGATGTTGAGACTCTAGAAAAAGTTGCAGAGAAGAGCAACCAAGATGATTAGGGGATGGAGGCTAAAGCATACGATGAACTGTTGCAAGTACTTAGTATGGTTAGTCTAGTGAAGAGAAGGACCAGGAGAGACATGAAACTGCACCCCCTCCCCTGTGATTGTAAGCCGCCCTGAGTCCCCTCAGGGAAAAGGGCGGCCTATAAATCTTAATAAAATGCTAAAAAAAAATGCTAATGATCAAGGAGAGATTCAATCTAGAAATGAGGAATTTTCTGACAGTAAGAATCATCAACCAATGGAACAGAAGTTGCCTTCGAAAGTAGTGGGAGCTTCATCATTGGAAGCTTTCAAGAGGATATTGGATTGCCATTTGTCAGAAATGGTGTAGGGTCCCCTGCTTGGGCAGGGGATTGGACTAGATGACCTACAAGGTCCCTTCCAATTCTGATAATCTATAAATTTGATATGCAGCAATGACGATGCCAATAGAAGATAAATATTACATTTACGGCAAAAATCTTAAGAGAAAATTGGTGCAAGATGCTTATTTGTTGGCTTTTTCTTGTCACCAAACTGATTGCCAAAATAGATAACTTGTGCTAAAAAACTGCTGGAAATGCAATAATCAGGCTGGATCACTTTTTGTACACAATGACACTTTTGTACAAAGTTCAAAGACTCTGGAAGATTGAAATAAATTTTAAATACTGACTTCTCCCTCTCACCACTAATTTTCTTGCCACACAATTTCTGAAAAAAGTATACAGAATTGGCTCTATAGATGATAGAAGATACTAGGTTTCTTTATGGGTCCTACTGAAAATTATAATTCCTTTCATAGAAGAAAGGCAGACAAAGATTTGTCAGCATGCTTCAATGTCAAGAATTAACTTTGTACTTAAATAACTAATGTTAATGATTTTTTTTAACCTAAGAGACCATTTATGGAGTATAAATTCTGCACAAAAACTTGTACAACATCTGTAGTTTATTTTTCCTAATATAATACTTTAATCTAATAGATTTCATCTGATTCAGGATAATAAGGATGGGCTTCCATAGCTTGGCTAGAAACTCCCGCAAATTACTTATTCAGATGGGTGATTTTTAATTACATTGCATGTCAACACTCATTTAATTTGAATTTGGCAATGGCTTTTAAGCAGTGGATGATAAGATTGGAGCTGATATTTTATCCTTAGTGAGTTGTTACATCTGAGGTGGGGGGGGGGGTTTGGCTTAGTTTTATCCTATGAAAAAAACTGAACCTGAGATAAGATTTGCATCTAGGGTTAGGGTTAGCAATTCCTGAAATCTAATTTAGAATAAGCATGACACTGAAATTCAGGTTGAGATTGTATGTATAGTGAGCATATTACATTTTTTTTTTGATTGGTTTACCTCATAGAAAAAATTAAGGGACAAACATGTATTCTGAGGGGGAAAAACATGTACTTAGGCTTAGGATAAGGATCACCTGAAGTCTAGAGACTGTCAAAGGACTGTGATGGTTAGATTTGGGGTCCCTTTTTATATTCAGCACAAGAATCTCACATTTCCCTTTTTGCTCACATTTCCTTCAAGGGAAAAGCTACAAGAAAAAGACATTCTAATAGAAAATCTCCACATAATTAGGGTTAACATGTCCTAAGGTCTAGACCAGGGGTGGGCTTCAAAAATTTCAGCAACACTGGAAACATGGAGGCTGATTGCAAAGAAGGTTTAATTGTGAAGCAGAAGCACATGGGTGGTTCTGGGCAGCTGACTACATGGAGCAGCAGAGAATGAGGGATATTTACCGCATTTTTCAGAGTATAAGACGCATCAAGGTTTTGAAGAGGCATTTTTTTAAAAAAAAGTAAGTAGGTAGATAGAGAGGGAGAGAAAGAGAGAGAAATACAGTAAGTAGGTAGGGAGAGAGAGTGCTAGTTAGGTAGATAGGTAGATAGAGGGAGAGAGAGAGAGAGAAATAGAGAAAGAAATACATAGGGAGGGAGGGAGAGAGAGTAGGTAGGTTGGTAGGTAGAGGGATAGAGAGAGAAATAGAGAGAGAGAAATACAGTAGATAGATAGGGAAAGAGAGAGAGAGAGAGAAATACAGTAGATACGTAGGGAGAGAAAGAGAGAGAGTAGTAGGTATGTAGGTAGATGGAGGGGGAGAGAGAAAAATACAGTAACTAGGTAGGGAGAGAGAGAGAGAGTAGGTAGGTAAGTAGGTAGATAGAGGGAGAGGGCTGGGGGGTGCAAAAACAGCCCATTTTTTGCTCATTTCTGGGGAGCTCTTTCAAAGAGTTCCCCAGCCCCCAGGAGCTCTTTGAAGGCCTCCATAAGGGTATGCACAGCCATTTTGGTGAAGGGAGCGGGGCTTCGGGAGGCAAAAAATGCTGTATTCAATGTATAAGACGCACCCAGATTTTCAGCCTCTTTTTTGAGGAAAAAAGGTGCGTCTTATACTCCAAAAATATGGTATACCTTGTCTTGGGCTTTGAACGTGAACTTCCTGTTCCTGTGCAAGAACATGTATTCTATTGGCTGTGGTAGGGGTCAAAGCTAACCCTGTAGGTTGTCTGAGAAGTTTGGTTGAAGCTTGGGCTGATGTAACATCTTTAGGAGATTTAGCAATGCAGTGAGCATTGCTAGATAATCCTATTATGTCCTGGAGAGTCATGTCTTAATCCTATCACCCTGGACCTGAATGTCTTTTGTCTTGTAGATAGGATGACCCAATCTTTCTTAACCGGCACCAAATATCTGCTTTTTTCCTTTAGGGAAATATAATATTTTGCCTTTTTAAATATTCCTCAAAATATTTCATTCTTCTAGGAGGGGTGACTTCCCTCATGTTAGGTTTCCCTGACATTCAGCTCCAAATGAGATTGAGAGATAGCAACAATTGTTTCTTGAAAAACAATTCTTGGGGGGAAATGCCTGGATAAAAACCTCTGCTAAGGCCTCACCTTGTTGGCTAATGGATTCCAGAATGGGTGTTATGTCCTTTTAGCTCAATCATGTCTGTGGAAGAAGAAGATCTCCCAGAGAGGACGCACAGATACATCTGGGTTGACACAAACAAAAATAGGTTATTTTTAATAGGTTACCCATGACAGGACAAGAAGCAATAGATGGAAATTAATCAAAGAGAGAACAAGCCTACAACTAAGGAGAAATTTCCTGACAAGGAGGATAATTATTCAGAGGAACGACTTGCCTTCAGAGGTTGTGGGTGCTCCAACAACTGAGGTTTTTAAGAAGAGATGGGACAGCCATTTGTTTGAAATATCAGGGGGTTGGACTAGAAGACCTCCAAGGATCCTTCTATTATTCTGTTATTAAGCAACTTATTGAATGCCTGGGACAAATACAGGAAAGGAATAAGCTCAGAGATTCCCCTTCTTGCCTATGAATGTCTATGTTGGGGAAGATACTAAAGAAATAGAAAGGCAATGATTTGTTCAGATTAAAAGGTTTTATTATGAGCAGGACAGCATTAAAGATTTTTTAGTCTTTTGCTACCCGGTGGATTCTTATATTTCACTGGTTTCAATACCTTCAGATAAACAGCTCAGCAACAAAAGAATTAGGGAAACAAAAGGGTATTTTGAGAATCTGAAAAAAAACTTCTAATTCATAATACTCAACATTTGTTAGGCACAGTGAAATATAGTAAAATATGTCTCGGAATTTGAACAAGTCAAAGATGATGCAATTAAATGGATGCAAAGGTTGAATACGCTAATAGAGATGGAGCTGTGGGAACAGAAAAAGTATTAAATTTACTTCAAGTATTCCAGTTACAGTTATTAAAATTAGCAGCTCTGTTTCCCTGAAACGTTGGGAATGCAATAAATAGATGTGGTGACAATATTGCATAATTCCAATGACATTGGAAAATAAGTCATCACAGAGAAATTTGGAAAGCCATAATATCATTCCATCCTGAAATATTTTTAATTAAATTTTTATTGGCCATGTGCCATCAAGCCAATGTTGATCCTTAGTTACTATACAGATTTTCTCTAGAATAACCTAATCTGGTCCTTCAACTCTTCCAGTGATTTGCATGATAAATGAAAATTATTCAGCCAGTTTTAACCTTAACAAAACTGCAGATCGTCTTAATAAAAAAGTCTAAATTACATGGTATCTTTCAGATGTTTCAGCCTACAACTCTCAGAAACCTTTGCTATCAGCTAGGAGTTGGTCAAAACCCACCTTTTGCATTATGAACTTGGTTTGCAGCAAAGTTGGTTTGTTCTGCCTTTTTGTCACATTCTCTGCAGGGTGGAACATCCAGGAAAGACAAAAATGAATTGGAACCCCCAGTGAGGCTCTTCCAGATCCGTGGAATAGAGATTTTCAACAGAAAAGCAGTGGAGGTGCCGGCTTCTGCTGCATCTCTTAATTCCAATGATGTCTTCTTGCTTAAGACACAGGGAGACCATTACCTATGGTATGGCAAGGTGAGACCAAGAGCTTTAGGAGTTTGAGAAAATTTCTACATTAGCCTTCCATTAACTTCCAAGTCATTATGACAATGGCCTTTATTTTACTACTAGCCAGTGACCTGGCATTGCCCGGGTATTTATAGACGTTGAAGTGTTTGTCTGACAGGGAGCCATTGAGAGGGGCCTTTCTTCCCCCTACTCCCATGCCCATCATTCCTGCCCTCTCCCTTCCCTCTCCCATGCGCTCCTCTTTCCCACCCTGTGTACAATCCTGGCACATTGCCCCAAAATCAACAGGCACTTCCCTATTGGTCCACTGGAGTGCGAATGTCACAATGTCCAGAGTTATGCTGGAACGAACACACACACAGACACATATACACACACCAGAGGTGTCTCTCCCCCCCCTCCCCCCAGTATTTGTTTCAAGAGGATAAGTCATCTATGTACCAAGTTTGGTTGAAATTGCTCAAGGCATTCCAGAATGCTGGAACAAATAAACAAACAAACAAACAAGCATACATACATACATACATACATACATACATACATACATACATACATCCTTTTTATAGAAGAGAAAAAGAAAAGAAGATTTTATATCAGAAGGAACGGTGTGCACATGTACAATTAAAATAAATTGATTATTTGGCACGCAGAATCTAGGCTTTTAGGGAAGAGGGAGAATTCATTGATTTTTATTTAAGAAAGTTTGGGAAGAGATGAAATTGGATGGCATTTCTACCCAATGGCTGTACTTCTTTGTGGTTCTTTCTCCTTCCCCCCCCCACTTCTGTGGTTTTCATGGCAGGGTTCTAGTGGAGATGAACGAGAAATGGCTAAGGAGCTAGCTGCTGTTATCTGTGACGGACTTCAAGAAACTGTGGCTGAGGGACAAGAACCAGCTGAATTTTGGGAGCTGCTTGGAGGCAAAGCCCCTTATTCAAGTGATAAAAAGTAACAACTTCTCTCTTCTTTTGTCTTTTAATGACCCCATAATCCCTTGCATCGGGGTGGAGTCAGGGCAACAGTAAGGAGCTGAGTGTTTACTGGCTGGATGCCCTTCCTGTTGCCAATGCAGAATTCGCAGCGGATATTTTCACATTGTGCCCAGAGAGAGAAATATCTGCCGCTACCTAGGATCGAACTCACAGTCTCCCGATTGTGAGGCGAGAGCTCCACCTCTAGGCCACTGCAACACTCTAATGACTTTTATCTCAATTATTAATATTTTGGCCTTCTTCAGAATGTTAATTAAGCCTAATGTAGAATCTTCCAAAGAGGCCATTTTTTATTTTATTTTACAGGGTCTTTAACTGGGCCTTTAACTCATAAGCTGAAATTATTTCTATGGCTACTACTTATTACTGTATAATTTTTTGAGTTAAATGTTTATGTTTGATGTTTGAATTTGTGCATTGGTACACTAACTCAAATATTGAAGCGTATTTTACTGAAAACATCACATTGATTTTAAGGATTTCGTAGCACTTTTGAAGGATAAATGGTAAAAGGAAAGCAAAAACCAAGGGATGCAATGTATAAAGTACAGCTGAATTAAGAACTTTTAAAAATTATTCCATTGGCAGGATCTTCCCACTAGAGTTCAACTCAAAATACTCTAACTAATAAAAAGAAGGATCACCCAGGGCAGTTTTTTGAAGGACCCTGAGACTGCACGGAATGCAGAAAAACTTCACTAGGTGAAAAGCTTCCCCCAGATGCAGTAAACTAGGGGTGTCAGACTCAATTTCATTCAGGGTCTCATCAGGGTTGTATTGATCTTGAGGGGCTGAGGTGGGCGTGGCCAACTCGACATCACTCGTATCGGGACGCCTGTGGTGGCCTGTGTGCCCTGTCAGAGAAAAACAGGCTCCCAAGCTCTGTTTTCAGTTGCCACGGCCTCCTGCAACCTTGCCAGTGAAAACTGCCAGCTCCATTTTTGCTGGCAGAGGCACCGTTAGGGCCGGTCCTTCACTGTTTCCAGTGGTCCCGTGGGCCAAATCTCAGCACCCCGTGGGCCAAATCTGGCCCCCGGACCTTGAGTTTGACATCCCTGCAGTAAACTATTCCATTCATGAGAGATTTATGCTAGATACAACCAGTCGTGGGATTCAAATAATTTAACAACTGGTTCTAATGATTTCTTCCAATAACCAGTTCACCAAACTGCTCAGGGTGTTAACAACCGGTTCTCCCGAAGTGGTGTGAACTGGCTGAATCCCACCACTGGATACAGCCTAATATAAACAAAGAGGTTGGGGAAAGTGTCAGCTGATCTGAGGCTTTGTTATCCAGCCTCCATCCATACAATTTTGTAGCCTCTGTGAGACTTAAGAGCAAGGTTGGAAGATTTGTGGCTCTCCAGATATTCTTGAGGATGCGTCCAGGGTTCATCATTTTTTTTTGTGTGGAGTTGACTGGATCTGCAGAGACAGTTTAACAATCTCAGTGGCTGCCTATCTTGAAGGATCTCTAGGTCACCTAATCCACCTTTGTCTTACAGACTGCAGCAAGAGATCCCTGATCATCCTCCACGGCTTTTTGAGTGCTCCAACAAAACTGGACGGTTTGTGGTCATTGAGATAACTGACTTTACTCAAGATGATCTGAATGAAAGTGATGTTATGCTGCTGGATATTTGGGACCAGGTGATATTTGGCAGCAGGAAAACCTCCTTCTTTTCAATCTCTATCACAGTGTTTCTCAACCTTGGGGACTTTAAGTCCTGTGGACTTCAACTCCCAGAATTCCCCAGCCAAACACTGCTCTATCATTTTTTAAGATATGCATATCTCTGATTCCTTCCTGTGTTAATCTTGCTTATTAGAAAGTTAAAGGCAGTTTTTGACATTTTAGTTCCTTTTAGCATTGGAGAGTTGTGTTATATTCTAAGATACATGAAAGATAGATAGGTGATAGATAGAAGATAGATACATAAATAGCTTAGAGGTTGAGATGAAAATTTAGCTAAAAGCAGAAAAGCAAAACAATGAACTCCGATGTTCAAAAATTCACATCTATAGCAATAGCAATAGCAATAGCAGTAGACTTATATACCGCTTCATAGGGCTTTCAGCCCTCTCTAAGCGGTTTACAAAGAGTCAGCATATTGCCCCCAACAATCTGGGTCCTCATTTTACCCACCTCGGAAGGATGGAAGGCTGAGTCAACCCTGAGCCGGTGAGATTTGAACCGCTGAACTGCTGATCTAGCAGTAGCCTGCAGTGCTGCATTTAACCACTGTGCCACCTTGGCTCTAGAATGTGCAATGTGCTTCACTTCACTGAAGCTAAATGCAAAAATAGAATAGAATAGAATTCTTTATTGGCCAAGTGTGATTGGACACACAAGGAATTTCTCTTTGGCGCAAATGCTCTCAGTGTACATAAAGAAAAGTAAAATAGAATACATTCATCAAGAATCATAAGATACAACACTTAGTGATAGTCATAGTTTACTAATAAGCAATCAAAGTATACTAGGAAACAAATAAAACAATATAAATTGTAAAGATACAAGCAACATGATTATAGTCATAAGTGGGAAGAGATAGGAACTAGGAAGGAAGAGAACAACAGTAATACAGTTTTAGTATATAATTTGACAGTGTTGTGGGAATTATTTGTTTAGCAGAGTGATGGGATTCGGGGGGAAACTGTCCTTGTGTCTAGTTGTTCTGGTGTGCAGTGCTCTATAGCATCGTTTTGAGAGTAGAAGTTGAAACAATTTATGTTCAGGGTGTGAGGGGTCTGTAGATATTTTCACAGCCCTCTTTTTGACTCGTGCAGTATACAGGTCCTCAATGGAAGGCAGGTTGATGGCAATTGTTTTTTTTTCTGCAGTTCTAATTATCCGTTGAAATCTGTATCCGTCTTGTTTGGTTGCAGAGCCAAACTAGACAGTTATAGAGGTACAGAAGCTTTGTAATGTACTTCTGTTTAACTAAAACATCATGTCACAAGATACATTAATGGCTACAAGCTGGGATGGACTTGAGGGGACTCACAAAATCATGGAGGATAAAGCCTTTAATGAATATTAGTGTTAAGGACTGAGTGCAACCTTGAGTAGTAGACAGCCTCAGTTCTCAAATGCCAGCTATTTAGGAGGGGATGGAAAGAGAGGTGGGTTAGGCTGACCCAGAATTAGCCTCATGCTCAAAACGTTAAGCTTCTAAGATAACAAAAACAGCTTTTCTGACATAGGCTTCATGAAGGACAAATGGGATATACAATGAAAATAGCCATAGCCCGTTGCGTTTCTAGGTAACTAGGTTAATATCTCCATGACTGTCTGGAGCACGGTGTAGCTGTCACTGGTTTTTTTTGTGCTTCTAAAGTTTTACAAGAGCAGCTAGTAGACTCTAGGAAGGCAGAGCTCTTATACAGGTAGTCCTTAACTTACAACCGTCCATTTAATGACCATTAAAATTATAACGGCACGGATTGAAGTGATTTATGACCCGTTTTCACACTTACGACCATTGTAGCATCCCCACGATCACGTGATCAAAATTCAGACACTTGGCAACCCGACTCGCATTTGTGACGACTGCAATGTCCCAGGATCACATGATGATGGCAAACCTCCGACAAGCAAAGTCAACGGGGAAGCCAGGTTCACTTAATAACCATGCAACTAATTTAACAACCACAGTGAGTCACTTAACAACTTGGCAAGAAAGGTCGTAAAAATGAAGTAAAGCTCACTTAACCACTGTCTCTCTTAGAAACAGAAATTTTGGACTGAATTGTGGTCGTAAGTCGAGGACTACCAGTAGTCTGACAAAGCATGGACATTTCTACTGTATACAGTCAATGGAAACCATGTTTTGAACTATGTGGTAGAGCAGACAGCCCCTGCTTGTGATTCTTTAAAGAATCTTTCCCTATCTTTCCCCTCAGCATCTGCCACATGATTTTATTTTTACTGTATTTATTTATTAAATGTATATGCCACCCACCTCACTTCAAGGAATGAATGAGTGATTCAGGGAGGGAGGAAAAAAGTTGTTTCAGAGAATCGTGCTAGGCTTGTTATCTCCACATCGCCACACAACTGCTTCTTTGAAAATGAACTTGAATGATGATATGACCCTGGTCCCTCATTTTCTGAGAAGGCCAACATAGCCTTTCACAAGAGTTCCAACTGATGGCCCTTCAGCTAACTTTGGATAACTGACTGGAAAAAATATTTCCAGTCAGGGGAACTTGGGGAAAGTATTTTTATTGACTGTGAATGAGGAACTTGTGCCCCCTTTAGATTTCCCCACAATCTCAGCATGGGGTAGCTAGACAGATGTAGGATTTAAGTGGGGATGAGGTAGGGAAGGGAGGAAAAAAATAGCCTGAGATATTTTGATGTACAGTATGTGAGTTCAGCAAACTCTCATTCACTTAGAGATTTATCTCAATGTTTCAACAAACACAATGGAATTTTAACAGAATTGGTAATTGATATGATACTAGGAATTGGTCTCATATGTAATCTGTAACCAACCTATATAGCCAACCTGTATTCCCCCCACCACCTCTGGAACGATCTCCCTGTGGAGATTCGGACCCTCGCCACCCTTCAGGCTTTCTGCAAAGCCGTTAAAACCTGGCTGTTCCGGCAGGCCTGGGACTGATGAGTTCCCAGCCCCACTTGAATTGTTGTGGCTGTTGATGAGTTTTTAATCTGTTTGTATTTGTCTGTCTTTTCGTTTTTTGTACTTCTCCTTTCCCCCTATTTAGTTTGTTAGCCGCCCTGAGTCCCCTCGGGGAATAGGGTGGCATACAAGTTCAATAAAACTAAACTAAACTTCCTAATTTAAATGCTGTTTTAGTGTATCCACCTATGCATTTGCTGAAGTGAGCTACCTTTTGTGCCTTTTAATAAAATATGTTAGTTAGAAGAGATATTACCAGATTTTTCTATATTTTTTTTTACTACAATAAGGTAAAGGTTCCCCTCGCACATATGTGGTAGTTGTTCCCAACCCTAGGAGGCAATGCTCATCTCCATTTCAAAGCTGAAGATCCAGCGCTGTGGCCGGCATGACTAAACACTGAAGGCGCATGGAACGCTGTTACTTTCCCACCAAATGTGGTTCCTATTTTTCTACTTTCATTTTTACATGCTTTCGAACTGCTAGGTTGGCAGAAGCTGGGACAAGTAATGGGAGTTCACTCTGTTACATGGCGCATGGGATTCGAACCGCTGAACTGCTGATCTTTCTGATCGACAAGCTCAGCGTCTTAGCCACTGAGTCACCGCGTCCCTACTACAATAGACTACTATAAACTCTTCCTACAGCACTGGTCCTAAAACTCAACAGGCTTTAAAACTCACGTCTACTTAGAATTTTGTTTCAGCAGAAGAGTTCCTAACTCTCACCATTTCCAAACTAAAAGTTTCGCCTTTCGCTCAAGTTACTTGAAAACTGCTCCTCTTCTCCCCTTTCCCCCTCTTCAGGTGTTCATGTGGGTTGGCAAAGAAGCCAACGAGATAGAGAAGAAGGAGGCATTGGCAACTGCTCAGGAATATCTGCAAACCCACCCTAGTGGGAGGGAGGTTGATACTCCCATTCTACTGATTAAGCAAGGTTTTGAACCGCCCAACTTCACTGGCTGGTTCCTGGCTTGGGATCCTAACAAATGGAGCGTAAGTAAAAATTATAGTATATCTAAAACACACTATTTCTTATTTTTGAGGATTATTACCTCAGCCCTGGAATATCTAATTAAAAGCCATCAGCGTATGTCTTTTTAAAATGAATAAAGCACATATTGTGTGTATTTGGACATTTAGTGTTACAAATATTTATTTATCGATTCATTTATAATATTTAAGAACTACCCATCTCCCTCAGAGTATTATAAATTCAGGGGTGGGCTGCTGGGGATTCATAGGAGTTCAGGAGAACTTCTAGCTAAGATTCTGTGCAGTTCGGAGAACCCCCAAATCCCACTCCTGGCCCTCCCCTCCTGAGTCCCCAAGCGGCCTGTTTTGGATGCAGGTAAGTGCAGGGAGCGTGGGGAGGCTTGGGGAGGCCGAAAAACAGGCCTACCAGAAGTTTGAGAAGGCCGAAAAGGACCTCCAGAGCCTGGGGAAGCTGTTTTTGCCACCCCGGAGGTTCGAGGAAAGCCTGCAGAGCCCAGGGAGGGCAAAAAGCCCCCCCTCCATGGTGCAGGAGGCCAACTAGGCCATGAGCACCATAGCCACGCCCACCCAGCAACCAGGCAGAGAACCCCTTGCTAAAAATTTTGAAGCCCACCCCTGGTATTATTAATACCGTATTAGAAACCATACCTGTATGTCCAAATTTTGTTTGGTGAATATAGAATTTCTCCATGTTGAAAATGAATTTATTCCAAACCTAATACAACATTTGATAGCTATTTTGAACATTCCAAGGGTTAATATACTTCTTATAATTCCAGTACAATACTCTTGTAATAAGGGACTGCCAGTACAGACTTTCCTCCTCCTTGTTCTTTTCAATGGGAGGAAGGGCATTTAAAGCACCTCTTGAACTAGTGTGGTGTGACCAGGGTGAAGTGCAGATTGGTAGAGATTTTCTCAATTTCCCGGTTTACAGCTGAAAGTGACTCTCCTCCATGTGTATATCACAGGTTCAGTTCCCAGCGCTCAAATTTAATGGTGAAATAACTCTTTAAGTGATGGGCTTTTGTGTTTTTTGCAGGAAGGGAAGACATATGAGCAACTGAAGAAGGAACTGAGAGATGCCAATGACGTTATCAGAATCGCAGATGTAAGTCAGTCTGCTTATACTGGGAGAACCACCGCCCATGGTTAAGCAATTGGCTGGAAGAGAAATTGGAAGCTGCTGTATTTCAGTCATATCCAGTCACTGATCCTTTGAGATGTTGGCGATCATGTTGGCAATCCTATTTTTGTCAACAGCCGCATAAAAAAGTGCTGCTGAGTTTTGTCCAAACCAGTCCCTTAGGTTTTGAAGCCATGATGTCCTTCTTCCGCCCGGCCCTCCTTTGCCTTCAATCTTTCCCTGGAGGATTAAGTGAAGGATGCTGCATTTTTCTGGGTGTCGCATCACATGTCCAAAATATTCTAACTTTCGCTTTTTAATGGCTTTGATGATTTCCCTTTGCTTTCCCAGGTGGCTTATCACCTCCCCATTTGTGATTTTGTCAACTCAGGGACGATACTAGACATTACAATTCAAAGGAACATATGTGATCTGAGATGATATGTTCCTGTATTTTTCTATAGTAGCTCTCCATGGCCTTGGATAGAGAGGCTTTCTCAGAAACTGCTTCCTAAGATCCTTTAAACAGGAAACTGAAAACATGATTTGCCTATAAGCTCTGGTCACGTTACATACTCCATCCTGCAGGCTTATCAAACAATGTAGTCACACTGGGCTCGTGCTGATATACTTTTGTTCACCTTCCTCTATGCATCTCCTCTTAGCTTCTTCAGTACGTCAGTGAAGAAGGCTTTGGATTGATGACGTGTTTTTCGAGTTTCCTGGGCAAAAGCCATTACTAAGCTTATGTGCTGCTGAAAGATAGTGGCAGTGATAGAACAATTTAAAGCTTCTATTAGGACCAAAGGATCTATTTTCAGAAAAGGGTTTCCACAACATCCTGCACAGTTGATTGTTACCCCCCCCCCCCGAAGCACCTTTACTGGGGACCAGATGCTCTGCCAAATCTCTGTATCAGGCACAACTTGTCCCCAAAGCAGAGAATCAGCAGGAGAAAACACTGCATACCTAAAACAGTGAGAGAACACGGGGTAGAAAAGGTGATTCTTACTCTTTCGATTAAGCCATTTGGTATTTGATGATGAGATGACTAAATCTTTGTAAAAAAAAGGGCACCAGCAAACATTAGTCTAGAAGAGGAATGGGAAACCTGTGACCATCCATATGTTAACCAACAATTTCTAGCTTCATTTACCATTGTTATCTAAAGCCACATCTGGAAAGGATGTCTTTTCCTTGCTATGAAACGTCCCACCAATAACCTCTAAATGTTTTGGAAAACAATCTAGCAGGGAAGCCTGGGAATTATAGCAATAGCACTTAGACTTATATACCGCTTTACACTGCTCTACAGCCCGCTCTAAGCGGTTTACAGAGTCAGCATATTTTCCCCAACAATTTGGGTCCTCATCTTACCCACCTCAGAAGGATGGAAGGCTGAGTCAATCTTGAGCCTGGTGAGATTTGAACTGCCGAATTACAGGCAGTCAGCAGAAGTCAGCCTGCAGTCCTGCACTCTAACCACTGTGCCACCACAGCTCAGTAGTTCCGCTTTTGAGGATACCAGAAGGCTGGTCCAGTAGATAAAATTTTCAGCAAGCTTTTAAGAATTTGCTGTGCTCTGTTTAGGATGACGGACTTGAAACCCTGAGCAGCAGCAAGAGTGCAATCTATTCTCTAGAAGTTCTGCTCTCCAGCCTGGAGGACTTACCCGAAGATGTGGATCCAGCTAAGAAGGAGGTAAGTCCTATTGAGCATTTGCCATGGGCTGAGAAAAGTAACCAGACTTAGCCTCAAAGATTCCATAAAGACATGCCTCTTGTTTTAAAACTGAGGGGCAGGATTGATCATTTCAGACTTGCAGGTAGTATATTTTCTAATTTTCTTGGCTGCACAAATCAGCTCTAGATATTTTGGGTTATACCTGGCAATGTGCCGGGCTTCTGAAATCATAAACAGAAAATTAAGGGATAAAACACCCCGCCTACACCTACACACACACGGATTTCGGAAGTTTGAATTGCAACTCAATGGCAAGTATATCTCCCCAGTTCTCATTCATCTACAAAATTGGCATACGAGGAAGGATTCTAGCCCTAACTCATTGAAGCCTTATTTTTCCCTCTTATATAGTCAGCCTATAGTTAAATAACTAGGACAACATGTGTTAATTCCTTTATCATTACCTCAATCCATTTTTTTAGTCCTTTGCCAAAAGTTTCTCATGACAACCATATTTTAAACAAGTTATGTTTCTTAGTGCATACTGCTCAGTGTGGTAAGACCTTTACCTTTCAATCCGGTGTGGTTTCTTCCTCTAATCAAAATAAGACTTTTAAGAGCAAATGGAATGATTAATTTAGTCTGATGGGAACTGTAGAGCTAATGTTAACCGAATTGGGAGAAATCCCATTGTTTCTACATTCTGCTCCAGCCTCATCCTTCTTACTCATCTGTTGTTATTTTTCCCCATCCATAGAATTTCCTGTCAGATGATGATTTTATGAGAGTCTTTGGAATCCCCCGGGAAAAGTTCGCTACTCTCCCTGCTTGGAAGCAACTTAACATGAAAAAAGAAAGGGGTCTTTTCTGAGGAAAAAGACAATACGGCATTTCTCAAACTTGAAGTTGGGAACCATCTTTCTTGGGTTTCTCTTCATTCAAGGAGCCAAGTCCAGAAGCAGCTTGCTTCAGGAGCTGTCTTTCTTTTAAGAGTGTATCCATATTGGGCCTAAGTACATTCAGAAAGTTGTTTTAATCTATTAAGGGCTGTTGCTGTCCAGGAAGTTTATTCTCCCCGCTATCATCAAGTACCCTCTCTCTAACAAGTCTTCATTAGCAGAAAAGTCACTGCCTATGAAGTAAACTGAACTGCTGAAACTTGGCAGACCCACTAGTAATTGGGGCTGTGCTTTGGGCAAATATCTACCCTATAAATAGGAACTGGGTTGACTCCTGGAAATCCAAGCTTTTTGGAAGGGCTGCCGCTTTGAAGCATGTACTGTTACATGATCACTATTAAATATGTGAATAGTACCTTATTTGCTCTGAATCTTATTATCTATTTTCAAGGAATATTGGAACTGTGAAAGGAAGAACTTTCAGGCGTTCTTGGATGACAACTCCCATTATTCCTAATGATAATGCTGGTTAGGAACGGTGGTGGCACAATGGTTAGAATGCAGTGTTGTAGGCTAATTCAGCTCACTGTTAGAAGTTCGATTCTGACCGGCTCAAGGTTGACTCAACTTTCCATCCTTCAGAGGTGGATAAAATGAGGACCCAGATTGTTGGGGGCCATATGCTGACTCTGTAAACCGCTTAGAGAGGGCTGTAAAGCACTGTGAAGTGGTATATTGCTATTGGGATGGATGGGTACCCGAGGTTATCCAATGATTCACAGACTTGCCTTCCCCTTTAAGGTTACATACAAAGGATCCTGAATTATAGATGCTTCATTTCAGAAGTTTAGCAAGGTGATTGTTCTTGCCCTTGCACTTTTTAAAATTTTATGTGAATTTTTATATTACCCAATAAAACAAACAATTGGAGGTTAGGGCTGGGCAAGAAACAAGCATATTACTTATTTTTAATGACTGGATTTCATTCTGTGTTACAGACACTCGTTCTCAGTTCAACCTACATCAAATTACATAGTACCACATTAAGCACCTGAAGGGAATGCCAGATATAAAGCCCAGAAAATTAAATAATAGAATAAGCTAATTTCTCTGGACAAGATACATATGCTGTATTTTTTTTATAGTATACATTTTTTTAAAAAACATTTTTTTAACCCTCCTTTATGTTGCTCACAAGTTTCAGGACCTGTCATCTATAGCAGTGTTTCCCAACCTTGGCAACTTGAAGATGTCCGGACTTCAACTCCCAGAATTCCCCAGCCAGCGAATGCTGGCTGGGGAATTCTGGGAGTTGAAGTCCGGACATCTTCAAGTTGCCAAGGTTGGGAAACACTGATCTATAGCATTGATTGCCATCTATCAAGGCTTATCTAAGAACAAGAATATATACCAAAAGCCCAATTTACCTTAACTTAGTGCAATCTTCTACCTCTGTTCTACTTTGACTTGACTAGTCTGCCATGCTTTCTTTCCCTGATATGCTTCCAATTACTCACAATCAGGCATAGTGCACAACAAATTCCTGAGCGCACACACTACTGCAGGAGCACATCTTAGCAGCTGCCATTTTGGCATTGTATACAAGTAAGCCATCTTTTATCCAGCACCAACAAACAGGAGCTCCTGCATCAGGGATTGGCAACTTGGTCATTAGGTAAAGCTGTTACTAAATGAAGCAGCAATTGTGTATATGATCTTACTTCAACTTTTCTTTCATGGACCGTGAAGTTCATGAATGTGAGGATTGGTCACAAAGTCATAATGTACAGAATAACAAAGTGGGAAGGGAAGGGACCTTGGAGGTCTTCTAGTTCAACCCCCTGCTCAAGTAGCACTCTCATTCCATCCCAGGCAAATGGCTCCCCAATCTTTTCTTTAAAATCTCCAATGACGGAGCACCTACAACTTCTGGAGAGAAGCCATTCCATGGATTAATTGTTCTCACTGATAGGAAATTTCTCCTTAATTCTAGATCAGATCTGTTTGATAAGCTTTCACCCGTTACTTCTTGTCCTGCCCTCAAGTTCTTTGGAGAATAGGTTGACCACATTCTCTGTGGCAGCCACTCAAATATCAGAAGACTGCTAGCATGTCACCCCTAGTCCTTCTCTTCATGAGACTAGACACACCACTTCCATTCATTGCATGATTTAGCTTCCAGTCTCTGAATCATCTTTTGTTGCTCTTCTCTGCACTCTTTTTTAAAGAGTTTCAACATCATTTTAGTATTGTGTTGACCAAAACTGGGCACAGTATTCCATTATTCCAAATGTGGTCTTACCCGTGCAGTATAAAATGGTACTAACCCTTCACATGATCTTGATACTAACCATCTATCGATGACGCGCAGGACTGTATTGGCTTTTTTGAGCAGCCACAGCACACTCCTGGCTCTTTCTGGTTGTCCATTGGGACATCTAGGTCCCTCTCAGTTACTGTTGTTGAGCCAGGTACCACCTATACTATACCCTGGGCATTTAGTTTTTCTTGCCTAAGTGTAAGACCTTACTAATCTCACCACTGAATTGCACTTTGTGGGATAGGACCCAGTGTTCAAGTCTGTCAAGATCTGGTGGTGGTATTGTCTATCTCACATTTTTCTATCTTACCAAGAAGATGCAATCTATTTTGTCAAATGCCTTAGTGAAGTCTATGTCCACAGTATCAGCCTGAGCCACCAATTTAGTCACTTTGTCAAAGAAGGCAATAAAGTTTTTCTGGCATTATTCGTTTTTGACAAAGCCATGCTGGTTTCTAGCAATTGTCTAACTTCACTCTGCTGCTGTATCAGACCACACACCCCTGGATTAAAAAAAACCCTAACTCCTGACCCCATCTAGGCCACTTTGAACAGTGACATTCAGCATCAGCACCACCAAGGTTAGACCTAAGTTTGTCCACCACCACCTGGCCATCTCACGCTGATCCCCAAGATGCACAAATCTTGGGGAACACTGTAATTGCCCCCGAGATTACCAGGATCTGCCACACATTATTTCAAGCAGTGTTCTCTTTCTATTGACAGAACCCTGTGGAACTAGCCCAGGCTAGTTCAGGTCCATGACGCCTTTGTCCTTGAAGAAACTTCAGAGAAACTTATCTGCAGCCTCCAAAAACCATATGAAAGCATACCCTATTCTTGCGCAATTTTCAGAGGATCCAGAAGCTGTGTGAGCGCTTACCCCATTCTCACACAGCCTCTGAAAATTACGCAATAGTGGAGTGTACTTTCAAGAATGTTGAGTGTTGGTGAATGTTGGCTTATCACCTAAAATGTCACTCCGTGTCACCTTTAAGATATGTATCATAGATAGCCCTCACTGGTCTAAGCTATGTTAAAAGATGCCAACTCTTTAGAAAGTTAATATGGATATAAAGTAACCAGACTGATGTTGCATGTGGGTACTGAAGACGTCCGTCTTACACTGTGCAAAAGCCAGTTTCAGCATGGGTTACTAAACATATGTGTTTATCTACAACAGTGGCCCAGAAACCTGTTACGTTTGTTCAAATACTACAAACTACAGCAGGAAACAGAACACGATCTTCTATTAAAGAAGAACCATTCTTCTGGTGGACGGCAACTACAATGCCCCACCGCTACTATTCCAGACACTTTCAGGATCTGGGGCAGAGGGCGCAGGGCAAGAAAAATTTAAGACCGTAATTTACTTATTGCTACAATTGAGGATAGTTGGATCTGTGCTCGTCTAGGAAGAGGCTGCAGGAAGTTTCCAAGGGCTATGAGGAATGTCGGTTCTTCATGATTCAGCTATTTACATCAGACAATTCTTTCTCATTTAGTGTCTTCCGGATGACTGTCAGTCCTAACCTGTCACTGGCATTCAGAAAACAACATCCTTTCCTTCCCCCTCATGAATCCTTTACCCTATTTATTTTACTACTTCTTCACAAACGCACCATTAATCAGACTAATAGAGGTATTAATTACTCAGCAAAATACATATTCTGCCCCTCTGGTTTAAATATAGGCTAAAATCACATGGTGTTTGCTGACAGTAAGTTTCAAAGAATCCTACTGATTTCATTTACAGAAAATAAAGACAGATTTGTCACATTTCAGAATGCTAATGAGAACAATATGACAGGCTTGAATCAGAGGCCACAACCTCTCAGAAACTTACCATTACAATCACAGAAGGAACTCGTATTTTATTTGTGACATTAACATCTGTTTGCCATATTTTGTTGGTCACATTACGCAAAAGTTATTTCAGTGTTTCCAAAAGACATTCAAAGTTCTTCATTCTTGCCTATAGACGTAGCATTACTGGCATTACCAGCTACTTCTGTGAATCGCTCCCAAGCCCAAGCAGAACTGGGAACTAGTCTGACATTCCCAGTCTGAAAAACCAATCTTGCCTAGCTTGATTCGGACAACTCTGGATCTTCTCCACATTCGAACCGCACAAAATCCAAGACAGATATACCAGTCGGCTGAAGGAATTGTCCCAAGGAAATAGTTGGCTCCATCACATACGGCTGGGCAAGCATCTTTGTTTCAGATTCATCTCCGGGTTCGTCTTCCGCAGAGCCCACAGAGAGAGGGGCCATACCTACCACATGCTGGGCCAGTTTCCTGCTCAGTTCAGTAATGTCAGACTTTGGGTCTTCCTCCGAGGAACTGCAGATCACCATGGCACCGTATTTGCCAAATAACATGTTAGAAAGCCATGAGCTGCTTTCGGAGGGCGACCCATGTACGTAAGAGCCAATGAAGAAATTCTCAGGCACTGATATGCATGCTGCCCTCTTAACAACCATGTTCTCGCCTAGCTTGCCTTTAAAAGAAAAGGGGGGGGATTAAAAAGGGGAGGAGGAAAAACGGAGAGAACAGCATGAATCACTAAAGGTACAGAGAATGTTTCAGGGCTCACCAACATGTGGCAAAGCAACAATGTGAATAAAATGGAATATTTGAAGAGTTCCCTTAAAATTAGGATAGTAGTTTAAGAGTTGGATGTCCCCCAGATGGTGGAGACTGCACAGAGTCTCTTTAGGCCAATTACTCTTTCTCAGTCCAACTTTCCTCTCCCAGGGAAGAATAAATGAGCAGGGGCCTACATGTATGTTGCCTTGAGCTCTTGGGCAAACAGGTATATAAATACCATGTTTTCCCCAAAATAAGACTTGGTCTTATTTTAATTTTTGCTCCAAAAGATGCATAGGGGCTTATTCCCTGATTAGGTCCTGTTTTCTGGAAATACAGTAATGTATCCATCTGGTTGATGATCTTAACTGGGTCTTATTTTTGGTATAGGGCTTATATTATGAGCATCGTGAAAAACCATGGTAGGGCTTATTTTCCAGTTGGATCTTATTTTGGGAAAAACAGGGTAGATAGAATATTACATCTCTCCATCAGTCATAAATTCCATCCATTCAAAAGTAAAAGACAGTGCATGAACACAGGAAATTGTTACCAGCCCTTTCGGCCCATTGCTGGTTATTAACTGGGCACCAAACACTCACCTATCGCCAGAGCAAGTTGGTCAGTAAGCAAAGATCCCTCTGGGCCTGTCCTGAGTTGAGAAAGCTCATCAGAATTTAAGAAACGCTAGAAAACATTCAAACATGGTGTCAATAAATTTTTTTAATGGAAACCTGCTAAGTAAATCCAGAGACCAGTTCTTTTTAACGACTTGGCTGTATGCATGGCTTTTCTTCTGATGTGGTAAGGAATTTGGAATAATAAAAATGGAATAAAGAGAAAGGTGCAAACCACATCAGCAGAAAATTATCAGCAAGAAGCAGTAGTCTAATATCCCAGCAACAGCAATAAAGGGCTTCTACGCTATTTTCTTGCAGTATTTTTCTTTTATCAAACTCATCCAATTTGGCACCCACAAATACAAATAGGATCGTTGTGCTCTTACAACAAATCACATCTAGAAAGCTTAAGAAATTGCCAACTACTGGTTTGTAAGTTATTTAACTTAAAATGTATTTTTTTTTAAAGACCATCTGCAATCTAGTTAATGTAGTGCTGGGTTACAAACAAGTTATACAGTAGAACTATTTTTAAAAAAGAGTAAATAAATTTTAAACACACATAATAAGTACAACAACACTGGTGGACAAGCACTTGAGGGAGAAAAAGCCTGACTGACTTGTAGGTTCTATTCTTTTCCTATAAGGCAACATGCAATAAAACTACAGAGGATGCCTCCTTCATTCTAGCCCAGTTTCAATTCCTAATTATTATTATTATTTTTAAATAGGTAAAGGTCTCCCTCGCACATATGTGCTAGTTCTTCCTGACTCTAGGGGGTGGTGCTTATCTCCATTTCAAAGCTGAAGAGCCAGCGCTGTCCAAAGACGTCTCTGTGGTCATGTGGCCGGCATGATTAAATGCCAAAGGTGCACGGAACTCTGTTACCTTCCTAAAATGCTTGCATTTTTATGTGCTTTCGAACTGCTAGGTTGGCAGAAGCTGGGACAAATAACGTGTGCTCACTCCGTTACACTGCGTTAGGGATTCAAACTGCCAACCTTTTTGATCGACAAGCTCAGCGTCTTAGCCACTGAGTCACCGCATCCCCTATGTTTTATAGTATTTTAAAGTAAGCAAGACTTGAAATCTGTGTGTTTTGAGATACTCTTCACACAACTCAAAAAGTAAATTACTACTAGCAATAGCAATAGCAATAGCAGATTTTTATATACCGCTTCATAGGGCTTTCAGCCCTCTCTAAGCGGTTTACAGAGTCAGCATATTGCCCCCAACAACAATCCGGGTCCTCATTTTACCCACCTCGGAAGGATGGAAGGCTGAGTCAACCCTGAGCCGGTGAGATTTGAACCGCTGAACTGCTGATCTAGCAGTCAGCTGAAGTGGCCTGCAGTACTGCACTCTACCCACTGAGCCACCTCGGCTCAACTTCCCAAAATAGGGGAAAAAAACCAGATCAACTGATGTAGAAATTCTGTTTATTTTGCATCTTTGGTCCATGTACTATGCCCATCACCTCACAAAAAGATGTCAACAATGGACCATTGCCATGAAAAACAAACAAGTGATCCCTGTCCTGGAGCATAAAGTTCCTATATTTTCTGGAGAATTTTATCCACCATAAGAATAGAACATATTTAGCCTAGAAAAAAACAGAGAATGTTGGATTCATGCTAAGATGAGCCTAAACCAGGAAATGGCCTAGATTACTAGAGGTTTTCTCACAATACAGCAATAGATGAAATTGCACATAAATAAATTTCATCCATTTACTTAATAGATGCAAGACATGGGCTGCAAGGCAATTTTGCAGCAAAGTGCATTTTTTCTTCTGAAGGACTTAATACCAAAGAATCATTGCATTTTTGCAGGCGCTTCTGAGAAAGATACCTTAGTATCAGTATGGGGAATGCATACCTGTTTCTGATCAGCAATGCACTAGTTTCTTAGACTAAGTCTCATGTGCCATGCTGGCCAGGCCCCCACCTAAAAAGCTACCTTTCACATCTCCTACATTTTTAATTGCCCAACTAGAGTTTTGTTTGAAGGTGCTCCTGAAGTAACAACCAGCAAGAAGATTTAAATGCAGTGCTTTGAAACATCAATATCATTTCTTCAAAATTACCAGATATTTTTGAGCCCCAAATGTTTACATCGTTCTTACCTTAGCATATGTGTTTGACTGGTCTATGGTCTCCTTATGGTGAATCATTGTTCCAATAGCTACTTGCTGAACCAGCTGTTGAAATTTAACATTTTGGGCCACGAAATCGGTCTCGCAGTTTACCTGGCAGAAAAGCATGGCTAACTTAGAAATATCTCACCAGCAGATATATTACTAAAGAGGTTAAAATAGAGCTAGACACAAAGACTTTCCCAAAGTCAAAGCTGGGAAAAAGTGAGATCCTAAATTTTTAGAAATCTGACATTCTTCTCTTTTCCTTACCCTGTAAGAATATCCTGTATTCTAAAACTACAATGAATCAAAGCTAAATATAGCATTGTATGCAAAACAATTGATAAAATACTATTTTAGCTCTCTGTTTACTGCATGTTCAATAAGGTAAAGGTTCCCCTCGCACAGATATGCTAGTTGTTCCTGACTCTAGGGGGCGGTGTTCATCTCTGTTTCAAAGCTGAAGAGCCAGCGCTGTCCAAAGACATCTCCGTGGTCATGTGGCCGGCATGACTAAACACAGAAGGCGCATGGATACTGATATCTTCCCATCAAAGGTGGTTCCTATTTTTCTAATTGCATTTTTTACATTCTTCCAAACTGCTAGGTTGGCAGAAGCTGGGACAAGTAACGGGAGCTCACTCCGTTACATGGTGCTAGCGATTCGAACTGCTGAACTGCCAACTTTTCTGATCGACAAGCTCAATGTCTTAGCCCCTGAGCCACTGCATCCCTCAGGGATGTTCAACACCACTAGTTAATTATTAGCTGGACTTACTTTTAAAGATAGTCCCACTACTGTACGGGTTGTGCTTGTCTAAGGAGAAGTGGATGTAAAATGGCTGCTAATAGGATCATTAGTAGCTCTATTGCCTGTCCCACCCCCATCCCACCGCCAGATTAAAAAAAATGAAAACAGCTGCTAAACCATTGCAGCTATCTCTTGATCTGAGCAGCATCCTATTACAAAAACAGGATCCCAGCACTATATCACTTTATTCAATGCCAGTATTGCTCAAGAAAAACAATAAAATAAAGGGGAAAACCCAGGAAGCCATGTGTTTAAAAACCTATGACCAGTAACTGACCTATGCTTTAAGATAAATTAGACTTCCTGATATTTGAATCTGGGAAAGACCAGGAATATTTCCTGCATTACTTCAGCAGCCTCAAAAGCAAGTATTTATGTTTATAGTGTTACTCGGAGACCTAAAAGAAAGTGGCTTTTCAAAGAGAGTACTTGATTCCAAACTTATACCCAGAGAGGCTTTTCGGAATTACAGCAAACTATCATGCAAACATTCGTTTCTCTTTGTCTTTTGACAGTCTCGCTATCCCTGATCACTCGTCCTACTGACTCTGGTCAGAGAGCAATGGTGCAGAGACCCATTTCAAAGTCAAATTATCCCATTGGCAATTTGAAATAGGACATTTTGGAATTTTAGAAGCAGTCATTTAAGTTTGATACCATTCACTTTGAACTCGCTATTAGGTAAGGCAGTCCATTTTAAACACAAAAACGTTGTCTGAAATTTACGATGTAAAAAAGATGTGGAGACTCTAGAAAGAGTGCAGAGAAGAACAAAGATGATTAGGGGACTGGAGACTAAAACATATGCAGAACAGTTGCTGGAACTGGGTATGTCTAGTTTAATGAAAAGAAGGACTAGGGGAGACATGATAGCAGTGTTCCGATATCTCAGGGGCTGCCACAAAGAAGAGGGAGTCAAACTATTCTCCGAAGCACCTGAGGGTAGAACAAGAAGCAATGGGTGGAAACTAATCAAGGAGAAAAGCAACTTAGAACTGAGGAGAACTTTCCTGACAGAACAATTAATCAGTGGAACAACTTGCCTCCAGAGGTTGTGAATGCTCCAACACTGGAAGTTTTTAAGAAGTTGGATAACCATTTGTCTGAAGTGGTGTAGGATTTCCTGCCTAGGCAAGGGGTTGGACTAGAAGACCTCCAAGGTCCCTTCCAACTCTGTTATTCTATTCTATTCTAAGGTTGAATTTAGAATGAATTCTTTTAATTTAAATGGTTCAAATTTGTAAAAAATTGAAGACCCCTTCTAAAGAGACTCGTAGCCCCAAACGCCGAAGAGCACCATGTTCAAGGCAGAGCAGACCTATATGCTAAGGGGAAGCATATTCCCATATAATCATTCTTACTCCAAGCTGTTTATTGTTTAACCAATTTATATAGCTGCCCATCTGCCAAAAGGAAACTTGAACAGTGAACAACACAGAAACACAATTCAATAAAGCCACTTAAAACAGTAAACTGCACTGAGACCCTTATAAAAACATCCACCCACCCACCATCCACCCTATGCCATTTTAATAAACATTTTGGCCCCAGTGCCTGGAAGAAAACAAGGTCTTCATTCTTCAGGCCAAAGGTAAGACTCACCTCTACCATTACGGCTGAGCTTCCCTCTTGAAGCAGCCCTATGAGACCTTCTTTGGTCTTCCGCCCTTGAAGTTTCAATGCCTTGCTCCATCCCTCCTTCTTTGCTTGTTCATGCAGCCAAACTTCAGCCTTTGAAGACAAACCCCAGCATGAAATAAAATTATTTGCCCATCTATCCACCCATACATACCAATAGTTAGTCCTTGACTTACAACAGTTTATTTAATGACTGTTCAAAGCTACAACGGCATTGAAAACATTGTGACTTATGACCGTTCTTCATACTTATGACCACTGTAGCATTCCCCCATGGTCATGTAATTTACATTTGGATGCTTGACAACTGACTCACATTCATGATGGTTGCACTGTCCTGGATCATGTGATCACTTTTTGTGACCTTCTGACAAGCAAAGTCAATGAAGAAGCATCCAGATTTAAATGTCTTACTGATTTAATTGCAGTGATTCAATTAACAAATGTGTAACTAACAAATGTTAACAAATGTTTAACAACTGCAGTGATTTGCTTAACAAATGTGGCAAAGAAAGTTGTAAAATGGGGCAAAACTCATTTAACAAATTTCTCACTTAACAACATAAATTTTGGGCTCCATTGTGGTCATAAATTGAGGACCGTCTGTAGCATATATAAAGCATATATAATCCAGAAGCAAATTCAGAAAAAAACCAAAATAAATTAAACCATCAAACATCTCACAAGGGAACTACCACCCATTCTGATCAAGAGACAAACATATGTTAAATGGCTAACTTAAATAGGGCCTGAGGAACACATAAATCTTGAAAAGAATAGTGCTCAAGAGGGTAGTACCATGACAAAGAATGCCCACTTCCAATATCCCAAAGTGACATTGTTCAATTGAAGGGATATTAGATAAAAACAAATGTTTTCTCCCATTATACTTCTACAAAAGTAGTGAACAGCTCTGAACGTGTCCCTATTATAAAAATACTTTGTATGTAAAAAGTTAGAAAATCATTGAAAAGTTCCTCGGTCACATTCCAGTTTTTCCCATGTATGGATTTTCAGACTAGCAGGAATAGCAATGGATGGTTACATATCTGAGCACTCCCATTCCTGTTCACTCTTTAACAGTATAAAAGTTTGTCAGTGGCACAGAAAAGGCAATGCCAAAAATGTGATTTTATAATTTGTTTGCTTATGAAAGTATGCATGTATTCACAAGGCAAGAAGAAACAAGAGTCAGTACAGATTTAATTATTTTTACTCCAGGCTAAATTCTCCAATGTCGATCAGATTTACTGTTTTGTCAGCAAGCACAAGATTGCTGCTTTAAGACAAAATTGTACCTCAGATTTTAAAACAAGATTTTTTTGGGAAGCAGCATGTTGATAGACAGAGAAAGAATGAGAAAATGAAAAATACGAATTACAATATCATATACATGCACAAATTATTCTTACTTCTTCAATGTTATCAACATATTTTTCCAAGGCTTTCTTGCAGTTTACAAAGGAATAGCCAGTTTTCTTCCTAAGTTTCATCAGTGCTTCCTTTGCTGCCAGGGCAGGAATGCCAAGATGAAGGAAACGAGGCAAATGCCATTGCTGTATGGGGAAAAACAACAAAACCAAATGAAAAGGTTTGATACTGCCACTGACCCATCTATGGATAACAAAATTAATCAGAAGAATTAAGAGTGTGATCGCATACAGTAGAGTTCCCCTACCTTTCTGGCTTTGCCGACTGTTCGGGGGTGGGGGGGGATGGTTCTGTGTGAGTGGCGGACAAGCATGCACAGCTCCATTTGCACGTGTGACACACAAATGGAGTGTGCACGCATGTGCTTGCCCGCTGCTCATGCCACTTCCACAGCCCAGTTCTGAACAGCTCAAGGCCTGATAATGGGCCATAGATTGGGGACTTGCCATACAGACAATTGGAAATCAATTCCACTGATCTTACTAGAAATGACCTCTAGCAGAAAAACATACAGTCAGAATTCCAACTTTGACAAAGTCCCAAAGAGAATGTGCAGGTACCAATTCACCTGTAGCAAGGCTGTCTTTTGATCTGGTGAGAACATAACAGAAAAGAGATGTTCTTCTCAGATGCTGAAGAAATGAGAGGGTAGTGGATCTGGCTATTTGAGAGACCGCCTTCTGCCAATTACCTCCCTGCGTCCCATCAGATCGCATAGAGTTGGCCTCCTCCGTATTCCATCCGCCAGTCAGTGCTGACTGGCGACTACTCGGAGGAGAGCCTTCTCTGTTGCGGCTCCGACACTATGGAACAATCTCCCCGTGGAGATTCGTACCCTCACCACCGTCCAGGCCTTCCGCACAGCCCTCAAGAACTGGCTAACCCGTCAGGCCTGGGGATAAGTCTACTTTCGCCCCTCCCGAATGCTGAGTGAATGTTGAGTTTTATTGTCTAATTTACTTTGTGCACATTTCTTTTTTCGTATTGTCCTACACTCCCCTTCCTTTTTGATTGTAAGCCGCCCTGAGTCCCCTCAGGGAAAAGGGCGGCCTATAAATAAATAAAAAAACAAAAAAAAACAAAAAAAACACAAATATGTAGTCCATAATGTTAAACTGGCTTCTGAAGCATGGAAGAAACCTCTCAATTTTTCCCTACCAGCTGAACCTGAGAGTGTGGGAACAACTTTCTATTCTTTTCTTATAATGTTTGTAATAAATTATTCTGGGAAGTTTATAATACAAAATACAACACCTATAAAATCACAGTGTATTTACTAACAGGTTAAAAACTGTAACACGCGATTCCACAATAAAATATCCAACTTGTGGGAGGGGCAGGGGGGAGAGAGAGAGAGAGAGAGAGAGAGAGAGAGAGGGAGGGAGGGAGGGAGGGAGGGAGGGAGGGAAACGGGCCGCAAGCAGAACCATTGCCGGTAAACTGGCTCAAGTTCGGCATCATCTCCAGGCAGGCGCCCTTCTCACCTGCGGCACCAGAGCGCCCCTCGCTTGCAAGGAGACCAGAATGCCCCCCAGCCCCGAAACGCGCAGCATGTCGAGGACGCGAGAATTAGACGTCATCAACCCTCTACGCTATGCGACAAGGGAGAGCCGGCTTCCTAAGGGTAAAGCCCGCGCGCGCGCAGAACACTCCTTCCTTCCCTCGAAGCTGATTCGCTCTAACCCACCTAGGCGTTTCATTGGTTGAAGCAAGACGCCGCTGAGCCGTAGGGAGAGGAAGGGAGCGAGGCCGGCGTGGTGCAGGTGGTACCCCCCCCCCCAAAAAAAATTGGCAGTTTTTTAAAAGATGGACTTTAATGCTGTTTAATGATGCAAATACTTAGCGATTTACCATTTGCCGTATAGTAATTGACGGAGATTAAGTGACGTAAATAAGAAATTATTTTAGTTCAGGAAATAGTTGGCATATGACAGTTGAGAAAAAAATCCCAAGGAACCATAATATTTTCTATCCAATGCAGCAAGAATAAATATTGTTGCAGCTGTACTTCTACAATCGATATGCAATGCAGAATTTATTTACAAAATTTTAAGATAACAGTATATAAAATTCGACTGAAGCCTTGATTCCTAAATAAATAGGACACTATAGTGTTGGAAATACAAATGCACAGTGTTTGTTTACAGGCACATATAAACATCACGTTCCACTTTGTATAAGTTATTGTAAAGAGGAAGACATAGAAACATCTCAAAATGAGAAAAGGCACCATGTGTTTTAATGCACATATTATATGCTTCACTTCGCCTAGCTGGCACATTCCTGAACTTGTACTTTTAAGCAAGAACCAACCCTTGAATTCCATATCATTCTTAGGACAGTTTTATGGAACCCTGTGGATTTCAGAGGGAATTTGAGTTCGTTTCTGAGATTCTGATTAGTGGTTTAACTGCGGCCTTAATTACTACTTTGGATTGAGAGTGTGACAGCCTTGCATCACATTGTGCCTATATGGCTTGATTCCAGAGCACCCTGGTTTTCAAAGGATCTTCTAGTTAGAGATTAAATGATAAAATGTTGCTGGAAGAGGATGAAGAGCAAAATCAGGATTTTAGTCCTGGGGGGAAAAAAACTCCCTATTCTAGAAGCAGTCACTAAATTCAACAACATTGGACAATTTGTCTGTTGGGGAAGTGGGTTAAGTTGCAGCTTTGGAGGTCAGAAGTAGTGCATCTATCTTAGCCTTTCTTGGTCCCACTTTACAAGGTCCCAGAGTTCTTGGCTTTCCCCACTCCTTTTTAAGTTACATGAACCTACTGGGCAAGGGTGAAATCATGACAGCATAAGGTCAGGTGTCATAAGTGTGCTGATGATTGCTATATATTTTGACTCTTGATAAGCCAAATGATGTTATTGAGCTTCTATCTTGGGGTGTGCAGACTCTGGGGACCCAAAAGGAGAGAAACAAGCTTAGGTTCAACCTTAATAAAATTTGAGTAGCTATGGGGCTTAGACCCCACCCCAAATCTGGGGATTTTCCATCACTGGTTCATTGTATTGGATGGAATTGCATTGACCTAGGCATCATTGGTATGCAATTCAGGGATTTCTAACCTGTTTAAGGGTCAAAAAATATCCTTTTTAGAAATCCATCTTGTGCATCATTTGCATCCATACCTGGACCAGGAGGTCCTTAGGATAATCATTCATGCTTTGATCATCTTGTATTTGCACTTCTGTAATGTGTTCTATGGAGCTAACTTTGAAAAACCACACAAAGCCTATCACTGAACCAGAATGCAGCAGCAATAGGTAGGGACCACCTTGCTACACCCGAGTAAATATAACTGCACAAGCTGCATAAGCTCCTAGTAGATTTCTGCATCAATTCAAGATGCTGGTTGTTATTCTGCATGACTCAAAGTCTAGATTATTTATGGGATCATAAATAATCCATATTAATAATAAAATAAAATAATTGTTTCCAATTATTTCTGGGCCTGTTCTAAATCCTTTTCATTCAACAGTACCATCTTAGGGGATCTACAAAATATATCTTTGTTCATCCCTGTGAAACAGCAAATCATCTGAGATTCAGATGCCCTGACTCTGATGTGGATTCTTATGTTGCCCCAACTGTTATGTGCTTCAGTGTTGTTTTTAACTTGCTGTTTTTCTCACCCAGGATCGAATGTCAAAGGGGAGACATGCAATTCAAATAAATGAATAAAGTTCCCTAAGTGCAGCAGAGTCCACCTCTGTTCACCATTAGAATTATTGCATTCATATGAGCCACGATGGTGCAGTGGTTAGAATGCAGTACTGCAGGCTACTTCTGCTGGCTGCCAGCTGCCTGCAATTTGACTGTTCAAATCTCACCAGGCTCAAGGTTGACTCAGCCTTCCATCCTTCCGAGGTGGGTAAAATGAGCACTCAAATTGTTGGGGGAAATATGGTTACTCTGCAAACCGCTTAGAGAGGGCTGTAAAGCACTGTAAAGCGGTATATAAGTCTAAGTGCTATTGCTATTCTGTCTTTTGCACACAAACCATTTGATGCCTGATAGCCACTTTTGAACATACCTGCAAAAAAACAAAAACAAAATGAGCCATCCCTGAAAGCCATTTCACTCCTAGAAAATACACACTCCTAAAGACATAACTTCAGACTTCACTCACGGTCTCTTCAGGAAAAGAGGAGGAAAACAGTAGAGAGAATGGCTGTCTCCTATTGTTAAATTTTCACTGGCAATATATGCTTGGTAGGACTACTGCTGTTTCTCAGATAGGATTCCTCCTTGCAAGGTTTGCAGATCTGTTCTGACAGAAATTAGTGAGATACCAAGTTCATAATGGGACACTGTGGCTCAGTGGCTAAGACGCTGAGCTTGTCAATCAGAAAGGTCGGCAGTTCGAATCGCTAGTGCCATGTAACGGAGTGAGCTCCCGTTACTTGTCCCAGCTTCTGCCAATCTAGCAGTTCGAAAGCATGTAAAAATGCAAGTAGAAAAATAGGGACCACCTTTGGTGGGAAGGTAACAGCGTTCAATGCAACTTTGGCATTTAGTCATGCCGGCCACATGACCATGAAGATGTCTTCGGACAGCACTTGCTCTTTGGCTTTGAAACGGAGAGGAGCATTGCCCCCTAGAGTCGGGAACGACTAGCACATATGTGCGAGGGAAACCTTTACTTTTATCTTTACCAAGTTCATTCCACGCTGAATTCTCAAATCACAATGTTTGTTTTCTTTAAAGTTGGAAAATGAATGTTCTACTGTGTAGGTCCAAAGATAGTCTTTAACTAATGTAATTCTTGCTGGTCACTTTGTAGATATTAATATTCTCAGTCTCATTCCTAAAGGTGAGTTTTGTGGTGAAGTGCATAGGGAGCAGATTCTCAAAAAACAGTGCTGTGCTATGTTCCTCTCTCATTTTTGAAGACAGATAGATAATAGACTGTGCACCACATACATGCTGGAGAGTCCTTATCAGGAGTGGGTAAGTGTCCTTGAGATAGACAATATCTGCACCGAGGATGAGGTCATAATTTTGAGGAAAATCCTTGTGGTCCAGACCCCATGATAGAGCACAAACCTTGGTTCGTGCAATGCATTGTGCAGGCAAATTCCGATGGACGTTCTCCTCTATCTGCTTCAAGGCTATAGGAAGATCTGTGATGGTTACATGGCCTCCTAAAAAGAAAGAGAAAGGGAATTCTGAACAACAAAAAGCTTTCAAGGGTTTAGACCACAGGTATTATCAACAAATAACCAAATTATCTCCAGCTGTGTCAAAAACAATAATATCAATTCAGAAATATCATGATAAAGCTGCATGTTGAATTCAATAATTCCATGCATAAACAATATACCAATAAGGAACTGTGAGATTGAGTAGCATATAAATGTAATAAAAAAAAACTATGTACAGGTAATCCTCAACTTACAACAGTTCATTTAGCAATCTTCAAAGTTACAACAGCGCTACCAAAAGTCACTTTATGATCATATTTCACACTTACAACAATTGCAGTATCTTCATCATATGATAAAATTGGTTCCACCACAAATGCGGGAACAACAAAAGCGCGCCTGACTAAACCGCGGTGACAAAAGCGCGCCGACAAAACCGTGCGACGAATGAGCGATGAATTAGCCCTAAAGCGCGCCGACAAAAGCGTGCCGACAGAAGCGCGCTGTAACGTAACCCTAAACCTAACCCTAAACCTAACCCTAAACCTTACCTTAACTTAAACCGCGCTTCTGTCGGCGCGCTGTTGTCGGCGCGCTTTTGACATCGCGGTTTTAGCGCCGCGGTTTTGTCAGTGCGCTTATGACGTTCGCGCTTTTGTCGGGTCACGGATAAAACTTGGCAACTGCATGTATTTATGACATGCGGTTGTAGTGTCCCAGTCATGTGATCACCGTTTGTGACCTGACAAGTCAATGGGGAAGCCAGATTCACTTAACAACCATGTTACTAACTTGGTGAGTGCTGGTGGCACAGTGGTTAGAATGTAATATTGCAAGCTAATTCTCCCCACAGCCTAGAATTTGAGCCTGATGGGCTCAAGGTTGATTCAGGCTTCCATCCTTTCAAGGTCAGTAAAATGCAGACCCAGATTGTTGGTGGCTATATGCTGACGTTGTAAACTATACAGACAGTGCTGTAAATCACAATGGAGAGGTATATGTGCCTAAGTGTTATTGCTACTAACTTAACAGTGATTCACTTAACAGCTGTAGCAAGAAAAATTGTAAAACAGGGCAAAACTCACTTAACTATTTTGCTTAGCAACAGAAATTCTGGGGTCAATTGTGGTTGTAAGTTGAGGATTATCTTCCCTATCTTTGTCTGCAGTTAATTCAACATACCGAGAAGCGATGCGAGGATCCCGACAACACCTGTCCCAGCACCAAGCTCTATCACTTTCTTGTCCTGAAAGTTCACCTTCTTTGCTTCAAAATATTCACAGAGAGCTAGAGCCTTAAAAACAGATGAGGGAATAACATTTTGGAATGAAAAATTCAAACAAAAAAATTAACAGATCAGTCCAAATATATGAGTTATTTATGCTTCATAGACTTCTTTTGATGCGGGCACCATATTTTCTATTCTACAGAGTTTTTGTTTCCAAAGGGGCAATGTTCTAGAAATTGTTTTGAGGTATTTTGCAACTAATTATTTTTTAACATCAGTTAGTTCTTTCTATTTCATCACCCTTGTTTCATACACATCATAAGTTAACAAGTTTATTACTTGCAAATTTTATTTATCCATCATATTTCTGAGAAACAATGTTTTCCCAGAACAACTGAAACACTGAGAGTGGTGTTGCCAATTGGAAAAAGGAAGGTCTTTTTCAGGCACATCTGGGTGGCCACTGTACAATACAGAATGCTGGATGAGATGGGTCTTAGTCTAATTCAAGGGTGCTGGCTGGGGAATTCTGGAGTTTGAAGTCCACACATATTAAAGTTGCCGAGGGTTGGACATCCCAGATGTATTCTACTCAGACCTCTATTCAACACTAGCCTAGAAGGACTTGTCTTTGTTCATCCATATTCCTTGTGACTCTTCTAGGTGCTCCTTCATCTCAAGTGATCTCAACAGAGTTCATACCTAGAATGTAACAAATCTAGGAAGAATCCTATTTACCACCAAATATTATATATCGGATTGACCTTTTTCTAGATGTTTTTTTCTTGCAAGGAAAAATGTTATGATTCCTCGATGTTTACATTTTTCCAAATAAGTAATTAGAGTTGATACCTGATGTGTTCCTTATAACTAAATATATCTTGCACAAGTTTATGTACAATACAATTAACATCTTCCTCTAGCCCTCTCTCTTATTGTTCTTATTCAATTGCCTCTTCTTTCATATCTTCATCCTGGCCTTGTATTTGCTATCCAAAGAAGACACTCTTTCCTTCCTTTGGCACTTTTATCTCTGCTTATCCCTAGGTACCTGACTGTTGGCGGGTAACCATGATAATGAAAAAGTGACAGCATGCATAAATTAATGCCACGGTGTAAGCATCACTCTTTTGTCCATGCACATTAGATCCACATATGCAACTCACTGGATTTGTGTCTTCATGACATTGCAGTCCCTCTCCATTGTGCTCCCCACTGCAAACACCTATGATGCATTTTCATCTGAGATACCCTTTATCCTTAGACTTTCAGAATAGTCATATGCTTATTCAGAGATGCTAATGTGACCATTAAGATATAAATACATAAAAAGGTTAAGCAAACGTGATAGCAGGGCTTGACTTATTTATTATAATGGACTGTGCTGATTCAGATGTTATTTTAGCATTTTGATTTTTTCTTTATGTTTGTAAGTTTTCTTTTGGTTTTAAGTCTCAATCAAATAGAATAGTGTTATGAAAATACTTGCACAAACATATTAAATTGTTCTGGATTATCACATGCCAAGCACACGTATTATATTGTCTTACTTGACAAAGTTGGTAAAGTCAAGACGCAGATCTGAATATGCACTGAGAAATTAGGCAAATGATGTTCCAAAGTACATTAAGCACCCCTAAAGAAACCGATACAATTATGTTCATTCCTTGTTGTGAGTTTCTTTTGTATAATTTATACTTTCCATGTATTAACGATATGCAACCAATCCAGCTTCAAAGCTAACTCAACTGAGGAAAAGAGGTGCCAAAGGGAGTTAAATATGTGCATATAGGGTTGCCAAATCCACATTGTCCCTTTTGAAACCAGAACACTCCCATGTATTTATGTAATGAAACACAAAAAGCTTTAAATATTCATAATGAAGCTTTAAATATTCGTAATGTTTCTGTTGTTGTTGAGGCGTTACTGGTGCTTTTGTTAAAATAAATCTCCTGGGAATGATCATAAATTGTTAAGACGTGAAACTGTCCGAACTTTCTTTGTTCTGCCAACTACTTATACATGCATAAAGGATCTGCTTGAACTAGCAGCGCCATCTCGACCATTAAAGGAGGAGAATATTTTGTAGCTCAGGGTTGAAATGAGGGCTCCTTGGTGCTCTCTTGCAACCCGAGCTCAGAGAGCATCAAAGACCCTTCAATCTCGACCGTCCCAGGATGGACTAGCGCTCACCGCCTCCCAGACCGGAGCAGCTACTCCCAGCCGCGCCCCGTGGTACTGCGTGATGCTCAGCTCGTGCCCACAGAGCCGGTACCGGGTCTGCACAGGAAAAGCATCAGCAAACAACTCCAGTTCCTGCGGAAACACCGACTCTAAACCCACTTCCACGTCGCCTGCAAACACCAGCGCCGCCATCTTTCCAAGTTTTTCCTGGGGGGGGAGGGGCGGGTAGCACAGAACGTCCGGGAACAGCTGGCGTACCCTATTCTGATTGGACGGGAGGGACAGCGCCTCTAATCGTTACTGGATCTCAATGGGAAAGGGGGAGGAGCTTACTCTTGCTGAGTTTCTCCACGTGATTTGTTTTCGTGGCGGGTGTTTACTTTGGTTCCACTCGAAATGAGCGACAGATCGCAGGTGTTCCTTAGACATCCCGAAGATTTAATCTCAGGGCTACCAGATCGGTGCCAAAAACAAAAAACAAAAACGCAGACGAATATTAGATGGGAACGAAGATAGTGAAGATCATCTGGCCATTCTGTTAATGCGGAATCAAAATACTTATTACATAGAACAGCATTGTCTCTGATGAGGAAAGCATTTCCACACGTTGGTAGCAGGGGCTAAAGAATCTTGACATAACTTTTCCTTCTGACAACTACCTGAACAAATAAGATCAAAGTAAATTACTCTGCTATTGAAACCAAGGAAGTCGTTATTCAGAATGCAACACTGCATACGTTCCCCACCCACCACCCTGGGGTAACAATAACATTTACTTCTAAAACATCTATATATAAGATCATACAGGGTATTTGCATCCCTGGATGTCTTTTCTTTGTTTTATTGAAAAACAGGGCTATTTTTATATTTGGTACCCTCAGAAATTCTTAAGAGTCATTATGACCAGCAATATTATTATTTTTCTGTAAAATAGTCTGATGCTCTGCAAACATTTGGGAGGGGGATTCAAATAGTCACTATGCAAGAAACTTGATGCAGCTGTTAATTACAAAAACACTTGTCCAAAAATATTCAACAGGGAGGAGACTCAGAGGAATATCAGTGATTAACCCTGCCAGAACGCTAGGTTTGGGTAGTTGCCCAAGGAATACTAGTCCAAATAATCTCACTGAACATTTCTCACTTAATTCACTGTAACAAGTAAGTGTGTAAAATCACAGCTTTAGTCATGATTACAGTAAGTTGGCTGGGCCCAAAATGTAATACAAATGTTTTGCTAAACACCATGGCTGTCACTATAAAGGAAAGGCAGAATAGAAATCCAGCTAATAAACAGTAACAAATCTATAAATTGTATCAAAACAAGGACAGTTTCTCTCCTCCAAAATCTTGCTTTCATTAATGCATATTTTCTTTTTGGCAAATGTACTAGTTTATCCATTATACTATTACATGTGCTGTATTAGGCAACATATAATGTAAGTCATGGCAATAATTCACACAAACATACACTTACCTTTAGTCCTCAATGTCCTACTTGCTTATTTTCATGAAATTTTTGGCTTGGAGCCTGCAGAAGTACCCTACCATTGGCAACCCTGCTCTCTAGCGTCATTCTATGCGTTTGACTAGTAAAATAATAACGCTGTTGCTAGCTGATTTATGAGGTCCCAAAGGATCAGAAGGACATTCTGTGTTCCCTGACCCATCTCTGTTAGCTTCACAAGACTGGAGGTTTAAGAACAGGGAAAGAAAGCCATTCCCACATTCATGAAAAGTCACCTGTTTGCTGAATGCTGAGCATGGAGACGTGGGGTCAGCTCTTGACGCATATCACAGTTAAAAGTTATCTTTGCAAGACATCCAGACAGAAAAGATGCTCTTGTTTGGCTGATCTAGTTAGAGCATTTAACAGAAATTGACACAGAGTTAAAGATTAAAAAGTCCAGTGAATCCTTGGTATATTTCCATTCTTTTTGTTTAGTTTTTCAGGGTATTTCAAGGTACTTGTTTTTGTTGTCAGATTTTAAAAATCCATGTCCTTCTCTACTATTTGTCAGAAGGGGGGGGAGTAGTAGTTGTTTTTCTGTTTTGAAGTTGTATTTGCTAACATAATTCCAACTCCGCTCCTCATTCTCTTTTCTTTAAAAAAATTCTCTATATGAGAATAAAAACTGAAAATAATTATGGTACCAGCTAGATGCTAAATGTACTGTATATTAACAAGTTATTGAAACGATCAGACATGTTTTAATACAGTGTTCATTTTATAATGTTCATTTGGGGCAACAAAGCTTTTTAATAAAGAAACGTGGTTAATCCCACCTTTAATCAAGTTCCTTGGTCCTTTTGATCAGGTTTATTTACAACTCGATTTTCAGACTTGGATGATTCTATTTTTTTCAGTGTATGCCAAATTCTGTCAAATAATGTGTAAGATACATAGCAGTTTAACATACTTATCTACTTAATTAATCAATTGTATATATTCAGTGGTTTTTTTTAATAAACTGGGCATTGATGTAATAAAGAATCTATAGTCTGTAATAGCCTACCTGACAACCTTCAATAACACTAATAATTTGTTCTACAAAATTATTAAAAAGAAAGAACTACACATTGGACTAATTCTACTGCTATGGCAAATGTGCTGGACTTGGTTGCAGAGTATAGTGACATTACTATAGGTGATGTGTAGGAGCCCTACTTTGGATATGAACAAGCCAAAACAATTCTGATACAATACATTCTGAACATTGAAAGACAACAAAACTAGATAGACTCTCCTGCCCAGGAATGTTGAGTAATCAATCTTGTATTTTCAGACTGGCAAGACACTTAGATTATAACATGATATTCAAATTGAGAACAGCTTTAACACTGGTTCAGTTTAATATTTTGCTGTCAAAATATTCTGGAAAACAGACACACACAAAAAGTCCAAATGCTTCTCAATTATGTCCATGTGATATGTACAGGTCAGGGGTGGGTTCTCACAGGCACTTCTGCCGGTTTGCTTGTGTGTGCACCCGCGTGTTTGATGTGTGCTGCACGCACATGCACAGTGCAATAAAAATTGTTCTGCGCATGCACAGAAGCAATAAACAAGATGGTGGCTCCTATGGTGCCGGCTGGAGAACCGGTTCAGGGGCATGGCAGGCCTGGGGTTGCTGCCAGTTCCAGTGACCCAGGCCACTAAACCTCTACCGGTTCAGCCGAACCAGTCCAAACCGGTAGGAACCCACCACTGATACAGATGCCATAGAATGCATCATTCACATTTTATTGTGTTGCTGTTTTTATAGAGATATTACAATTCACTTTAAGTTTCCATATCTAATAAGATAACCAAGCATTCTGATACCTTCTATATAGATATTTTTTACTCATTAAGCAAGACTATCTAGTTCAAAATTAATATTGGGATGGTTTATTTATAAAATTATAGCCTTGAAGAGGTAAATGGATGAAAGTAACTAATAATAAAAACAACTAAGTTGCTGGATGGTTGTAGGAAAAAGGAAAGATGTATCAAATTAAGATCCTCTCTCTGATCATTCATCCACATCTCTTCACAGAGCAATAGGCTGTACAAAGGTGATTACTCTTTAACTACTGCCCTTTCAGTTTCCTGCTGGAGTAGCCAAGCCATTCATCCCTCTTTGTCAATGTGCGTCAAGGCCACAGGTCATTGTGATGTTCTGAAGTAAATCTTGGGCAATTAACTCTCTGAAGATGATTTCCTAGCTGATATACCATGAAGTGAGCTGGAGGCTCATAACACAGTTACTAAGAGAGTACTACTTAGTTTCATGGTATGGGGTTTTTAAAATCCCGTTGCATTGGAAATTCTGCTGATGGCCCATTGACATTTTTTTTGCAAGCAAATTCTTTGAAAATAGCACACAATATTCAAATGTTTTATTATGTGTCTGTGTATGCTTCTCTGTGTGCATGTTTCTTTTTTAGACTGGGTGCATTGCAAGCCATCCTCCAAGTTCTGGCTGAACCACAACTCCATAAAAAATGGCAAAATGGCCAATAATGAATGGGGAAGCCAATAAGGACAGAAACATTTGAGGAACAGGAGAGCTTCAGAGACCAAATGTGGTTCAACTGGATGAATTAAAGAATGGGCTAAATAGAAGGAACAGGATGAGATGGGATGGGATGGGATGGGATGGAATGGGATACAAGGTAAAGACAAAAGGCTTCTGGAAGTGAGTGGGAAGCCAGTATAAAAATCAACTAAGAGCCATCATGTGGTCAAACTGGTGAAAGGTGCCATAATGGAGAGGAGACCCAAGCAAAAAACTGCACATCAAAATAGCTTCCTCTTGCTTTATCCCAGATCTATCCATCACCCCACAGATCTGTCAGCTGGGCTGCTTTACCAGTCCAAGTGATCAAGTGGATATTGCTCTCAGTTTGTCCCGAATCGGGTGAAACGGTGGTGGCAGCAGCGGGAGGCTCCGCCCATCCGCTCAGACACTTCAGTGCATGCGCAGAAGCGTGTGCGCATCAGCACAAGCGAATCTGTAGCACTGGGATTTGGATCCCACCTCCGATAACCATACATTCCAAAACAGGTCAGAGAAGAGATGCAGATAAAGAGGAGTTTATATGATACTGTGAAATTACTTCCTTCCTGGTTGATCCCCTGCTCCATCAGCTTGTCAAATGATGTGTTTTTAGGCCCAGATTTACTGGACTTCTCTATACTTGATAAAGTGGCAGAACTATTGATTTTATCCTAGTTTCCACAGAAGCGTATAATGGCCAGGGATGGCAGTACTGGCAAGAAACAGCCGCAGCTAGCACCATCCAGAAGTATTCCACAAAGAACGCAACATGGCACTTCCCCAATGTCATAAAAATATTACAAAGTGCAGGACTCGAAAATCCTACTGGAAAGGAGGGAACATGGACATGGAGCATGGAAAAGAAAGTGGGTGCCTTCAGGTCTAGACAGAGAAGAGAAGATAAACCATGGCCAAATCAAGGCTTCGAAGTCCATGTGCTGCATTTAGTGCTCCTAGCGGACCATCAAACAAATAGGAAGAAGCAGGAGGAGCAAAACCCCTTTTTTGTCTTCCTTTCTTTTGGCCACCTTCCCCTTTTCCCTGCTTGGCTCATCTGTTTACAATTTATTGGGCTGCAATTCACTGTAGGCATTAATCTTTTGTAGCAGAAAACAATGAGTGAAGCGGTAAGCGACTTCGATGGAGCCTGATCCGGAGGGCACATTTCCACCCCTATTTGTTCCTCCCCTCTAGCTTTTGTTCCCTCTTGTTTGGCCTCTGACATTCCAACACCCGAGCAGCAGCACCCTTAATGGGACCGCTGTGTTTCTTCCATAGTGCATCCAGTATGGCAGCTTCCATCACCACTGGGATAGTACCCTTGGTGGCATTGGTTTCCTTGATTGCTAAGACTGCAACTGCTGCTTGAACCCATCAGATAACGCTCCTTCAACACTTCCCTCTACCATGCAGAGTAATTGTCAACACCACGGGAAGGGAAAAATTGGCCCTCTTTCACACCTTCTGACATTTAGATCATTCTCTGCAGTGGACACGGGTAATGAGCTAGGGCAAGGGGGTCAAACTCAAGACCTAGGGGCCAGATCTGACTCATGGGGTGCTTAGATATGACCCACAGGGCCACCCTGGAAACAGCCCACTTTCGTTGGCAGAGCTCTTGGGCCACCACTGGCACCCCGACACAAGTTGACATATAGCTAGCCACTCCCACCCTGCCTCCTGAGGTCAAACACAACGCTGATGCGGCCCTCAAGAAAATCGAGTTTGACACCCCTGAGCTAGGGCAATTGAAAACCAACTATAGATAGAATGGAATGGAATGGAATGGAATGGAATGGAATGGAATGGAATGGAATAGAATAGAATAGAATAGAATAGAATAGAATAGAATAGAATAGAATAGAATAGAATTCTTTATTGCCCAAGTGTGATTAGACACACAGGTCTTTGGTGCATATCAGAGGTGGGTTCCTACCGGTTCGGCCCGATTTGGCCAAACTGGTAGTAACTTGGCAGTCTGGGTTGCTGGAACTGGCAACAACCCAGGCCTGCTATGTCCCCAAACTCGTTCTCCCGGCGCTGCCTACAGCGCCACCATCTTGCTTTTTGCTTCTGCACATGTGCAGAGCAATTTTAGTGGTACTGTGCATGTACATGCAGCGTGCATCAAGCGTGCGAAGCATGCAAGGGTGTGCACCGCTCCCCTGAGCGAACCGGCAGTAAGTGGATGCCAGAACCTACCCCTGGTGCATATGCTCTCAGTGTACATAAAAGAAAAGATACATTCGTCAAGAATCATAAGGTACAACACTTAATGATAGTCATAGGGTACAAATAAGCAATTAAATCATACTAAGAAACAATCAATATAAATCATAAGGATACAAGGAACAAAGTTACAGTTTTGCAGTCATATGTGAGAGCAGATGGGTGATAGGAACGATGAGAAGATTAATAGTAATAGTAATGCAGACTTAGTAAATAGTTTGACAGTGTTGAGGGAATTTTTTTGTTTAGCAGAATGATGGCATTCGGGGAAAAACTGTTTTTATGTATACTTGTTCTGGTATGCAGTGTTCTATAGTGTTGTTTTGAGGGTAGGAGTTGAAACAATTTATGTCCAGGATGCGAGGGGTCTGTAAATATTTTCTCAGCCCTCTTTTTCACTCATGCAGTGTACAGGTCCTCAATGGAGGGCAGGTTGGCAGTAATTGTTTCTTCTGAAGTTCTAATTATCCTTTGAAGTCTGTGTCTGTCTTGTTAAGTTGCAGAGCCAAACCAGACAGTTATAGAGGTGCTGATGACAGACTCAATAATTCCTCTGTAAAACTGTATCAGCAGCTCTTTGGGAAATTTGAGCTTTCTGAATTGGTGCAGAAAGAGCATTCTTTGTTGTGCTTTTTCAATGATGTTTTTTATGTTAGGTGTCCATTTTAGGTCTTGAGATATGATAGAACCTAGAAATACCTAGAAATAGGTAGGCAGAAGACAAAGAAATAAGGAAGGAAAGACTTCCAGGAACCCAGCATGTAAAGGATCGAAGGATGGACGAGACGTGAGGCGGCTGAGGTGAGCTGAACAGCAATTTATTGTAAATGCAACTAGTAACTATGTACAGACAGGTTTCAGCACCTCACCCTGCTTGACAGCTATTTATACGGGAGCTGTCAAGCAGGGCGGCCAATGGGAGTGCTTCTGGCAGCCCGCGCTCAGCCAGCCGTGCTTTAGCCAATCAGGTGCGGCTAGGCTGTTGCCGGCTGTCAGTTGTAAGCCGAGGACTTGCGGCCGGTCATAAGTTGAGGACTTTAGGACTGGTCGCAAGTCGAGGACTTAGCACAGCATAAGGCTAGATTATATAAAGACTGCTTCTTCTCCACAGTTACATCTACCTGTCTCATCAGGTGTGGCAGGAGAGGCATGTTAAGAGTCTCGTGCGTTAAAGAATGACATTTGACAGGAGCCAGGAGGAAGCCACTTTCTGCTTGGCACTCACCATTTGGAACATCAGCCTTCCTGCAAATTAGATTAGACCCCAAACTTCAAGAAGTCACTTAGGTTATGGTTCAGACATTGTGCATGGGGATCGGGCGGTGGTACTGAATCTGCTGGTTGGTTGCATTGTTAATAATGTACTGGTACTGTCCTGCAAATTAGTTTTACTTTTTTAATTAACTGTTTTAATTGGTTTCAATGGCTTTTATTTTGTTTGCATTACTAAGTGTTGTTGTTTTAATTAGGTAAGCCACCCAGAATCGCTTAAATGAGATGGTCAGCAGTATAAATTGAATGATTGAATTAAATAAATCAATGAAATCATTGCAGAGAGGGAATGTAGTCTGACCGGGCTCTCATTCTGCCTGACAAGCTAGTTGAAGCAAGATGAAATTTCCTCTTCCTCTTCTCTCATTGTGTTTCTGTGTAGATTAAAAAGCTCACAAGTCCAAACCAAAACAGTATTTGGGTTTTCTGAAGAAGCCTGGTTCTTCTCAAAATTTGCCTTATGCAAGAGGTATTTTCTCTGAAGACCGTGTTTCACATCGATGGTGCAACATTACTAATTATGGCTCTCGTGTAGCCTCTTTCTGCCAATTTCTGGGTGTTGCAGTTTTATTTCTACTTCCTATCCTGAAAATCACGTGAATCATTCCCTTAGACATCTGCGTAGCAAAGATGGGACTTGCTATTGTGCAGCTGTTTTGAAATTTCAGTTTGCTTGCATCCTGTTACTGGCAGAGCTCATAAAATGAGGGGGTACCCTCCTTCAAAGAAAATTGAAGTTCTGCTTTTCAAGAAATATGACTAAATAAATGAAAGTTCTACTTTTCAAAACAGTACAAGAGAAACTGGATAGATTTTTTAAAAATCATTTCTGAAAAGTGCAGGATATTTCTACTTCTATTGTGATAAATTACTCCACAGCTGCTATATGGTATTCAGCACTAATATTTGCACACTGCAGAATATGGTATTTATGAATGGATTTAGAGAATACCAGTAATAATTTTATAAATAAAACCCAACATTGAAATGAGCATACAAATTAAATGTGTTTGTGATAAAAAGTATAGAACATAGAATCTGTTGTGGCCCACCAGCAGCCAGCAGAGCTGGCAGCAGAGTCAGACAGTGAAGAGGTTTGGTAGGAATGTGGGCCAGTCCTGGAGGCTGAGGAAGGCTCGAACAAGGGGTTTGCATTGGAGGCAGAGAGGAGGCCATCTGGCAGTGATCAGGTGCCTATGGAGCTAGACAGAAGTGAGGCAGAGGAACAGCTTGAGCCTGTTCCCAGTGTGTGCATGCGCAGAGCTGCCAGAAGAAAATAACAACTCAGAAATTAGGGTAGTGTTGGGAATAAAGTCACAGGTGGAAGGTGATTGGTCCCTCCCATAGGAAATAAAAGAGGAGTGAAAGGGGAGTGGGCTTTTGCAGGAAACAATTAATTTGTTCAGTGTTAGATTCATTTCAGAAGTGTGAAGATCTGTCCATGAATCTCAGGGACTCTGTGCCCAGCTTTTCCTTGTACAGCACCTCATTTGGAAAATATTTGTATCACCGCTTTCCAAGATAGATAAGGTCTGTAGTCATAAATATTCCTTTGAAAGACAGTTTGCCAGGCCTTGATGAATGTGAATGAGAGAAATTCACATTTGTTTAATAAAGGAGTTTTTGTCGGGACCAGGACTCTGCCTTGTGCTTTTGGGGGAAGCCTAGGTCAGAACAGAATCATAGGGCTGGAAAGGACCTTGGAGGTCTTCTAGTCCATTCCCCTGCTCAAAGAAGGAAACCTTATACCATCTTGATCAAATGGCTGTCCAGTCTAAATTTGAAAACCTCCAATGATGAAGCACCCAGTACTCCAAGAGGCAAGCTATTCTATTGATTAACTGTTCTCACTGACAGAAAAATGCCTCTTACTTCTAGGTTGGATCTCACTTTAACAAGCTTCCATCCATTATTTCTTGTCCTGCTCTCTGATGCTTTGGAGAATAAATCAATCCCGTCTTCTTTGTGACAGCCCCTCAAGTACTAGAAGACAGTTATCATGTCCCCTTAATCTTTCTCTTTGATAGGATGTACATACCTGGCTCCTTCAACCATTCATCATATAGTTTAGCCTCCAGAACCTTTATTATCTTTGCTGTTCTTCTCTGCAAACTTTCTAGGGTCTCAGCACCTTTTTTGTATTGTGGTGGCTGGAAATACACGCAGTATTCCAAGTGTGGCCTCACCAGCAGTATAAAGCGGTATTATCACGTCCATGATCTTGATGCTAGCACTCTGTTTAGGTCTGTTTTCCTTCTATCCCCTTGTTTAGAACATTTATGAAGATGTTGAAGAGTATACTTGGCCCCAATACAGAAGCTTGTGGTTCCCCACTGCATACTTCCTTCGATGTAATTGTAATTCCATTCTGAACTACACGTTGGGTACTGTAGTCCTTAATGGAATTACATCTACATGGGGGATTTTTATTTTAGTAAATTTTATTTGGATGCTTGGATACTTGGATGCTGCCTCATAAAAGTGACCTTAGTATGAAGTGGATACAGCCTCAACATGTAAAACCTGTAGGGTTGAATATGACTTCACCTTAGAGGGAGGAACAACAATTGGAAACTGAAGGAAGATAAGGACTGTAGTTTTGTGCCTACCCAAGAATGGGTGAATAAATACTTCAGCTAAGCAGTGGAAGAAGACATTAATTGTTGTCACTTTAGGAAGGGGAAATCATTTTCTGTTGAGAGCCACAGTCCCTAGAGGAAAATTTGGTCCAAATTGGATAAGTAGAGGAGACCTCACACATAGAAATAATATAACCTGAACTGACATCTTATTAAAGAAAGGCATTGCTGCACACTGATTCCAATTTCCCCCCAGAACTTGACTAAATTGAGTTCTGGAAAATTACTGTAAGTAATCCCAAAGCAAACTCTGACCCTTTGCCAAAAATAACTAAACAGAAATGCAAATTATAGTTTGGGAATGTCCATTACTTGGTGGACTTGGAGTTTCAGAAATAGAGCCAGTTAATCTGCTTTGAGGAGATTCCCCCCCCCCTTTCAGCTCTCCAAGCCTTGACACTCTCCTAAAGCCCCCATCTTACCTCATTTCCCAAACCATGAAACTTCTCCCTCCCCCTTGAGCCCATATTTCAAGAGAAAGCAAAAACTCTTATTCCCAGTTAGGAGCTGTTATGGTACAGGTAGTCCTCGACTTACAACAGTTCATTTAGTGACAGTTCAAAATTACCACGGCATTGAAAAAAGTGACATGACCATTTTTCACCGTAACAATATCTGTAGCAGTGTCCAATTAGTCACATGGTTTACATTCAAATGCTTGACCACTGACTCACATTTATGATGGTTGCAGTGGCCTAGGGGGGAGGGGGGTGTCACACAATCCCATTGACAAGCAAAGCCAATGGGGGAAATCCAGATTCACTTAAGAACTGTGTTACTAATTTAAGAACTGCAGTGATTCGCTTAACAAATGTGGTGAGAAAAGTTGTAAAATGGAGCAAACTCACTTAACAAAATTCTCACGTAACAATCTAAATTTGGGGCTCAATTGTGGTTGTAAGTTGAGGACTACCTATATATTCCCACCATCGTTGCTTTTCACCCATCCGATATAGAATTCAGGGTTGCGATAGGTAGTTTTAAGGCTTTCTTTTTTTTTTAATTAAAGTTTTTTAATTTTTAATTTAAAACAAATACAACATCCTTCTTTACATGCTATAGAAAGTATATCAGTTGGTTACAAATAGACTTTTGCGCATCTCTTCCACAGTCAAGAAACATAGTTCATGTTAGCTCGAGCATTTTAACTCAAATATTCATACATATCACCATCATCATATATCCATTTTCATTTGACTATAATTATTATTTTAAAAAAAAGATAATGGTAATAATAATTTTTGTTTCTTAAACAATACATGCCCACACCAGTGGGGAAAGAAAAAATCGAAGAAAAAGAAACAAAAAACAAAAAAGACAAAGGCTTTCTTATAGTTGACTCTTGTAAAACATATTCTGGCAATGAGGTTTTTTTCTGCTATGCTCTAGTGTAGCTTTTACCTAATGCCTGGCTCAAACCTCGGATACCCTTACATTTTCCTCTGCTATTCCATTTATGTCCCCTCCCACTTCCCATTCCAACAGTGGTTAGCCAGATACACAGTCTGAACACTCAATCAGCCATTTTTTTAGTGGTGGTGTTAAGCCCCTAGGAGGCGGGATTGGCCCATCTTTCTATTGGCTACTTTAGACAGATGTGGACACATCCCTTCTCCTCCTGGGCCCTATTCCACAGGGTCACCCTGGTTTGAAGGGGGAGTCTAGATTTCTCAAACCAGTGTCTCCCACTTCATTAACTTAACCCTGAGCCAATCGGCATTGTGAAAGTGTGATTTGGAAAAAGGGATAAGTCCGATTAATCACATGCTGCGGAGGTAAAGCTGCACAAATACAGGAGGGATACTTTCCACTATAATGATACTTTCCACTATAATGAGAGTTGCCACCAATGTTGTTGCTCAGAACAACCGAAGAAGAGGCTTTGTCTGAATTTGCGGGGATTGGTTTGAAAAGAGTCTAGATAGACTAGCCTTCTGCCACCTAACTCCCTTCAGATGTTTGCAAGTCCTTAATTACGATGATGATCATTGCAGGCAAACAGATTTGGTAGGTGTATGATTTGGGATATTTAAATAATTTTGGGAGTAGATAGACAACCATCTGACTCATAGAAGACAAACTTGGTATTCCCGATACAGGTAGTCCTTGATGTATGACCACAACTGAGTCCAAAATTTATGTTGCTAAGTGAAACATTTATTAAGTGAATTTTGCCACATTTTATGACCTTTCTTGCCACCGTTGTTAAGTGAATCATTGCAGTTGTTAAGTTAGTAACACGGTTATTAAGCGAATCTGGTTTTCCCGTTGACTTTGCTTGTCAAAAGGTGATCACATGACACTGGGACACTGCAACCATGATAACTAAGATTTGATTTTTAAATTAAGATTTTAAATTAAATTAAGTTTTTTAAATTAAGATTTTAAGATTAAGATTTCAAGCATTAAGAGTTGTTAACCTAATCTTCTGAAGCTTCTTCTCAGGTAATACTGCATTGCAAACTATGGCATATAAAACTTTTGCCAGACCAATTCTCGAATACAGCTCATCTGTCTGGAACCCACACCGCATATCAGATATTAATACAATTGAGAGAGTCCAAAGATATTTCACGAGGAGTCCTCTGTTCCTCTGCTTGCAACAGAATATCTTATGCCACCAGGCTTGAAATTTTAGGCTTAGACAACTTAGAAGTACGCCGATTTCGGTCTGACCTGAGCATAGTACACAAAATTATCTGCTACAATGTCCTACCTGTCAATGACTACTTCAGCTTCAACGGCAACAATACATAAGCACACAATAGATAAAAACTTAATGTAAACCGTTCCAAACTTGATTGCAGAAAATACGACTTTAGCAACAGAGTGGTCAACACCTGGAATGCCCTACCCAAACTCCTCAAAATATATATACTCCAAATATCCTCAAACTCCTTTAACCTTAAACTATAACCTTAAACTGTCTAGTGTGGACCTCACCCCTTTCCTAGGAGGTCTGTAAGCGGGCGTGCATAAGTGCACTAACATGCCTAATGTCCCTGTCCTACTGTCCCCACCTATTTGTATCCATTTCCTGTATTCATAGTCATGTTTATACTTGATCTGTTATCTTATACATACTTGACCAAATAAATTAATTAAAATTAAACTATGAACCAGTTGCCAAGCATTTGAATTTTGACCACGGGACGATGGGGATGCTGCAACAGTTGTGTGAAAAACTGTTATAAGTCACTTTTTTCAGTGCTGTTGTAAGTTCGAACGGTCACTAAAGAACTTTTGTAAGTCAAGGACTACCTGTAGTGATAAGACACAAGAAAGAAAGGTAACTTGCTTTGGCCATGAGGAAAAAAAAATTCAAAATCCATATTAGAATAAAAAAAAATCTTGCTTTTACCACCAAGAAAAATATTGCTAAAAGTAGAAGGCAGGGAAGCAGGAAGGAAGGCGGCCATACTGAAGAAATGACGTCCGGCTGGTCAGAACCAGCTATGTGAGAGAAAAAGAAAATGATAGCGATTCAAATTAAGCTGCACTGGGATCATTTGAGGCTCTACTCAAGATTTTCCAGGATTACTGGAAAGAAAAAATAGACTAATAGGGATCGATCCACAGCTGTTATTTCTTTTTCAATTAAGCTTTTACCTGAATTGTAAAATATTTGTTTTCTTATAAAGCCACTCAAGAATATGAAAAAAGGAGAACTACAGCCCCAAATATAATTTCTCCATCCCCATCATTTATGCACTAAAATAGGCTGTTAGAAGATTTTCAAGAATTAGCTTAAAGAAAAAGCCATGAGTCAGAACAAGTATAAATTGTACAACTGTAGGAAGTATTCTGAGCAAAGTAAACTAATTCGAAGAACTGAAACAATTTTGCCTAGGAAAGATGATAAATTTGGAAGTGGCACAATAATGAATGTTGAACAAAATTGGTCCCAAAGGTCGCATTGCTGAAAAATGCCTCCGTATGCTTTATCTCTGTTCCCCTTTATCATTTCAACTAGCTCAGGAATACTGGAAAGATTTCTATTTTCTTAGTCATATAAGTTCTGTTTGAGAATGAATTGAAATTCAAGAGGAGCCTCTCCAGGCTCACTGGTGACTCAGCATGGTCAGTAAAAGCCACAATGAATGGAAGAACTGGAAAAGGACTCAAATCTCAATTATATAAATCCCTTTTCCTCTGTCTGCCCTAGCTGACAGGAACTCTCAAGTCAACCCAACTCAGTGGTGAAAGTCAGCCGGTTCTACCTGGTTCGGGCAAACTGATAGCGGCAGCGAGGCTCTGCCTACCCACCAGGACGTCATCATGTCCCGTTTTTGATGTTCTGTGCATGCGTGGAAGGTCCTGCACATGCACTGAAGACCCTTTGCATGCACACAGATGGCACATGCGCTCACATTTGCAAACCGGTAGTGAAGGTAAATTGATTTCACCCCTGACCCAACTCTTATAACCAAAACTACCTGCTCACTCAAGATTTTGCTAGTCAAGGTATTAGTCTTGGCAAGCCACTAGTATATAAATAGAGAGCAAACTTGCACTCCTTTCTAGCACTGATGCCGTTACCTAGTTTGGTAATGAAACATCTGCAAGAAAACTATCAAGCTCAGAAGACTAAGGACCCCACAATTCAGCCCTGAACTACAAACATTTTCTTCTATTGATATTAGTCACCCTTTGACTAATTGTAGGAGTTCTCAGGGGTACATTTTAATTTAAAAAAACCTATAAGAACGTCATAAACTAAAACAAGATATTATATTAAATCAAGGGAATAAGTCTCAGACCACTGTATCACTTTTCAGTCTTTTGAACACCTAAATATTGTTTTTGCAACTTCTAGATAATCTTAAATTTTTCAAACAACTCAGCAAAGAATCTCACAACTTCTCTTACTATGCACTTCCTTTCATTTATCAGCTATTAATAAGGGTTGCAGTGCACATGTCCATTTTTCTGGGTTAAAATTCTTACATTGAATCCACTTATATTCTGCATCAACCCTTTCTGGAAAATAACAGATTGTGCCTTTAAAAAAAAATAGAGAAAAACCATGTAACAAGCTTTTTGAGAATAGACAAAATATTCTCATAGAAACTATCCTACTATATATGCTGCCCATATAAGGTGCCAATGGAGGGGGTCATGCTGGAAAGGTATTTCCAGAGAAGTTATACTTGGGAAGGAAAGGTTAACCTTATTTATTGCTTTAAAAAAAATCTTAAGTGACAATGTCTTTGGAGTGACAAAGTTATCCGGTGAACATCCATGGTCTACCCAGAACTGATCTAGCATTTTAACCACTACCTCCCTGTTCTCATGTGCTATTATATTCCCAAATCTCTCCAGTGGAAGTGTTGGGAGAAATGTCCTTCTGGGTTTGGCTCCAAGTGGGGAAAAAGACACTGGAGACAAGGAGGCTGCTTGGAAAGATGGTTTATTGTTGGACAGGACCATATGGCTTGAGTCCTGAACAAAAAAGGTGATCACATGCTTCAATGTTGGGTGGAGAAGAAGAGAATGAGATGCTGAAAGTTCCTGGATTTATACTCTCCGTTTGGCCCCACCTCTCTGTTTCCTGTTCCTGTGTAAGAAAATGTATTCTGATTGGTTGTCAGACTCCCATGAGGCCATGCAGAGGCACCTCTCTAGGCTGTGTTTTGTGTCTCAAGTTTGGTTGAGTTCTCAGATGTCATATGGTGGGTAAATGGCAGTGGTGGGTTTCAAATTTTATTAGAACCTCTTCTGTACATGTGGCTTGCTTTGTGGGAATGGCTTGCTGGCCATGTAACTGGGTGGGAGTGGCTTGCCAGCCATATGACTGGGTGGGCATGGCCAACTTGTAAAATGTGGTGAAATTCACTTAACAACACTCTTGCTTAGCAACCAAAAATGTTGGCTCAGAAACTCTGGCATTTGAAGCACGCAAGTCTTAAAGCTGTCAAGTTACAAGACCCTTGCACCCCTAACCCTTTAGAAAAAAACCCCCAGGGGTGTTCAAACGTGACAGCTTTAAGACTTGTGGACTTCAACTCCCAGAATTCCTCTTCTCACTCTTCATCTTGATGATGTGCGGATGGGCGGGGGGGGGGAGGGAGTTGGAACCGGTTCTAAATGGCACTGTAGATTTGTGGAACCATTTCTATAGAAGAAGTTAGAACTGGCAGGAACCCACCCCTGGTAAAGGGCTAATACTATCATGCCTTAATCCCATCACCCTGGAGCTGAAGGGGAGAATTCTTTATTATGTACAATAGACTGTCTTGGGCATCTTAATGGCCCAGTGACAAAGAGGGATGGGTAGGAAGCTGCAGGGAGCTATTTTGTTTTTAAAACATGTTTCTCCCTTTTCACATCCAGGGAAATATAATATTCTGCCTTTTCAATATTTCCTAGGACATTTTATTCTTCTAGGAAAGGGATGGGTTTTAACTTCCTATAGAAGTTTTGGTGAGAGGGAGAGAGGGGAAGGAAGAGGGAGAGGGAGAGGGAGGGAGAAGAATAGTGAAGAGTCAGATTTCTCCACATTTATACCCTCCTGAAAAATCCCCTACACACAAACACAAAAAAATAATTAAGCTTAGAAAAACAGCTTACTTTAATTGCAAGGGAATTTTCCCTCATACAGTAAATGTAGCATTGGGGGGGGGGGGATTTTGAAAATCGTAGATACAGGATGAGTAGTATTCCTTTTCCTTCTGATGTATCCACACACACACATACACACAACACACAGACATCCCATCATCCGCTACACCGCAAGCAAGCCTGCAAATAAATGGAGGGTGAAGCTGGCAATGCTGCCTACAGATTGTTTGTTGGATTCAAGGTCCTCCTGGTGACGGAAATGGCCATGATTTCTGGAATCCAGGGGGCATTTAATCCTCGGCGGAAACTTGCAGGTAGAGGCCAACCTCACCACCCACAAACATTTCCATCCACAGAAAGAACAGCAGATTTCCAAACAGGGCAGAGCGTTATCACCTGGTTTAATACAGGGGAAAAAGAACAAGAACACCTGGAACTTATCGTGTTTGGTCAATTACTGGGCAGGGAAAAGTAATCCCTCCATGTGGGTAGCTCTGTAGAGTTTTTTAAACAGCAGTAGAGAATTTTTACTTGGCCGCCTTCCAGGATTCCCCCCCCCCTCAGCTTTCTAGTCCAGTGATGGCTAATCTTTTTCTCCTCACTTGCCGAAATTGCACGTCCATACGAACCCACACCCAGAATGCAATGCGCCTCTGCGCATGCGGCACAACTTCCCCACGCTCTCCCTTCCTCCCCACACATGCGTGCGACCCCCGCCCCTGCGCTCCCCCTGCACGAGTGTGCAACCCCCGACCCATTTTGGGCCTAACAGGCCTCCCTGAAGCCTCCTGGGAACAAAAAGGGGCTGTTGGGGGAGTGCGCCACACAACCCTACCGCATTTCCCTCACCCCTGTGCATGTGCGTGCAACCCTCCCCAGCATGTACATGTGAGAGAGCCGAGGTGGCGTAGTGGTTAGAGTGCAGTACTGCAGGCCACTTCAGCTGACTGCTAACTGCAGTTCGGCGGTTCAAATCTCACCGGCTCAAGGTTCACTCAGCCTTCCATCCTTCCGAGGTGGGTAAAATGAGGACCCAGACTGTGGGGGCGATATGCTGACTCTGTAAAGCGCTTAGAGAGGGCTGAAAGCCCTATGAAGCGGTATATAAGTCTAACTGCTATCGCTGTTGCTATTGCTATGTGCGGCAGAGACCCAAAAATCAACTGGCTGGCAGGAGGCGCATGCGCATGCGTGGTGGACCTAAGCTGGGCAAAGGCTCACATGCCCGCAGAGAGGCTCCATGTGCCACCTGTGGCCCGCATGCCATAGGTTTGCCATCCTGATTCTAGTCCAACCTAGAGCCCTGGAAGATAGTCTGGTGAACTCCCATCCAAGTACAGGTTGTTCCTCAACTTTCAACAGTTCATTCAGTGACCGTTTAAAGTTACAACACCAGTAAAAAAAGTTACCTATGTTCCTTTTTTTCACACAAAAATTGCAGCATCCCCATGGTCTCCTGGTCAAAATTCAGATGCTTGGCAAATGGTTCGTATTTATGATGGGTTGCAGTGTCCAGGGGTCATGTGATCATCTTTTGCGACCTTCTGACAAGCAAAGTCAATGGGGAAGCCAGACTCACTTAACAATTGCAAGAAAGGTTGTAAAATGGTTCAAAAGAAATGTCTCACTTAACAAAATAAATTTCAGGGTCAACTTTGGTCATAGGTTGAGGAATACATGTACTAACAAGTTCTGGCCCTATTGGGTTTAGCTTTGCAGGGTCAGCTAAGGTCAGCCAGAAGCTGCCATTTGCTGTAATGTAACTACAGTGGGACTTGGGGTACTGGCCATAATCCATTCCAGGACTTCGGTCAGCACCCGATTTGGTCATGACCAGAAGCAAGAGAAACTGCACATATGCGCGCGCACACACACACACACATACAGAGATGGTGTGGAAGGGGAAATCACCGCAGCTGTGTTTATTCGGCACCCAAGGATGTGTTCGTGAAATGAGTAAAAAATTTAGCTGACTTTTTGGTTGGCACCCGAATTGCTCGTAGTCTGAGCCATTCAGGACCCGAGGTCCTACTGTATTAAAATGACAACATGACAATGAACTAAGTTTAGCAGATAAAAATATTCTAAAACTGAAGGTGATAAATCCAGTAAGAAAAAGGCTTAATGAAACAAGAAAGTGAAAAAATACATCTCACAGGGAACATCAGTCTTCTCCAATCTTGTATTCTGTAGCTGTATTGGTCTCCAACTCCTCAGTATGTGTGTGTGTGTGTCTGTGTCTGTGTGTCTGTGTGTGTGTGAGAGAGAGGGGGGGAGGTGGTATTCAGCAGGTTATGACCAGTTCTGGAGAACCGGTAGCAGAAATTTTGAGTAGTTTGGAGAACCAGTAAATACTACCTCTGACTTGCCCCACCCCCATCTATTCTCTACCTCCCGAGTCCCAGCTGATCCTGAGGAAATGGGGATTTTGCAGTATCCTTCCCCTGCCATACTCCCCAAGCCACGTCACTCACACCAAGCCACGGCCACAGAACCAGTAGTAAAACATTTTGAATCCCACCACTGGTGTATGTGTGGGCTGGCAATTCTGGTCCAACACATTTGGAATAAGATGTTCTGCTATGGGAAATATATTTTGATCATGGAAGAAGGGAACAAATGAAATTTGTACTGAGCTAGAAGAAACATATATAAAAAAGAAGAAGGGTTGATTGTGAGGTCGCAGCTGCTACGTGACCATTTTAATCACTTTATCCAACAACACAGCAAAGCACAGACTACTTCCACAGAAGCCTAAACATGTCCAAAAAGCTAATGTGGTTTGTTTTGGTCTGGCTCTCACTCCAACTATGCCACTTGGCTTTTATTAAAGAAGCTGCGTAACTTATTAATCATTAGTAAAGTCAGAGCTTAAGGTAATAAACGATTTTTTTTCACTGCCGTCTAGAGTGTCCTTGTGTCCAGCTATCCTATCTGCGTTCCTCCTGTCTTAGAGTCAGCAGAAAAGTTGGCTGGCAGAAATTGAATAAGCGTCCTAGTGTAGAAGGAACTAGGCTGGGGAGCAGTGCTGTCTTTGCAGATTTATTGTAGAAGAATTTCAGGCAATGATTGACAGATATCCTGGCTGCTTTCCCCCCTCCCGTGCAGAATCATCTGCTGGCATAAAAAACAACGATTAGTTACTTTCTGTAATGTGTGACAGGATGGGGTTGGGGAGGTGTTCTTCATTCAGTGCTTTTCCTATATAGAATATTACTGTTTGTTTTGCCACAAAGATATCCATCTCCTGGGTGATTGATAGTGTGCCAGAATAAATAAACAAATAAAATACCTCAGCTGACAATTCTACTCTATGCAAGGTGGATATCTGGTCTGTCTTGTAGCCCATCTTAAAATGGATGCAGAGGATAATTTCCAGCACTAGATCAAGAGATCTTTCTTTCTTTCTTTCTTTCTTCCTTCCTTCCTTCCTTCCTTCCTTCCTTCCTTCCTTCCTTCCTTCCTTTCTCTTTTCTTTCTCTTCTTTCTTTTTCTTTTTCTTCTTTCTCTTTATTTCTTCCTTTTTCTTCCTTCTTTCTTTTTCTTTTTTACCTTCTTTATTTTTTTCTCTTCCTTCTCTTCCTTCCTTTCTCTTCCTTCTCTTTCTTTCTTTCTTTCTTTTGCCTGATACAACTATGACAACAAACAGCAATAGAAAACCCTGCCGTGTCAATCAGGCTGCAGCTTGCAGGCAGATCAACTGATCTTCTCAGTATACCAAGTCCATCTCAAAGGCCACCAACTTGTCAGCTAATATTTGTTTGCTGATTTTTAACACATGTGATTCAATCTTCTGGAAGACAAACATTTTTTTGGAAAATAGTATCAGTCTTTCAGGCAATCAATATTCTCTTGTCAAAAACAACAGCAAGAAGCTATATGTCCCAAGCCAAATGGCACAGAGGGCAATGCCCGGTAACTGGATGTGAAGGGGACCTGCAGCAGACTTAAATGCCAGGTCATATCACTGCCTGACTGTGTCATTACAAGGTTTTTCACAGAGTCTTCATGCAAAGATGTGTATTAGAAAAAGAGAGGGGGTACCATTTTAATAAGGTAAAGGTTTACTTTACTTTTTATTTTACTAAAAAGTTGGCAGATTCAAGGTAACTAAAGAGGCCAGGAGGGTGGGGATTTTTTTTGGCTATTTCTGCAGAAATAGAACTAAACAACATTAAAATGAAATCCAGTGTTTTACAATGGTAAATTGAAAAGATATGCTTTACCAATTAAAAAAGAAAAAAGAAAATCCAATATCCACAAAATCAAAGTACTATGTCATGTCTGAGTGCTTTGCAATAAAGTGGAAAATTTGAGACTGGCCATCATCCAGTTTGGGATTTTCAAAAGAAATTTCACAATAGGCAGCACAGAACTAGATGGAATAATACCATCTTATTTACTGATTAATGAATAAAGAATTAATTAATTTATCAACTACTTCAATCAAAGCTACTCTAAGCAGTGTAGGAAAGCAACTACCACAGTGGTACCATACAATAACAGTAATACAATGCTGTGAAATATTTTTTATTTTATTTTATGTTAAAAAGTTTTTTTTTAGTTTTCAACATATAAACATTTAATCTTCTCTTAAACTGTGTGTCATCTGGGTTCAAATATCTCTGTGCAACAGCTTCCAGCTTTCAGCATTCACATTAATATTAATTTGCTAATCAAAATTTAATTTTATTAAACAATTAAACATTATCGACCTATTCATTTTCGTCTTAACATATCTTCTAATAAAAACAATAATAACATTAAGCATAATTATCTTCCTCATCATAATATTAACAGTTATCATCTTGTTTATAACTCTATCTTAACATATTCTCTACCCTTCTTTAATCTTCTTTATTTCCAATTCTCCTTTGTGGGGAATATTTTGTTCAGAAATTATAATTAACCTACGTAATATTCCTGGCACTGGGAGATATACAGTACTCAAATCCCACAATACAATGGCTAGGTTCAAGCATGCAAATAGTTTCTTTAATGCTACCAAGAGCCATATTTATATGTCTATATTAATATAGTCTATCCATATAAGCATACATCATTACAGGTAATCCTTGATTTACAACAGTTCATTTAATGACTGTTCGAAGTTAAAATGACACTTAAAAAGTGACATGACCATTTTTCACAGTTACAACCATTGCAGCATCCCCGTGCTCACATGATCAAAATTCAGATACTTGGCAACTGGTTCATATTTATGATGGTTACAGTGTCCCAGGGTCATGTGATCACCTTTTGCAACCTTCTGACAAGCAAAGTCAATGCGGAAGCCGGATTCACTTAACAACTGTGTTACTAACTTAACAACTGCAGTAATTGACTTAACAACTGTGGCAAGAAAGGCTGTGAAGTGGGGCAAAACTTGCTTAACCACTGTCTCACTTACCAACAGAAATTTTGAACTCTATTGTGATCATAAGTCGAGGACTAACTGTACTGACACTGTTGATACTGTTGCCTACTAATTTCTGATTCCATTCTTCAAAAAGTGTCCTTCATTATTTTCATTGGTATGCTTTGCAGCCTTCTATTTTTTTCTACCTTTATTTCCCTCTAGTGCTTAGTTTTTAAAATCATGCAATTACTTATCTTTGTCATAACTTGCAAAACCAAAACCAGGATCTACTTCCATGACATTTTGTTTGTGCTTTATAATTTTAAAAAATCCTATTGTAAAGATTTCAGTATTCCAAATTTATCTAATTTGCCTTAGCCTTTTTATAACTTTCTAGGATCAAAATCTTATTTAGCTTTTTGCTAAATTCTTTGAATTCTTAAGTTTATGATTGACATTTACCTTTGTTCAGGATTGAAGGCAAACTCATCAGATGAATCATCAACCGTGATACTATGAACAATGTGCCACCCAGGGATAACTTGACCCACATTTTTAATATTTTGGTTAAAAATGTGACAGTCTGCTTAGCTGCAGATGGGTTTATCTGTGAGTATATCAGGAAATTCAGGTTGTCATTTTTTAAATTATCTTCGCAGATAAGCCCATCCATAGATAAGCCAAATCTGATTTCTTGGGGTGTATTTTGGTATCTAAAATTCTTGGCTTATCTGTGAATACATGATTGAGTATTAAACTAGACATGTGGCACTTCAGCATTTAGGAGTTTTCACTCTCCTACATCCCACAGTTAGCTATAGGTAGGTTTTTAATCCTTCCCAGAGCAGTGATGGGTGGAACACCTTGACCTGATGGGTGTTGCTACAGCTGGACATGGAATGCCTGAGTGGCAGATCTGGGGTTACAGCTGGTTACCTAGGCAACGGAAGAAAAGTCAGTTGGATTGAAGAGAGAAGAATGGGAAGAACGCAGGGAGAGAGGGAAGGAGGAAGGTACTCTGGATGAAAGAGAGGTAATAAATTCTGAAAAAGAACAAAGAAAGCTGAGGAACCAATCCAGAGTAACTGAGAAATAACCGTGAAAAAGAAAAAGAAAATGCCACTGTTAGTGTGAAATGATTTCATTCAGAACACACCCAGATCTGCTGAGAGGATCAGGCCTTATCAAAATGCTCAGACTGATTTGGGTTATTTGAAGGATTTATTTGTATTTATTTATTTGTCTTGTATGCCGCCCATTCCCGAAGGACCATACAAGGATAACGTTGGGGGAGTTTATTCAGGAAATGATTTATTTATTTTTATTCATTTATTTGGAAAATTTATATTGCCGCCTACTCACTTACAACGACTCACAGCTTACAGGAAACAGGAAATGATTATGCCTTTATTGTTATTGTTTGATTATCTCTGTTCATCTTTTCCTTATGAATGTTATTAAGCTTAGTTTGTTGTCAGTACTCACAACATTTCTAAACAACTGACTCCACTCCAAGTTGGGTTTACTAAGATCATCAAAGCAAAACTCCTTGAAAGCAACTTGTTCTTGGACTGAAATCAGAAACGATGACGATTAAATTAACAATTTTCTGTATAAATATTTAAATCAGCAGCATTTAGCTGTTGAGAGGAAAGGAAAGAATTATTTCATGGTTTGAAATGAATGGGGTCAATCTGCCTTCTGATCCGTGTTGGGATTCCATTTTTTTTACTACCGGTTCTGTGGGTGTGGCATGGTGGCCATGGCGTGGCTTGGTAGGTGTGGCTTGGTGGCCATGCCAGGGGAAGGATTTGGTAAAATCGCCATTCCCACTCAACTTCAGGGGAAGGTTACTGCAAAAACCCCATTTCCTCCCGATCAGCTGGGACTCGGGAGGCAGAGAATAGATGGGGGCAGGGCCAGTCAGAGATGGTATTTACCGGTTCTCCGAACTACTCAAAATTTCCACTACTGGTTGTCCAGAACTGGTCAGAACTTGCTGAATACCACCTCTGCTTATGATGCATTAGATGTTTTCATTCTGTAAGGACAGCAAGGGAAACACAATAACAGAATAATTCAATTCAAACGTCAAAAAACAGACTTGCAGAAATATAAGATAGTAATGGAAATGGGATTGTCCTTTATTTATGGAGCTGATTCACATTTTGATGAGTGGATTGGCACAAACTACAGTACATTACATTTTGAAGAAATAGCAGAAGATGTACAGGGGTCTGATAAGATTCTTTATGTCTGGTAACAGCACAAACAGTGGGGATCAAGGAACTTTCAATCTTGTAATAATATTGTAATAGTAATGGAACTTTAATAGCATTGTAAAGTAATGGAACTTTATCTATTGGAAGTGTTGCTGATCAAGAATTTGGGAAGTTTGTGTGTTAGCTAGAAATCCATTCTCCATGATCAGTTCTAGATTTATACCACGTACATTAGTAGGAACTAAATTCCTTAAGAAATGTGAAGCTAAAATTATCATTTTAGATTGTGGGAAGTTATCATCCAGCCCTCTCCCAGAAAAATGAAATATCCTAGGAAATATTGAAAAGGCAGAATATTTCTCTGGATAGAAACATGTTTTAAAAGACAGAATAGTTGCCTATAGCTTTCTGCCCATCCCCAGCTAATGGGCCATTAAGATGGTCAGGCTAGCCCACTTTACATAATAAAGACTTCTCCTCACTGCAGTTGTAGGGGGAAGGGATATTACTCAACTCTTCACATGGCATCTGAGAACTCATCTATACCTGGACTCATCACAGCCTAGAGAGTAGCCCCTGCATGGCACCATGGAAATCTGACAACCAGTCAGAATACATTTCTTACATAGGGACAGGAAACAGAGAGGTGGGACTAAACAGGGTATAAAAAGCCTAGCAAGCCCCTTCCTCAGCCCTTCTCCTCTTCTTCTCCAACATTGAAACATGTGATCACCTTTTCTGTACAGGGCTCAAGCCATGTGGCCCTGTCCAACAATAAACCATCTTTCCAAGCAGCCTCCATGTCTCCAGTGTCTTCTTCCCCACTTGGAGCTGAACCCAGAAGGATATTTCTTTCAACAAGATGATTCTTTGGAAAGGGATCCAACTAAGTGGTCAAGTGCCAGGATTAATAATCTCACCAAAAAATGGTTCTTTTCTGAAAAATATGAGTGCTGTTGGGTGGAAACCAGAAGGCAAAATTCCAAGCTGAAACAAAGGATTCTTGGAGGATTAGCCAATGTGAGCAAAAATGTTTACTGAGAAATAATAATAGAATAGATATTAGGATGATGATATCACAGACTCTTTGTTAGGGTGCTATGACTGAAACACTGTAAGTCTGTTAGAAAGTAGAAAGATAACTTGCATTTTTCGTAATATCACATCGATGTTCCAAAAAGATTCAATCAAATTGCTGATGAAATTTGGAAGAAATTCAATTACTCCCACCAACCTTTGGTAAAGTGTCCCGACAAATTCACTTGGATGAGTCTATAACTTGAGTCATATAAATTGAATGGATCATATAAATACTCTGGATCATCAATGTCTTAGAAGAGTTCCTATTCATTTACAACAGAAATATAATTAGGAGATGCAAGGATAAGACGTATCCAAATATCTAACATTTCTGAGATTGGTCTATTTGTCTTAAATAAAGTGACAGTGTCATTTTGCCTGTGTTATCAGCGGTTGAGTAGTGAGACTTCATATGCAATTTGCATTTAAACCCTACCTTTTTATGACCGTGTAGTCCCTACCTTGAGTAAAGTCAGGGCAATTAGACAGAGCTGAGTGTTTACTGGCCAGATGCCCTTCCTGGCGCCTATACAGAGTTCACAGCAAATATTTTTCCTTTGCGCCCCGATAGAGAAACATCTGCCACTACCTAGAATTGAACTCTCAACCTTCTGAGTGGGAGTGTCATAATTTGCATCTAAAGCTGAATAATAAAACTAGGTGACATTTAATTTAATCATAGTTAAGTAGTTTTCCATGCCGAAGACAGCGCAGTTATTGCTGGGTAGAAATGCAAATAAAATATATAAAGAAAACATTTTTTTTCAAATAGCAAGAAATTTTATCCCGTACATTTTGTCATTGTAATTGCTCTTATCACTTAATTACCCTGAGCTCCCTGGAAACACTGAACCTCATGTAGCTTCATCAGTACATGCAGGATATTTAGGAAGAATAATATAAAGTATCTATATTATGTCCTTATTTTGGAAAAATTAACCAGGGCTTCGACAGATTCACCAATCTGTAATAATTAATTAGGATTTTGAGTACAGTTAGAATTCTTTTTGAATGTTGCTTTTATATAGGTTTCTTTTGAATCTCTTCCTGCCTACCTGAACATATTTGCAGGTTTCTTTGGGGCATGGAACATCTATGTTAAGAAATAAAATGTTTAATCGTGTAGCAAATTCTTCAACTGGAAACAGCTGCCATTCAGTGAGCGAGTGTGTGTGATTCATTCATATTAACAAAAAAAAATTCCCTGTGGAGCCATTCTTCCAGTAAAAAAGAACCCCAACAATCCCACACAAAGAAGAATGAAAAATGGGAAAGAAAAAGAAAAAAGATCTTTTTTTTCATACCATGTTTCCTCTTGTCCTGGTCTGCATTACTGAGGCTGCCATTCAAGTAGCATTATTTTCTTCATTTACTACAATTCCTCTTGGTTTTTCTCATCTTTTTTGCAATACTTTTCATTACTTATAGCCCTGATGGCGAACCTATGGCACATGTGCCACAGGTGGCACGCAGAGCCGTATCTGCTGGCACGGGAGCCGTCAGCTCCAGCGCGCATACGCAATAGCAATAGCAATAGCAATAGCAATAGCAGTAGACTTATATACCGCTTCATAGGCCTTTCAGGCCTCTCTAAGCGGTTTACAGAGAGTCAGCATATTGCCCCCAACAATCTGGGTCCTCATTTTACCCACCTCGGAAGGATGGAAGGCTGAGTCAACCCTGAGCCGGTGAGATTTGAACCGCTGACCTGCTGATCTAGCAGTAGCCTGCAGTGCTGCTTTTAACCACTGCGCCACCTTGGCTCTTACGCGTACCGGCCACCTGATTTTCTGCCTTTTAGAGAGTCAGGGGAGGCCATTTTCACCCTCCCCAGTCTTCAGTTAAGCCTCTGGAGCCTGGGGAGAGTGAAAACGGCTTCCCCCGGCCCCTCTGAAGGAAATACCAAGCTCAGCTTGGAGGCAAGTAGTGCGGTGCGTGTGGGGGGAGTGTGTGTATGTGGGGGGTTGTTTGTGCATGTGTATGTGGGGGCACACTTTGCATTATTGGTGCCAGCACACCCATGCGCTACATGCAAACACCCTTGTATTTTTGGCACCCAACAATCAAAAGGTTAGCCATCACTGACCTATAGAATCACAGAGTTGGAAGGGACCTTGGAGGTCTTCTAGTCCAACCCAAAGGCAGGAATTCTTATTCCATCTTGGCCAAATGGTTGTTCAATCTTTTCTTGAACACCTCTAGTGATGCAGCACTCTGGGAGGCAAACTTGTTCCACTGAGTGATTGTTCTTACTTTCAACAAACTTCTCCTTAGTTCCAGGCTGGATTTTCCACTGAGACGCTTCCATCCATTGCTTCTTGTCCTGCCTTCAGGTGCAATGGTGAAATGTAAAACTTTTTGCCACTGGTTTTCTGAGCGCGGCTTGGTGGGTGTGACTTGGGGGTGGGGGTGGGGCTCATATGGCTGGGTGGGTGTGGCCAACTTAAAAAAAAATTTTTTTACTACCTATTTGCCTGCACAGATAGTAAAAAATGCTTTAAGAAGTGAAAAAAAAAAGGTTTAGCTGTGCCGGGCGATCATGGGACCCTTTTTTTCACCTTTTAAAGCATTTTTTTTTACTACCAGTTCTTTTTCAAAAAATGAAAAAGAAAAGGTTCCCACGATTGCATGGCACAGCTGATTGTCATCTAACCTTTCCCTGCACCACTTTTTAAAGTATTTTTTTCCTGCCGGTTCAGGCAAACCAGCAGGAAAAAAATGCTTTATAAAGTTTGTGTGTGTGGGAACTTCCGATGATCACACAGCTCACAGCTGATCCGTGTGATCCTCGGAAGCTTTTTTTTACTACCGGTTCACAGAACCAATGACAATCTTCCCAACTGGTTCGTGCCAACTGGTGCCAACTGGTAGCATTTCACCCCTGTTCAGGTGGTTTGGAGAATAAATCCACCCGCTCTTCCCTGGGACAGCCTTTCAAGAATTGAGGTTGGCCATGTGACCCCTAAGCCTTCACTTTGTTCAGCTAAACATATTTAATTTTCTCAAAGGTGTTTTTTTCCCCAAAGGGCAACTGAACTGTTTTTTTTTCCTTTGAGGAAGAATATATTTTGCTTCTCATCCAAGAAACTTCAACAGTTCTAGCTTGATGGTGGTGGTGATGGTGGAATGGAAGGATTAGGTCCTGACAAGATGAAGGACAGGAAACCAGGAAAAAAGATTGGTTGTAAAGATGCAAATGACATGTGAGACATATTATCTGTACTTTATCAGGTATTTTAACTTTCCCCTAAAAATAGTTAATTGACGCCAGTTTGACATTCAGACGCAATATTCAAAGAATTTCAACTTCTCAGGACCCCGAATAACAGATTGGATTTTGATAGAAAGAGGCTAACAGTACAATTGACTAAGAGGTCACATACTAAGGTCACACTTATTGAAAGTCTACTTCAAAAGATTCCAACCAACACAATGCATTTTTAGCAGATTACTGTGGTTCAGTGGTAAGATTGGGAACCACTTCTTGGGAATCTTCTTGCTCACATGGTCAGCATTCCTATTGATGTTCTGGTTTTTTTTATGGATTACGCCTATAACCTGCCTACTCCTGTTCCCCAGGGAAATGAGTGATGAGGGAAATAGAAGATATAAGATTCAGGGTATTCAGATCAAAGAATAGCAGTTCTTTGTGTTTTTAATCCAATCTTGATTCCAGAAGGCCATGTGGTTTCTGGAATGTGAGCTATCCATCAGCGGCAGCTGCATCTCTTCCAAAACAAAATAGCTTTGCCAATGCTGTCTATGCCTTGATAATTGCTTACTTACTTGGATAAACTAATGTAGCATTCAAAGACTATCCAGTCAGTCCAAAATATAGTAGATTTATGTCTGCCTCTGATTTGATGAACACAATTGCCACATCTGTTTTGAATCAGCTGTCCTAAATCCCAATGACTTCCAGACACTTTTCAATGATCTTTACACTAAGTATGATAGTTTGAATAAGCCGCACTTGCCTGAATTCACACTACATGCAAAGCCAAATCCAAATAAATCACATGATGATGCAGAAACCCCAAAGTGTTGGTTTTGAGCCTTTTGCTACCCAGAGCCATTGGTGGCACAGTGCTTAGCGTTGCAGGCTAATTCTGCCTACTGTCAGGAGTTCAATCCTGTCCTGCTCAAGGTTGACTCAGCCTTCATCCTTCCGAAGTGGGTAAAATGAGGACCCAGATTGTTGAGGGCAATAGGCTGACTCTATAAACCGTTTAGAGAGGGCTGTAAAGCACTATGAAGTGGTATATAAGTCTAAGTGCCATTGCTAAGTGCTATTTGATTTTTAAACTCATAAATAGCAGTACCAGGCAGAGACTGCTTTCTTTTACATGAGCCTACCCAATTATTAAGATCTGCTTCAGAAATCACCCCAAATAATCTAGCAACATAAAAATCTATAAATCATAGTCTGCCTCTAAAGCAAGCTTGGCATCTCATGGCCAATGTGCTTGACTTCAGGGCTCACAACATCTAGCCAGCATAACTAGTGGTAATTCCACCAACTGTAATTCAATAAAATCTGAAATAACATAATTTGGCTGGTTGAATTGCTGGTACACTGCTCATGTCCCCCAGCAATTACCTAAAGAAGCATATGAGGAAAATAGCAACAGCAGTAGACTTATATATTGCTTCACAGTGTTTACAGTCCTCTCTGAGAGGTTTACAGAGTCAGCCTATTGCCTCCACAATTGAAGTCATTTTACCAACCTCAGAAGGACGGAAGGCTAGGTCAACCTAGTGAGACTCGAACTGCTGAACTAGTGCCAACTAGCAGTCAGAATTAGTCTGCAATACTGCATTTTAACCACTGTGCCACTTGGGCTTATATAGAAGATATTATAGAGCTCACTGCTGCAGTAGTGACCAGGGCAAATGGACTGATTCAGACAAGATCCCTCTTTTGAGTTCTGGGTTTGAAGATGAATAATCTTCAAGGAATCCTTTCGGTGGGGTGTTTTTAAAGACCCCGAGATCTTAAAAGAAATCCAAACACTTGTTTTTAGATACACATAGCTCTTTCAGAAGACTGAATTAAAGGGTTATCCATCAATTTCACGAGCCATTTATTATGAAATTAATAAGGCAACAGATGGTGTTGTCATCACAGTATGCCTCAGCAGATATGTTAAGGAAGAAATTTCTTCTGGCTTTGTTTCCCTCCCAGCAAGTATTAGAAAGTAATAGTATTATGAAAAACAGTGACCGCTCCCTTTCCTTAAAATAGGACAGAGAGCAGTAAAATGAATTTAGCCCAATTAACAAGAGGCAGGCATTGGAGGGAAATGTGGTGAAGTGGGAGTTTCCCTGATGTTCCTTGTAATTCCTCTTTGCATATCCATCTGTCCATCCACATCTATTTATCCATCCATCCATCCATCCATCCATCCATCCATCCATCCATCCATCCATCCATCTATCTATCTATCTATCTATCTATCTATCTATCTATCTATCTATCTTGAAAGTCCATCTGATATACATAGCTGTGGGTGACTAACAATTTAAAAATAATAAAAACAGAAAAACAAACCCAATAATTAACTACATAACTAACACACAGCATAAAATAGCAGCCAAAAATATCAGCTCACAGTTGATTTAACCAAAACTTGGAGACACCCACACAAGCAGGACCCCGGGATCAGGGGTGATCAATTTACCTTCACTACCGGTTCACAGATGTGAGCATGCGCGGACCTTCAGGACCTTCCGCACATGCGCAGAGCGTCAAAAACAGGTTGTGATGACATCCAGGCAGCTGAGCGGAGCCTCCCGTTGCCACCACTACCTGTTCGCCCAAACCAGATAGAACTGACTGAATAGCACCACTGCCTAGGATTGACAGTAATGCCAAGGTTTTTGAAATGGCACTCTCTTACAGATGGGAATAGAAGCATACATTTCTTGCTAGATCTAATGGTATAGTAAACATCACTGGGAAAAGATGATCCCATAACTCTTACCTGTGAATCAGGCTATTTCTGAACACAGGTCAAATACTTGTTAAAAAGAGTGATAAAACTCATGTTCAAAATAGTCCAATTTACAGGTACAAATCCTAGAAAGAAGCATGCAGGGTAAAATGAGATACTAGCATATATAGAATCGTAACTGTTTATTGTTATAATGACATATATCTATTTTTAGCATTTGACTTTTTTGTGTTAAAGCATCTTGTTTTTTTCTTCTCTTTGACACTATATTCAACAACAGCACTATTCTTTTTGTGATTTGCTCTTTTATTCTTCCCTTTTTGTGATTAATTAAACACCAGTAATAAATAACCATGAGTTCCATCCTCAAGCAAGTGAGCAAGGAGTCCAGTTCTGTTCTTGTGGCTGGTAATGCTGGATGTACCTGGCAGATAGCCCTGGAAAACATGCAATTATGACTGACCCATGCATGATAAAAGCAATCATCCTGATACAACTTAATGCTGCAAAAAAAGAAAAAGGAAGCACTCACTCTTCTCACATCAGGGCAGAGGTGGGTTCCAACTAGTTCGCACCTATTGGGTAGAACCGGTTCGTCAAATCTATCGAACCGGTTAGAAGAGGTTCCACCAGTGGACCCGGAAAGCAGGCCACACCTAGAGAAGAGGTTCCAAAATTTTTTGAAACCCACTACTGGTCCTTGGATATAATTATTCTACACTATCATGCTCATATTTATAAAACTCAGTGCCTCTGTGAAAGGTAAGGATGACTACTGCGTTTGTGGTGCAATCAGAACATTGCATGTGTTGTAGTTGTTTTAACGCAAACCAAAGATGCCTTTTAAAAAACAAGTTTACATCATATTCCTATGCATGCCAGTGCTGTGTGTGAGGTAATTTAAGGTGGTTCTGACAAGTGTCGTCGGCATCTTCATATCCGGTCACATGGGCGGCAAGCCACTCCCATCCAGTCACATGGGCAGCAAGCTACTCCCACAAAGGAGGCCACACCCACAGAGTAGTTTCGAACAATTTTTGAAACCCACCACTGCATCAGGGCAACGTAAGTAAACAGCTACATGAGTTACAGAATAAGAAAATTGAAAGGGACCTTGGAGGTCTTCGGGTATAACCCCCTGCTCAAACAGGAGACCCAGAAGTGAGTTCCTACTGGTTCGGCCTGGTTCGGCCGGACCAGTAGTGGTATGCTGGCCTGGGTCGCAGAACTGGCAGCTACCCAGGCTGGCCATGCCTCCGAACCGTTTCTCTGGTCGTTGCAGTGACTGCTGCCATCTTGCTTTTGAATTCTGCACATGCGCAGAACAATTTCTATTGAACTGTGTGCATGCATGCGCAGCGCGCATCCAGCACACACGAAGTGTGCCCACGAGTGAACCGGCAGTAATGCCGGCTGGAACCCACCCCTGAGGAAACCTATATATTCCAGACAAATGGCTGTCCAATCTCTTAAAGACCTCCAGTGATGAAGCACCCACAATTTCTGGAGGCAAGTCATTTTACTGATTAATTGTTCTTTTAATTATAATTAATTGTTGACATGAAATTTCTCCTTAATTCTAGGTGGGATCTCTCTTTGGTGACACTGAACCTGGAAGCATTGAATGGTCAGAACAAGAATTGTGCTGCTTTTATACAAACCTTCCGAAATAATAAATGTAGTAAAATGATTTAAAAATAGGCTATTCAAAATTGTATCCACAGAAGCAACATCATATCCATAATACATCTGATGACAACATAATTGCACAGAGTTAGTAGATTCCAGCTCCCCTTCTTGGTTTCTAGTGACAAAATTGCCATCAGTCAATTGTAGAAGGCAGCTTTTCCTGGAAAAGCTTACAATACCTTCAACAGCAATACCATCAAATATACTTATCCCTTTTCCTTGGGAAGGACTTGATAAATTGGATAAAATATCAGCTCAAATTGTTGGAAGAAATGTCCATCTGAGTTCAGTTCCAAGTGGAGAGAAAGACACTGGAAACATGGAGGCTGTTTGGAAAGATGGCAGGGAGCTGAGGACCACATGGGGTTTTTTGGGTCCTGGGAAATGAGCACATGGGAGAGTGTGTGTGTGTGTGTGTGTGTGTGTGTGAGAGAGAGAGAGAGAGAGAGAGGGAGGGAGGGAGGGTGGGAGGGAGGGAGGGAGAGAGAGAGAGAGATTGAGATTTATATCCTTTCTTGGGCTTTGAATTTGAACTTCCTATTTCTGTGGCAAGGACATGTATTCTGATTGGTTGTCAGACTTCCAGGGGCCATGCAGAGGTAACTTTATAGGCTGTCTTGAGTCCCAGGCTTGGTTGAATCTTGCTGGGTGATGTAATCTTCCCAGGTCCATGTGCTGAGATGGATAGAGGGCTAATCCTATTATGTCCTGAGGATAAAGGTCTTTTTTTTTGTAGATAAACTGGCCTAGTCTTTTGTCTTGTAGATAGGTTGTCACCAAAATATCTGCTGGGGGGCAGGGAGCTGAGGCTGTGAGTTTATGTCTTTAGAAACATGTTTCTCCCTTAGGGAAACATAATATTCTATCTTTTTAATATTTCCTAGAATATTTCATTCTTCTAGGAGATGGATGGGTGCTAACTTCCTATAATCCCTTCCTTCAGTGGCTCCCAAAAGGAGAGCTTTCAACCATGAAGGTCTAGCAGTCAGAGCAAAAGTTCTGGAAAAAAAAATTACAGTATCCAATTTTCCATGCCATTAGTTTCAGAGATTTGATATCACTTTCTGTGAGCTTCCAGTCAGGTTTTAAGCAAGCAACAAGTCCCAAAATTCTTCACAGCCATGGTTTTCCTTTAAATTACAGGCTGCCCATTTCCAAGGGTTGGTTACTAAACCTGCCCTAGCTCTTAGTTTCCAGGGTTTGTAAGGCTAGATTGAGGTTAGCCAGTGTGCAAACCAGGCTATTTAATATTTTTCAAATTACACATAATGAGCCCTAGGATTCCTACTAATGAGACCACCAGTGCAACATATCCTGCTTTTTCTAGGCAACTGGGCAGCATCATTTGTGACTCACAATCGGGGCTTGGGTTTTGGAGATCTCTTTCCTGCTGCTTCTTCAGTGAGGGAATTGCCTGAGGGGGATTGCCCCCCCCCCCAGCCATGGAATTAGCAGGGAGATATGACTGTAGAGCAAAAAAGAGAAGTTTTGTGTAGGTAGGTGAAGGGGATAGTTTCAGTCTAATTCTGAATGGGGTGTCTCTCTGTGTGTGCATGTGTATGCAGCTACTTTTATAATATAGGCAATACAAATATGCTAGACAAATTTCCCTCCCACCAGACAGAAGTCCAAGGTGTTCAGAACTTGCTGTAGCAATCACTCCCAAATGCAATCCCTCCAAGAGTCCATTTAACTGATTGCAACATAAATGAGACAAGAAAGGAAACCTTACACTTATTTCCAGATTCCCCCTTAGTCTTTCCAGCTGTCTTCTGGGGATTGAAAAGAGTCTTCTAGTCTTTACTTGTCCATCTCAGGGTCCTTTCTTTCATGTCTGCTGGTTGGCATTAGGCTTGCCTTGGTGGTAAGGGTGGTCAGTCAGGCTTGGGAAGGTCTGCTCCACTCTGGTTGCTGTGATGACTTTCTAGTGGAGGGCTGGATCCAAACCCAACTCCTGGCTCAAATGGATGAAGGTCTACCTGAAAGACCGCCTCCTGCCAATTACCTCCCAAAGAGCAATTCGATCGCACAGGCTTGGCCTTCTCCGGGTTCCATCTGCCAGCCAATGCCGGCTGGCGACCCCCCGGGGGAGAGCCTTCTCTGTTGCTGCTCCGGCCCTCTGGAACAAGCTCCCCGTGAAGATCCGGACCTTTACTACCCTCCCGGCCTTCCGTAAAGCTACTAAGTCCTGGCTGTTCTGGCAGGCTGGGGGCTGTTAAAGCACCCAGCCCCGTCTTAATTGTGACTGTTGTGGATTTTAAAATTGTTTGTATTGTCTTATTTATTCCCTCCCCTGTTTATTGTGAGCCGCCCGGAGTCCTTCGGGAGTGGGCAGCATACAAAACCAATAAACCTAACCTAACCTCCTCTGGAGCAGCATCTGGGTCAGTGTTATCTGCTTCCACAGATTGCAGAGTCATCTGTGCAGGGCAGAAAGACATGTGAACAAGCCCACCTCCCCCATTTGTGGGGAATCTTTCCAGGAAAGGCGTTGTTGAAGGATAAGAGATGGGAGGTAGAGTGGGGTGGGGTGGGTGGATAGCAGTAGTGTGACTCAACCGGTCTATCAACTGGTTCGCTGAGTGCGCCCTTTGCAAGCATCCTTCTTTCCAAGAAGCCTTTAATCTCAACCCTCAAAACCCCTTTAAAACCTTTGTTCCAAATGACCAAGGTCCAGGAAAGCTCACTCACAGACTCAATGGGTCTGCTGCCAGCAAGGGAGGCTTACTTGGGCCAGATCCATTGGTCCAGTTAGCTTGGAGTCCAATCTGGAGTGCCAAATGGTTGATAGAAATGTCCATCTGGGTTCAGTTCCAAGTGAGGAGAAAGACACTGGAAACGTGGAGGCTGTTTGGAAAGATGGTTTAATGCTTGTAGGTTTTTTTGGGGGGGGGGTCCTGGGCAAATGAGCACATGGGAGAAAGAGAGAGAGAGACGGAGAGAGAGAGAGAGAGATTGATTTATACCCTATCTTGGGCTTTGAATTTGAACTTCCTGTTCCTGTGCCAAGGGCATGTATTCTGATTGGTTGTCAGACTCCCAGGAGGCTATGCAGGGGTAACTTTGTAGGCTGTCTCGAGTCCCAGGCTTGGTTGGACCATGATACAACCTCCCAGGTGCCATGTGGTGGGATGAGTAGAAGGCTAATCTTATTATGTCCTGAGGGTGAAGGTCTTTTGTTTTGTAGATAAGATGGCCTAGTTTTGTAGATAGGTTGGCACAAAAATATCTGCTGGAGGGCAGGGAGCTGAAGCTCTGAGTTTATGTCTTTAGAAACATGCTTCGCTTTTAGGGGAAAATATAATACTCTGCCTGTTGTGTCCGCACCATGGCAACCGTGGGATGTCCATCAACACCAGCAGTTGCCAGGATTGGCTAAGACAAGCAGGGGGAGTTAGCTTCATTCTAATTGGTTGACAGTTTGACAGCTGCACTATAAATAGTTGCTTGTTCTGTTCTGTATTAGTTGCTGATGATTATAAACCAAGTGTTAACTGCAGAGATCGCCTCAATCATTCTTTCTTACTCTGAGTACAAAATACTGGTCACGAGGAGTGGGGAAATTTCCCATGATTTCACTGAAGTGACAGATGAGAGGAAACATGTTTTTTTCCCTCAGCCGTGTAGACCTGAAATGTTCAGCATGGCAAGGGTGTTGTTGGCTCCAATGTCCATTAACACTGTACCTTGGGATGTCCTACTCACTAAATTAAAGAACCATTACTCTTCCGCGCCATCTAAGATAGCTACACGCATTCAGACAATGCACTCAGCACGAAGGAGAGTCAGTGTTTCAATATATGCGTTTCATCAGGAAGCTATTGACTGCAATTTTAAGGAATTGGACGAAGCCCTTTTAGGGCAATTGGTTTCCGGAGTTAGGGATGTCAGATTGCAGTGCCAGCTTCTGACTAAACCAGACTTTACACTTGAAGCCACTGTGGATGAGGCACGACCCACAGAAATGGCTGAAAAGTCAACCGCCCAGATCCAAACACGTATTAACGGGGCTAGCCCGAATTTCACCTACACCTCAATAACCCAACAAGTAGGGCAGGAACATGAGTGGTCTGATGAGATTGAGCAAATTGGCCGCGTCAACACTAGATATCACCTCAGGACGGAGCCCGCCAAAATTCCTAGCGACGGCTGCCTGAGCTGCGAAGGCTAACATCTCCACTTTAGCTCCCGTTTCAAAACGGCTATTTGCAGGCAATGTGGATAACAAGGGCATTTAGCTGCTTTATGCCACACAGAGGGTGAAAAACGGCCTCAAAAGAAGGCCAAAGTCAGCTGGCCAGCGCATGCATGCATGCTGGCCAGCTGACAGGACAACACCTCTCATGTCCTGACAAATGGCTGCACGTGCCACATGTGGCATGCGTGCCATAGGTTCGCCATCATGGTTCTAGGAGACGGATAGGTGCTAACGTCCTACAAAATTTAGATGTGTAGCTTCTGCGCAACCACGAAAATGATACCTTTAACACCATCAAACAATATCTGCCTATCCCAGGTGGTTGGGAAGTACAGCACACTAGGGAGGTGGACCAAATGCCAAATCCATTCTAACCATCCTGTTGACTCTGTGACGAATTTTAATATACTTAAAACCTAGTTTATAAATCTTTAAGAAGATAATGTATGTGGCTAGTTCTGAACACTAAAACAAAATACTGTTACTTCTGAGAAGTGGGTTGAGTTGTGGCACAGTACAAGTAGTCCTTGACATATGACAACAATTGAATCCAAAATTTACGTTGCTAAGCGAACATTTGATAAGTGAGTTTTGCCCCCATTTTACAAACATTTTTGCCATGTTTGTTAAGTGAATCACTGCAGTTGTTAAGTTAGCAACACGGTTGTTTAGTGAATCTGTTTTATCCATCAACTTTGCTTGTCAAAGGTCACGAAAGGTTATCACATGATCCCGGGACACTGCAACGGTCATAAATGTGAGACAGTTGCCAACAGTCTAAATTTTGATCAACTGACCATGGAGGATGCTGCAATGGCCCTAAGTGTGAAAAATGGTCATGTTACTTTTTTCACAGGGACGCGGTGGCTCAGTGGCTAAGACACTGAGCTTGTTGATCAGAAAGGTCAGCAGTTCAGCGGTTTGAATTCCTAGCGCCGCATAATGGAGTAACCTCTGGTTACTTATCCCAGCTTCTGCCAACTGAGCAGTTTGAAAGCATGTAAAAATGCAAGTAGAAATATAGGAACCACCTTTGGTGGGAAGGTAACAGCATTCTGTGCACTTTCGGCATTTAGTCATGCCAGCCACGTGACCACGGAGATGTCTTCAGACAGCGCTGGCTCTTCAGCTTTGAAACGGAGATGAGCACCGCCCCTTAGAGTTGGGAACGACTAGCACGTATGTGCGAGGGGAACCTTTACCTTTACCTTACTTTTTTATTGATGTTGTAACTTTGAATGGTCACTAAATGGACTGTTGTAAGTCAAAGACTACCTGTAATGCTTTTTTTTTTTTTTTTAAAAAGTAGGCTCCCAATATATCTTTTGATAAACGTTTGCTAACTTCATAACCTAGATACAGAATGAAGAAGATGGAAAGACAAGGAGGTGGTCGTTTAAAAATGTCTTTTATTTGAATATATTGGGTTTGGTTTCTTTTTTTTCAAATTTTGCCAGAAGTTCCCCGTCCATCAAGTATGATAGGCGTACAACCAGCATTTAAAAAAGAAAGGCGAGGCAAATTTCCTCGCGCGCTTGCGCTCCGCCGTGACGTCAGTTACCTGCGACTTCTACTTGCAGGGGAATCCACGTGTTTCGACATTTCCGGGTCTCCGACTCGGGTTAGCCATGGAGCAGGCAACGGCGGTGCCCCAGAAGCGTTACTACCGGCAGCGCGCTCATTCAAACCCGCTGGCGGATCACACCTTACTCTAGTGAGTGTAGACAGGGTTTGCCCTTAAGCAGTCCCTTAGCTTCTCATCTCCTCCCCATTTTCTTCAAATAGTTTTCCTGCGAGTTCCGAAAAGGAAGAGCGTCCAATTTTCAGCGAGTGCTTTTATTTCGTAGGGATGCATTTGTTCACGAGTCCCTGTGGTTTTGTTTTGTTTTTTCTCATTTGGCTGTTCTGAATTGCTCAAATGTTGATGCAGCCCTTTGCTGGTCGTATTGAGCTGTGGTTCAGAACATCTATCGGTGATTCTAGCTGTTAACAGTCACCCAAATGTAAAGAGATTTGGATTGTGTGTGTGTGTGTGTGTGTGTGTGTGTGTGTGTGTAAATCAGGCGTTATCTCTGTACCTGGGTGGGGACATGAAACTATCTTCTTTCATCTAGGTTATTGATTTTAAAGGACGATCGTTCTAAAAGATAGCAAGACAACATATTTCTCACCAGAACACTATAATCATTGCTACAGGTGCAGATGGCAACAGGGAGATAGGGAAACCTCCAATTTCTGTGGCCACTGACAATAATGTAGTGTTTTACCAGGATTTACACCTGACATGTATCTTATAATATTCTGTAAACCAGATTAGACTCTTCTTGAGTTTAATGTACCAAAGAAAGGCTGTCTGAAGGACAGTTGGACATGCAACCAGCATCAAGCTGATATTGAAAGATGGCAGAATGTAGGCATAGTTTAGTTTCTTGCACATTCTTATTTGCAAACCAGCTCAAAGAAAACCTATATGGTCATTGCTAAGAATTCTGGGAACTGCAATGCCAACCTATCTGGAGAGCTCCCAGTTAGAAAAGATTGGCATATCCCTTTTTATGGGAGGATGGCAGCGTATGTTTATTCAGTGTTAGGAGTAAATTTTGTTTAATTCAGCCTTTATTGCTTGAGTTGAATTTTGTTTAGAAATACTGTAATGTCCTTGGGACTTGATTTCAAAGTATCATTAACACTGCAGTCCTCTGCATAATTGCTTAGAAGTAATCCTATAAAACAGAAATGGATTGATGTAGCAGTCAGTCAATTTTTGTTTTGATCATTGACCAATATAAAATAACATTCAAAGATGGCATTTTGTAGCCATCTCAATACGTGCAGTTTAGCTGATAAGTTATGAAAAGTAACACTTAGAATTACTATTTCAAAATCATACCACTTAAATACTCATATTATAGAAACTTATAATATGGTACAGTATATAATTATGTGAAATAAATGTTAGTATGTAAAAACTTTAGAAATAAGATAGATAAACTAGTTTAATATATTTTAGAAGACAACTCAGATAATTTTATTCCCAAAGTGACAATTTATTGAATTAGTAGGTTGATTGCAATCCTAAGAATCTATTGACATCACTGGAATTTATCGTGGTTAGTCTTAATGAAAGTCCATAAATTATTGTATTTGGGAAATATTTTGCTTCCAGATTAGTACTTCATTTGACTATTAACACATATCCTTGGAATGTCAGTAGCAGTATAACTCATTTGAATGTTTTAAAATAGTCATCAGAAGCATCTCGGAAATAACCAACAGATTGTTATAACCACATGGAATCACCACAGCCCACTAACCAATTTCATTGTATACATTATGTACAATGACAATAAAGGCTTTGAAATCTAACCAACTAAATGCCTCCAAAACATGTTAAGTCAACAAAAAAAAACATGGTAGCCCAAGAAAAAACAAGAATCTGCCACATACAGTGTAAGGACTGTAACAGCCACTATGTAGAACAAACAGGCAGAAAACTAGCAGAGTGCACTTATGAACAGCAACTATTAGTTAGAAGACAGCATTCTACACCAAGCTAAATCCAAAAATGTTAGGGAATGTCTAGAAACGTCATGCAGACAAATCAGCCACCAACAGACACATAGAGACAAACCACATTTATGCACCATTCAAAAGACAATAAAAATAAAAAGGAAACAAACAAAAATCTTCTCCAGCAGCCTACACCCAGATAGACATTGTTTAACAGCAAGCAAGCAGAGAACAATACCCTAATCAAAGAACTACCAGGGAGAAAACCACACGCCCCACCAATACTGGCAGGGCAAGCTGCTATATGTAAACAGGGAGCAAACCTGCATTCATTAGCAATGTTACTTAGGTACAAACAAACAAGCTCGAAAAGCACCTAAAAACTCCACATTAAATTTTATTCTAGAATATAGGCTCAAAGATATGAGAATGACTCAAAAGAAAGCTTTCAACTCACACAAGGAGTTCTGCTGCTCATAAATGCAGCCAGACTTTGTTCAGCTTCTGCAAAAACAAACAAAAAAAAAACAAAAAAAAAACGCAGGGGTGGGGGGGAAATGATGCTTTAAGAAATCCATTTATTCAAATTAATGCAACTTTTAAAGCAGTAGTCTCTTTTTTTCCAAGCCCAAACAGCTGTATTGAATACTAGACAAGCCCGGCATTTATGTCTAGACTGAAATGAATTGTCTGCATTGTTTTTGAAGTGTGCATAGCCTTAATAGTTTCCCTTCTGCAGTGTTTGTTTCATATACCTCTGTTTTTTCCCCCAATTAGTCCTGCCAGACCTGAGGAAATGGACTGGTCTGCATTATATCCAGAGTTCTTTGCTCCTTTAACCAAGGATAATTTGCACGATGATCCAAAGGACATGGAGGAAAGAACCAAACCTAGATATCAAGTGGAATTTGCTGATATCGGTTGCGGTTATGGAGGATTACTTGGTAATTTTTTTTCCTTCCATTGATTCATAAGAAATGACTATGCTTATTTGAAAATATTCATACCATCATAAACCCTTTCAAGATGGTTTTTTTCCTTTTTTGCTTTTGGGACAAGATTTGTGAAGGTTTTGTGATATAAGTCAAGAAGGGAGTAAGGTATACCTTTTTTTGCCATCTGATGGCAAACCTGCTCGGCACTGAGTGCCCGTACCAGAATGCGTGTACATGCATGTGCATGTACGCCTGCCAGAGTGCCGGAAACCCAAAGACCAGCTGGGCGGTGTGCATGCCTGTTTTTTAGCTGGTTTTCAGGCTGTTTTCCTGTTTTTTGGTCGTTTTCAGGCCATTTTCCGGCACTCTCGCAGAGACCAGCTGGCTGGCGCACATGTGCGCTCCGGAAACCAAAAGAGCAGCTGGCGACAGCACATATGTCCACAGAGAGGGCTCTGCGTGCTACTCTGGCATGTGTGCATAGGTTCACTATCACAGGCCTATGGGCTGATTTCCACTGAGGTGATTTTTAGGTTATGATTGTGGCCACCATGTGTACAGTCTGATTAAAATGACCTTGCTGTTCTAGGTATCACATAAATAGAGTTTAGAATAGAATGGAATAGAATTCTTTATTGGCCAAGTGTGATCGGACACACAAGAAATTAGTCTTTGGTGCATAAGCTCTCTGTACATAAAAGAAAGGATACATTCATCACGAATCATACGGTGCAACACAATGATAGTCATAGGGTACAAATAAGCAATCAAATCATACTAGGAAAAAATTAATATAAATCATAAAAATACAAGCAACAAAGTTACAGTCATAAGTGGGAGGAGATGGGTGATAGGAACAATGGGAAGATTAATAGTAATAGTAATGCAGACTTAGTAAATAGTTTGACATTGTTGAGGGAATTATTTGTTTAGCAGAATGATGGCGTTCGGGGAAAACACTGTTCTGCTGTTTGTGCTCAGTTTTTCACGTGGTTAATTGTTCCTGCATGAATTGATTCTATGAAGCTACTTTTTAAATCCAGGCAAGTGTGAATTCATAGGAAATAAAGTCTGGAGACTCTGCAAGGCTTCTGAGACTTAAATTACTTCTATCTGAAATACCATAGGTCAAAATTTTAACTCCTTGTAGCATGTTCCCCCATTGAAGATACGACTCAGTGAATTCTGTAATGGTTATAGCACATGAAAATGTAGGGTTGTAGCATGCCTCCCGCAGGTAGTCCTTGACAATCTTTCATTTAGTGGCCATTCAAAGTTACGATGTCACTGAAAAAAATAACTTACGACAGTTGTTCACATGAGCTTTGCAGCATCCCCATGGTCATGTGATCAAAATTTGGATGCTTGGCAACTGGCATGTATTTATGACGATTGCAGTGTCCCTGGAGACCTTGTGGGCTTCTGACAGGCAAAGTCAATGGGGAAGTCAGATTCAGTTAACAGTCATGTGACCCACATAACATTTGCAGTGACTGACTTAACAACTCTGGCAAGGAAGGTCATAAAATGGGGCAAAACTCACTCAACAGCTGTCTCACTCAGCAACAGAAATTTTGGGCTCAGTTGTGGTAGTATATCAAGGGCTACTTGTAAGTCTATCAAAGCTTCTACCCTTTGGTACGCTAAGATTCCATGGAAGCAAAATTTATTCATTGTAGTTTGGTGTCATTAGGTGATAATATAAATATAAATATGGGTAGAGTCAAAGAAGCACCTCTGATCTGTTACTTACATATCCTATGGATAGATGTTTGTATTCAGTTCCAGGTATGCATCTCCTTTTGTTGACCTTGCTATTTCCTCTTCCCCCCACAACTCCCCAGCCAGCATGGATGATAGCAATAGCACTTAGACTTAGCTACCGCTTCACGGTGCTTTACAGCCACCTCTAAACGGTTTACAGAGTCAGCCTCTCGCCCCCAACAATCTGGGTCCTCATTTTATCCACCTCGGAAGGATGGAAGGATGAGTCAACTTTGAACCTGGTGAGATTTGAACTGCCAAACTGCTGGCAGCTGGTGATCAGCAGAAGTTGCCTGCAGTACTGCATTCTAACCATTGTGCCACCAAGGCTCTAGACATGTGTGGAGGTGAAAGGAGCGAGATGTGTGTTTGTCAGGCTAGCGTGGTCTGTGCAGCCCACCAATTTTATGCATCTTGCAAACAATGCTAGTTTGAGCTGGACCTTGCTCTACCATTCTGCCCTTAAGCACGAGGATATAGTATCATATTCATAATATGTAAGCTGTTAACTATTAAGAGACTCCCAAGTCCGCATGCTTGTTTTGCAGATTTATAACATGCTGGTTGACAATGGGAATTGCAGCAAAAAAAAAGGCTTGTCTCTTGCCCTGGTTTTAAAGTGTTTTTTAAGAGTAAATTGAATGATAGAGAATTGCAGGGCTGTGTGTGCTGTGATCAGAGCTCAAGAATACAAAATATATACATGTTATAAACTCGGGGTCGTATAGGTTACCGATTCTGCAAAATGGCTCTGGATCCACAATGGGTATAAAACCTGACAGGTAGTTAAAAAATATTTCCGCTTCCCTCTGCTGCTTGAGGGAAAGGACCGGCAGGATCCTGAAGCTTTAACCTATTGCCCCCATGACCATGTTTGAGAGATTGCCGAGGCTTGCCATGCGCTTCAAGGAGCATCTCAGTTGCCAGAAGCATTCAAAAGTTGCTTTGAAAGAACAGCAAGAGGCAGCTCCGGCAATTGAATATGGTGTTGAGTTCCACAATATCATCATCATGGCCATAATCTGAAGGAGTTGTGGCAGCAGCCACTTTGCTGAAAGAAGGCAGGTGTAGATCAAATTAGTTCTCTGAATAAAAAGATTGTTTGGAGATACTAAGCAAATTTAGCCTTGGCTTTTACAATACAAATGTGGAATTTAAATACAGGAAGAAATATTTTATCCCACCCGATTTAAATCAGCTATCCCAAGCTGTTGCCTTTTAGGTGTGGATGCCACTGGTCCCCAAAATGCCAGCTAGGGTGACATTCAAATTCTCTTATATGTTCTGACCGAGTTTTCCCAAGAGCATGAAGCAAACTCCTTGTACCGACAAAAACCCCTTTTATTAATTTTCTGTGAATTCTGCTCATTCACATCCAGCAAAGTCTTTCAAAGGAAGATTTACAGTCACAGATCTTATCTGGCTTGGAGAGCTGACAGGCCGATATTGAAAAGCTTGGCAAGGAGTCTCGGAGAGTCACAGACCAATTAAGCGAACGAATTGTCTCCAGCAAACTCCACTCCCCTTTCACTCCTCTTTTATTTCCTCTGGGAGGGGCCATTCATCGTCCACCTGTGGCCTTCCTCCCAAGTTGACCCCTGTTCTTTAGCTGTTCCCTTTGTCTGGCAACTCTGCGCATGCGCACACTGGGAACAGGCTCCATCTGTTCATCTGCCTCACTTATGTCTGACTCTGAAGGCAGCTGATAACTGGCATACGGCTCTGGCCCCCTCTCTGCCTCCGACACAGAGCCCTCATCAGAGCCTTCCCCAGACTCCAGGACTGGCCCATGTTCCTCCCCAACCTCCCCACTGCCCGAATCTGCTGCCAGCGGGTGGGCCACAACATTATACCTTGAGGCCACCAGATTGGTAGAACCTGCTATTCCAAACAACATTTGTTTGCTTGGAACAAAAGAAATGGATGAAAAAATTGAGACTGCAATCAATGCTGGTGACAATCCAGTTCATGTTAAGTGGATGTTTCCTCCTGATTTCAACAAGAGAACTATTTGTATACAGGTAGTTCTGGAGTTATGACAGTTATGGAGCCTACCCATTATAGTTTTTAGTTGTGATGGTCATAAAGCAGGTTATCACATAACTGGTCCAGATTTTGACCTTATTTGCTTTAGTTATTAAACAAATGTAAAGTGACTTGCCCGAGTTGCTAAATGCACCAATTGTTTTACCATTAGGCATTTTTGCAAAAACGTGGAAGTAAATGCCAGCTTTTGGTAAAAACATTGTAATACATGTGACTGTGGGACACTGCAAACAGCCATAAATGTGGGCCATTGCTAAGCATCCAAAGAGAAGAGGCAGCTGTCAGAATTTAGGAACTGGATCATAAGTACCTAACTTTGAATGGTCACTAAGAGAGCAGTCATAAGCTGTATTTACCTCTTATAATGTCACTTTAAGTTTGATCGTGTGAGCGGTTCAAGCAAAGAAGCCCATTTATTAAATATGAAGGCCCTAACAGGGTTATAATATAAGTAGGTGACAAAGTGCTCCTGACCACGTTTAATCAAAAAATGTTCCACTTGTTTCAGCAGATTAAATAAGCATGAGACAAGATTGCGACTTTACATAAAAGGCAATGACACCAACATGGTAGGAAAGGAGAGGGGAAAAAAGAGTCACATAAAGGTATCCAAGGCACCCCTTTGAAATTGCCTCCTCTATAATTTTGTCTTCCTGTAGGTGCGATAGGCAGCCTTTCTAGGTCGGTTAGGAATGGATTTGTAAAGTGGGTCACAAATGCTCCCTCCTCTTTAAAGAAGGGTTACTGAAGGATTTTCCTGAATAGGAAAACTTCTGCCAGGACGGACCTGCTGTGTATTTAGATGCCTCTTCCTCAGCAGGCAAAGTGGGACGGTTGTTTCCCTTTGTATTTTGTATTTGTATTTTATTAATATTTATAGGCCGCCCTTTTCCCCGCGGGGACTCAGGGCGGCTTACATAAAATAGGGAGGGGGGGTGTAAACAATAAACATAAAACAATACATAAGAGTAAAATAGAACACAACATTCATTCTTCATTCGGGTGGGGACAGATTGTGATCTTATCCCCAGGCCTGACGGGATAGCCAGGTCTTGAGGGCTGTGCGGAAGGTCTGGACGGTGGTGAGGGTACGAATCTCCACGGGGAGATCGTTCCAAAGGGTCGGAGCTGCTACTGAAAAGGCCCTCCTCCGTGTAGTTGCCAGTCGACACTGACTGGCGGATGGTATTCGGAGGAGGCCCAATCTATGTGATCTTATAGGTCGTAGGGAGGTAATTGGCAGGAGGCGGTCTCTCAAGTACGCAGATCCACTACCATGGAGGGCTTTATAGGTGGTGAGTAGCACCTTCCTTGTCCCAGGCTGCTTTTTGCCACCCCAACTTAAAAGAGAGGCGAGAGGTTGGTGTTTTGCCACACGACAACTCCCTGCTCTTGAAATTAAAAGAAAGAAATATTCAGGTGGAGGCAGAACATTTGGGGACTTCACTTAACCTATAGGACTTCGTGCAGGTGGAATATGGAAATGGGCATAAAATTGCTGATTGCTGTTTTCTTTTGTAGTGGCCCTGTCCCCCCTGTTCCCAAATACGCTAATGCTGGGCCTGGAGATCCGTGTAAAAGTCTCTGACTATGTTTGTGACCGAATCCAGGCACTCAGAGCTTCTCACCCAGGGCAGTTCCAGAATATTTCCTGTGTTCGCAGCAATGCTATGAAGCACTTGCCCAACTTCTTCTGCAAGGGACAGGTGAGTCTCCGGAAAGCATCGCTGGGGATCTTGCAGGAAGCAGAGCCATATTGGAGCGCTGAAAAACTGTTTTGACCTAGGCTTCCAAAAGCACGAAGTTGACTCCTCATCACGATAAAACCCCTTTTATTTAATTTAAAGTTAATTCCTCTCAAGCAAAGTCCCGGCTGTTGTGGCCAGCAGAGCTGGCAGCAGATTTGGACAGTGGGGAAGTTGGGGAGGAACATGGGGCAGTCCTGGAGTCTGGTGAGGCCTCTGTGTCGGAGGCAGAGGGGGGGCCAGAGCCATATGCCAGTTATCAGCTGCTTTCAGAGGCAGATATCAGTGAGGCAGACAAACAGCTGGAGCCTGTTCCCAGTGTGTGCATGCGCAGAGTTGCCAGACAAAGGGAACAGCTAAAGAACAGGGGTCGACTTGGGAGGAAGGCCACAGGTGGACGATGAATGGCCCCTCCCAGAGGAAATAAAAGAGGAGCGAAAAGGGAGTGGAGTTTGCAGGAGACAATTGGTTCACTTAATTGGTCTGTGACTCTCTGAGACTTCTTGCCAAGTTTTTCAGATATCGGTCTGGCAGCTCTCCAAGCTAGATAAGTTCTGTGACTGTAAATCCTCCCTTGAAAGACTTTGCTGGATGTGAATGAGCAGAATTCAAAGTAAATGAATAAAAGCATTTTTTTGTTGGGACAAGGAGTTTGCTTCATGCTCTTGGGAAGCCTATGTCAGAACAGCTTGCAGGGAAGAGAGTCTTCTCCCACCCTGTTTGGCGATGGGAAAGTTTTGATTTCAGGGATCTTTGGGATGGCTCACGAGAGGGAATTATTATATTTTATAAAAAGACATCTTACGTACATCTTGCACTGACTTCCCAAAGCATCAAGTAGATGCTTTGGATGCCTCTGTTGCCTGAAGAGTTTTTTAATCTAAAAAGCTAAGATTGACTCCAGATCAAGGGTGTCAAACTTGCGGCGTCACGTTGTCATCGTATGACGTATCGGGACTCTCTCCCCCCCCCTTTTAAAACCAGGTGTGGGCGTGACTGGCGCATGACACATCTGGCCCGCGGGCCACAAGTTTGACACCCCTGCTCTAGGGGAAGCTACTGTACATGATCCATAAGTCCTGCTGCTGAGGGGTAGCCTTCATTCAAAAGGGAGAGATGATTATTGGTAGTCCTCGACTTAGAACAGTTCACTTAGCGGCTGTTCGAAATTATAACTGCACTGGGAAAAAAGTGACATGACCATTTTTCACACTTACGATTATCGCAGCCTCTCCACGGTCATGTGATTTACACTTGGGTTCTCGACCACTGGTTGATATTTATGACGGTTGCAAGGTCATATGGTGATCCCCTTTTGGGACCTTCTGACAAGCAAGTCCATGGGTTCCCTTAACCAGTGTTTCTCAACCTTGGCAACTTGAAGACGTCTGGACTTCAACTCCCAGAATTCCCCAGCCAGCATTTGCTGGCTGGGGAATTCTGGGAGTTGAAGTCCAGACGTCTTCAAGTTGCCAAGGTTGAGAAACACTGCCCTTAACCACCGTCTCACGGATTTAATAACTGCAGTGATTCACTTAACCAATGTGGCAAGAAAAAGTCACAAAATGAGACAAAACTCCCTTCATAAATTAAGGGCTCAATTGTGATCAGAAGTCGAGGGCTGCTTGTAACTCTCTTTAGCGACTGAAGGTTGTCTGAATGCTGAGTAGGAGAGCTGGGTTGCTGAAAGGCCAGGCCGACCTCCTCCGTGCCTTTTATCTTTTCTTACCTCTCTAGCTCCTCAAAATGTTCTTCCTCTTTCCTGATCCTCATTTCAAGAAGACAAAACACAAGTGGCGGATTATCAGCTCCACTTTGCTGGCGGAATATGCCTACGTCTTGCGCGAACAGGTGAGCAGGGGATATTCTCACTTAGCTTAGACCTCCCCAAAGCAGCCTATATTTATAATCCAATGAAATTACTCAACAAAGGTTTTAATTTACCGTATATACTCAAGTATAAGCCGAGTTTTTCAGCCCACTTTTTGGGCTGAAAAAAGCCGCCTTGGCTTATACTCGAGTCAGTGAAAATTTTGCCCGAAATAGAGGAGAAAAAGGGGCGGGGCCATGCCGCTGGGTGACGCTCGTGAATGGCCCGGCGCCCCTGTGAGTTTCCCCTCCCGCTGTGTCAGTTTGCCGCGCAGCGCGCACCGCACCATCCCCCCTCCTCACGTTCTAATGTAATGCAGGGCTGTCTTACGATTCCCCTTCCTCCCCCTCCTGCCGCTCTGCAACGATGTCCCACCTCCTCCTTGTTATGGCAAGCAGCCACATAGCGATGTCCCACCTCCTCTGGTACAGTGATCCAATGATAGGAATCACTGTGCCGTGTGTCATAGGAGGCGGGACATCGCTCCCGCGGCTGCACGGGACATCATCATCACAGCGGGACATCAGCATCATGAGGTGAGTGCAGTATTTCATTGAATACACCGGTATTGTGTGATAATAATTTGTTATCCAGAGCAAATTTTTACAATGGCTACTGTATATTTAATGGGCACAGGCAGGCTGTATATGTTATTTATTTTTGAAATTTACCGGTAGCTGCTGCATTTCCCACCCTAGGCTTATACTCGAGTCAATAACTTTCCAGTTTTTTGTGGTAAAATTATGTGCCTCGGCTTATATTTGGGCCGGCCTATACTCGAGTATATACGGTAGTTCTTCCCCTGCTTGCCTGCATTTCAGGAGCTCTTAGAAAGATTCCTTATGGGAGAGCTTCTTTCCTACCATAGTGGTTCAGACAATTTTAGGATAATGATACCTTCAGATTACTGCTTTGCCTACTCCAGCAACAGTGGAAGCTACTTTTAAATTGAAAAGTTGAAGTCATTCTTCACAGTATGGGGCACAAGATTTTCCCAATATTGATCTCTGAGATATTTAAATATCTGCCAACAACTGGAGTCTTTCTGAATGCCAAATAGACATGTATCATTGTGCTAGGCAGTTGCCATAAAAACTGCTGTGGACAATGGGTCCTTCCAGTGAAATATTATTTATTTTTGAGCAATTGTATCTTTTCAAGAAACTGGGAAGTAGTGATTTGATTTGATTTTTGATTTGAAGTTTATTTGTATGCCGCCCTTTTCCCTGGGGGGACTCAGGGCGGCTCACAACCAAAAAGGGAGGGGGGAGACAACTTTTAACATATAAGACAATAATGCTAGCTAGTGCTAGCTAGCTAGAATGGAAGGCATTGACTCTGAAGTTAATATTGCATATCATCATGGATTTGAGCATAGTATAGCCAATAAATCAATCTAGATAAAGTGGCCAATTTTGACACATAGGGTAGTGTGGAGAAACCATGCCTTGGAGAAGCAGCATACATTTTTCTTTAGTTATAGAGCAGTGTTGGCGAATCTTTTTGGCACCAAGTGCCGAAACAGGAACGTGCGCATGCCAAAAACCGGAAGAGCAGCTGCCCAGTGGGCATGTGCGTGCACCAGATGGCTGCTCTTCCAGTTTCCGGCACAAACGTGCACTGGCCACCTGGTCTTCCAGTTTCTGGCGCACATGCGGGCACAAAGACCAGCTGGTGTGCCGTAAACCGGAAGAGCAGCTGCCCGGTGCACATGCATGCGCCGGGAAGATGATCTGGTTTCCAGCACGCACATGCCCACTGGCCAGCTTGTCTTCGCGCACGCATGCACACCAGGTGGCTGCTCTTCCGGTTTACGGCGCTCCCGCAGGCATGAAAACCAGCTGGCCGGCACGCCGGAACCTGGAAGAGCAATGGAAGGCGGCTCTGCATGCCACTTCCTGCATGCATGCCATAGATTCGCCATCACGGTTAAAGAGGATCCAAACAGTATTTTGTTACTGGCAAAGAAGTGGGCTATATTTTTCATATTCCATTGCTTTTCTAATTCATCCATTCGTTTTCATCATTAGGGAGAATTGGAGTACACATGCAAGTGAGGCTGTAAAAATCAGTGGAATAGAAAGACTGGACATTTGGGTTCTTTTTAAAACTTTTTTTTTTTTGAAGCGATGTAACAAAATAGGTTTGTTAAGTTTACCACCTTAAATTGCCTAGATAGAAAAATTGTATTGCCCCAAATAGCCATTGTATATCCAGATGGTGGAGTCCTAGAAGATTCTTGGACAGGCTTCTAACAACTCTTGACAAATTGAGGGAAGGAATTCTAGATAAGTCCCTGGAGAGTCAGCTAACTTCCAGCCAGAGTTAAACAATAGATGAGCAAACGATAGATCACAGGATGACTTGTCATTAAGCCAGTAAAAGTCCTGGATTCTCACTTATCTAACAAAAGTCCCTATTGAGATTTTCCTGTTAAATCGAATGACTGGAAAAAGGTTGGAGGAATATGATGACCGTACATTTGTATTCCTAATTGACCATTCCTAAGTGTTTGCAGTATTTGGAGATAGCCCTTTTCCTTATTTTTTTTTTATCATATACAGTATCTGCCCATCCACACAACATTTGTGGCTTCACTGGATAAGTGAAGCGAGAGCCAGCTTGGTTTAGTGGTTAAGGCATCGGGTCAAAGCAGAATACAGTAGTATGTATTCAACATTAGTTTAGACCAGAAGTGGGGAATGATGGCCACTTTATGACTTGTGGAGTTCAACTCCCAGAATTTTAACACTTGTGGACTTCAACTCCCAGAATTTCTCAGCCAACAAAGCTAGCTGAACAACTGAAAATTGAAATCCACACGTCTTAAAGTTGCCAAGAATGGAGATCCTGCTGTAAGAGAGGGTATTAATGGAAGATACGTCTTCCCTTTTAGGATCAATTAATTCATGAGGGCAGATTTTAATTGGTGGGCTCCAGAGGGGACTTTGCCTTTAAATCACAAAGGCAATTAATTTCTTTATTGAAATCTGTCAAGATGCGCCGTCATGTCCGCATGCCTTAAACCCTAAGGGCCCTGCTTACATTTGGGAAATTCTGATCTGAGAGTAGGGAAGAGTGCCAGTTGCTTGCCGGAGGAAAAGGATCAACTTTCCCCTACATCTCATAGGGAGCTGGTGCTGGCAAGAAACCTTGGAAGATCCTGATTTCTAGCTGCTTCCCGCAGGGCATTCTGGCTGACTCCACTTTCACCTGCCAGAGGAAAAAAGTAGAAAGTGCTTGTGCGCCATCCTTTTTTGGAGTTGAAACCCAGCAAAATCTTGTCTTTAGGTTGAACGGCATCCGGCCTCACCCAGTTGGGATGAATCATAGCCTCCCTTCAGCTTTTCCATGACTTCCCCAAAGTTAGCGCTCTGGAGGAAGAGGTTGGGAAAAGCCCAACCCAAGCGCTTTCTATGGGGATGACGGAACTAATGATGGCCGCGGTATCCTCCCGGCAACCCCAAGATTGCAAACATTTTGCCTCAGGTGGGAAGGGAGTCAGAGGTAGCTGGGAATTACTCACAAGCCTGACATTGGTCTTTCTACTGCACAGGGTAGTTTTTGTTCTTAAGATGTTTCTAGTGAACCTGAAATTTGCAGATGCAGGTGTCTTTAAACTACTTTTTCTCTTGGTCAGCAGTCTGGTATTTGATTCATGAGGGTCTGTCTCGCCCCCTGTTTATATAACATACCCTTTATTCGCTTAGGGCCTAGTATATACCATAACGGATGTGGAAGAGGTGCACACATGGATGGTGAAGCATTTTCGAGAACATCCCCTTTTCGAGGAAGTGCCACTAAAAGAATTGGTAAGAAAGTGTGTGTGTGTGGCCAGGCAATTTCTGTCGTAACAGATGTTGCAATTACAGACATGATTGTACATGGGTCTATGTGTCAGGGGGGGATGGGGACTATTATACAAGTATGTCACTCCTTGCACGTTGCATTAAAGTTCCTAATTCCGGTTGCAGCTCCTGGGACTTTCTCTGGGGCCAGCTGCAATCAGGCAAAGTCCTTTTTAAAACAGCAACCAAAATATCAAACCCGTGGAGCAATAAAAAAAGAATAAAAGCAATTATAGGTAGTCTTCAACTTCAGGATCACAATTGAGCCCAAAATTTCCGTTCCTAAGCAAGCGATTTGTGTCTCCCTTTGCGACTTTTATTTTTGTTGCAGCTGTTAAGCAAATCACTGCAGTTGTTAAGTGAATTATGTGGTTGTTAAGTGAATCTGGCTTCCTCCATTGGATGTGCAAAAAAGCCACTGGGAAGGTTACAGGCCTATAACCCTGGGACAGTGTAATTGTCAAAAATGCAAGCCAGTTGCCAAGACCCCCCCCCCTTCCCCCAATTTTGATCCTGTGACTTGGGGGTTGCTGCCACAGTTATACGTGTGAAAACTGGCCATAAGTCACTTTTTTCAGTGCTGTTGTAACTGGTCACTAAATGAATGGATGTAAGCTGGACTATGTGTATTAAGAACTTTTCTGACTAACAAGCTTAGAAGACTTAGTGAGAGCTTGCGGTGGCTCTGTTACCGTAGTTAATATCTATTCTCTCTTGTGCCTTGTGATTTTTTTTAACTTTTTAAAGAAATAATGACTGTTTTTATATTTTCATTGTTTTTTCAGTTGTTTTGTATTTATGAGATGGACAGCCATATAAATTTTGCCTGCCTTCCTATCTCCTATCTATCTATCTATCTATCTATCTATCTATCTATCTATCTATCTATCTATCTATCTATCTATCTTTCTATCTATCTATCTATCTATCTATCTATCTATCTATCTATCTATCTATCTATCATCTATCTACAGTATATAAATGAAATAAAGAAGATAGGGTTGCAACTGCTTGAAAACTACAGGAAGTACTTCCACATTTCTCTAAAAGATTTCTATTCCTCTCCACCCACACCATCTTTATTTATATGACATATTGGGAGTTCACTGATAACCCAATTGTGTAACAGCCATTTTAAATGGTTATGTTTAGTAACTCTGAATGAAAGCAAGGGATTTCAGTGAAGAAGACGATGCATATATGCCAGAATGGATTCATTTGGGGCAAATTCTGCTGTTCTACAAGTCATTAAGAGGCTAAATTTAGGTGCATTATGCATCCTTTACATCCTAGAGTTGAGGGAGGGAAAAGATTTTTTTGGTCATTGAGGAATACAAATTAGAATAACCATGACTTCAACTCCCATGATGTCTGGGTGTGGGAATTGTAGATCTCACCAGGTTGAGAAAGGTTGTTCTATAACACGAGTGTCAAACTCACCGGATCATGTTGCCGTTTCGTGACGCTTTCCCCATTCCTGGAGCTGGGGGTGGCCTGCATCTGGCCACGGGCCACCAGTTTGACACCTCTGTTCTACAACCTTGGCACTAAGATCATAACGTTGACTCCCTAATAAGAGTACTTAGGATTGAAAATCTAGATTCAGAATTGCAAGTAAAGAGCTTCAAGATTTATTCACAAAAGCAGCTTGCTAATTTTTAGTCCATTTGGCAATACCTGGAAATAGAAGTAGAACAACTATGGCAAAAGGCAGCGAAGATAATACCAATAGTAATAAGCACCTTGAGTGCAACCCCAAAGCAACTGGAGCAACACTTGGAACACCATCAGCATTGACAAAATCATCATTAGTCAATTGAAAAGGCAGCCTTATTTGGAACAGTTTAGATGTTGTGATTATACCCTTAACACTATCTTAACAACAATGCTGTATTCCAGATTCTTGGGAACACCTTGATTAGTGGAGAAAAATGCCAAATCCAGTCTAACCATGTGAATGATTGGGCAATGGACCATAATGATGATGATGATGATGATGATGATGATCATAATAATAATGGAGGGAGGGACAAAACTCTCTGAATGCTTAGCTTTGCTATTTGCACTTTGCAGAAGTTGCAGATGGTTGGAATGATTTTGTTTCCATCTTAGGATCACCAGTTGGGCAAGGACTGATTGAGGAGCTATGTGGAGCTATGTGATGTGACTTGTCTTCATTGGATGAATTTGCTGATCTGGATGTTGTGACCATCCCGTAAATTCCTACTGTTGTTTCTTTAAACAGGCGGCTGACCCTATTGTAAGCCTTCTAGGAACCTCAACTGAAGAAGGGAAGAAGGTTCAGAGGAATGGAGGCGAAGTCTTCCCAGCTGTCTTCCGTCGGATCAGGGAACAAGAAATGGCAAGAACATGACTGGGAGTTTCCTAAATCCTTCTAGGCATTCATATCTACAGCAAGAAGACTGGTGAAAGTGAAGGATTGGTTGCTTCTGGCTGCACTGGAGTTGACCTTTCATAAAGAGGGATGGATAATCCTTTCTGGTGAAACATTTTCACTGTTGCATAAGGGTTTTCTTGGTTCACATGTTTGCTTCTTAATTTTGCCCCTAGAAGGAATGCATCCAGTGGGCGTTCCTGATGACCACATAAAGGTCAGAAGTACACAGCACGACCAAGGCGAGGCTCTTTTAAGATTTGTCACTTTATTTTGTATATAATAAACTTGGAAAGTTTGGGGGATCCATCTCCCCTTGACTTGAGAACATGCATAAGACCCCTTTGGGACGTGGTTCCTTCTTGTATTTCTTGTCATCCTCTTCTAGCTCACTTTCAGACCTACATCTTGTACCTCCAATAACTGGTACATGTTACAGGGCAAGTGCCATCCCCTCTTCCTCCAGATCTTTGCCAGTTCTAAAATCCTTTGGGGAATTTTTGGGAGGGGAATTACTGCAGCGACAAGTTGCCAGCCTGATCACCTCATAATGTCATATGGAAAAAAAATAGCAGTAGAGCTTATATGCCGCTTCACAGTGCTTTACAGCCCTCTAAGCAGTTCATAGCATGTTGCCCCCAACAATCCGGGTCTTCATTTTACCAACTTTGGAAAGATGGAAGGCTGAGTCCAATCTTTGAGCTGGTCAGGATTGAGTTGCTGGCAGTTGGTAGAATTAGCCTGCAATATTGCATTCTAACCACTGCGCCACCATGACCCCTATGCAGCGGACCAGTGCAATTTGCACAGAAGCTGAGATGCAGATGGGTGAAACGCCTTCTGCCCAAAGCCATCTGTTAGGATACTTGATCTTTCGTGATTCATCCCTTCACTAGCTTAAGTTGCGGGAAAAACTGTACTTTGCTCACCCCCTTTTCTGTATGAAAGCCAGGCTCTTTGCTTAGTCATTAAATCTTTCGCTGCCTAAAACACACAGGAGAAACTCCTGTCCTTCGAAAGCAGCAGATACACAACAGCTGTCATTTTCCACGTTGACTGTAGAGCAAGTCCTTTGCTGAGGCGGCTTCCTTTGAGGGAGAAAAATGCTTGTTCTGGGATAATGATGATCCATTGCAGCCATGACAAATGACCTAGCTTCCCTCCTTCCCAATCCGTTGACTCACTTCTTTGTCCTGCCTACACCTTTCAGACAGTCTTTCCACACCAAAGTTTTTAGTCCATTGCAGTGGGTGGGTGTCATTTTCTCTTCCCTTTTTGCCTTTTCGATATTTCACTTCCCCTCCAGGACGGAATTAAAAGTAAAACGATGAGATCATAATCAGTGCGACTACAAATAGGCTGGGAGAGCTTACATAGCAATAACAATAGCACTTTTATACCACTTCACAGTGCTTTACAGAGTCAGTATATTGTCCCCAGCAATCTGGGTCTTTATTTTACCAGCCTTGGAAGGATGGAAGTCTGAATCAACCTTGAGCCAGTCAGGATCGAACTCCTGGCAGTAGGCAGAGTTATGTGGCAATACTGCATTCTAACCACTGTGCCACCACGGCCCCTATCCAAATCAATCTCTTTCATGTCTGACTGCAAGTGGGTAGCTGAAATGACCCAATAGGCACGTTAGGCCCCATTTTTTAGAAGGCCTCTTTTGGTCTTTTGCCTCCATTAAAAATATTTGGGGGAGGAGGCAAATAGTTCTACCCACAATATGAATGGGGGTAGTTTATTTTTATTTGCATTAATTCTATTCTGCTTCAACTATACAGTTCTGAGTGGCTTAGAAAAGTTAAAAGACCTGAAATTGTAGGACAAAATTACAAAGGAGAGCTAAAATTTAAGAATGGAAACCTTCCAATAGACCAGTGGGAGTTGAAGTCTGGACATCTTCAAGTTGCCAAGTTTGGGAAACACTGCAATAGACCAAGATTTGAAAGGCCACAGAAAATTATTATTAAATGTCAACACTTAAAAATAACTCACTTGGATGGAAATAGTTCAGCCCCAAACAAAACTGGAGTCAGTCGACATCCAAATCTAAGCCTACCTGGATTAATTAGCTAGTTAAATTAACTTAAGTTTGGGGAATTTGCAGGACGTGTTTATCATTCCCCACCCCCGTGCACACAATGTATATTTTAGCGTTGGTACAAGATTATGCATGTAAAATACCACAAACATCCACATTATTATTTAAATAATCATAAATTTTAATTACAGAAAGATATGTATGTATTTTCTGTAATTTCCTTCGCTGCTACTAACCTCAAGGAAGAGTCGGGAGCATTGAAGATTCCCATAAATGTCTGTGCCACCCCAGCAAGGGCTTGGGAATTTCTTGTTTTTAAAGGAAATTTAAAATGGCATTTCTTACGCCACTTTAGCCTTTTCATTACATCTGTTAAGGGCTAGAAATGTATTTTAAAACACTTAAAATACTCTCACTAATAACTTCTACCACCGTACTGCCAGTGCTATCTTCTCAACTTGTGCAGAATTGGAATGCACAGAATTGGCAACGTGTCATAAAAGCTCATCACGCATAACGTTATCTGTCTTCAGAGACTTAATATGTTCTCAATTCAGGGTGAGTCACTGTCAAAGGGAAATGCAAGGTGATTGTTGTGTGCGCGCAAACCTTGTAAACACTCCCCAAGTTATGAGTCACTTCTCAGTTGGGTTAGAAATTCTTGTTACGTTTATTGGGTTGTTGTCGTTGCTAACCCCACCCCCACCCTGCAGCTTCCCCGCTGATCCAGGCGGCCTCGTTACTTTCTGGTTGGCAGCCTGATCCGTGATGTGCATCAATGTTGAATTCTTGAGTAACAAGGACTCGGTGTAGCAAGCTGGGTAATTCCTAGGAAGCAAAGCACAGGATGAGAGAGTCTGGCTCAGGGTAAAGGCATGTCTCCCAAAGTCCAGACACGAGAATTTGTAGACCTCAACATGATTAAGACCACAGGTTGGCTTGCCTTTTTAAGGAAAACCTCCTTACTCTTCCTAAAGCTGGATCAGGCTAGATTTTTATGACTTTTGTTCCTTTTGTGTTGGATGGTCCTGCAAGTTATCAATATTTGTGCACTGGGGCCAAGAACCTAAAACGGAAGTCCTACCACTCTGGTCCTTTTCTCCAACCTGTTAAAAAATGGCCTTATTTGAGCAATGGGTGCCCTACCATCACATGTGGCAGATCAATTCCAGATGGCTGTTGTTTTTTTTAATACCATGAAAAAGCTTTTGTAATAATCAGCTATTTTCCCCCCAAGAACCTTCTGTGACAGCGCAAGGATGAATATACATAAAGTAGGGGAGATGCTTTCAGTTTGAAAGAAGATGCTTTTAAAATACCTGTTGAGCAGAAGGCAAAAAACCTTTGTCTGAAAGTCTCCCGTCTAAGCAGTTTAGAGCTAAAAAGCACCCAACCTTTGGGTGCATATTTCATTTCGAAGCCAGTTGTGTGTTGGTCTTTATGATTACTCAATGACTTGGTACATGCATTCCAACCAGAGTGTTCAGCAACTTCAAAAGCAGATCCCACAGAGCCAGGGGTCCCTAAGATGCCCCCCTGATGATTTTTAATTTTGTAAAAAATGAATGGGAAGCTACTCACTAGTAAGTTGCAAAGCAAAACTATGTCCACCCCCAGCAGAGTCTGGTCTAAATCTTCTTGTGGTTGTCTAGACCAAAATCCTCTTGATCTCGGAGGAGAAATATATAATGGCAGCTGACTTTTTACAGTTTGGTTTGCCTTCTGGACATACAATGCTTGGTCTCAGCCACCAAGACAACTATCTTGTGTGAATGCTCATAACAATGCACTCAGAATTTCAAAGGGATCTTCAATTTTTGGGGGAGGATTCTACTCCAGAGCCATTTCTTGTGTTTTGGAAAAAGGTTTGAAAGTGCAGGTGGGAAAGTCATCAAAATTCACTTGAGGTGAATGCTTTTTCATGGAAGAAAAAGTGCAAAGATCAAATTCCTCCCACCAAATTTATCCTGCTCTTTGATAGGGCCACTTTATCTGGACTACAAAACTCCAGTCGCCTGGAGGGTTTTTCCTGCCTAGATTTTGTTTGCTTATCTTTAATTAAAATAAGTCAACAAACTCCTTGAAGCCTACTTTGTTTATGCACCAAACACAAAGCCATCCTAGAAGGTTTCCAGAGCGGATTACGGACCAAATGTTTACTTTCTATGTCCTAACTGCATATGTGTAGTTGTTGTATTCTGAGTAACTTTCTTGTAAATAAGCAGAAATTTCAAATTTGAGCCAATTATTCAGCAATGAAGTAGGAGACACAAGGAACAACAAAAGTCACATTGATAGTGTCTATCCAAGCATACAGTATACGTAGTCCAGGTAGCCTTTAAGGTAAAGATAAAAGGTTCCCCTTGCACATATGTGCTAGTCGTTCCCAACTGTAGGGGTGTGTGTGCTCATCTCCGTTTCAAAGCCGAAGAGCCAGCGCTGTCCAAAGACGTCTCCGTGGTCATGTGGCCAGCATGACTAAATGCCGAAGGCTCACAGAACGCTGCTACCTTCACACCAAAGGTGGTCCCTATTTTTCTACTTGCATTTTTACATGCTTTCGAACTGCTAGGTTGGCGGAAGCTGGGACAAGTAACAGGAGCTCACTCTGTTATGCAGCACTAGGGATTCAAACTGCTGAATTGCTGACCTTTCTGATCGACAAGCTCAGAACCTTAGCCACTCAGCCATCACGTCCAGGTAGTCCTTAACTTACAACTATTCATTTACTGACCATTCGAACTGACAGCAGTGACATACAACCGATATTTGCACTTAACAACTGTCACAGCCTCGCCACTGTCATGAGATCAAAATTTGGTTGCTTGGCAATTTGCATGTATTGATGACGGAGTCCGGGGTCATCTGATTGCCATTTGGGACCTTCCCAGACGGTTTCCGACAAGGAAAATCAGTGGGGAAAGCCGGATTTGCTTAACAATCATGTTATTAACAACTGCAAGTGATTCACTTAACAGCCATGGCAAGACGGTCATAAAATTAGATGTGACTCGCTTAAGAACTGCCTTGCTTAACAGTGGAGATTCTGGCCTCAGTTGTCTCAGGTCATAAGTCGAGGACCACCTGTATTTGCACAGGAAATCCATTCTTCCCAAATGAGTCGTGGAGCTTACAAATAAGCAAAGAACCATGTTGCAACTCAGTGGCTGGAAATTAGACAATAAATTACAGCTTTACCTAAAAATGCCCCAAGTAGGAAAAAGGGTTGAATCTCTTCAGAGTTGCACAAGTCTCAATGTGGTCCCTGCTGAAAAACCCCAGTGGCCAATAACAATCCATCTGATGTATCATGAGCCCAAACAGTTCAAGCAAAGGACCACAGGGCATTGTTACAGTTGTCTTACAAGCAGAAAATATGTTAAGGGAGGAGTTCTTGATTTTACAGTTTTAATTTTCTTGTTAAAATGCAGTTTAAGATTGAAAAAAACAGGTAGGCAGACCTGAAGGAGGTGCATCAAAGTGGTCCACTTCCAAATAACATATGAACAGCAGATGGAGGAAGTATTTGGGTTACCTGGTGCAGATTACTGTGCAGATGATGGTGATAGCAATAACACTTAGACTTATATGCTGCTTCACAGGGCTTCACAGCCCTCTGTAAGCAGTTTACAGAGTCAGCCTATTGCCGCCAACAATCTGGGTCCTCATTTTACCAACTTTGGAAGGATGGAAGACTGAGTCAACATTGAGCTAGTGAGATTCGAACTGCCAAACTGCAGTCAGCAGAAGTAGCTGCAGTACTGCATTCTAACCACTGGGCCACCACAGCTCTTGTGACGATGATGGTGATGACTATCATCCATTCAGTCGTGTCCAACTCTTGGAGATTCTATGGGCCAAGATCTCCACATCTTCCAACCTTGTATTACGTCACTGAGTTGTTCCATCCTCTGAATTGGATGTTGATGTAGATTACATGTCATATTTTTTCACCTAAATCACATCCATTATTTCCACTTTTCCATTTCTGCTTAAAACTAGCACATGCCAATTTTGGAAATCCAGACTCCTTTGCCTCTTTTTTGGGGATAGCCGACAAGGGGCTGCTTAATCTTACCTGCAAACGGTCCTGCATTTTATTCCTTAGCATCCTCAGTTCAAATCATCCCAAGAAGTTGGTAGTAGAAAAGACTTCCCTTTGCTGGAGAGCTCAATTGTAATCAAGAAGGCTAGATGCATAAGCAGGCAAGGCAGCTGTCTCCAAGTTTTCTATTTACAAAATGAAACGTAAACATTGTGAACATTGTAGAAATTGGCAGGACCAATATGCAATTCTTCGGGTTTAGGAAATGACCAGAATCGTGATACTGGGAGAGCATTAAAAACTGCAGAATAGCAATAGCACTTAGACTTATATTCCGCTTCATAGTGCTTTACAGCCCTCTCCAAGAGGTTTACAGAGCAGCCTATTGCCCCCAACAATCTGGGTCCTCATTTTACCCACCTCAGAAGGATCAAAGGCTGAATCAACCTTGAATGGTACCACGTACAGTGGGACCTCAGGTCCTGAACGGCTCAGACCACAAACAATTTGGGTGCCGACCGAAAAATCCACTAAATGTTTTACTCACTCCACGAGCACATCCTCGGGTACTAAATAAGCACAGATGTGACAATTTCCCCTGCCGTGCAATTTTTTGTGTGCGCGCGCATGCACAGTCAGCCTTGCTTGTGGTCACGACCAAATCTGATGCCAACTGAAGTCTTGGAATGGGTTAGTTCAGCACCCAAGGTCCCACTGTACAATATATTTGCCGAACATACAGTATTAGACTTCATATTTTAAGGAACATTGTATTTTTACCCTTTGTAATTGCAAAGGTGTGTAGTTTACAAGCTGTGGATCTAAAATATTATCCAAGATAAAAGATCAAGGTGACCGATTTAATTAAAATTCTACCAATTTCATATTACTTTATTGCTAATGCATGAATGCAACTAATGGTTTAGAAGTAACCAGAATGACTCATCCATAATTTAAATAAAGACAGTGACCTCAGCGCATTATTGATCAAATGATACAACCCGTTGCTGCAATATTTTTGTTAAATATGAAACATAGTTTTTTTAAAGAAGTTATACTACGAATGGATTTTAGTCATGCATTATTTTTTTACTTTCTATACCAAAGGGGACTTCTTTGATTATAAAACTAGATAAAAATTGCTCAGATGAATAAACTTTCCTATTTCCTCATTTCAGTAACATAATCTGAAATCAAAATGGTATCTTCAGATCATAAATGCCTTAAGAAAAAAAAAGAAGGAAAGAAAAGATTCGGCTAATGATGCCAGAACTGCATGATCTTATACCATGGAACCAGTATCTGAATCTCCTGATGCTTTATTTATTTGGAGAAATACAGTCATGGCGTTTAAAATAAACAGTGAGATCAATTGTATGATTTCACTTCCCTACAACCGTTTTTAACCTAAGGTCAGAATTTTTAAGATTTGGCCTTTCTGTTGTTGAGTGGTAATTCGATAAACACAGCTGGTTGATAAGGCAATAACTACCTTCTGTCTGCAGCAAGGATTTGGGATGAAATATTTCACGCACAAATACACAAACATACTTTTTAAGGAAAGTTCAGAAGTGCCCTCTGACTAATATTACTCCAGTGCTCAACGGAAAATGAGTAAAATGGACTGTCATATGGTCTTGCCCTGCTACTAGCTCACAGGATTTCCCCCCTCCGTCATCCAGCTCCATGTTGCTGAGATTGTAGGTTAAAAGCAGTTTGTAGCTTTACGATTGGAGGAATTATATTCACACACTGCTGTCCTTCGTTCACTCAGTGACCAATGCCTTCCCGCTGTAGATTTGGCACACACAAGAAGAGAATCTAATTGTGTACCAATACATGGATTGTAAGTAGAGATCCTGATTGCCAAAGTTCCAAAATTCTCCATTGTAAATAGGCTCTCTTCGTATACATATTGAGACTCCTGTTAAGTCCCCTGGCTAAATATGGAGCTGGAAGGATACAGTCTCTTCCCCCAACTGCACATGGGGACATACCTAGGAATCCACACCACCATCCAGAGAAAGAAAAGAGACGTACAGGGATTGTGGCTCTTTCTTTTTGTCCTCCACCTTGCTTGCGCAGAGATCCCAACCGCTGATGAGGAGATCATAAAGGGTCACAAGCAAGCAATAGCAACAGCAATACCCACTTAGACTTATATACCACTTCATAGTGCTCTACAGCCTTCTCTAAATGATTTACAGAGTTAGCCTATAGCCCCCAACCATCTGGGTCCACATTTTGCCAACCTTGGAAAGATGGAAAGCTGAATTAACCTTGAGCCAGTCAGGATTGAACTGCTGGCTGTGGGCAGAATTAGCCTCCAATACTACATTCTAACCACTGTGCCACCACGGTCCTTTACTGATGGCATTGCTTTTTTCTAACTAGATGAATGAACATCTTAAAATAATGTGAACACCTATGCTGATACAATTGCTTTTATTTATAACAAAAAGCATTGGGACAAAGGAGTGACCTAAAAGTCTGTAGTATAAAATTAATGAGAACTAGCTGAGAAAGATTTGAAAGTGTCATCAAGAGGTTCCAGGGGTGAGATTCACAGCTGGACACACGGTTGCTGATGGAACCCATTCAGTCGTGTCCAACTCTTGGAGATTCTATGGGCCAAGATCTCCACATCTTCCATACAAGGTTGGAAACTTTCCTGCAGTTTGAGCTCAAGGCACCACACACAGCCCTTTCTCTTCCCATTTCCCTCCCCCTCCACAAGCGATCTTGTAAGGTAGATTGGCTTCTGGGGCTGAGAATGGATGAAAACCTGGATGTTTCTGATGCCAGTCTAATGCCTTAATCACTATATCATACCAGGACGTAACTGAAAGAGAGTGACTGGCCCATGGTTATCTAGGGAGCTTCTATAGCTGAAGGTAGATTAGAACCTAGGTCTTCTATTTCTACTCCAACACCTTAACCAGTGCCTTACATGGGCAGCCAGTACAGGTAGTCCTCGACATATGACCATAATTGAGTGCAAAAATTTATGTTGCTAAGTGAGATTGTGGGAAGTTATCATCCAGCCCTCTCCCAGAAAAATGAAATATCCTAGGAAATATTGAAAAGGCAAAATATTTCTCTGGATATGAAAAGAAACATGTTTTAAAGGGCAGAATAGTTGCCTGTAGCTTCCTGCCCATCCCCACTTTCTCAATGGACCATTGAGAGGGCCAGGCTAGTCCACTTTACATAATAAAGACTTCTCCATTGCAGCCCCAGGGGGGATGGGAGTAAAGGCATGATAATGTTGGAACTTTACTCAACTGACCACAAGGCATCTGAGAATTCATCCATACCTGGATTCAAAACACAGCCTAGAGAGTAGCCCCTGCATGGCCCCATGGGAGTCTGACAACCAATCAGAATACATTTCTTACACAGGAACAGGAAACAGAGAGGTGGGACTAAACAGGGTATAAAAAGCCTAGCAAGCCCCTCCTTCACCCCTTCTCTCTTCTTCTCCACCAACATTGAAGCATGTGATCACCTTTTCTGTTCAGGGCTCAAGCCATGTGGCCCTGTCCAACAATAAACCATCTTTCCAAGCAGCCTCCATGTCTTCAATGTCTTCTTCCCCACTTGGAGCTGAACCCAGAAGGACATTTTTTTCATCAATATGTTTGTTAAGCAGGTTTTGCCCCATTCTACAACCTTTCTTGCCACAGTGGTTAAGTGAATCACTGCAGTTAATAAGTAAGTAACCCAATTGTTATGTGAATCTGGCTTCCCCATTGAGTTTGCTTGTCAGATAGTTGCAAAAGGGGATCACATGACCCCAGAACATTGCAACCGTCATAAATATGAGTCAGTTGCCAAGCAGCTGAATTCTGATCATATGATCATGGGGATGCTACAAAAGTTGTAACTGTGAAAAATGGCCATAACCTTTTTCTGTACCATTGTAACTGTTGGAAGAATATTTCCTGAGTTCGTTCCCAGCAGGGAAGCAGCCATTGATGCTGAGAAGAAATGACACAGAATGAGCTGCCAGAAAATAGGGTTCTTTAATTCAGGAAGGCAAGAAAGGGAGTGAAACAGCTCCAGTGTTTCTGGCTTGCAAGACTTTGGGAGAGTAAATCTCAGCATTTTATGTTTAATTACCCTTTGAAGCTCTTGCAGCTTGATGGGTTTTGATGTGTTTCTGATTGCCCTGGGTTTTGTTTTCCTGGGTTAATCTTGGTCCCAGTTCTTTTGTTTTTCCTCTCCTAAGGGTTAATTCTGCCAGGGGACAGGAAGGAGTGGGTTTCTGTTTACCCTGAAGAGTTTATTTTTAGACTGATTCCCCTTATCTTAATGGCTCTACTTAAATGTTTCTGTGGTCAGCTTTGTTACTTTTGTAACAGCACTGCTGCTCTGAGTTTTCCTTTCAGCTGGTGCTTCTTGATTTTCTTAAAGGGGAAGGGCCAGTTTAAGTCTTTTGGCACTACTTCAGTGGTTCCTGGCACTGTCCTTTTGAGATGTACTTCCCACATAATTTTGAATGGTCACTAAATGAACTGTTGTAAGTTGAGAACTACCTGTAATGGTTGATATAAAATTTGGGCAAAACTAATGGTGGAATCCCACTTAAGCCCTTCAGGTCTGCTTACTAATGACATGTGTGCAACTTGTTGGAAATGGCTCCCTCCTCTCATACTGTGTGTAGCACTGAGTTCCCAATGGTTAAAAGTTGGGGTTAGGGAATTTTGGAGATCTAACATGCTGTGCCCATTCTCCTGGACATTTGCCCCCAAGTGCTGTCCTGACAATACCAGTGCTCATCATAGTTTGGCAGGGAAAGTAGCCCATTTACTTCTGGAAGGGAACTAAAACAAACTAACTTCCATCATGCTACCAGTCAAAGCAATCTCAGAAGATACAGTCAAACAATCTACTCCTTAATTATTAAAATATACTGTAATTCCTGGAGACAGGGAAAAAAACCTCTTAAATTTCAAATGCTGGATATTGAAAAGTAATGCAAGAGAAAAGACAGAACGACCACAGAGGTACAGCAGCCAAAAAATATAAAAGTGAGACAGAGAAGTAATAAACCTTTTCCAGCCAAATGCCACCTGCCTTGCAGATTATCCCTTCTGCAATTAAGTAAGTCACTTGCTAGTCCCAAGTAAAAAAAAACCAACACTGAAATTACAGAAAAATAGCCACCCATATGTTTAGGGAAAGATCCTGGGAAAAACACTACAAAGCAGTGTTTTGGCAGTTAGTTGCATTGATTTTCTTGAGAAAAATCTGAAGGAGAAATTAATTTTCCATACATTCTGGGAACATGCTCCTCAGCACACCCTTATGTGGGTATGTGCCACTGACCTAGCCTTCCCAGAAGTGCGAACCTGGTGGTTTGCATAAATCTTGTTGCAAGAAAAAAGCAAGGAGGTTTTGCTTAACATGCTTCACAAACAAGCACACATACAAACAAACAAATAAACATATCATTTCTCTATAATCCTTGTTGGTCACCAAAATACATTAACCCAGATTGTGTAAGGACTAAGCAGACACAAATGCCCAAGATGTTCTACTTGGAATAATATCCTTGTGGCTCAACCGTGGGTATGAATTCAATTAATTTGCCTGGTTCATGATTCAATTTACTGAAAATTCCAGAGCTGGGTTAATTTGGTAACTGGATTAAAGGTATGTGAATAAAGCCACTAAGGGGCACAGCTTCTCTTGTAATTTTTCTTTTATTCAGTGAATCATAAGATACAAAAGGGCCACACAGAACATCTGGTGACTGTTACAGCTACCCATTTATTTTTTTTCTTAGCAATTTGTATGAAAGATGCACCACATCTGGTGCCCCAAACCAATTCTGGATAATTTCAACCAAGAAAAAGGACCAGCTTCATCCATATTTGATTTGCTGGCCCTCTTCCCATTTGCTGCATTATTTTCTGCTGCTTCCACTGGACATTTTCAGAGTTTCATCTGGCTGTATCTTTTCTATTTTTGAGGATGCACAACCAAAAGTCTCCCTTGTTGTTCCTCAGAGTCCTGCATCATTCCTGCATCATGCATTCCTGCATCATACAACTGCACTTTCATTGTCTGTAGAGATTCTCAGTCATCCTGGTCATGGTTGTCCCAAATGTGCTTTTTCAAGAGGCAACTGGACTTGGGTTTTTCTTTTGAAGGTGTTTCGCTTCTCATCCAAGAAGCTTCTTCAACTCCGACAGGATGGTGGGGAATGGAAGGATTTATACTCCTTGCAGACAGCTGGTAATATGCAACCTTTTAGAGGATCGTTGAAGCACTTGGGAGGTTTACTTGTTCCCTCAGAGTCACCTGAGTCGTGCTCCTGATTCCTGTAGTCTGCAATTTTTCCTCTGGAAATAGACTACAGAACCCAGGACCACAACTCAGGTGACGCCGAGGACAAAGATAAGTCTCCAAGTGCTTCAATGACCCTTTGGGTAAAGGTAAAGGCTCCCCTCACACATATGTGCTATTTGTTCCTGACTCCAGGGGCCGGTGCTCATCTCTGTTTCAAAGCTGAAAAGCTAGGGTTTTTGAAGAGCTGAGGTGGTGCAGTGGTTAGGGTGCAGTACTGCAGGCCACTTCAGCTGACTGTTATCTGCAGTTCAGCGTTTCAAATTTCACCGGCTCAAGGTTGACTCAGCCTTCCATCCTTCCGAGGTGGGTGAAATGAGGACCCAGACTGTGGGGGCAATATGCTGACTCTGTAAACCGCGTAGAGAGGGCTGAAAGCCCTATGAAGCGGTATATAAGTCTAACTGCTATTGCTATTGCTATAGGGCTGTCCATAGACGTCTCCGTGGTCTTGTGGCTGGCATGATTACCGTAAATGCCGAAGGCGCATGTAGCGCTGTTACCTTCCCGCCAAAGATGGTTCCTATTTTTCTACTTGCATCTTTATGTGCTTTCAAACTGCTAGGTTGGCAGAAGCTGGGACAAGTAACGGGAACTCACTCTGTTACGCGGCTCTAGGGATTTGAATTGCCAAACTGCCAACCTTTCTCATCAACAAGCTCAGCGGCCCTTTTAAAGGATAACCCTCTAAAATATTGTTTCTCAACCTTGGCGACTTTAAGTCCTGTGGACTTCAACTCCCAGAATCCCCCAGCCAGCACAGCTGGCTGGAGAATTCTGGGGATTGAAGTCCACAGGACTTAAAGTCGCCATAGTTGAGAAACACTGCTCTAAAAGGATGCAAACTACCAGATGTCTGCTGTCTGCAAGGAGTATAAATCCTGGCAGAGCTGAAAAAGCTTCTTGGATGAGAAGCAAAAAGTCTTCAAAGAAAAAACAAGAAAGTGCAGTTGCCTTCAGAAAAAGCTCTTTCGGTGCCCTTTCATTGGATTTAAGGGCAATGACCCATGTGACTGTCAGTGGAGGACAGTGGTAGCATGGGGTTTATTGATTCTGGCTTTGGCTGTTGCAGGGGCCAGGATCCTTAGACCAATTTCAATTAGCCCTGGGACAGATCTTTCCGCCCTTCTTGGTCATCAGGTTAGGAATGGATGTGTTGCCACTCGTGTTAGTATAATCAGTGCTTACAGTCCTCGAAAAGAATGGACTTGTGGAGTTAAGTCTCATAACTCCTCCTATGCCTTCTAGCCAGATTATTTTTGAATGTGGGTTTAGCGGTTTTGCAGAGATTCCAAAAAGCATCTGGAGATGTCCCTCCCTCTTCATCCTTCCTTCATCCCACTCCAGTCAGCATGTTTTGCCATCTTTGCCAAACCCACCGCTCTGTGCAAAGTGTCTAAATATGCCCCACCCACATTGAGGGAGAGCATTTATGGTTGCTTTTCCTATCACTCGGCATATGCTCAGTGCACCTAGAAATGGAGAAGGCACCATAGAGTTCCCCCCCTCCCCAGCTGCCATGTTCTTAAACCTCTCACTGCCCCACTCAGCTTTAATCAATGTGCTTGCAATTGTCCTTATCTGCTGTGTTCAGCTTTAATTTGCATTTTGTTTTTTTTTAAAAATCATTGGTATGGAGAGTGACCAAAGTTTCAAAGTTTGCTTGAAGGTATCATCAGGTATCACATTTGTTTCGACCCATGCCATGAGAGCTTTGCGCCCGTCCAGTAGAAGCACAGTGTCCTGTCTCAAGCCAGGCACCCAGAGATGGAACCCTAACCAAGAAGAGAAGCGACCTCTACGGAGAAATTTCCTAATGGTGAGAACAATCAACCAGTGGAATAGCTTGCCTTCAGAAGTTGTGGGTGCCCCCATCCCTGGAGGCTCTCAAGAAGAGACTGGACAGTCGTTTGTCTGAAATGGTAGAGACTTTCCTGCTTGAGCAGGTGTTGGGACTAGATGACCTCCAAGGTCCCTTCCAACTCTTGTTATTCTATGTTCTAAACCACAGAGGTGGTTGCAAACTTCTCAGGAAAGTTTGCAAAGCGAATAAACAAGCGGCAAAGGAAATGTGAGTGCAAACGCGCGCGCCCGCGCATACACACACACACACACACACACACACGCACGCACGCACGCACGCACACACACACACACACGAGAAACCAGGTCCCCCAATGTCCAGCAAACGCGCCTTGAGAGAGTTGTCAAATCCAAAACAGAAGGAACCAGAGTGGTCAAGCGAGGTTCCAAGGGTCTAAACGTTGCAGCAGAGTTATCAGCCGGTTCAAATCCAGAGTCGCGGTCACGAGGCTTTAAGTCGGGAAGCCAAGGCGCGCGGAGTCCGGATAAACGGATAAATTGCTGCTAACTGGCGCTCGCTGCTTTTCTTAATAGGAAGCAGTTCTCATGCCCCTCATTTGGAAGTGCGAGATTCCCTTCCTGCGAGGAGCCTCGCAGAGCGTCCTCGCTCCGCTCTGCTGTCCGCAAGGCGAGCTTTTGCACCGGGAGTGGCTGCTCAGACTCCGCATCTTCCGAGACCCGGTGGGGCGGCTGTGTTTCCTCGTTACCGGCGATCCAGCCGCCTCTGCTTGCAGCTCCTCAGGCAGCGGTTCATCGGAACTGTTTGCGGATTGTCGGACTTCTCATCAGAGTCCAAACTGGCCGTGACGCACAGCTGTCCGGGTCTGGCTAGCGTTCAGCTCATCCGTTTCCTCATATAAGGGATATTTAAGCTTTTTCTTTATTATTTCTTTGACTGATTTTTTGGTGCTATTTCTTTTAAAGTTCGCATTTAATATAGATGTGGGATCTGGCCTGGGGGAATGGCCTGGAAAAAAAATATATCTGGATTGTTCATCTCTTATTTCACCTTCAGCACTTATTGGGTCTTCATGTCTTGTCAACTAAGCCAGTGTTTCCCAACCTTGGCAACTTGAAGATGTCCGGACTTCAACTCCCAGAATCCCCCAGCCAGCATTCGCTGGCTGGGGAATTCTGGGAGTTGAAGTCCGGACATCTTCAAGTTGCCAAGGTTGGGAAACACTGAACTAAGCAATGGAAGGGCACTGTTGGGCTTTGCGTAGGCATCAGTTGGCCTTAATTTGACCCTGAGTAATATGATGCTTAAGAGACCATTTAGTGTAGTGGTTTAAGATTCTGGACTAGAAACCACTAGATACTCTGAGTTCTCGTCTTGCCTTAGATACAAAGTCGTCTGGAGGACCTTGGGCCGGTCACTCTCTCTCTGCCCCAGGGAGAAGGCAAGGGGAAGCCACTTCCAGAAAAATCTTGCCTTGCAGTGACTTATCTAGCCATTTGCCAGAAGTCAACTTTGAGTCGTAGGTGCGTGTGTGTGTGTGCGTGCGCGTGCGTGCGTGCAAGCAGATAAAGACAATGCTTGGTGGGAGAAAAAGGAAGCTGGGAAATCCACTGATCCCTTTTGGTAACTTGGCCCACAAGAAATAAACACAGATAGCCTTCTTTACCAGCCTTATTGTGGCAGGATAGAAGTTGGCAATGAGCACATTGCAATTTCCACATCGAGGAGTGGAGGGCAGCACTTTGACCTGACCATCTGTAAAAGCCATGAGATGGTGTTTCCATTTTATGGATAGATATTTACAGGGAAAGTTAATCTTCATTCCAGATTTAAAAAAAAACACGAAAGCATTCTAAGCTCAGAGCACCCTTCGTTTTGCAACTTGAAGCAGTTCATAACCCTTTTACCTAACTCTACAACTAATTAGCTCAAGCTTTCTGAATTTCAGCACTATAATGTGGGAGAGAGTAATGTTGTTATCATTAGTGTTTAAAACAAATGAATTTTGAAATTTATGAGTCATGCAATGATCTATTACAGACTCATAAATGCCTTCTTAATTCCAACCCTAATTTATGTGCAACACTTAGCATGTTTCTGATTTTCCCCCTTCCTAAATGTACTCAGCGGTTTAGTTTTTCTTCATATGAACTTCCTTTTTTTCTTTTTGGTTGGTTTTGTTGCCCTCTGGAGAACTTTCCCAGACATACATAACTCCATTCATTCCAATGCTATGATGTTGTCAACTTCAGTCATAGAATGAAAATACCAAGAAGATTTTGTTTTTTAAAAAAGGACTTGATTGTGATTATATAACAAGTATAACTCATTGCTAGGATTGATGCAATTTTTTTTCCTCTATAAGCACTTAAGAATTTAAATTTTCATAAGATTTAAAGATTTTGGAGAAGAGGGGAAGAGAAGAGAGAAAGGGAGAAGAGAAAAGGGAGAAGGGAAAAAGGGGGAAGGGAGAACGCGGGAAGGGAGAGGAAGAAGGGAGAAAGAGAGAAGGGAAAAGGGAGAAGGGAGAAAGGAGGGAGAAGGGAAAAAGAGAGAATAGAGAAAGGGAGAAGGAAGAAAGGAAATGAGAAAGGAAGAAGGGAAAAAGGGAGAAAGGGAGAAAGAGAAGGGAGAAAGAGAGAAGGGAAAATGGAGAAGGGAGAAAGGAAATGAGAAAGGGAGAAGGGAGAAAAGGAGAAGGGAAAAAGGGGGAAGGGAGAACGCGGGAAGGGAGAGGAAGAAGGGAGAAAGAGAGAAGGGAAAAGGGAGAAGGGAGAAAGGAGGGAGAAGGGAAAAAGAGAGAATAGAGAAAGGGAGAAGGAAGAAAGGAAATGAGAAAGGAAGAAGGGAAAAAGGGAGAAAGGGAGAAAGAGAAGGGAGAAAGAGAGAAGGGAAAATGGAGAAGGGAGAAAGGAAATGAGAAAGGGAGAAGGGAGAAAAGGAGAAGGGAAAAAGGAGGGAGAAGGGAGAAAGGGAGAATAGAGAAAGGGAGAAGGAAGAAAGGAAATGAGAAAGGAAGAAGGGGAAAAGGGAGAAAGGGAGAAGGGAGAAAGAGAAGGGAGAAAGAGAGAAGGAAAAATGGAGAAGGGAGAAAGGAAATGAGAAAGGGAGAAGGGAGAAAAGGAGAAGGGAAAAAGGAGGGAGAAGGAAGAAAGAGAGAATAGAGAAAGGGAGAAGGGAGAAAGGAAATGAGAAAGGAAGAAGGGAGAAAGGGAGAAGGGAGAGGGAGAAGGGAGAGGGAGAAAGAGAGAATAGAGAAAGGGAGAAGGCAAAAAGGGACAAGGTAGAAAGTGAGAAGGGAGAAGGGAGAAAGGGAGAATAGAGAAAGGGAGAAGGAAGAAAGGAAATGAGAAAGGAAGAAGGGAAAAAGGGAGAAAGGGAGAAGGGAGAAAGAGAAGGGAGAAAGAGAGAAGGAAAAATGGAGAAGGGAGAAAGGAAATGAGAAAGGGAGAAGGGAGAAAAGGAGAAGGGAAAAAGGAGGGAGAAGGAAGAAAGAGAGAATAGAGAAAGGGAGAAGGGAGAAAGGAAATGAGAAAGGAAGAAGGGAGAAAGGGAGAAGGGAGAAAGGAAGAAGGGAGAAAGGGAGAGGGAGAAGGGAGAGGGAGAAAGAGAGAATAGAGAAAGGGAGAAGGCAAAAAGGGACAAGGTAGAAAGTGAGAAGGTAGAAGGGAGAAAGGGAGAATAGAGAAAGGGAGAAGGGAGAAGGGAGGAAGAAGAAAGGGAAGAGGGAGAGGAGAGGATACTATGCCCGAAGTCTCAAAGAAATACTTGGCTGGCTCCAGACGTGCACGAGACGGTGAAAGCCCTTCAATTGCCCGCCTCTGATTGGACGGGTGACGCATCGCGGGGGCGGGGCCCTGACTGACAGCCGACTCAGCCTTGCTCTGAGATAAATACAGGTGGTCCAAGATGCCGCGGCGACACAGCTTCCCGACGCTCTCGCCGGCTTCAGACTTCCCCGCGCAAAGATGTCTCAGACGCTCAAGCTGGCCACGAAGGCATCCTTGCTCGCCAAGCTCTTTCCGGAGCTGTGGGGGGAATCTCTCCTCGGGGCGCGATCGAAAGTTATTAAAAGCCACAAGACTCTGGAGGAGATGCCGGGACCCAGCGCTCTCAGCTTCTTCTCCGACCTTTTCTGCAAAAGAGGGCTCTCGCGACTGCATGAACTCCAGGTAAGAGCCGCCTTGAGATGACTGACTGACTGACAGACAGACAGGCAGGCAGACACCATCCCTACACCCTCATCACCAACTTGATAATCGCTTTCTCTCTCTCCCGCCCTCCCTCTCCACCTTTAAGGCTTGAAACTAATGAGTCTTTTCCTTAATGCTTCTCCCCATCAAAAAAATTAAAAAAAAATTAATTAATTAATCCCAAAATCCTTTTTCTTGCGAGGGCTTATGTAAAACCAATAAACCACATAGCCTAAAAAAAAACTTGATCCTACGGACACTTCCCCATTTTAATATCAATCCAAGATACTTGATAAGGTAAAAAATTAGCAATCAAAATATTGAAATAAGAAAAAAAGGGATTAGCAATCAAAAGATGTGTGGCATTCTAGGCTTTCCTTTGCAAGGTGTGGTGTGTCTATGTGCGTAAAGAAATGTTTTGTGTGTGTGTGTTTTAAAGAAAGGTTAACAGATGGGAGATAACCAAGGCTGACTCTCCTGTAAACTGTCTGTAAATGAAGCAAGTTGCACCATCCAAACCTCATCTAAGAGCTCTTTTTTTAAAATTACAGTTCCTTCCTTTTTTTAGAAGGGGACGATGGGCAGCAGGCATAGAGCACCTTTGGGGAACAGAAGTAATATACAATAATATACAATACGATGAATTCTGTTTTCTTCTCCCCAGTTGTTTATCCAGGGGTGTCTCCAAGGGCCAACTATTTGGAGGCAGCCAAGTATTTCTTTACTGTGTCAAAAAAATAAAGGATGCTTGGAAGAAGGGTGGGGGCTCCAGAAAAGAAAAAAATGGCAACAGCCATTGGATGAGCAAACTTCTTCTGAATGTATGGCTCTTGACCCATGATTTCCCAAATTGCCCTTTGAATCTTTCATTCTTGGGTTGCTGTTTTTTTTTTTACTTCATGGATGGTGCCTTGATTATTTCTTTTTTTAAGCTTCTGCCCAGAATTCCAATTATCCAAATGACTTATTGTATGAATTGTGGTGAAGAGATTGACCCTTGGCATCCTTAAAGCAGTGTAGAAATGAACCCTCCAAGTTAAGGACATGGCATAAAATCACTCCTCATAACCAATATTGAGCAATTCTGCAAACTTTGCTTAAAAATCTCTGTTGCTCCCCAGGAATCAATGGGAGAGGAGTTCCTCATTTAATGACAATTCAGTAGAGCTAGGGCAAGAAGGACATTAAAACATCCCTGAGCCCAACTATCCCTGGTTTGTGATGGCATATTTATAAAACGGCAGCAGGTATCCTACAAGGTGCAAACGTTGTATTGTCAAGATCCTCATTTGCATTTATGGAAACCTTGCAGTACGCACTTCTTGTCTCCAACCAAGAGGCTATTTCAGGAATGTCAGTACAGCCTATTCTTTCCTAGCTTGCTTGTCTACTGTGCTCTGTTATATAGGTGGCAGCTTTCCTTGAAAAGCCTAAGGCAATGAGATGAGCAACACCATTTTGACCTTGTGGCCATCTATGGCATTAAACTGTAGTTGCGTGTGCATGAGACACGTTGCACAATTTTAAAATCACTGATAGTTCTTTGAGGTGTATATGGATGAGAGTGCCCTAGCCCATTCTTGTTTTAACATAACATGTTCAATGAGTATGTTCAATAATTGTCTCAATAAGACGGTGTTTTATTATAATTATGGAGATTATCTTTTCTGCATGATCTAAAAAAGAGAATGTTTTATTTTACTTCCAAAATCTCTTTGCCTTTCATCATTTCTTGTGTTTCCTATAGCTTTAGCACAATGGACATGAATATATATATATATATATATATATATATATATATATATGTGTGTATATGTGTATATGTGTATATGTGTATATGTGTATATGTGTATATGTGTATATGTGTATATGTGTATATGTGTATAGGTGTATATGTGTATAGGTGTATAGGTGTATAGGTGTATAGGTGTATAGGTGTATAGGTGTATAGGTGTATAGGTGTATAGGTGTATAGGTGTATAGGTGTATAGGTATAGGTATAGGTATAGGTATAGGTATAGGTATAGGTATAGGTATAGGTATAGGTATAGGTATAGGTATAGGTATATTATTTATATTTATATTATTTATATTTATATTTATATTTATATTTATATTTATATTTATATTTATATTTATATTTATATTTATATTTATATTTATATTTATATTTATATTTATATTTATATTTATATTTATATTTATATTTATATTTATATTTATATTTATATTTATATTTATATTTATATTTATATTTATATTTATATTTATATTTATATTTATATTTATATTTATATTTATATTTATATTTATATTTATATTTATATTTATATTTATATTTATATTTATTTATATTTATTTATATATTTATATTTATATTTATATTTATATATATTTATATATATTTATATTTATTTATATTATTTATATTTATATTTATATTTTTAATTGAAGTGTCCTTGGTACTGAGGGGATTTGGTTGTTTTCTTGCTGACTTTTTTATTGCCTTTATTTACATTTGCAATGATCCTATTATATAAAATATTTTCCTATTGTAATCCAATTCTTCCTTCCAAAGATATCTGACAACTCTGACCGAGCTATATTAATGAAACAGAGTAGTGCAAGCTATTACCTTACATTGTCAAAATAGTTTTGTAGGTTTAGCAGTACATCATTAGATAGGAAGAGAAAATTATTCAAAATGCTTATCTTGTGAAATGCCCTTGCTGGCATATCACTGTCCTGATTATCTCTGGAAAGAATCTGAAGGGTGAAGAGCAGACAATTTTGGAATACCATATCAGTGTTAAATTTGTTGAATGCTATATTGGTAGTCAAATGTCAATTATTTTCATAAAGGTAAAAAAAAAAAACCCATAAAGGTTTTAGGGTGGGTGAGGCTGTTTGATTTATGCACCACTGCTGTCTTTGGATAGTGTGGGCAGCATTGAGATTAAATAGATATCCTCTCTTTGCATGTGTACCCTCTAAGAACGATTGTATATATCAGGGGTGTCAAACTCACAGCCCACAGGCCGGATGCGTTACGTGCTGGCCATCCCTATCTCCGTTTTAGGGGGGAAAGTGACGATACATCACATGATGATGTGACGACGTGAGCTTGACACCCCTAGTATATATGCATTGTTGTGATGCTTTTTTGCTATTTAATTATTGTTGATATACTATTGTATTTTCCAAAGAAGGGAAAGCAAATGAACCATTTGCGGATGCTTAACTTAAGAACTCAGTTTGGTTTTACTTAAGAGTTTTTTCACTTTTCTACTTTATCAAAGAGACACAGAACCATAAGGAGTAAGCAACTTAACAGAAAATGAGAGTAAATAATGAAAGCTATTCAAGAGTCTGAAGAACACTCTAGTCCAGTGTTTCTCAACCTTGGCAACTTGAAGATGTCTGGACTTCAACTCCCAGAATTCCCCAGCCAGCATTTGCTGGCTGGGGAATTCTGGGAGTTGAAGTCCGTACATCTTCAAGTTGCCAAGGTTGAGAAACACTGCTCTAGTCTAACCAAATGAATGAAAAGCACAATCCTACACATGTTTAGAGAGCCAACAATCCTTTTGTCCCACTTTTAAGAGTCTACATCGCAGGAAATCAATCCAAAGAGGGCTAAGCCTATTTTTCAGTCCTATTGATTGCAGTAGTAAAAATCAACTACTTAGTTTTGTCGTGTAATCTTCAGGACTAAAATTGTCCTTTCTTGTTCAATAAGCCACTGTCCTTGCACTGGCAATTTCTAAGTGCTTCTTTAGCTATTCAATCCGAGTTAATCCCTTTCACATATATGAAGGAGCTTGCATTATAGAGTTCCTAGATCCTAAGATGTATCAACGTATTTGGGTATTCATTTTGGGCATCAGATGCTTATCCTTTTTGACATGTAGTTTACCAGTAAGGGAGAAAAATTCTGCAATCATTTTTCCCCTCAGCAAGAAAATGTAATTATTGAGAAACTTGACACGTGGAACATATCTTCCATGGGTTCAGTATATTTCTACCTGGAGTGGACTGGATTTGAGATTAACAACTTCTCTATATATTTTTCTTATTTAGCAATCCTTCCAGTAATTATACAGAATTTGGGGTTAATCGAAGAAAAGAGATTGGGAGGTGGGGAGGATGTAATTGTGTTTCCTGACTGGATCTTCTTCCCTGAGTGGATCATTATGGGATGTCTCACAAGCTTCTCTCCTGCTCTGCTCCTAGATCGAAGGCAAGGCTAAATATGGGCCAGTTTGGAAGGCGAGTTTTGGGCCCATCCTCACAGTCCATGTTGCTGACCCCAGTCTGATTGAACAGGTGCTAAGACAGGAAGGCAAGCATCCCATTCGCTCCGACCTCTCCTCCTGGAAGGATTATCGAGTGTGCCGAGGCCATGCATATGGGCTGCTCACAGCGTAAGTATTCTCTGCCTTTTGTTCTCCAGGCAGGCTGGCAGGAGTTCATATTGCAGTAGAGTTCCCCTGAAAGCTGTCCTTGCAGAGGTTATTCCATTCTCATCATTTCCCACCCGGCAAATCATTCCATGCATTGATTAGCTATGGAGTAGCTCCCTCTAGTGATTTCCCGGAGACTTTCAAGAAGGTTTTATGCATGTGAAGATGCGGCTCTGATGGCCATTTAGGCAGCAATTTTAAAAGCCTGTTGACATTCATCCCTTCGTTTTATATAAGGAGTTTCTGCTCTTGAGATAGATAATTATCAGAACTAGAAAATAAAGAATCAAAGCCCAATATAATACCATTAAAACTTTGATCCATGCAACTTATAAATCCTGGCCTGAAAGGGGGAAGAAGCAAAAAGTTGGGGAAATTCTTGACTCTCTAAATTTAGCAAGTTGAGAGGACTGCAGGAATTTAGAAGGCACAAGATAGGACAGGAGAAGCCTCACCATTAGGTCAAGTGAATCAGTTACTTCAGGCAGCCAAAACAGGTGAGGTGGGTGCGGGACCCAGAGAGCTAAAGTATAGAGTTGTGTGTAGTTGCCCTGAACCATGTTAACTATCTGCTGCCCTCCATTCCAGTGATGTGCGCTGTCTTTCAATCAGTGCCCAAGTAAGATCTGACTGCCAGTTTGCTTGGGTTTTGGGTGGGGATGGAGAGGGCTGCCATCTTGCCTCTCTCATGAGGTAAAAATATTATCTTAAAAAAAATCCTGTTCCCAAACAATGTGGAGATAACACAGTATCATCTGTTCCCATGACACAAAAACACATCTTAAGACACCGGAGACTGCAGACAGTTGTGTAATTTACCACTACTACCTACACATCCTCACAAAACATATGTGTAGGTGGTAGTGGTAATTTACACAATTGACTACAGCCTCCGGTGTCTTAAGATATGTTTTCATGTCATGGGATAAGATGTTTCCTGCCCTCTAGATTTCTCATGCAAAATCAGCAGAATTAGGCAGTAATGGAAACTTTAGAGCAAAGACCTCAGATGTCCTACATGAAGGATTTCACAGTTGGGTTATGTAATGGGAGGGACCCGCCTTATTTATCAATTTTTATGTGTTACTGGGGTTTATATGCCACTCTAACCCATGGACCCTCCAAAGCTACAGCACACAACATCTCTCTCTTCATTGGCCAGACTGGCTGAAGCTGTTGGCCACCAACTTTTAGTCATAGCTTGCCTACTTCAAATGTTAAGCTGATATCCTTCTTTTTACTTCTGGCATCTCACCTTTGTGGCTGGGGAAAGGAAGCTAAAATCCTTAGTCACAGGCCAAGCTTTCTGCCCTATTCTGAGGGCACGAATGGAGACAGTTTTAAACGATAATTACTGGCCCTTCCCTGCCTCAGGGTGTCTTAGCACATCCTCTCGGTGAAGCATCTGCTTCATTTTGTGTTTCTTCCTTTGGAGTTGATCTGGGGAAGACAAGAGAGAAGATGTCCCCCATGTTTTCTGGAAATGCCTTACGTGAGAACAGCAGGATCTTGCTGAGGCTTCGGCAAGCCTACAGGCTGGGAAGTGAGAAATCACTTTGAGGGCCTCACTAAGCCATAGATGACTCAGGCTCCCTCAGTAGGGGTTCTCCCATCTGCTTGGCTGGTGGCTTCCACAGCCTGGACAAATGCAGGATGTGAGTAACAAGAAAAGAAAATGTAACCAAGAGATAAGCACTCAATCCTTTTGGAGGGGCTGCGGATGGTTTGTTTCCAGATTATTAGTGGACTACCTATCCCAGTGTGGCGTAATGGTTAAGGCATCAGGGCTAGAAACCAGGAAACTGTTCTAATCTTTCCTGGGGCATAAAGCCAGCTGGGTAACCTTGGCCCATCACTTTCCCTCAGCCCTAGGAATAATGCAATGGTAAACCACTATTGAAAAACCTTGCCAGGAAATCTGCAGGGGCTTGTCCAATCAGAATCAGACATAATTGAGTGTGGAGGGAAAAAGAAAGTCTCTTTTAAGAGGTTGGAGGTGTAGGTCCACCAACTGATACTCTTTGGAAAAGTGGGGGATGTTCTTATTTATTTCTAGTTTTGTCTCTGTAGAGCTTTGGGCTTCCCTTCTATCCAGCAGACTAACAGAGGCTTTTTTTCTACCATGCAGGGAAGGTGAGGAGTGGCAGCAAATTCGCAGCATCCTAGGAAAACACATGCTGAAGCCCAAGGAGGTGGAATCTTACACCGGCATCCTGAACGAGGTGGTCAGTGATCTGATCGGCCGGCTGCAGCACCAGAGAAACCGCCACGAGCGACACGTGGTCAAGAATGTGGCCGATGAATTCTACAAGTTTGGATTAGAAGGTATCTTACTGCTACACCCATTTTATAAAATTGCCCTACAACATTCCATCTGTATCCAAGTAGGGAAATCTAGGATAACGGTAAAATGTAGTGTAATGGGTATAATGGAGCCGGGCTGAGTTCATCTGAGATAAACTACAATTAGTCCTCAACTTAGAACCCTTTGTTTAGCGACAGTTTGAAGTTGTAATAGCACTGGGAAAAAAAAACAGCTTACGACTGGTCCTCACACTTAACAACTGTTGCAGCATCCCACAGTCATGTGAGCTACACTTGGGAACTGGCACAAAGGTTGCACTGTCCCAGGTCACATGATTGCCAGAGTCATTTTGATATGAGATGGACAGCAAAAAAGAAAAAAATGTAAACCTTCCCACCCAGCTTCTCACAAGCAAAGTCAAGTGGGGGGAAAGCCAGATTTGCTTAATGACTGCATGATTCAATAAGTGAATCTGTGGCAAAAAAGTCATAAAATCAGGCATGACTCAACCACCCTGCTTAGCAACAGAAATTCTGGTCCCAACTGTGATCGTAAGTCGAGGACTACCTATACACTATTATTATAGCCTTGATGATACAAGCACATGTGAATATCTAATTTATACTTTTCTCCCCATAAGTTCTTTCTTGACTCCTTCAGTACGATTATACCATCCCTTAAGATGTCCTCAATAATTTCCAGGTTTCTTGTAAACCAGGGTTTTAGGCATTTAAAAAATGGCAACTTATGTTGAATTCTGCAAAGTGAAAAGCTCTAACTTCAATATTTAAATTTAATTCTTCCATTACAATTTTAAAACCCTGATAGTTGCAGAGAAGGACTTGAAAGTATGTTGCCAGTGCTTGTTAAAAAACGAAACAAATCTCAGATACTAAGGCAGTGTTTCTCAACCTTGGCGACTTTAAGTCCTGTGGACTTCAACTCTCAGAATTCCCCAGCCAGCTTTGCTGGCTGGGGGATTCTGGGGGTTGAAGTCCACAGGACTTAAAGTTGCCAAGGTTGAGAAACACTGTACTAAGGAATGAGGTTTGATGGATAAAGTTTCTGCTGTCATGATTGAAGTGACCATTCATTTAATTCCCTTCCCTAGGTATTTCTTCGGTCCTCTTTGAATCCCGCATTGGCTGCCTGGAACCCAAAGTTCCAGAAGAAACAGAGAAGTTCATTAGCTCCATCAATACCATGTTCGTCATGACTCTGCTCACGATGGCCATGCCCAAATTTTTGCACCAAATCTTTCCTAAGCCGTGGCAGAAGTTCTGTGAATCTTGGGATTATATGTTTGAGTTTGGTGAGTGTTTGTGCCACTAAAGTTTCCTACTTTAAGTAATTTTAAACTAATCTTCGATTGGTAGCTGCCCAGAATTGGCAGAAAGATGGGTGACTGTATAAATGTTATAAGGAGAAAGAGCTGATAGATGATAAATACGTAGATAAATAGATGATAGATAGAGAGATAGATTAGAGATAGAGAGGTATAGATTTCTGCTTTGATGTGATTATATATATTGCCCTTGTTATTATTTATTATAAAAAATGTTTTCTAAGGACCGGAAATGTGCTATTTCTCATTTCATTTGCTGTTACAATTTTTTTTTCCTCCTTTCTTCTAAGAGAGAGATTAGTCAGAAATTTCCCCAAATGCTAAGTCTAGATAGCAATACTTTGAGGATTTGCTTGAAGGATATTGTGTAAATACCTAAAACAGATAGATACCTATTGCTGACATGTTATAGAGAGTCAGGGCCTATTTAAAAGGGGATATGCTCCTGTTTGCCTAAGGTCATATTAAAACATATTCAAGCTTGGTTTGAAATAAGAAACATTCAGACATGATATTGTTAAATATTTATTGGATGGCTCCAACAGGGAGACAAAGAATAATCTTTTGGCCATTTCTTTTCCAGCCAAAGGACACATTGATAAGCGGATGGCTGAAGTTTCAGAAAGAATCACCCAGGGGGAGAAAGTCGAAGGAAAATACCTCACTTATTATTTGGCACAAGAAAAACTGTCCATGAAATCCATCTATGGAAATGTGACTGAGCTTCTGCTGGCTGGTGTGGACACGGTAAGCATTTGAGGATGCTGTAAAATTGAATATTTTCTGTACTCACAAGTGTTATTTCTTTCTACCTTTGGAAGCCACGTCCAATCCAATTTCAGCTGAAATTAGTTCATATGAGGGTGGGGGGATGGATAGATGTTGGGGATAAGAGGTTAGATGGATGATGTCATCTTCTTAACGTGGAGTCAATTGTTCTGTGGACCGCGATAACCTTTTCTTGAATAAATAGTCAAAAGGACCGTATTCCTTCCCTTCTGTAGATGTTCTTTAGAGGAGGACAAGGATGCAGGTGTAATGGGATTTTGCTTGAACCTGAAATTTATTTTCTTACTTGAAGCAAGGACATCTTTCCCCAATCAGAAACCCTCCAGTTGTGTTAGATTATGTTTCCGGTCATTTCCAGTTAGGGATAGACTGTCAGGGTTCCAAATAGCATCCAAAAGTAGGATGCAGGCCTGACATGGACGTAGTCCAGCATATGCACAAGGGATTTGAAGAAGCCCTGCATTAAAATATATAAAGTTGATGACGCTTAGCTTTAAAAAAAAATGCTGTAAATAATTGTCTGCACTGTGGACTCTTCAGCTCTGTTTAGAATGTGGTTCGCAATATTATCTGATCCACTCCAGATCTGGTATAATCTGATGAAAGGGCATGGATTCCATCCATGATTCTTAGCTTTTGTTCTTTGGCTGAACGAAAGAAGAATGCCCTAGACAGCTAGCAGAAAAACAGTACCTACAACTTGGCAACAACGCTTCCAGCCTCGTAGGGGCTGATTATTCCCTGCACTGCTTAAACTAGTTCTGAATCCATCTCTCTCTCTGTCCCTGCAGATCTCAAGCACTTTGTCCTGGAGTTTGTATGAGTTGTCCCGTCACCCTCAGATACAAGCAGCCGTCCATGAGGAAATTATCGCTGTGATGCAAGACAACCTCATTCCAAGCGCTGCTGATGTAGCTCAGATGCCTCTGTTGAAAGCAGTGGTGAAGGAGGTCCTGAGGTGAGTCTTATTTCGGGAGCAGATAGGAAGCTGATACGCGGAAGGTAGAAACATAGAAACGTCTTATGTTGATCTTGCAAGGGGAAGCTTAAAAGATGGTCAGGTTTCTTCTTGTCTGAAAGCCTGCCAGGGGGATTTTCAGGGCAGAAGCTGAATGGTAGCAGTTCAAGGTCACCTGTCTTAAGTTCAGCCTTCTATTCTTGTCTGTCTTTGGCATTCAGAGATGCTAAGTTTTATCATCCATGACTTATTTGTCCATGTAAAAATCCATTTGAGTATAGGTAGTCCTTGACTTACACTGTTTATGAACCATGGTGGTGCAGTGGTTAGAGTACAGTACTGCAGGCTACTTCTGCTGACTGCCTGCAGTTTGGCAGGTCAAATCTCACCAGGCTCAAGGTTGACTCAGCCTCCCATCCTTCTGAAGTGGGTGAAATGAGGACCCAGATTTTTGGGGACAATATGCTAACTCTGTGAACTGCTTAGAGAGGGCTGTAAAGCACCATGAAGTGGTATATAAGTCTAAGTGCTAAGTTTGCTTGGTGACCATTCAAACTTACGATTGACCAACCACAAGCTACTTATGACTCTGTTTTGAAGTTACAGTGTAATAGCCATGACACACATATCCCCCCATGGTCATGATGTCACATTTCGGACCCTTTACAAAAGGTTCACCTTTATGGCTATTTGCAGAGTCCTGTGTTCACATGACCACAATTTTTGATGGTTTTGGGGATTTACTTCCAGTTTGGGTCAAAAAAATGCCTATTGGGTAAAGTGGGTCATCTTAATGACCATAGTGATCCCTTAACAACCACCACAAAAATGTCATAAAATTGGGTCCAATCACATAGTGACACGCTTAACGACTGAAATGACGTACAACTGTAATTCCTGGTTCAATAACAGTCTTAAGAACAGGACTACCTGTACTAACGTGGATTTTAAAATCTTTGCTTTACTTTTGCATGACTCAGTAGCAATAGCAATAGCACTTAGACTTATATACCGCTTCACAATGCTTTACAGCCTTCTCTAAGCAGTTTATAGAGTTAGCATATTGCCCCCAACAATCTGGGGTCCTCATTTTACCAACTTCGGAAGTCTGAGTCAACCTTGAACTGGTCAGAATCGAACTGCTGGCAGTTGGCAGAATTAGGCTGCAATATTGCATTCTAATCACTGTGCCACCAGGGCTCTTAGTAGGTGCTTAGCTTTCCTGCTTAGATTTTTGCTGTGGAGCATCCATTTGGAGGCAAATTTAGCTCCCTAGTTAGATAACTTTATTTCTATCAATGTGCTTTGCGCTGGGTATCTATAGATCTGGACAGCTGGGCGAGCAGTGAAATCTGTGATTCCTTTAAAATAACTCTTGCTTTTATTTGCTCTTTACAGATTGTACCCAGTGATTCCTGGTAATGCACGTGTCATCTCAGACAGGGACATCCAAGTGGGAGACTATATCATCCCTAAGAAGGTGAGCAAGGGCACAGATGATGCAAATGGAAATGGAAAGAAAGCACAGTGACCATTAGTCTGCAGTATATTGCCACAAGCCATTCATGTGTCATTTGGATACAACAATTAGAAGCAATAGATGAGTTAAGATACGGACCTACCCAAGACAAGGCTGATAATCTAGACACAATGTGATCTCAACCACACATGTTCATCTAGCATTGCAGTTATCAGTTGCCCATGATGTGCTACTGGCACTCTCCTTACCTATCTAATGTGCAACTGATTTTTAACATCAACAAAGTTATAAGTTGTGAAGTCCTTTCCAAGAGGAGAAAATTAAGAACATATAACAGGGGTGTCCAACAGGAGTGGGCAGGTGGGCATGGTCAGTTTGAGGTCATTCATATTGGAGGTGCCTGTGGTGGCCCAACAGCTCTGCCAGCAAGAATGAAGCCCCTCCATTTTCACTGGCAGAGGCACCACAGGCCAGTCCTTCACTGTTTCCAGGGTGGCTCCATGGGCCAGATCTAAGCCCTGGATGGGTTTGACACCCCTGACATATAATAAGTGGGAAGGAAGATTCAAAATCAATACAACTATTCACCAAAGGACACCAGGGAGGTTCAAAACAAGCCTGTTACTCTTTGTCCCCAAGTCTCTGGAAATGTATAAATATATATATACAGGAATTCTTATTAGATGGGAACTCAAGGAAAGGATTCCTGAATGGAAATACTGTCTTAAGGGCAAAATGAAGACAGGGGACCAATGAAGGTTTGGATCAAGAAATGGGAACTAAGATAACACTTCAAGAAGGACAGGGAAGTGAACGTAGAGCAATGAAACAGGTAGACATTCTGAACAGGGTTTTCTGAGTTGCTTTTCTCATGTTGGTTCTTTTTTTTCTCTTCCTCTTTTCTTTAGACCCTGATAACCCTTTGCCATTATGCTACCTCGCGGGATGAGAAGTACTTCTCCGACCCCAACTCATTCCAGCCTGAGCGATGGCTGCACAAGAATGCTTCACACCACCCCTATGCCTCCATTCCCTTTGGCTTTGGCAAACGCAGTTGCATTGGCCGACGTATTGCGGAGCTTGAAGTATATCTGGCGCTAGCTAGGGTACGGTCTACTGATGATGATGATGATGATGATGATGATGATGATGATGATAGCTTGCAAATAAACTCTTGCTCTACAATTGACATGCTTGAAAACTTGGAATTTTGTTTGTTTGTGGGGGAAGGCACAGTGGCAAAACATTGTCATCTTCCTCCCTCCCTTCCCCCTTCCTTCCTTCCTTCCTTCCTTCCTTCCTTCCTTCCTTCCTTCCTTCCTTCCTTCCTTTCTTTCTTTCTTTCTCTTTCTTCCTTTTTTCTTCCTTTCTTCTTTCTTTCTTTCTTTCTTTCTTTCTTTCTTTCTTCTTTCTCCTTATTAGGTTTATATTCCACCCATCTCACTATTGAAGCAACTCTGAGCGGCTATCTTCCATTTTTAAATCTCCCATGTTCCCCCTCAATTATTCCACTTTTTAATCCTTTTTTCTGCAAGAATATCACTAAGAGAAAAAGATGGAATAGTTGCATAAGTATTTTGGATCAGTCAGGTTATTACTGCCCTGTCTGAATGCACTGCCCGCCCCCCATGCAACTGTTAAACTTTGTACTATAATTTGAGAGGACAACATTAAGATTGAGAACTGTCTTACTGAGTTAAAATTAGCCTGGTCTCAAAGAATGCTAAGAGGTTTCTTTCTCTCCCTTTAAAAAAAATAGATCTTGAAGCATTTTGAAGTGAAACCTGAAGAGGAAGGAGAAATCGTAAGCCCCATGACACGGACCTTGCTTGTGCCAGAGAAGGACATCAATTTACAGTTTCTGAGTCGTTAAAACTGGACAAAACAAAGAAAAACCATTGACTTAGGTCTCCTGTTAATGGGCAACCAGCACTTAAGAGCCTTGCTGTATAGAATCCACTAGCTGCGAGTGGAGCTCCCTGTCTTAATTCTTGATGTGAGTTTGAAAGGAGAAAAAGAGGGAGAAGACCCATGTTGCTGAGCAAGGTTATCTCCAGAGAAATCCACTTTGCAGTTCTGGGACATGGACACTTCAAAATGATTCCTTCACCAAGAATGTTTCCCAGTCTCCATCTAGGCTATGAAAATGACCACAGAAACAATCCAAAGCCCATTTCAAATCTCAGCCACAACAATAACACAAATTGCTAAAAGACAATAATGGTTTCCTTAACTCAGGGTTTTCAATGAAAAGACGTTTCTGGGATTTGTAGCTATAATCAGAATTCCTCTAAAACTCCCTTGTACCACCCTGTAATCCCTTAATTCAGGGTAGAGTTGGGGCGACTGGATGGAGCTGAGCATTTACTGGCTGGATGCCTTTCCTGATGCCATGTGGAGTTCGTAGCTTTTTCTTTGCGTCCTAGGAAAGAAACATCTGCTGCTACCTAAGATTGAACTCTCAACCTTCTGAGTGGGAGGCAAGCGTCTTCACCATTAGGCCATCACGCCGTAATCAGAACTTCTCTATTGCTGTGAAAACACAGTGGATGTATCATATTTAGAACTTTGGGAATGGAACAATTATGTATCTAGGTGCCTTATTGTTATTATTGCCATGCTAATTTTTAATATTTAATGCATTTCTCAACATATTTATATTTTTTTAGCTTTTAATTTATAAATAGAGAAATATTGGTATCAGAAGCTGTCGGAAAGAAAGAACTTTTATCTTTAAAAATGAAGTAACATTTTCTGTATTTTGAAACCGTTTCTGTAATCATAATGGATTGAGTCCATTTTGGTGCTATATTTATTTTTATCTTTGAATTAAATAATGAACTATGTTTTTTAAAATACGAAACTGACTCTGCCTGTGCTTTAAGGTCAAAATAAATCTAAATTGGGTTGAGGGACAAACCAGTGATTATCTGTTCCTGTGCTACACATTTAAAGTTGCAACTAACGGAATTGTTCTGACCTAGGCTTCCTTAAAAAGCATGAAGCGGAGTCTTGGTCCTGGCAAAACTTCTTTTATTTACACAACTGTGAATTCCTTTCATTCACAGTCAGCAAGGCTTGGCAAACAGTCTTTCAGAGGAATATTTATCAACACAAACCTTATCTTGCTCGGAGAGCTGCCAGATAACTAGTTTCCAGGGCAAGGCAACACTTGGCACGGAGTCTCTTATAGAAACACACAGAACTTTCCACTCCTGAAATGACTGAAGGAACAAATTGTTTCCTGCAAAAGCCCCCTCCCCATTCACTCCTCTTTTGTTTCCTCTGGGAGGGGCCAATCACCTCCAAGGTGTGGCTTTACTCCCAAGTCGACCCTGCTTTCGTAGTTATTCTTGTCTTCTGGCAGCTCTGCGCATGCGCACACTGGGAACAGGCACCAGCTGTTCCTCTGCCTCATTGCTGTTTAGCTCCCTCTCTGCCTCCACCACAGAGCCCTTATCTGAGCTTTCCTCAGCCCCCAGGACTGGCCCATGTTCCTTCCCAACCTCCTCACTGTCCGACTCTGCTGCCAGCTGCCCTGGCATTATAAAACATGATGTACACTCAGGATCATCAAAAGAAAGCACTTGCCACTACTCAAGTTGTAACTCCCACTATTCTGGAGAGAAGCTAAGCTACATAACCTTAGCTACATACAATAAATCAGATAAAGGCTTGAAATGATGTATCCCATTTATAACATTTAAATTAGGGTGCTCAACCTTGACAACTTTAAAACTTGTGGACTTCAATTTCCAGAATTCCCCACTCAGCTATGCAATAACTCCACCTGAAGGGTTGATGTAGAATATCCAAGGGAGGAGTAGACAGCCTGAGTTACTGTGTTTGATGGAAGTCCTTAGAAAGCCAGGTGGTTCTGGCATCTTTGGGACAGGGGAGAAAATGATCCACTTCAATCCTCTGAAAATTGTAGGATTTTGGATTTCTCTCGCTCTTTCTTCTGCTGGCAATTCCTTTCAATCTTTCGACTGAACCAGGTGTACTATTCAGCTGGTTCTGACCACTTCTGGAGAACTGGTAATGGAAATTTTGAGTAGTTCGGAGAACCAGTAAATACCACCTCTGACTGGCCCCGCTCCATCTATTCTCTATCTCCCTAGTTCCAGCTGATCGGGAGGGAATGGGGATTTTGCAGTAACCTTCCCCTTGAGTGGGGAGGAAATGGGTTTTTTGCAGTATCTTTCCCCCGCCATGCCCACCAAGCCACACCCACCAAGCCATGCCATGCCTACCAAGCCATGCCCACAGAACCAGTAGTAAGAATTTTTGAATCCCACCGCTGGACTGAACCTCAATGACAACAGCCAAATGTGTCTCTACAGTAAACTGTAATCAACTGTCACAAGCTATCTATGCAGAGAGAGGCGGGGGGTGGGAGACAGACAGACAGACACCTGCCTTCTGTTCCAATTCTCCTTTCTTGAACGGTGGGCTTCTCATTGGGAACCACAAATACCAAAGCTGTGTCTCTGTTTGAAGCTGCTCTAATGCTAAAGGGCCCAAGGAGATGGGAAGAAGCTGGCAGCATTTTTACAGGGAGTTCTATACCCTTTCACACCATTGTAGTTTTGACACAAAGTAGATGCAAAGACTGTTTCTTTGCTCACAGTTTTTCAGACCATAGTTTTTGAACCCCAGAAAGATAATTTGAGCAGTGACTCACCGCTTCTGAATATTGGGAGTATATAAGGTTATGAAACATAAGCTGCTGCTTTTGGAAGCTAATGCGCAGCAACACACACTTGTGCATATCTTTTCATCTTCAACTACCCAGCACAGAGTAGATCTTCCCAGATCTTTCTTTTCATAGGATTTCGGTTGCGAAGCCTTTCAAAAACTATAAAGAAGAATTGCAAACTTCACCTCAGAAGGATTCCTTCAGCTGGGTCCCATCCCAGCAGCCTATTCATGCCGTTCCTGACAAGAAAGCAGTGAAGGGATTGTAGGACTTTCCAACAGAAAGAGAAACCACAATAGCAACTCTGCATATTGATCCTTTGCAATGAAATCAGAGGTAAAATAGGTCACACAAGTGTTGGCACATAAATCAAGGCAGGAGAAAAGCCCAATTAAAATGACTTACAATTATAAAAAATGGCGGTCAATGTGACGTATATAATTTCATAATATGTAAATAGAATTGGATTTGGCATATGTTTTTAAATAATTTGCCTGCTTTCCTGTATAGGTTTGATAAAGAGAACAAATTAGAGTTTTATGTATGGTGCAAATCTGTGTATAAGGACCAACTGCAATAGATTGATTGACTTCTTAAAATAAGGCTTCTAGGTCTGTGTCAGGGGTGGGTTTCAACCGGTTCGCGGCGGTCCCTGCGAACTGGTTGGTCGGCGAACCCGGAAGTAAGTAACTTCAGGGAACGGCGAAGGGCCCATCCGCCCGCCCACGCTCCTTACCAGTCTTTGAAGGCTTCTGCGCTTCCACGCAGGCGCATGGCACATACAGTGCCTGTGCGATTCTCTGCGAGCAGCTGGATGGCACATACAGTGCCTGTGCGAGTCTCCGCGAGCAGCTGGAGCATCGCACAGGCGCTAAGACGCATGCGTGAACTGCGCGCGTGCGGTTGGAACGGGATTAGCAACCCACCACTGGTCTGTGTAAACCAAGCAATGCAGAATGAAAGTGATATAGACTGTGTTTCCCCCCAAAATAAGACCTAACCTAAAAATAAGACCTACCTTTATTTTTACATGTGTGCCCAATATAAGCCTTACCACCCAAATAAGCCCTAGTTAAGACCATGTCCACTCTGTTGCCCTTGGTTGCATGAGGTGGGATGAGGCGCAAAGGTAAAAATCAAGCTAGGATGGGGATGGGGGGATGAAGCTAACTCCACATTCCCAGCACCCACTTACTTTAGGATAGTTGCAGCCAGGCTTCCCGCACCCTGACACCTGTCTTGCCTTGCCGGCCCACTTCTTCTATGGCCACTTGCTGCCACTTGCGGCATTAGCCCTGACCTCCATTTCTCTGTCAGAAGGCTTCAGGAAAGGTCTCTCCAGCCACGAAACGAGCTCTGGATGGACATGCACGGTGCCCCCCCTCCAGCCTCTGTTTCACCATCAGAGGCCTTTCCCGTGCTTGTTTCTTGGCTGCAGAGGTCTTTCCTGAAATGGAGGTGGGGAGGCGCCACACACGAGGGGCGGCAAGCAAGAGCAGAAGAAGAGGGCTGGCAACGGCCACACTGGCTCCTGCTGGGCAGAGCTGTCAGTGCCTCCGCCGCGAGGTGAGACAGTGGAAGACATCCCCCCCCCCCAAATAAAACAATGCTTCTTTTGGAGATTAAAAAAATAAGACTGGGTCTTATTTTTGGGGAAACACAGTAGACAACCCTTCGTTTAAGAATTGGGCAATTCTAAGGACTCGTGTATTCAGTTGGCATTTTGAGAGCATGTTTTGGACACTCTCACAAAGTGACTAACCTTGTAGAAGCCGGATCCATTAGATAGCAAGCACCAATTTCTCTCTTCAGAACCCACAGTCTACCCTTTTCTATTCTTCTGTGTGTGTGTGTGTGAAATACTGAGATAGAACCATTACCATATAGGAATATCTATGTGGTTTTAAGAATGGATCTATGGGATCAATTTGGTGTCATGGAGCCAGTTTGGTGTAGTGGTTCAGGTGTTGGGCTAGAAACCAGGGGATGGCAAGTAAAAGTCCCACCTTAGGCATGGAACCTGGCTGGGTAGCTTTGGGCCAGACCATCTCTACCAGCCCAACCACTGGGGAAAAGAGGGAGCAAGACTATTAGGTACATTTGCCACAGTGGTGGGTTCCTACTGGTTCAGACCAATTCAGCCAAACTGGTAGTGGTTTGCTGGCTTGGGTCTCTGGGACCGCCAGCGCCCCAAGCCTGCCACACCCTTGAACCAGTTCTCCGGGCGGTGCCATAAGCGCCGCTATCTTGTTTTTTTGCTTCTGTGCATGCGCAGAACAATTTTATTGTACTGTGCATGTGCACGCAGTGCTCATCAAGAGCTCACGCATGTGTGAAGCGCCCACGAGCAAACCTGCAGTAGTGACTGCCGGAATCCACCCCTGGTTTGCCACCATAAGTTGACTGGAATATATAAAAGACAGGATAAAAAAAATTACCAATGAAAATACCGTATTTTTTGGAGTATAAGACACACCTTTTTCCCTCAAAAAAGAGGCTGAAAATCTGGGTGCATCTTATACACTAAATACAGCATTTTTTACCTTCTGAAACCCTGGCCCTTTCACCAAAATGGTTGTGCATAGCATTTAGGAGGCTTTTAGAGTGCTCCTGGGGGCTGGGGAGGGCAGAAATGAGTGAAAAACAGGCCATTTTTTGCTCAATTCTGTCCCCCTAACTCCCAGGAGCACTCCATAAGTCTCCTAAGGCTATGCATGTCTTTTTAAAACAAAAAAACGGGCCTGTTTTCATGAAAAACACACCATTTTTGGCTCCTTTTTTTGGGGGGGGGGGACTTTTTTTTAATTTGCCTCTTCAAAATCTTGGTGCGTCTTATACTCCCAAAAATACGGTAATTAGGGTCCAAGGACATAATAATTTTGATTCACCCACCCTTTCTAGATTTCTGGAAAGTAAAAACAAGGAACAGGAGAAGTGCTTTCAGGCGTGTACATTTCTTTTGCTAAACAGTAATTTTACCATAAAAGTAGTGTGTGTTTTCATGGAATTGTTTCCTGTGTGAACTACTAAGATGGGTTGTGTCATGGCCCAGACTCAGGACTCAAATTCCAAGGCTAATTCTGACACTGAAGAAATTGTTCCAGCTCTGCCTCTGGAATATCAGCCTCAGGAAGGACAAAGCCAGATATTAGCTAAAGCTGATTAAGCATAGACACCACTTGAACAGCTGAAAAATCAGACGAGGATGATTTAAGGCCTTCCAGTTCCCACACCAGACAAGCAAAGAAGACAGCAGAACAGCAAACTTCTATTAGGCTCCTCGCCAGGCAAAGGAGTAAACTTCAAATTATTGACAGATGGTTGCAGCCTTACTTAAGAAGCGGCTCTGAATCAAGCTGTCTTCGCTAGAAACATGGGATTGTCCAATTTCTGGATTGTGTGTATGAGACATGCATGGATTCTACTCTTAAACCTCTGACTTTGGACTGGCTGACAAACCTTGACCTGGCTCTAAAACCTGGGCAGACTTTAAACGAGCGTTTTGTGTGCTCCTATTTCAAAACAAATTTTGCAGGCTTTGTTTTCATTCTTTTGCTCCATTGTTAACTCTTCAGCCTTGAAGTAAAACTGATAATATCTGGAGACACTGTGAGTGTATGTGTTATGTATTGTATATATTTGTCAGTTAAAGTTCTCAGTCTGGTCCTCTATTGGAGCGGGGAAAATGCTCTCTCCTGATTGGTTGTGGGCTGATCAGCTTCCCTATAAAAGGAGCTGTGTCAGCCAGGGAGAAACAGTTGCTTCACAGGCAGTATTGAATAAATAGCTGTTAGAACTCATTCTGGCCTCACCTCCATTCTTCACCCAGAACATAACAGTATATATGTGTGGCTGAAACCTGGAGAAGGACAGGCTGACATCAATCCCTTTGCTAGGGAGGGTTTCTTCTGACTTCCTTTCTCCATCCCCATTTCTTCTGTAGCTGAGATATCTTTCATCTGACCATTGCCCTGGCTGTGACTCTTCCTCGGGGGTCTACAATAGCTCACCATGGCCAACTCGCTGCAACCAACTTGCTCTGCAACAACTCATTGTGGGAGAAAGGTTACACTAATATTATAGCTCTAGCAATAGCCCTTAGACTTATATACCGCTTCAGAGTGCTTTACAGCCCTCTCTAAGCGATTTGCAAAGTCAGCCTATTGCAGTGGTGGGTTTCAAAAATTGTTCGAACCTACTCTGTGGGTGTGTGGCCTCCTTTGTGGGAGTGGCTTGCTGCCCATGTGACCGGATGGGAGTGGCTTGTCGCCCATGTGATCGGATATGAAGATGCCGACGACACTTGTCAGAACCACCTTAAATTACCTCACACACAGCACTGGCATGCATAAGAATATGATGTAAACTTGTTTTTTAAAAGGCATCTTTGGTTTGCGTTAAAACAACTTCAACACATGCAATGTTCTGATTGCACCACAAACGCAGTAGTCATCCTTACCTTTCACAGAGGCACTGAGTTTTATAAATAGGAGCATGATAGTGTAGAATAATCATATCCAAGGACCAGTGGTGGGTTTCAAAAAATTTTGGAACCTCTTCTGTAGGTGTGGCCTGCTTTCCGGGTCCACTGGTGGAACCTCTTCTAACCGGTTCGGTAGATTTGACGAACCGGTTCTACCGAATAGGTGCGAACTGGTAGGAACCCACCTCTGGCCTATTGTCCCCAACAATCTGGGCCCTCATTCTACCCACCTCGGAAGGATGGAAGACTGAGTCAACCTGGAGCCTGGTGAGATTCGAACTGCCAAACTGCTGGCAGCCAGCGATCAGCAGAAGCTGTATAGCAATAGCAGTTAGACTTATATACCGCTTCATAGGGCTTTCAGCCCTCTCTAAGCGGTTTACAGAGTCAGCATATTGCCCCCAACAACAATCCGGGTCCTCATTTTACCCACCTCGGAAGGATGGAAGGCTGAGTCAACCCTGAGCCGGTGAGATTTGAACAGCCGAACTGCAGAACTGCAGTCAGCTGAAGTAGCCTGCAGTGCTGCATTTAACCACTGTGCTACCTCGGCTCGGTTAGTAGCCTGCAGTAGTGCACTCTAACCCCTTCTCTTGAAGAGCATTGAAGAAATAGTGGTATAGAATCATTAAAGAAAAGTTGCCAAAGGAGGGAGGGACATAATGAAATGTGACTGTCAAATATTAAAATAATTTTAAAAGTATTTTAAATAACAGAATTGTTGAATTGTCCTGCACCGAGTTGGCTGTGGCGAGTTGTCCCATTCCACTCCCGGGGAATACTTTCTCAGCCCAATGCAGAGGAGTGCTTCTGGTGGGACCTCTGTGTGCGAGTTCCTTTCTTGGGGGACAGCCTGGGGGACCTTCCACCCCATTGGGACTCCAGAAGTTGGAAAAGCCCAGTTCTTCTAGAAGGCATTTGCTTATCGACCTGTATTGGTGCCAGGATTAGTTTTGATGATTTGAAGCAACTTTTGTATTTACCATGATTTTGTATTATTTATTATGTTTGTCTTATTTAGTACTTGTATCTGCAAGCTGCCTATGGTCCATTAAAGATTGAGGCGAGAGCAATCTCATGAATAAAATAATACATAAATCATCAGAAAAAAAGCAAAGGCAGTTATGTCAGCAATTCAAATCCAGATTTTATTGGGTTGGGGGATGGGGGATGGAAGCTGAAACATAAAAATAGGTCTCCAGGCTTTCCTTAAAAGGTGCCAATGAGGAAGTGAAACAAACCAACTGAGGGAGGGAATTCCAAAGGGCTGAAAATGAAGATAACATAACCATGAAAGAAAGAGGGGAGGAGGGGGGAAGATGGAGGTAAAGACAGAGGCCTTCTAAAAGCCAGAATCAAAAAGCAACAAATAAGGACCAAATAATAAAACATGAGAAACACAGTGAAGCTCAAAAAGAACTTGACCCTATGATGTTCTGATGAAAGAAATGTCCTTCTGGGTTCGGCTCCAAGTGGGGAAGAAGACACTGGAGACATGGAGGCTGCTTGGAAAGATGGTTTATTGGTGGACAGGATCACATGGCTTGAATCCTGAACAGAAAAGGTGATCACATGCTTCAATGTTGGTGGAGAAAAGAGAAGGAAGGACTGAGAAGCCGAGTCCCTGGTTTTATCCCTCTCTAGCCTTTGATCTTGAGCTTGTATTCTGATTGGTTGTCAGACTCCCATGGGCCCATGGAGGGGCAACTCTCTAGGCTGTGTTTTGAATCCAGGTTTGGTTGAGTTCTCAGATGCCATGTGGTGAGTTGGGTAAAGTGCCAATATTATCATGCCTTAATCCCATCTCCCTGGAGCTGAAGTGGAGAACTCTTTATTATGTAAAGGGACTAGCTTGGCCTTCTTAATGGCCCATTGACAAAAGGGGGTGGGAGTGGGCAGGAAACTACAGGCAGCTATTCTGTTTTTTAAAACATGTTCCTTTCTTTTCACATCCAGAGAAATATTCTGCTTTTTCAATATTTCCTAGGATATTTCATTTTTCTGGGAGAGGGCTGGGTGATAACTTCCTACAGTTCAATAGAACATTCTTTAGGAAAGTGAAATAGATACTAAAGTCCATCCAGAACCTGGAATACTTGACTGAGAAAATGCTGATTTAGTGAACAGGCCACTCACAATCACAGTAAATAGAAGTCCTATTAAAGATAAACATTCATATTGTCCATCACCCTGATTTTGAATTTCTCTGTTGCTCTTGATTATCTCTGTCATTTTATATAGATGCTTTTTTTAAAAAAATGGGACATGCTTAAATATACCAAGCACAGCACATTATTTTTACCTACAAAAGCCATCCTGTATTTGTTAAAAACCTATACCGTGTACGGGCTCTGGGAAGTCGGGGGGGGGGAAGGGAGGTGGGGTGTTAGGGGGGAGGGGGGATATATAGTATGTGTTAGATTTTAAAGTAACGCAACTGCACTTGTATACTGTTGCTCTTTAATTTCACTGTAAAAATAGGACAAGCTGAATATATTAATAGATAGTAGAAATACACCGAAGGGAGGAGTAGAGGGATAGAAGAAAGAGGGGTAGAGAGAGTGGGAGAGAGGATGGGAGGGAGGGTGAGAAGGAAGGGAGGGAATGTACTGGGAGAGAGGAGTGGTAGAGGGGGAGGGGAAGTAGGGTAGAGGGGAATGTTGGAGGGAAGATGGAAAGTTGGAGGGGGGCGAAAAAAGGGTGTATGGAGGGTCGAAGAGGTACATTGGGTTTCTATTTTGGGGGGTATTGTTGACAAGAGGAATGGCTATGTTTATTGTTTAATGTTATATGGCCCCGGTTATGCACAGTATATATGTGACTGTACGAAATGAAAATGGAAAATAAAAACACATTTACAAAAAAAAAAAAAGCCATCCTGTGAAGTTAATTGGGTTGAGAATAGAGGTGGTTCTCAGCCAGTTCTGACAGATTCTGGAGAACTGGTAGCAGAAATTTTGAGTAGTTCGGAGAACCGGCAAATGGGCTGGCCCCGCCCCCGCTGTCTCCCAGCTCATCTTCTTTTGCTGCCCTGCACAGGAGAACGGAGCTGGGGGAAGCAGGTTAGTGGGGTGGGGAGGAAATGGGGATTTTCCCGTAATCTTCCCCTGCCATGCCCACAAAATCACCCCACAGAACCGGTAGCAAAAAAAATTGAAACCCACCACTGGTTGAGAAGAATTACATAACAAGTTCAATCACATAGTTGTAATCTTGACTCTTTTTTTATTCCAGGAGGCCTCTGCCGCATTGCTTCTTGGACATTTGCTGGCTGGATCCCAATTGTTTGTGAGAATCACTGTTTACGATGGAATCCCCTTGATGATGGCAAAACTAGGAGAGAGTCATTATATGTGACTAGCTTGTAAAGGTTAAGGAGCACTAGACAAACCAGCATGCCTGTATTTGCCCACATTACATCAAATGTCACATTTTTCAACTGAGGCAGTTTGCACACGCAGCCATTCGTCACCAAATTATGAGTAATCGAACAGCAACTTAATTAGTGATGCAGGTGAGGCAGCCTATCAGTGCCAAAGAAGAAATTTCTTCCCAAACTTCCCGAGCTAAATCCTAGAGACACAAGACCAGACACAGACCATCAGCTAATTTAAACCTGGCTTGAAATGTACTTTTCTAAATTTCTTCATATGGAAATACAGAACCTTCTTGGAAAGAACGTAAGAACAATTTACCTGAATGGAGGCTTTGTTCTTGTCTCTTGAAGGTTTCTCCAAAGGTTGCCATATATGGGAGTCCTGCTTCAAAGAGCCTTCCGAGGCTCTATTCAAACTGAATAGAGGTAGTCCTTGACTTATGACCACAACTGAGCCCGAAATTTCTGTTGCTAAGTGAGACAGTTGTTGAACGAATTTTGCCTCATTTGACAGCCTTTCTTGCCCCAGTTAAGTGAATTACTGCAGTTGTTGAGTGAGAAACGCGGTTGTAAGGTGAATTTGACTTCCTTATTGACTTTGCTTGACTGCATATCTATGACATAAATATGAATCCGTTACCAAGCACCTGAATTTTGACCATGTGACTATGAGGATGCTGCAATGATCCTAAGTGTAAAAAATGGTCACAAGTTACTTTTTTTTAGTACTGTTGTAACTTTAAACTGCCACTAAATGAAATATTGTAGGTCGAGGCTACCCCTATGCAGGAGGTCCCTATTTGGGATCCTCCATAATTTTGTTGTGAGGGGGGGAGTTCCTTGATGAAAATGATTACTTCCTCCCAGAAATTTCTATTTGCTGTGTGTAATAAAATGCACCCATAGCAGTGGTAGGTTGCAGGCGGTACGCCTTGGTATGGGCATACCGAAACCTGCCCGGAGCACCGGATACCATTCTGGTACAGTGCTCCGGAGGGCCCACCCACCCGAGCTTCTTACCAGTCTTTTAAGTCTTCAGTGCTTCTGCGCACGCGAATGGCATGTACAGTGCCTGTGCGATGCTACGCTGAGCAGCTGGAGCATCTTGAAGGCTTGCTCAGGCGTAAAGACGCATGCGCGCTGCAGGCATCCATGTGGACGCCGCCGGGCCCATTCCAACTGTACCGGTTGGAATGGGATCCGGAAACCACCACTGACCCATAGGTAGACCAATGAATGCCCATAGTCACCAATGTGCCACAGATATTATCTTTGGTTCTAATAAGCCTCACTTCCCAGATGATCAGCTTCTTGAGAAATTCATTTTTTAATAGGATGCTGCAAAGGAAAGCCCCAGCCTCAACAATTATTATTATTTCATATGACACAACAGCATTAGGGCATAAAAATCCACAGAAAAAACATACAAAATCTATCTATGGAGATTCTCAGTCATCCAGGTTCATGGTTGTCCCAAAGGTGCTTTTTCAAAAGGCAACTGGAGTTTATTTTTCCAAACGTCTTCAAGGAAAAATGAAGTCCATTTGCCTTTTGAAAAAAACACCTTTGGGACAACATACAAAATGTGTATCAAAATATAAAACATAAAAATATGATCAGAAATACTTCATTTGTATTAAAACGTATGACATGCAGAATATGGTGATTGACATAAAAATAACATTGAAATATTGAATAACTAAATCATGGCTTATAAGTTGAACAAGCAAATAATGGAAGATTTCAAATTAGCATAAATGTTTGTATTATTATCAGAATTATATAAGCTAGTTAAGAGTAACAAATATGATTAATAATATTCTCTTTGTATTAAAAGGTGTGACTTAAATAGGGTGATTGGCATAGAAATGGCACATTGACATATTAAATGATTAAATAATGAAAGGTTATAATTTAATACAAATATGTGCATTATTACAAGGATTATACAAGCTTTTAAATGAAACAAATATGACTAATGCTATTTTATTTGTATTAAAATGTATGACACTCAGGTGCCACACTGTTCACACATTGAGACATTTGTAAAAAATAAAAAACTTATTAAAAAAAAAAACACCAAAGAGGTGAATTGTTTTAAATACACACAGATGAATAAAATTATGCATAAAATTAAATTATTTATGAGCAATTACTAGAGCGACTATGGCTGGCTATCTAGATGTAGATGTAGATCTATCCTTAACAATCATCCTTATTGATAAGAAAGCCGTTTAGTATCATAAACATAAAGTAAGTGGTTATTGCCTGTGACTTTGGGGTGAAAAGAGGATACTCCATACCTTCCTTAGAGGAAAAAAGAAAAGCCACAGAGTTGGAGGAGAAGAGAGGATGAGTTGGCCTCCTGGTAAATCTGTAGTTATGCCTGGCTGCCCCATTGTGGTCATCATATTGTTAACAGAGGATCCGAGAATCCAGTTCAAGCAGGCAATCGTGTAAAAGACTCAGCACACTTCCTTGTTCCAGAGCGTATAGTCCAAAAGCCACTGCCTTAGTGATAATTGAACAGACAGTAAGCTCCCCCTTAGGATCTTTGGACAAAGTGAGTAAAACATGCTGTGAAGAATTACAAAATGAGGGGAGAGTTTGGCAGCTGTAATGTGGCTGCTATGGTGTGAGCCGGGCACCAAATATTTATCAGAAAGCAAAATGTTGAAGAATCTTCCATATAACTACAAAGGTTGTGGGTCCTGGATGAGTCCCGATAAAGATGAACCCGGTCATACACTGTTTCTTGATGGTCAAATAACATGCCAAATGTTGATGATTTCTACCATCCTTGGCAGACGGACACCCTTCCTAGTGAACCATTAGCTCTTTGATCTCTCAATGTCTTGGAGGTGCTCTTGGAAACAGTGAGAACTCTGAAGCTGGATATTTTTCTTTGTACCATTTGAACTCATCAGATCAAATTAAAAACAATAACATCAGGGAAGGAGAAGGAACCCTGAATGACTGGACGTTAGTTCCCATCAGCATCAGCTCCACAACTGATGACAAAGCATTGCAGAAGTTCTGTAGTCCAAAACTTCTTAAGAGCTCCAAGTTGTCTCATATGTAAGCATAGGAGGTGCAATTCATGTGTATTTTAGCAGCTGCAGGAACTATATTAAGATCTTCAGGATTTAAGGACGAGGATGATCCCACTTCCCAACTTTGCTTGTTATAGCCCAGTGACGGCTAACTGTTTTCTCCTTTTGTGCTGAAATCTCGTGCATGTGTGCAATAGCGCATGCGAGTGCCCACACCCATAATGCAATATAAACTGCCCTCCTGTGCATGCGCACATGATCCCCCCTGTGCTCCCTCCTCCCCCATGCATGTGACCCCCACGACTCCCCCTGTGGCCTGTTTTCGGCCTCCTGGGAGCAAAAGCAGGCCACAGGGTGGTGTGCTGCATGCACCTGTGGCTCATTGTGGGCCCAACAGACCTCCCTGAAGTTTCCTGGGACAAGAAAAGGGGTGAGAGGGCGCGCAGCACCCCCCGTGCCCCCCTGCACATGTGATCCCATTTCCCATGCGCATGCGACCCCTACCCATGCTCACACATGTGCAACAGAGAGGTGAAAATCAGCTGGCCGGTGAGAGGTGCACCTGCACGCGTGTGGGTGTGGGTGGGGGCATGTGCATGTGCGGGGGCAGGGGCACACATGAGTGGGGGGTATTTTGGGGTCTCTGCCACACTTGTGGAAGATGCACATGCATGTTTGTGTGTCCCCCCACCCCCACCCATGCACATGCGTCTCCCGCATGTGTGGCAGAGACTCGAAAATCAGTTGTCTGGCCTGAGTTGTGCGCACACGCGCACTGGAGCTGAGTTGGGCGTGCCTGCAGGGAGGGCGCCACGTGCTACTTGTGGCACCATTGGTTCCCCATCATGGTTAAAGCCCTTTATGTATGAAATGTTATTGCACATCTTTGCCTCTAGATGGCATGGGACTTTTCCGACTATAGGGTCAAAGGCATTTTCTCTTCCTGTTTCAGCAGAGGTTTCCTGGCTGTGGTGTCTTCAGAAGGCTTTCATGATGCGGGTGAAGCTAGCAGAGAAAGGGGTGATGCTAAATTACAGGGTACTCTTGAGAGCGAGAACCAGTATCTACTAATAGTTTACAGACACCGTTGAAACAAGAAAAAAAAGGGGGGGGAAACTTTTGTCAAGGAAGAAGGAAATTAAGGAAGGAAGGAAGGAAGGAAGGAAGGAAGGAAGGAAGGAAGGAAGGAAGGAAGGAAGGAAGAAAGGAGTTGACTCATTCTCCAAACATTACCCCAAAGAGTACTTGGTGTCATGGTAGCCAACACGATGTTTCATTCGAAGGTTATGACTTTTCCTACCGTAGGCATTACGGTAATACTCTATTGCTTGAGGAAAAGGATGAAGCAATTTGCTGACTCCTCTGAGTGTCCTAAGTGCTGTTTGGCTCTGATGTCCTAAGTGCTGTTAATCCTGAGATTTGGCAGGGGCTCTCAGAAGATCTGAAGATCTGGGGTAAAGCTAGGGCTAACCCTGGAGTGCTCATTCAGTTAAAATGGGGGGTTTCTCCAGAACAGCTTCCTGTGTCATAGAGAGTCATAGCTATGCAGATAGTGTTGGCACCAGATGAATAGCTCTGGGATAGACCTGGCAAGTCTCCTATCTTGGTCTGCCCTGGGCAACTTCCACCTTTATTACTGCCACTCCTCAACGGATATGACTTTCACACCTATCCTTGGAGGTGACCAGCAAGCCTCTACATGTACGGCAGGGAAAAATGCAGTTCAGGGAAATTCCCCAAATTTGAAATGATCAGAACAATTTCTTCAGGGCCTTAATTTCCTCCATCTCAAATATATATATATATATATGTGTGTGTGTGTGTGTGTGTGTGTGTGTGTGTGTGTGTGTGTGTCTGTGTGTGTGTGTGTGTGTGTGTGTGTGTGTGTGTGTGTGTGTCTGTGTGTGTGTGTGTGTGTGTGTGTGTGTGTGTATGTGTATATATATATATATATATATATATATATATATATATATATATATATATATATATATATATATATATATATATATATATATATATATATATATATATATATATATATATATATATATATATATATATATATATATCCATAAGATTTATTGGAATGTAATGCTGAAGATTCTGTGAATAGCAGAAGCTGCATAAGATGTACAGTGGTACCTTGGTATTCAGTGAAACTCATCAAATTTGGTACTCAATGCACTTTGATGCAAAATTGTTGTGCCACTACTCACTTTTTGTTTCATACTCAATGCATAAGCTAGAACTTGTTGATGTTGGCTACTTTGTTACGACTCACTACATTCCTTATGGGAAAAAAAAATGTTTGATACTCATCATTTTTGGTATTCATTGTGCTTCCCGGAAACAATTAACCATGAGAACCAAGGTATCCCTGTCTATGCAACAACCAGCCTCAAGTATTTTCTATATTTTAAGTGTGATTTGATTGCTTTATTGTTTGTGTTCCATCCTGAGATCTATTGATATAGGAGCAATTATAAATATTTAATTATTAAGAATTGGTAAACCTTACATTTAATGGAAGAGGATGTGGTGGCTCAGTAGCTAAGACATTAAGCTTGTCAATCAGAAAGGTCGACTGTTCAGTGGTTCAAATCCCTAGCGCTGCATAACGGAGTGAGCTCCCATTACTTGTCCCAGCTTCTGCCAACCTAGCAGTTCGAAAGCAGGTAAAAATGCAAGTAGAAAAATAGGAACCACCTTTGGTGGGAAGGTAACAGTGTTCCACGCGCCTTCGGCATTTAATCATGCTGGCCACATCACCCCGGAGACATCTTCGGACAGCGCTGGCTCTTCGGCTTTGAAACGGAGATGAGCACCGCCCCTTAGAGTCGGGAACAACTAGCAAATACATGTGAGGGGAACCTTTACCTTCACCTTTACATTTAAAGGGAACAATTCTTTTTAGTTTTTATTTTATTAGAATATTTAAAAAGAGAGGAACATACATAGCACATATTAAATCTTCAAATATCATTCTTTTCATTTCAGGAATTGGAAAAAAAATGTTCCCCAAACTACATTATTTTTGTACGAGTTAATCTATAAATGATCTTTTTCTGCTTTATACAAGCAGTGCATTATGAAAGCGATAACTCCAGGTTTTGGCAGCCTCTGATTAATACCATTCACAGCCAAGAACATTTCCCATTTTCCAAAATGCTGCATTTCCAAAGTCGTTCTGGAAATGGATGGCCTAGAAATTTGATGAAACAAACAAACAGGGACAGAGTGACAGAAAGCTTGAGGATTGCAGATGTTCTAAAGAGGATGTCCAGCCAAGGCACTTTTGGTTAGAGTGAAGCCCCAAAGCCATTCTTCTGCTCCATCTCAGGCTCCAAAAAACTTGCTCCAACTTTCAGTATGTCCCCACACCCCACTTGAAGTAAATGCCTTCCATTCTGATGCATGGCAATATTGATCCCTATGTTTAATATTTGAAAAGCTTTTCACTTCAAAGTACAGTATTGTTTAATTTGTGTGTAGCTAATTTTTTCCCCATCTATCAGCTGACATCCATTTCTCTGCTGAATAATTTGTAGTTTAGTGGTAAGGAGCAGGAGGCAATTTTTTCACAGGAGGAAACCCTGAAGAGACATTGGACATGGCACATTGGTGTCATGCAGTAGGCACTTACCTGCATCTTTGGCCCAGCAACTATTTCAAGGGGATGCAGTGGTAAGCTATAAATTTTCTCAGCAAATTGACTTTATGCAAGCTTATTTATTGTTTATTATTTTTTATGCAAGCTGTGGCTGAGCAGGATCAGGTTGTTGGGATTTGGCTGCTGACTCACAAACTGTTTTTTTTAAATATAATTTGCATTTAAAATAAATCTGAGATAAAAGATAAACATGAAATACTATGAAGTGAGATTATAGAAAAGAAGGAAAAGTAGAGTGAAGTGAAAAAGTAAGAAATATGGAAAAATAAAAACAAACAGAAAAAAGAAAAGATCTATAAAGAAACGACTGCCAATATCCTTTACAGCAATTACAAACTTACAGTCCTTGTGCTCTTCTTCCCATCATCAACCTCTTTTAATCAGCAAGTCCATCAGTCACCAGTTTGCTGTTTTCCATTTTCAGCAAAAGTCCATAAGAGGTTTCCGGTCTTTAATAAAAGTGCTCATTTTATCCTTGATCAAACAATTTTGCCATTTCCGTGCATTCCATCATCTTTACAATCTATTCATCGGTTGTGGCTATTTCAGTATTTTTCCACCTTTGTGCCACAAACTTAATTAGTTGCAAAGGTAATCTTTGAATTCAGCTGAATATTTTTCTTAAAGCTCAGCCTGTTTCTTCCAGTCCAATCCAAAAAATATTCTGATCGCTTTCCTTTCCTGCCTGTTGCAGTTTAAGTAAAACTCCCATACCTGTAACTAGCTGGAGGCAGGCCTGATTGCAGCACTTTGAGTGATTTTTATGGACATTTCCTCATTCATTTTTAACCAATATTTCCATGAAAACAGGGCCAGTCCCTGGGAAGGTTGGGCTTGCTAACTTAATTTAGAGCAGGTGATGGAAAGACTGTTCTCCTGGTTTTGGTCTTCACTGCAGAACAAAAGCTTGGCTAAATGTCAATCAGAAGGCAGTTACTATATTCAGGCAGCAGAACAAGTTAATTCAAAAGTAAAAAGCAAAGAAATCTCAAGAAAGACATGTAGAATGCAGGCGACCATTCAGAACTGCAGGGACTTTCCTAGGAATGAGAAAAAAATTGGTTTCTGAGTTTGCTTCACAGAGCAGGCCTAGATCAGGAGTATCAAACTCAAGGCCCACAGGCTGGATCCCGCCCATGGGTTACTTAGATCTGGCTGCCCTGGAAACAGTGAAGGACCGGCCCATGGTGCCTCTGCCAAATCGTCGGCACTCACACCCCTCCCGAGCTCCGTTTTTGCTGACAGAGCACTGCAGGAGGCCGTTGCAGTTGAAAACAGAGCCTGGGAGGGATGCCCCCAACATGAGTGATGTCAAGTTGGCCATGCCCATCCCAGCCACATTCATCTGCCCCCCCCCCCAACAGAACCATGATGCGGTGCTCAATGAAATTGAATTTACACCCCTGGTCAAGATGGTGAGAATTGACACCGCTGACTCTATGGTTCAAGTGTTGGAAGAAATGTCCTTCTGGATTCAGTTCCAAGTGGGGAAAAAGACACTGGAAACAAGGAGGCTGCTTGGAAAGATGGTTTAATGGCGGACAGGATCACATGGCTTGAGCTCCTGAACAGAAAAAGGAATTACATCAGTGGTGGGTTATGGCCGGTACGCCCCAGTACGGGCATACCAATGCCTGCTGGGAGCACCAGGTACCATTCGGGTACAGTGCTTCAGAGGGCCCATTCATCCACCTGCCTGCCCTCCTTACCTATATTTGACCCAACCGGGCCATTTGCGCACGTGCACAGAGCATACTGGTTGTGACGGGATCCCAAATCCACCACTGAATCACATGCTTCAAGATGTTGGGTGAAGAAGAAGAGAGAGACTGAGATGCTGAAAGTTCCTGGTTTTATGCCCTCTCTGGCCTTTGATCTTGATCTTGTATTCTGATTGGTTGTCAGACTCCCATGGGGCCATGCAAGGGCAACTCTCTAGAATGTATTTTGAGTCCATGTTTGGTTGAGCATCGCTTCTTCCCAGGTGCCCTGTGGTGAGATGGATAAAGGGCTAATACTATCATGGCTTCATCCCATCCTGGAGCTGAAGGGGGAGATCTTTGTTATGTAGAATAGATTGGCTCACTTCTTTTAATGGCCCATTGATAGGTGGGGGCTATTAAAAGTGAGTCTGTTTCCTACCTAAAACATGTTTTTCCATTTCTTATCCAGGGAAATATAACATTCTGCCTTTTCAATATTTCCCAGGATATTTCATTTTCCCAGGAGAGAGGTGGGTGCTAACTTCCTAAACAAGAATTTGACCCCTTGCATTGAAATGATTTTTTTTTTTAAAAAAGAACCTAACCAAATAAAGAAAATTGGAAGGTAACAGAATAGTGCCCATTCATTCTGCAGGCCATTAAGGGTTATTGGAAAACATCAAACATTTGTTCTTCCAAATTGTGATGAGCAGAACAATAGCTAAATTTCTTATTTGGATGGTATTTGAAAACGGGATACCTATTCTAGCATTTGGATAAATCAACAGGAGAGATTTTTTACGAAATTACAAGCATTTAACAAATCCATGTTCATCTTCCATTCAGAAAGAAACACTAGCTCATTTGTTGCCATGCCTGAGGTAAAGTCTCTATGGAGCTTCTATTGTGTTTTTATTGTTATGGCTATTCCATTTTGTTTCATGCTTTTAACAATGTTGTAAGCTGCCCGGAGTTTATTGGAGTGATGGCTGTAATAAATGGAATGTGGTTTCTCAATTTTGATTATGCTGTCATTATTTTCATCTTAGGAAAACAATGTCCCTTACTTCTTTCTCCCACACTTCTTTTTCCCTTCTGCAAAAAAGAAATTATATGCTGGTGAAAGAAAGTTTGCTATGTGGCAAATATTTGATAGTTATGGACACTAATCCCATACGTATCACAAAAATAGCCTTTTGTTCTAATCGCTAGATTTTTTTTTAAAGGTTTCACTTTGCTTGTGTTCTCCAAGTATTCCTATTCTGTTTCTTGAGCAATTTAAAATTTTCATTGGATTTGTTTTGCATCTTTGGGGTCCTCTTGGCCATATGTATAGCCATAATTTCAGTGAATTTTTAGCATTTGTATTGCATTTTTACATCTTTTACATAGACAGATTAATTAACTGAAATTGTTTTGTGTGCTGGCCAAATGGAAAAAAGGAGGAGGGAAGTGTTCTGTTTAAAACTGCACATGTCTCAGCAGGTGGCAGTAACTGTCTGTCTGGGTTGGAAGCTAAGCATAGCCAGCCCTAGTTGCTATTTAGATGGGAAAGTACCAGGGAATCCCAAGACTCTAGAGTCTAGGTTAAAGTGAAACTAAAAAAAAAAAAACATTCCAGAAGAAACTAATGGCAAATCGCTTCCACAATGGTATAAAACTATGTCAGTAACAAATGTGGACCCATTCCTCAGGTCCCAGGAACTGACCTCCGCTTGAAGGTGGATTTACTCTTACCTGCCTTAACAAGGAAGATAGACAGCAAACTTGCAATTCCCGTCAAGAAAGATGGGAAACAGTAGGGTATCAATTCATCAAGGGCATCCTATTCAAAGCAATGGAGGGGGGTGGACTGTTGAAGCCTTTATTATGACTTTCCTTGGCATTTTTCTGAATTTCTCAGATGAACGCGTTGCAAAGCTCAGAAATCCATTCTCCCCAAATATATGTACGTGTCCCCGATTGACCTGAGTGATATAACTTAGTCAGCTTTCCATTGTGATGGTTTTTATTCCTTTGGGGAAGCAGAGATTAATTCAAAACTGGGAAAAGGTTCAGGAAGGAGAGTTTGATTACGTTATTATTGAGGTTGTCTCACAGTCAGCCAGATATTTAGATCGGATTTGGCATTTTTATCCATCTATTGAGTCATCCTCAAGGACCTCGGATAAGTAGATATTATTGTTTTATAGTGTTAAAGGTATAATTGCAGGATATGAACAGTTCCAAGTGAGGGCAGCTTTTGCAATTCAGAGCATTTTGCCAATGCTGATGACGTTAAAGCTTCCTCTTTCCACTATGTATTCAAAATGAACAGTGAATAATTATCTATCTATCTATCTATCTATCTATCTATCTATCTATCTATCTATCTATCTATCTATCTATCTATCATCTATCTATCTACTGTATCTATTTATTTATCTATCTATCTCCATCCATCCATCCCTCTCTCTCTCTCTCCATCCATTTATCCATCCATCCATCCATCCATCCATCCATCCATCTCTATCTCTATCTTTATCTCCATCCATCCATCCATCCATCCATCCATCTACCTATCTATGAGTTCATGTCTATATGTATGTATATAGTATTTATGTATCAGTGGTGGATTGCAATTTATTTTACTACTGGATCGCTTGTGCGTGCTTGTGCAATCACGTGACGCTTCTGCGCATGTGCAGAGTGTCTAGGCAGGTGGGCAGAGCCTCCTGCCGCCGCCACTACCGGTTTGCCCAATCCAGAACGAACCTCTGGTCTGTACGTGTGTTATGTATGTGTTTGAGTAGATACATACTTTCTCTTGAGAGCAGGCAATAGAATTTTATTTTTAATGTGGGCCAGTGTGCTCACCATAAAAAAAAATAATGACAATAACGTTATCTTATCTAAAGCGGCGCTCCAATTATTTTGGGATCACACTCAAGGCACTTAATATTAGTGGTACTATCTTTGCTTTCTTTTGTCACAGTTGTTCCTCTTCTATTTGCAGGATGTTACCTTTTTATTTGATTTTCTCCTATTCTTTCTCTTCTCTTCTGCTGTATCCAGGTATCACAAAGTACCCTAGCCACATAGTTATTATTTTAAAATTAATGTTTATTTTTTATTATTTACTAATTGTTTATTTATTGATGTTTGCTGAAAATTATAAAGTTTACTAGGTTTCTGTTTCATAAACAAGCCTTCTAGCTTGCATACCCTAAAATGATGTTCCTCTGAGTTTTCATTTTTTGGCACAATCCTTGAGTTCTGGGAAATGTAGAAAATGGACTATACGGCCCAATATAACTCCATGAGTTACTGTCTGCTATTCTTATAAAATGATTCTTGCCTACATAACTATTTTTGCCAATGTTTATCCTACTGCTGCAACTCACTTTATTATTCAGTACAGGTGGTTCTCAACTTACAACAGTTCATTTAGTGACCGTTCTAAGTTACAACAACACTTAAAAAGTGACTTATGACTTGTTTCACCCTTATGACCATTGCAGCATTTCCATGGTCACACGATCAGCTTGGCAACCTGATTCATATTTATGAGGGTTGCAGTGTCTCGGGATCATGTGATCACCTTTTATGACTTACTAACAAGCAAAGTCAGTGGGGAAGCCAGATTCACTTAGCAACTGCAGTGATTCATTTAACAACTGTGGCAAGAAAGGTCGTAAAATGGGGCAAAATTCACTTAACAAATGTTTCACTTAACCACAGAAATTTGGAGCTCAATTGTGGTGATAAATTGATGACTGCCTGTAGACTGAAGGAGAAACAATTAGACTATCAGTTTAAAACTTTATGGAAAATGCACCCTCAGGGTTTGTGTGTGTGTGTGTGTGTGTGTGTGTGTTTGGGCATGTGAATTTCTACTTTTAAAGTTAGTTTTGGCAGCTTTAGTTGACTCAAGAGTCTAGAGAAAAGCTCTTCATTTAATTTGAATCTACTCAACCACATGGCAACTTATATGCCTATGTCAAATGTGGATACAGATCAATGCAAAATTATTTTTTCACTTTGATGGTTAGAGTCATTTCACTTCAAATAGCATGAACGGTAACTTCCATCTCTTTACATGCTCTCTTCTCCACTATACATATGGATATTAAGAAAAAAAATCACTGTCTCTTTTGAACCAATGAGTATTATTCAGAGGTGGTATTCAGCAGGTTCTGACCAGTTCTGGAGAACCAGTTTTGAGTAGTTTGGAGAACCAGTAAATACCACCTCTGACTGGCCCCGCCCCAATCTATTCTCTGCCTCCCGAGTCCCAGCTGATCAGAAGGGAATGTGGATTTTGCAGTAACTTTCCCCTGTAGTGGGGAGGGAATGGAGATTTTATCCTTCCCCTGCCACTCCCACCAAGCCATGCAATACCATACCCACAGAATCCCACCACTGGTCTTATTGTCTTGAATGAGACATAACATCTGTCCCAACGGTAATTTTTCAAGAGGCAACTGGACTTCCTTTGTTTTTGCTTGAAGACATTTTACTTCTCATCCAAGGGAAGGTTCTTCAGTTCATGCAAACTCCATCAGCTTCACCATCATCACCTCTTCTTGAGGGTTTATCAGCAACACAGTTGAACTACAGCTACCCAATCTGATATTTCATTAATGTCACATTTTTGCCAGAAGTGATAAACACCATTTCCTTCATCTAATTTTCCAATCAGGACCTTTATCAAGTGCCAGTCTACACAGCAGGAGTGGTGCTTTATTGCCAACCTCTTTAGTCTTTCTGTAAGTGAATGGCTGCTTCTCGTTGTAAACACCAGCAGGTAATACTCATTGAGATCATTCTATTTCCCATTAGAATTTGTGTAAATGAAGTCCAACTAAATCACTGGAACATCTCAATTTGTTTGTGTACGGGTATTAATTACATGATGTCATTCCCCTTTTAAGAAACTGATATAAGAATGAGTCATGGAGTAAATTTGCCAAAATATGCTACTTGCCGGTATTAAAAGATGCTTTAAGACACACGCATCAGAACATGTGCTACGTTTAGTCACGCAGCCAGAGAACAGATGTGGAAACAATGCAGTCAAAGGGGAGAATTGTAAAATGTGCACCTCTGTGAATATATACAATGCACGGGGACTTTTACTATTGTTGGTGAACATTGCATATTTTTCCTCATGATATGGGAAGGTGGCATATGAAAGGCAATTAAAATGTCCCTTGTAAAGCAAGAAATACAGATCTCTTCCACCACGTTTACTCATTTGTGTTTTCAATTATCAGCATATATTGGGGAGAGGAATGTCCCTCCTCCAAATATAAATAGATAAAACTGCATTTGGATAAGTTTATCAATTCAATTTATAGAATAGAAACAATGTCATATTTCACATTACTAGTCCTTCCTAGATACTATGAAGTGAGCTGACTTTCAAGTAAGTGCATTTAGGATTATGAAGGACTGTCCAGCAAATGATACTTACATTATTCGATCCACTGTATAATTTATGCCACCCATTTGGAAGTATGCATACACAATATTAAGGTATCCAAGACTTGATTCATAGCCTTTAGAAACCAGCAAGATCTACCCTGTTTCCCTGAAAATAAGACCTCCCTGGATAATAAGCCCAATCGGGCTTTTGAGTGCATGTGCTAAAATAAGCCCTCCCCTGAAAATAACCCCTCCCCAAAAATATTGCAACAGCCATGAGGTGACCATGCTCGCCACTTCCTGCACCTCAAAAACAATAAGACCTCCTTGAAAATAAGGCCAAGTGCTTATTTTGGGGGGTGTCAAAAGAAAATAAGAACCTGTCTTATTTTCGGGAAAACACAGTATATAAAAATGCAACATAGAAGACCAGAGGAAATGCTTTAAAGAAAGAAGGACTTCACAACACATTTACAGAGCTGGGTTGCGCTCTTTTGCATTAACTTCTTTCAATACACCCCCCTTTCAGGTAGATATCCCTCTGTTTGTTGCAATTCCTCTGTTCAGTCATTCCTAGGGATGCTAAAAAATATGAGGTGAATGGATTCAAGAAACACCTGGCTTCAACAGTAAAATTCCAGGATCAACTGCATGGAGGCTCTTATCTGAATGCAAGCAATCACAATTGGTACCTAGAAAACCCTTCACAACACCAGCATTTAAATCATTTATATTATAATTGGAATGATTAATGATGCATCTTTCCACTCAATTATCATTCCCATTGAGATAATCATTCATGGAGAAATATTTGAAATTTTGCTCAGGAGCTTGGCAGCCTCTTTCTTCCTATAAAATAAGCTGGAGTTTCAGCACCATGGACAGAGTCATAAATAATGTACCCAAATTTTTTTGGCCATAATCCCGTGATATATGTGACTAAAACAAAAATCCACATAACTTCCTGCATTGGGGAGGAACATGGATGCAAGATCTTGCCTGAGTCATAAGACACAGTCTTATTTTCGGGGAAACATGGTAGGTAAAAATGCAAAATAGAGGATTTATAAAGGTGAAATGCTTCAAAGAAAGAAGGACTTCACAACACATTTACAGAGCTGGGTTGCACTCTTTTGCATTTACTTATTTCAATACATCTCATCTTTCGGGTAGCTATCCCTCTGTTCATGAGGTTATGAAGTGGGCAAAATAATAGACAAGTTCAGGGAGCTATACCCAACTCCTGTAAGCATTACCAAAAGGGTGTTCTTACCTGTGCAAAAAAGCCAGTACCATTTCCCTCTCTCTCTCAAAAGCAGTGTCCTACGGCCTCTCCTTTCAAAATATTGAAAACCAGTGTAGATCAAACCAGGTACCTGGTATATAGAGAAGAGAAATGGCAGGTTGGGTCTTTCCTCCCCTGCTACTCTGACTTTCCTCTCCTTCGAACACTGTTTCAGCATTTCCAGGCTGTCAGAATGATTTCTAGTGGGAATATTGACCCTTTGAGCGGAGTGAAAGCTCTGATCTGTCTCCACTGCCCATCCCTCTTCTCTCCACCCAATCCTCCTTGGCCCCATCATCTTTCAGTCATGTGCACTAGGTGGGAGCCCTTTTGTCCAAGGACGATCCTTCTAAAGAAAAACATTTGTAGCTCAGAGTTGAAATGAGGGATGCTTGGTGCTCTCTGGGCTTGGTTGTTTTCTTGCAGACATTTCACTACCCAAACTAGGCAACATCATCAGTGCTAGTTTGGATAATGAAACGTCTATGAGAAAACAACCAAGCTCAGAGAGCACCAAGGACCCCTCGATGATACTTCTTCACCGAGTACTTGCTTTTTAAAATTTCTCCAGCCCTTGCGATGTCCTCTATCATGGCATTCGTTGTGCAAGAACAGCGGCATCCAAACTGATCAGCTTCAAAGAAAGTTTTCCAATTATTGTAAATGAGGAGGAAGGGCCACTTTCCTATCTCAGGGACCCTTTAACAGAGACATAATGCCAGCAGCAAGAAGGCCTTGCAGTGAAGTCACAGCTGTAATTTTGTCTCATTAACCAAGCTGAGGGTGGCACGCAGTGGGGGGAATAGTGATTATGGTTTTGAACTAGAACTGAGGAAACTATATTTAATATCCAGTCTGAGGCGGTAGTGTATTAACCATTAAGAGCAGACTAAGCACATGCTTAGGGCACCAGGCCCAATGGGGGGCATCACAAAGTTGAGAAAGAAAAAATAAACCAATGAAGATTTGTACAGTATGTACAAAGGAGGTGGGGGGCACCAAGATTCGCCAGTGCTTAGGGCACCAGTGAGCCTTAATCTGCTACTGGTCTGAGAGGATGAGAAAATTGGGAAGAGAAGGTGCTATTTAAGCTGCCTGGAAAAAAAGTGGGGATACTGCTGCTTTTTTATGGCTTTGGACTCTGGAAACTTAATCCAGCAAGTGTTTTACTAGCAGAAAATGGATGAAGATCAAACTACGACTGGACAATCATAGCCAGCAATGTATACTTTGTTACAATTAATTAAGAATAGGGGACGTTGGATGGTGTAGAAACATGAAGGTGAATTTGAGAAGACCCTTGGGAGTCTTCCACCATCCATCTTCCATGTTGCCGTGATCATATCTGGCGGTCAAGTAGAGGTGGTGCCTTCATTCCTGGATGTTGCTGTAACAGAGCATTGTGACCTGGCAATAGCAGAGCTGTTTCATCTCAACGTTTGGATCGGCACAGATTGGCTAGAAGGGTTTCCAAGACAGGCATTAATAGTCATCCTGCTGGGGCCTGACCCCAAGGGAACACTTTTTAAAATCATTGTGTTATTTAAAATTAGCGCTGCTGTGTATCATAGTGTTGAATGTGAGACTCGCTCTACATTTTTATAAATCATGCATTCTTTGGAAACCACCACCTGAGGCTATATAGTAGAGGCATCAAATTCAAGGCCCAAGGGGTGCTTAGATCTGGCCTGCAGGCTCGCCCTGGAAACAGCACTGCAGTGCCTCTGCCAAGGAAACGGAGCTCGGTAGAGCCGCATGTGGCCGTCCCAAGCTCCATTTTCGCTGGCAGAGTGCTCAGACCCCCAACACGAGTGACATTGAGCTGGCCATGCCCACCTGGTCCCCTGAGGTCAAACACAACCCTGATGTGTCCCTCAATGAAATAGAGCTTGACGCCTCTGCTATATAGACTCAGCTCTTGGACGAACAGCCATTTGCTTTTGGGGAATACAGTTCCAGATCATCTTGCTAATTTTGTGAAAAGGTTGATTAATAAGCATTGGATAGCCAAGCATTAAGATGAATGCTTACCCATGCTGCAACCCGTAGTCATCTTTGGACAAGTTGGGCGGCACATAAATTTAATAGATAATAAATAAATTTGGCCTATGTTGGCCTAACAGGAACCTCATCCAATTTAGACAATATATTACAATCTTAGGAGGGGGAAAATGCTAGTGATAATAATAACCCCTCATTTCCACTTTGCAGAGATTTGTACGGTGGCAATGTTATTGTGACTGTGATTTCTTAATTTCTGGCTCCCCATTCATTTTGCTCATTTCCTCTGCTGTGGATTTTATCACTGTAAAACTTCTTCTAATTGACACTGCTATGCAGATATTTATAAGGGATTGTATTAATTACTTGAGCTGGTATATAATTAAGTGAAACTGAAAATTAAACATTCAAAATAGCTGTTAATTTTGCCTGGCATACATTTGCCAGGCATAGCTATTTAAATGATCATTGAAAAGTCCGCTAAGAATTAAATTGAGTATATATGTATGTATGTATGTATGTATGTATGTATGTATGTATGTATGTATGTATGTATCATCTGCACTAAACACTAACATAGTTTAGTGGCTAACATGCTGGACTAGTAGCAGGTAGACCCAGATTCTAGTCCTTCCATAGGCTGATTCAGGGCCAGTAATTCCTCCTTAGCCTGGACTAGAAAGCTGAAATATATCTATTTATCAGTCTAAACCGAGCCAGGTAATACCTTGCTTCCCTGAAAATAAGACCTCCCTGGATAATAAGCCCAATCAGGCTTTTGAGCACATGCGCTAAAATAAGCCCTCCCTGAAAATATTGCAGCAGACATGAGATGACCACTCTCGCCATCTCCAGCATCTCAAAAATAAGACCTCCCCCAAAATAAGGCCAAGCACTTATTTTGGGGATCAAAAGAAGGAAACACGGTAGATTATGATCATGCTTCATAACCTTCAATAAAGAGGCCTTCAGCCGTGCAGTGGATTGATTTGGGTTGATTAGGTATAAATCTATATATCCTGCCTATATATCAACAAATAGCTTGTGCTTTCTATAAACCTTACTGTAGTTTTTCCTGTAATTTTTCACATGATGCACCTTCTTTTGTATTTCTCTTGCCTAAAATTCAACTATATAATTTGGTCTCATTTCCCTTCCAACATTTCTTACATCATATCTCTAATTTTAGAAGATGAAAAGTATAAGTACTCTATTATGAATTTGATAATACTGTTTTAAATGACAATGTGTTTGGGGAATGTCTCTTGGCCATCCAGATCATGACTTTTAGTCAACCAGGGCAATTACAGATCCTTGCTTTGAATACCCATGTTAAGGTAACAAATATTATCTCTATAACCAGAAGACCAGGAAAGTCATATTTAAAAATCAAACTAAAGATGTCCAGATGGTCAAGTTCAGGAGTGAATCCTACATTCACACAATAAACCATAAAACAGAAACATCCTTTTGGGCAGTGGTGAAATTCAGCAGGTTCTGGAGAACAGGTAGCAGAAAGTTTGAGTTGTTCGGAGAACTGGCAAATACCACCTCTGGCTGGCCCCAGAGTGGGGTGGGAATGAGGATTGTGCAGTATCCTTCTCCTGCCATGCCCACCAAGCCACGCCCACAGAACCAGTAGTAAAAAATTTTGAATTTCACCACTGCTTTTGGGGAAGAATTTGGTTGGAACAAACCACAACTATGGAAATATGCCTGAAAGTCTCAAAATGTCATATTGTTTCCTTTTAAATTTAGAAAAAACATAATTGTAATATGTTCAGCTAAGACAAGGAGGAGATACCAGTGTCAATGTCCCCATCCTCTGCTTATTCACCAGAGTAAATTGCCACTGAACTTAAAGTAACACTTATCCAAATCAACAAGCATAGGATCGGACTACAATTGAGGTCAAATTCTTGAATGCAAGAAACGATTGCCATAATAATCACATAAATGGGATATATAGAGCATTCTATAAATGTCCACTCAGAAACAAACCCCATTCAGTTCAAAGTAGCTTAGTCCTAAACAAGACTTAAGCTCTTTCTTCTCAAAACAGACCCAAAAGGCCAAACACAGTGAGGCTTCCACCCACCTTCCTGCCTGATTCCCCCAAGTGTATATTTCCCCTTCTCCTCCAGGATCTATCATATACATGTCCACCTCTCTGGAGCAGAACTTTAAAAAGGAAAGTGCACAATGCAAATGGAAGACACCTATTTGTATATAAACAATCCTTTATCCTTCCATAATTGGAGAGAAAGGGAAGGGAGGGAAGGGAGAACAGGAGAAACAGACTTTCATGCAGTAAATTAAAGATGAAACGTGCAGCAACCTTATTGCAAGATGCCATTTTGCTTTAAGAAACATGTTTATTGCACCATTTTTCAAATTTATTTTTTTTCCGGGAGGGGATGGTCAAAGTTCAGAGCCTCTCTGGTTGGCATCTCCTGGTCAGAGAGAAAGAGAGCAACAGGATGAGGGTGGCAAGGCGTGGTTCTTCTGGCAGGTTTTCCTTTGAAAGATGAGGTAAAAATGTTTCCAAATTTCTGGATGGGTTGGCGCCAAGACTTGTCCAGAAAGGGACCCAGCAAGGGGTCATTTTAAAAAAAATAAATAAATAAAATAAAATAAATTAAAAGCCCACCCAACTTCCAAAGAGTTTAATCATAACAAGAGAAGCCAGGGAGGTGGCATCAAGGCTGGGCCAGGGTGGGAAGGGCTGGGTTATCTCTCCTTTCATCACAGGCCTGGATGGAAAGGAAAAGAATTCACATTGATGGGAGATCAGGAAGAGGAAACCACATTGAGGCGCTCCTCCCTTACAAGGAAGGCTTGGGTGGGCTCTGCGGCAACGCCACAGAGCCAGGTGCCTTCTTCATCAGACAGTATTCAATGTGTGGCCAACCCCGCAGGGGCTGAGAACGGAGCCTGTGTGTGGAAGCAAGGGCATGGTGTCTTCCTTCCATCGGGTCTGCAGAGCCTCTCCCTCTTGACAAAAGCTCCCTAAGCGATTATTATACGGTCGTCACCCTCATGACCACTTCGCGGCCGGAACCGGAGCCCCCGCGATGTTCATTAGGCCGCAGGTGGCTGAGAATGTGCAGAATTGTATAACCACAGTGATGGTTCAAAATAGTCCTAACCCGCTGGCCCCGCTGGGAGGTCCTCTCACTCCCTGAGGAGGGATTCGTCCGTGAATTCCGCCCCCCTGGCTTTGTGCTCCCACCGAGGGGTTCCCCCAGGTCCTTGGCTTTGTCGTAATTCAGCACCTTCCATTGCTGGTTCACTGCCTGCCAGCGCTTGAATATTCGATACACCGAGGAGCCTTCGTGAGTGATCAGGCCTGTGGAAAGAGACGAGGAACAACTGTGATCCTTCCACAGACAAAGAGGGTGAAAGAAAAACTGACTTGAACCAATACGCTTAGATTAGAGAGCATTGCCTTGTTCGCCAAAGACTCAAAATAATCACAGGCTATTTCATCTAACAGCTTAAAAGGTTGGGCCAAGATCAGGAAGTGGGTGGCTTGGACTACATCATTACTTCTCAAGCCAGTCCATCCCACAGAATTATTGTAAGAATTAAATTCTTACAAGGATGTGCATTGCCTTCAATCATTGAGAAAAGGTTGGGTAGAAATGCAACAATCAATCAATCAATCAATCACCCATTTTGCACATTCAGTCAGTTGCCATGCAGGATACATCATTTCCCTAAATACTTCAGCCCATCTTCTTAGTTCCTGCAGGCCAACTCTCACCCTGTCTGGATTCACACAATGTATGAAGCCATGATTGGCTTAACCAATAAGCCAAAGCTGGCAGGGTTCACAGTATTTGCTAAGCTATCCTTTCCCCTTATTCCTTTGCTTTATTTCCAACTGAATCTGCACCAAAGCGTGAACACATTCCCCCCCCCCGTTGCATATCTCCATTTTCCTGAACTTCACACTAAGCTCTTCAGAGCAGGAAATCGCCCTGTTTCCCTCCACCACCCCCTTCCCTATATAGTGCTGGGCACATTCTGACACTGCCTAATTAGATGAATGAATAAATGAAATAAAGCTCAGGGATAACAGTCTGATGCGCTGAATACACTTGGGCAGTCCTTTCTATTTCCACCTCCAACTTTAGTGAAATTCATCACTCTGCCACAAAACACCCATATCTCTCTGATCATTTATCTTCTGCTATGTACTTGTGTACATTCAATTTTCACAGAAGAACAAAGCTCTGTTTCAGGATATGAGAGATCTAAAGATGCTCATACCTTCAGAAGCCAAGAAAAATGATACAGAAATTTGTTTTTTTTTTTGGGGGGGGGGAATAGAAGTATTTTTCTTCAGTATTCTCTGTAGATTTAAAATCCCCTTGTTACTTTTTGAATATAAATTACATTATGCATGCTTTTGTATGCTCTAAAATCCTAATCTTTGGCTCCTCTAGTTTAAGAATACAAGGGATCCATTAATTTAAAAATGTGTATAGTGTTTAGCTTTCACCACAAAACTTATAATCAATAAGAATTCTAGTACCATTAAGATCGGCTAGAAAAAATAATAACAAAAAGGGTTGAGGGATCTTAAAGATCAGATGCTGGATTGGAAGGTCGAAAAAAAATGCAGAAGGCAATTGCAGATGACTTCTGTAGTTTGCATGAACGATGTCTGTTTAAGTCACCTGATGTATTCAATTTTATTTTTTTTAAAGACGAACATATTTATAATCACATATATGTTTTATGGATTACAATCCATCTAATAAACTACAGGGAGTCCTTGCTTAGTGACTGCCTCACGCATTGACCTGTCGAAGTTACCACCCCAACGAAGAACTAACTTTGCAACTAATCCTTGCATTTACAAGTCTGTAAAGCAAAGGGAGGCGGTGGCTCAGTGGCTAAGACGCTGAGCTTGTTGATAGAAAGGTCAGCAGTTCAGCAGTTCGAATCCCTAGTGCCGTGTAACGTTGTGAGCTCCGGTACTTGTCCCAGCTTCTGCCAATGTAGCAGTTTGAAAGCACGTAAAAATGCAAGTAGAAAAATAGGAACCACCTTTGGTGGGAAGGTAACAGTGTTCTGTGCGCCTTTGGCATTTAGTCATGCTGGCCACATGACCACAGAGACATTTTCGGACATCGCTGGTTCTTTGGCTCTTTGGCTTTGAAACAGAGATAAGCACCGCCCCCTAGAGTCAGGATATGAGAGGGGAACTTTTCTGTGGGCACTAAACAAGGACTACCTAAATATGGACAAGGCACCAGCATCGAAGTGCTATAAGTGCTTCATTGTTGTTTTTGCAGAAGACTTAACTTGGCTGCTCTTCTAAACTATATATTATCGCAGCTACAATGAGGTTGGATGAATTCAGTATTCCAAACGTTCAGTAAAGAAGTATATGTTTTCATTTCTTTTAGCGCCTTGACTTTCTCTGCTGTGAGGAGGCAGGACTGCTGCTGGCTCCGCTCTGTCCCACTGACCTCTAACAACGAACGTGCAGGCACTCAGAGAAAAATGGCAGGGAATTCTTGCTTTTCTCTGGTGAAAACTGCAGCACAAGCTGGAGCATCCTGCAACGATTGCATGTCCTTAGCATGAAATTTTAATGGTTCTCGGTAAACAAAGTATTCTGGTTGCCGTTAAAACCTGGCTGTTTCGGCAGTCCTGGGGCTGTTGACCTTAGTGTTAAGGTCCAGCCCCGATTAGAACGTATGTGTGTTGTGAATTTTAAACTATTTTTTTTAACTTATATTATTTTTCTTTTTTCTTTCTTTCGTTGTAAGCCACCCGTAGTCCTCCGGGATTGGGCGGCCTATAAATTTAATAAATGAAATGAAATGAATGCCTAGTCCTAGATGTAACTTGTGGGCAGGAAAAGAGTGGAATATATGTTTTATTCATCATTCTAAAGGAAAATATTCATAATTGGTAGGAGAACTTTCTTTCCATTCCCCCACCCCGAAAGAAATTTAAATTAACCTTCTCCCCACTGGATCGGGTTTTTTTAGAGGTGGGGGGGGGGAGGAAATCTCCAGAAATGTAAAACAAGATTTAAATCTCTTGCTCAACGACGAAAATTGAGTTGGCCTTCGGCAAGTTACTACAGGTAGTCCTCGACGTGCAACAGTTAATTTAGTAACCATTCAAAGTTGCAACGACACTGAAAAATGTGACTCATGACTGCTTTTTAACACTTACAACTTTTGCAGCATCCTCATGGTCACATGATCAAAATCCAAATGCTTGGCAACTGACTCATATTTATGACGCTTGCTGTGTCCTGGGATCACGTGATTTCCCCCTTTTGCAACCTTCTGACAAGCGAAGTCAGTGGGGAAGCCAGATTCACTTAACAACAGGGTTACTAACTTATCAACTGCCATGGTTCACTTAATAACTGTGACAAGAAAAGTGGTAAAATGGTGAAAAACTCACTTAACAAATGTCTCAACTAACAACAGAAATTTTAGGTTCAATTGTGGTCGTAAGTCAAGGACTACCTGTGCTTACACAGCCTTAGGGGACTGAGCCTTCAAAACTGGATATAAAAATAGAATTTTTAAAAACTGCACATACATACCTTTTAATAAAGAACCGGTAGAAACTGAACATAAAAACCTCACCCAAGTATTTTCTTCAGATACACAAATGATTGAGCACCTTTATATGCAAATCAGGCTGCCAAGGATTTCCCTGATTAAACTGAGGTTATATTTTAATGCTGGTGATTTCAAAAATATCAGTGAGCTTTTATCGTATCAGCCATGTCTACGTGGAATGGAAATTTAGTAGGCTGTCATCCTTTGTGGATCTCATTGGAAACTTTCTGATTTATTTCCATTAAGGCCTTGGCAATTACTTGGGTCAATGTATAGTAAAAAGGACCTTTCAATTCTGAGACTGGAAAAAGCCGGAGATGTTTGGGCCCTGTTGGGTTGTAGACTGGATTGCTGACATTGAAGCTCATGAATATTTAACTTTATGGAAGAGATCACTGACTTGTATCATATTTTCTTTTATGTTGGCATCTTTTTGGAACAATATGTTAATATGCATCAGTCAATTTTATGGGGAAATCATTTAATGTTAAAGATGATAATGTTCATATTGGATTATGTTTCAAAAATGTGGAATTTGACTGATTTTTAGCAGCTTTGGCTACATTGGGCAGATGGAATTAAGAAAATTATTTTAAGAAATTGGAAAATAATACTAACATTATTGTCAGTGTGTTGCTGTTGTTGCTATTATTATTTCTTTTATTCATTAAACATGAAACTCAGTCAACTGAACATTCAAAATGCATCACAAATACCATTGACTGGTACCGATGGTTGATACGGGTTGCTGCCAGCATCCTAGGTATCAACCAAGTATCTTAAGATGTTCCTAGTAGTGCAGTTTTTTGCAGTTCTGCTGGTGTTATTGCAGAAAGCTGCAATTTCTTTATGTGTTTTGTAAAATTCTTGGTTATGGTACCAAGTTCCTTGTTACTTCGAGCAATCACTAAATGAACCATTACCTGTATTAGTTTCATCCATAGCCGTGTAATTTCGATGGCCAGATCATGATATTTCATGATTTTTTCTAGTTATTTTTCTTCGACTCTGGCATCTCCAGGAACAGCGATATCAATAAACTGTATTATTATTATTATTATTGTTATTATTATTATTATTATTATTCCAGACATTAAGGATAATTTTTTCTACTAATTAAAAATGACATAATACCTTTGACACAGATGTCCACAATTTATAATAATAGATTCTTATTCTCTTTTAAATTTGAAAACTAATATAGGTAATGGTTCATTTAGTGATTGCTCGAAGTTACAACAGAACTGAAAACAGTGACTTATGACCATTTTCACACTTACGACTATTGTAGCCTCCCCATGGTCACATGATCAAAATTCAGATACTCGTCAACTAACTTATAACTATTGAAGTGTCCCGGGATGATGTAATCACTTTTGCAACCTTCTGATAAGCAAAGAGTATGGGGAAACCAGACAGATTCACTTAACAACCATGTTACTAGCTTAACAATTTAGCAACTGTGGCAAGAAAAGTCGTAAAATGGGGTAAAACTCACTTAGCAACAGAAACTTGGGGCTCAACTGTGGTCATAAGTTGAGGACTATCCGTATATCGTTTAATATTAATGTATCGGTGATATACTTAGATTGTTTATAATTTTTCCTTTTCTCTATTTTGTTTATTTATCAACTGTTTTGTAAGAAGTATTCTTTTTCGTTTTGCCCACTGTCTTTATTATTTTGTGTTTAGGGATGCAATTTTTTACTATTTTGTCTATTGTTTAAAAAATGTATAATAAAATGTTATGACTGGAGCAGCATATTATGGCTATAAAATATGTAAATAAATTGTGTTTTTTAAAAAAATCTTGTAAGCCACATGTAGCCCTTAATACAGAATAAGAAGAAATAGAATATAAAAAATTATCTACTTAGACTGACATAATATCATCCTTTTCTTTGTTACTAATCCTAATGATGGTGAAGAAATAACTATTCTGTTACAAAATCTTTGCTTTGGAAAACTGCCACAAAGCCTTAGATCAGGGGTGGAGAAAGATGGCCCTTTTGTGACTTGTGGACTTCAACTCCCAGAATTCCCGAGGCTGGCTTGGGAATTCTGAGAGTTGAAGTCCACATGTCACAAAAAGACCATTGTTCCCAACCCCTGCCTTACATAAACTCACCCTGAATATGGTTATTAGCACAAATTATTGAAAAAATAATGCACATTTACAGTTTTGAGTTAGTAATCTCTATTTTACATGCATAGGGAATTGACATAAAATTAATTCTTCAAGTTGAAATATTGATGGGAAACGCACATTTTATGAACCATTTGCCATTAAAGACTATATAAAGATTTTGTTTCTCAATACTATGCTTAAGAATAAACAAAACTCTCACTCAACTCTCTTTACATAAATCAAGGGGGTGATCAGAATGTTTAATCAGAATTTTTCCAAGAACCATTCACTAGATGAGATGTCAAAATAGGGTTTATATGTATTTCAACAAGTGAAATTGATTTATGTTTGTTTGATCACAGGTACCTGTACTTTTTAATTTAAAAAAAAAAAGAATTTTGCGAAAGAAATAGAAGTCTTCGCTTCTCGATCTGTTCACCAACTCCTGGTACACCAATCAAATATAAATATGTACCAAAGAGGCAACACCTAGTAGTAGCAATTGCTTGAGCTCCCTGCTGCCATCTCCCAAGGTGGGTCATTACCATGCAATACAGGTAATTCAGTCAAATCAAGGGGGAAACAGAGAAGTCATTCATTCATTTCTCAGTGACAGCAGCTGGCTCCTGCCCACAAGAGTCTGCCTGTTATCCTACCCATCTCAACAGAGCTCATCCATCAGTGCCATAGACCTGGCTCAGTCTCTTTAGTGAATGTCACCAGCTTCCAATTTAAAATAGGTTTCTTTCCAATCGAGGGTGTGTAGTGCTAAAGGAAAAATATCCAGTCATCTGATGAGAAACCCACCAGCAAATACAGCACAGAGTGCACCAGGGACAAATTACTAAGGCTGAATATGCTTTAAAAGTGATTCAGACCTCAGGGGGGAAAAAGGAAACACCCTTTTTTGTCATTCATTAAAGCCCTCGGGTCAGCTTTTTTCAATTGTTAGGTGTGCCTTGAAAAATATATATCCTTTTAAGGACTCTACCCCTTAAAATTAATACAATTCTTAAAGCATAGCCGATTAATGCAATTAAGTCATATTTGTAATCCACAATAAATACTTTTAGAAGTCACTGTTGTTTATGGAAATATCTTGGGAAGGTATTTTTTTTTCCCAATAGAAATCAATGATTTTTATCTGAAAGTATGTTTTACAAATGTTATTTAATTGAATAATGGTTTAAAGAATTAAAAGATCAAATTTGACTGGATTATGACAATGTCATTTGGCGATGATGAAGAAGGTCCTCTATTTCAGGGGTCTCCAACCTTGGCAACTCTAAACCTGGAGGACTGGGGAATTCTGGGAGTAGAAGTCATCCAGGCTTAAAGTTGCAAAGGTTGGAGACCCCTGCTCTATTTAATAGATCTCCGTTTAGAAGATTTTGGATGCAAAACACCAAATTTCTCTCTGGAGAAACCAATGCCATTTTACACATGCACAAATTACAAAAAGTAATCTTGTCTAAATTCTTATTTTGATGCAATGGACACTTTGGTTTAATGGATACTCCTTTTACCTTGTTAGGTTATTAAATTGAGGTGTACTGTAATAGTATAGTAATAATAATGTGGCAAGACTCATCAAGAATTTTTTTTTAAATCCTGAGGCACATTTATTTCTTTGGGTTTAGAGACCTAAAAAGGAGCAGTTATTCTATTTCATCTAATCATTGTTGTTGTTGTTGTTGTTATACAATTGTATCACAGCGGCCAGTTGTTTCGCTGGATTTGGCATTGGTTACTAGTCGGGCCCCACCCAGGGGCCTAGGACGTCGTAACATATTTTCGTAATATGCGTGCAGATCCAAGCAGTGCGGCTTTTTGCATTTGACTGATGGTGATTTTGTCAATTTTTAACTGTTTTAAATGTAATTCCAGTGCTTTTGGAATAGCACCCAGTGTGCCAATTACCACTGGAATTACCACTGCTGGTTTGTGCCATAATCGTTGAATTTCTATTTTCAAGTCCTGGTATTTCGCGATTTTTTCATATTCCTTCTCGTCGGCCCTGCTATCACTTGGTATTGCGATGTCTATGACTGTAACCTTATTTTTCTCAACCAGTGTGATGTCTGGTGTATTATGCGCCAGTATTTTGTCTGTTCGTATGCGAAAATCCCACAAGATCTTGACCATCTGATTTTCGGTGACTTTTTCAGGCTTATGTTCCCACCAGTTTGTTGCTGTTTTAATATTATAATTTTTGCACAAATTCCAATGGATCATTTGTACTACTGAATTGTGCCGCAATTTATAATCAGTGTGCGCGACTTTTTTACAGCAACTGAGTATGTGATCAACAGTTTCATCAGCTTCTTTGCAAAGTCTGCATTTGGCATCATCAGAGGATTTTTCGATTTTGGTCTTAATGGCATTTGTGCAGATAGCTTGTTCTTGCGCAGCCAGGATTAGTAACTCTGTTTCTTTCTTTAATGTACTTGTAGTTAACCATAACCAAGTTTTTTCACTGTCCACTTTATCTTTTATTTTTTCCAGAAATTGGCCATGCAATGCTTTGTTCTGCCAACTCTCCATTCATGATTTTATCACATCTTTTCTGTATTCTTGTTTTGTCTATTGGACCTTCAATAGATTTTTGTTCTTTACTTCAATTAATAGATGTTCTTGACTTTCTTTTAAATAATCAGCCAGTGCATGTTTTTCTTCTTCAACTATTTGCTTCACTTGTAATAATCCTCTGCCACCTGATTTTCGGGGCAGATATAGTCTATCAGTATCACCACGTGGATGTAAACTGTAGTGCATTGTCATTAGTTTCCTGGTTTTTCGGTCCAAAATGTCCAAATCAGCTTGTGTCCAGTTAACTATACCAGCTGTGTATCTTATAACTGGTATTGCCCAGGTATTTATGGCCTTGATGATGATGATGATGATGATGATGATGATGATGTTAATCTTTGGTGAGATTCACAGCCTTTGGGGCTGATTGGTAGCTCAACAGCTCGAACTGGCCATAACATTAGCTATGGGTTCTCCCAAATCCAGGCGAACCCATAGTAGCCCACCCCTAAGGCTACCTCTAACTGACCATTACATGGTGTCCAAGAGAGTTTTGAGTATTTTTTTTGCTACCATCCAACAGTGGTCTGGATTCCTACAGTCCTGAACTGGTCACCTTGGCCATGTGGTCTTGAAATATTCAAGCCGCTTCCCTCCGCCATAATTCTACTCATTTTGCTTGCTGGAGAGAACCGGACTGGGAATTATAGCCTTTTTCAATCTGCTAGGGATTTCAAAGGAGGGGATTGGCTCACTTATGTTACGATGGAGTATTTGGCACATACGGGTAAAGCAGAAGTGAGGGGGAAGATGGAACCAGAAGGTTGTCCCATGGATGAGAGTGGGTAGCAGAGAAGGGCGGGGTGATTTGTAAACTAAACAATGATGACATGCCAGCCTAGATGACAGACGGTTTCTCCAGGGATGGGCGGGCCCTGTGTTCAGCTCTGAAGGCCTCAACAGAATTATTTTGCAAATTCTAGGGCTATGACTAAGCTGCATGATGTAGCGTCATGCAGTTAATATTAGGAAAATGCATGCGTCACAAGAAGAAACGCTTCTGACCCCTCACAAGCACAGCTTCCCTCTGATACCCTTTAAAAGAGCCGAGTCTTTTGCAGGCTATCGCTTACCCTAAAAATAATATATGCCACTGCTTTAAGAGTCCTCTGGGTCCTTTAAAGTGGCAACATCTTTTCTTCTCCTTTTTTTCGGCCCTCACCATTTCACCCTGAAGCCTGAACAATGCTGGGCTCCTTTAATTAGTGTTGGCTGTGTTCCTTAAATATTCCTATGAAAGATAAAGTCTCCCTACTCAAGCTGAACTTTGTTGAATTCATAGATATATCCATATATTTTCTTTGGCAACAATATTTGTCTCTTGCCTTTTTCAAGTATTTTTGTTTTTAGGTTTTACAAATTAGCCTATAATTCAGAGATTTCCTGGTAGTCATCCAGCCAAGCACTAGCCAAGTTCAACCCCACTTGCTTTTTTGAGATTTGCTAAGATTATGGGAGTCCTTAGTGCTCTCTGAGCTTGGCTGTTTTCTTGAAGATGTTTCATGATCAAAGAATGATGACGTTACCTACTTTGGTAATGAAACAAAGTAGAAACTCAGAGACCATCAAGGACCCCACATTTAAAGGCTGGGCTACTGATATTATCTTCTTTGAGTATCTGCTAAGATTGTCTAGGTCAGTGTTGGTGAACCTTTTCAGCAGCAAGTGCCAAAAGAGGAGTGTGTGCTTGCACGCAAGTGTGCACGTGATGGAAACTAATAAAGCAGCTGCCTGGTGAGCAGGCTGTTCTTCCAGTTTCCGGTGCATGCATGCGCACCGGCCACCAGGTCTTCCAGTTTCTGGCAGACATGCACCCATAAATACCAACTCAACAGTGTGCATGTACGCTCTAGAAACTGAAAGATCATCTTCCTGGTGCATGCATGTGCACCGAGTAGCTGCTCTTCCGGTTTCCGGCACTCCTGCACAGGTGAAGACCATCTGACCTGCACACTGCAACCCAGAAGAGCAACAGGTGATGACTCTCATGCCCAGAGAGATGGCTGTGCGTGCCACTTCCGGCAAGCATGCCAAAGGTTCACCATCACAGGTCTAGGTGCTGACACCCAGCTGGGTAATTTTTTTTTATATATTTTAAAAAAATGAGTTCCTCCTAAGCACCCAAGTTCTTCAGCTTTCTCTGGAAGTCGGGACTGAATTTGTGAAACTAAAAGGCACTCCTTATTGTAAGCAAAGCGGATCTTGCTCTAGAAAGAGCAAAAGCAACCTCAGAATTAATGTGTAAGTCCTAAAACAAAACTCAGTGATTTTGGACACAGTGCGAACCGATATTTCTGACGAGGATTTCCTGCTTTCTCACTAATCTAAATCACATGGCACAGCGGATTCGCACACACACACCCTAGTTCTACTTACCTTTCAGGTAACGCTCGGTAGCAGGCTTGTCCTGCGCATGCGCGGAGGTGGCACATGTGCTCACATTTGTGAACCGGTAACGAAGGCAAATAGATTTCACCCCTGCTCTATACCCTTAAGACTATTCCTGGAAGACATTAATTCCTGGATTTCATTAATGACCACGATACAAATTGGCTGAAATCTACCCTGATTTTCATAGGAGAACCAGAGAAACATGAGAAATGGCCTCTGTCTGCCTGTGGCATCCTCTGTTTGTAAGAAGGGAACATGGATATTTTTCAAGCGACAGGAGAAAGCAAGCTTGGGAAAAGGAAGTTCTCACCTATGCAGACGATATCCATAAAACCGTACATCCCATAGCAGATCTGGAAGAGCAGGTCCTGCCGCTGCCACTTGGCCGAGGGGCTGAGTGACGACCAAATCAGCCAGGAGATGCTGGCAATGAGGAAGAGGGAACCCAGGATGATGGCTGCAATTTGCACTTTTTCAATCACCGTCAGGGAAATTGCCTGCCACTGTAAAGGAGGAAACAAGCCAAAAGGGTGATTACTCTTGTGGAGTTGATGGGCGTGCCTACACAATAGGACCGAAAAATCCAAATCACACAGAGGTGATGCAAGTCACCTTTGGGATTAGCAGAGCAAATGTAATGTTACTCTCTCTTCTATCCTAGCTGCAACTTCTATTCATGTTTCTTCTCTCTGTAGTAAGGTGGGAGCGGCAGTGGCCCGCCAGAGATGGCTGAAGCACCATTCCAGCATCCATCACTGGGACTAACAAAGACATTCGCCCACATCTTGAGAGCCACCAATTCTTTATCCTTATACCCTGCCATAACTCAACCCTCTGTCAAGTTAAAAAGCATTAATTCTCATATTGGAGGGTGGTTTCTTTGCATGAAAGAGAGAGCATGCATGTGCGTACAGTTCAGGGGTGGGTTTCAACCGGTTCGCAGCAGTCCCCGCGAACCGGTTGGTCGGCGAACCCGGAAGTAAGTAACTTCCGGGAACGGCGAAGGGCCCAGCCGCCCGCCCGCGTTCCTTACCCGGTTTTGACGAGTTCTGCGCTTCCACGCATGCGCAGGACGCATACAGCGCCTGCACGATCCTCCAGGAGCAGCTGTGCATCGCACAGACGCTAGTACGCATGCGCGTGCTGCGCGCGTGCACGAGGACGCCACCGGCCCCATTCCAACCGAACCGGTTGGAACGGGGCGAGAAACCCACCCCTGGTACAGTTGATAAGGAAGTCACACAACTTTCCTTCTTGTCCATCCCAAAGGGTGTATTTGGATCATCTGATCATTTGGAAAGTTAGTCTGTGTCCATGAGATGCCCTGGCTTTTGTCATTGCGGGGTGGGAAGGGGTATGACACAATTAGGTTTAAATGTCGTGGATCTGGGCTTGCACATATTGTTTGTTTAGTTCCATTAGTTGTGCAGAATCACTGAGGTGAGTTGGGCAGGGACACAAAATACCCAGGAGTGGGCTTCAAAAATTTCAGCAACGGGTTCTCTGCCCAGTGGCTGGGTGGCCATAGCCTAGTTGGCCTCCTGCACCATGGCAGAGTGAGGGGGGGGGGAGAGTGTTTGCTTTCCCCAAGCTCTGCCTCCCCTGGGCTCCAGAGCCCCTCCAGAGGCTGGAAACGGCCCCGTTTTTTTGCCTTCCCGAACTTCCAGGAGGCTCATTTCCCTCCCTCCCTGAGACGTCGCATGGCCCTGCACTTACCTCACATCCAAAATGGGCCATGTGGAGACTCCTGGGAGGGGAGGGGTGGGCAGGGCAGCAAGGGGTGGGATTTGGAGGTTCTTTGAACCGCCCATAACACTAGCTACAGGTTCTCCTGAACCAGGGCGAACCTGTAGCAGCCCACCCTTGAAAATACCTAAATAAAGCAATACATCATATTTGCAAGGTAAGTTGTCACTTGGTCTCCTTTAGTCTACTTTCAGCACTAGAACCCACTGCTGAAACTCCTATATTCTATGTATGTATGTATGTAATGTATGTATGTATGTATGTATGTATGTATGTATGTATGTATGTATGTATGGCATTTGTGCTGATAAATAAATAAATTTATTTATTTATCAACACAAATGCAACACAAATGTAACAAAGGCAACAGTAAAAATAATGTCTTTCTGTCTGGATGGTCTCTTGTGATGAGCCGATAGACAGAGAAAAGAAGCAGTATGCTTCCTCCCATATTTGGGCATACCAGGGGTTGTGACTCTACACACACACACACACACACACACACACACACACACACGTTTAAAAAAACTTTTACAGTTCCTTCCATGAGGAAGGAGCAAGTTAGGGAAAGAGAAAGCAGCTTCCCTCTGAACAGCTTGTCCCTGGAATTAAAGACAAGAATTGACGTTGCCAAGCAAACTGTCCGCTTGTGCATGACTCAGGACCAATTCATTTCTTTCGTCACTGGCACAGTCACCACAACGCGACTTTTTCACCTGTCACTTGGTACAGTTTCTTCACTCTCCATTCACCGCCCCCCCCTATATAGAGCTGAGTCAATTCACAAGACGAGAGGCTATGGAGAGAGAGAAAGGAGCACCCAAAGTTGAAGCAAACAGTTATGCTCCATCGTGACAAAAAAACAAAAAATAAAGGTTATGCATGAGACTTTCCCAGCCTAAATGTTGTCTGCCAGATTATGTTGCACTTGCAGAAGAGAACAAGGGAACGCAGGCAGATATACAGTATCCTGATCTGCCAAGATCTCTTCCAGCATGACACTCCTGGTGGAGATCACCCGACTGCCTCTGCTGATATATTAGGAGTGAATGGCAGCTTCAAAGCGGAACCTGCTCCCTCTGGGCAGTTCCTCCAGCAGCATTTGGGGCTGCTAAGGCTGGCATATGGGGTGGAGGAACAAAAAAGACAAGCGGGGAGGGAGATGTGCATCCAAGAACACAGACATTTCTGGAGAACCTTCTCATCTACCCCATATCTCAGAGGGGGATGAATGGAATAATAACTGAATATGATAGTAACCATTTGTGTGTGTGTGTGTGTGTGTGTGTGTGTGTGTGTGTGTGTGTGTGTGTTTGTGTGCACGTGTGAGAGGTGGAAAAGGAGGGATGGTCGGGGGGGGCGGAGGAGGAGGAGGAGGAGGAGGACAAAGATTATGTATAGCACATTGGCCAGAGGCACCATGTCTACCATCCTCTGCTCTTGACTCCCCTATTTCCCCTTCCAGCCACTATTCCTAAAGCTCAGTCGCCAGGCAAGGCTTACCTGCAACGGATTCTTTGTGCTAATGGCTAAGACCTGGTACTTGAAGTAGCACAGCTCACAGCTCCAGGAGCCCCTCTCACTGATCCAGCGAATCAGGCAAGGCTGGTGGGTGCAGCGAACGGAACCATCACAGCGACAGGGGCTGAGCAGTTCCCCCTGCAAGAAAAGAGAGTTGGAGGAATCACATTAAAGCAGGGAATCCTTTACGGCTTACAGCAGAGGAACAGACTCTATATATGGTCTCTATACGGACTCCTAAGTCCCAGCATCCCCAATAATGATCCAGGCTAGCTGGGGATGATGGGTATTGGCATCTGGCGACATCTGCAAAACTATAGTTCCCTATTCCTAACCTATACCCTATCCTTCTATATCTTGGATAACAACAACAATAACAACAACAACAACAATAAGAGCCGAGGTGGCGCAGTGGTTAGGGTGCAGTACTGCAGGCCACTTCAGCTGACGGTTATCTGCAGTTCAGCGGTTCTAATCTCACTGGCTCAAGGTTGACTCAGCCTTCCATCCTTCCGAGGTGGGTGAAATGAGGACCCAGACTGTGGGGGCGATATGCTGACTCTGTAAACTGCTTAGAGAGGGCTGAAAGCCCTATGAAGCGGTATATAAGTCTAACTGCTATTGCTATTGCTAACAACAACAACAACAACCCATAACAACCATTAGCGCCAGTCAATGATATTTGTGATGCACTTTTAAATCTTCAGTTGACTGAGTTTCATGTTTAATTAATAAGAGATAATGCTAATACTAACAACAACAACAATGCCACGAAGAAGAAGGGGTCAACTTATTTCCCAAAGCACCAAAGGGCAGGGCAACCAACAATGGATGGAAACTAATCAAGGATAGAAGCAACTTGCAATTAAGGAGAAACTTCCTAACAGTGAGAACAATTAACCAGTGGAACAGCTTGCCTTTATAAGTTGTGGGGGCTTTCATCACTGGAGGTTTTTAAGAAGAGATTGGACAACTACCTGTCTAAAATGGTATGGGGTCTCCTGCTTGAGCAGAGGGTTTGGACTAGAAGACATCCAAGGTCCCTTCCAGCTCTATTCTGATTGATTGATTGATCTCCCATCATGCCAAGAACACCCAATCTGAGCAAACAATCCCCTCAAAGCCTACTCAGAGAATTCTGGGTAATAAGGCCCACCTCTCAGCTGGCTGTCCATTAGCCCTGTTTCATTGTTTTTAAAAGTGGCTTGTTAGTTCTACCTACTTAATGTGCTGCTAGGCAAACCAGAAGAGCAATTAGCATCAATATTTCAGACCTGCTTGCAGGAAGTATTAATGATGTGTTATGGATATGAGCCTCAGAAAGGAAATTGCGGTGGGTTCCTGTCAAATGGAGGACAGGCGACGCAGGGGTCAGCAAGAGTTCTCTCACACCCACCCATCACACTGAGCATAGCAACAAAGGGGAGACCCAGTACAAAAGACCAGAAGACACTGACTGGGGTGCCCCGTTTGTAAAGCAAAAAATTCAGACACATGCACACACACCCACACACATTTATTTAAGATGCTGTGAATTTTTACTCTGAAAGAAAAACAGAAGTAATGGACCTCTGCCCACAATGCATTCTGTACCGGCATCCTGCTGAAAAATATCTCCCAATGTATGAACACACACAAGAGAGATAAACAGCAGTTTAAAAAACTTCAGAATTTAAGGAGACAGATGCAGGAATGACAGATTTTATTGGGGATGGCTTCACAGATAGGTCTTTGGGTGCTGTACCAATGATCACACATGTACACACCAGAGGTGGGATTCAAATTTTTTTACTACAGGTTCTGTGGGCATGGCTTGGTAGGCATGGCTTAGTGGGTGAGGTAGGGGGCAGATACTGTAAAATCTCCATTCTCTCCCCACTCCAGAGGAAGGTTACTGCAAAATCCCCATTCCTTCCCGATCATCTGGGACTCGGGAGGCAGAGAATAGATGGGGGTGGGGCCAGTCAGAGGTGGTATTTACAGATTCTCCAAACTAATCAAAATTTCTGCTACCGGTTCTCCAGAACTGGTCAGAACCTGCTGAATACCACCTCTGGTGTACACACAGTTTATGAATGTTGTCTGCCATAATAACAGATAACAGAAATGAAGCAGAAGAATTACAATTTAAATTAGAATTGCGTTTTACAGTACATGCTATAAGGGGAGAAAAAAATCTCCCCCCTTTCAGAGCCATAAACTATTGGAAAGAAAAGCATCAATGATTAACTGAATTACTAAATCCCTCTGTGGGATTGGTGAAAAAGTCCAGGCTTCTGGTCTGCTTTAGATAAATAGGAAGATGAGGGACAGGGTAAAGGGTAAAGGGGAACAAGATATGGAAAAAGAAGGGGGATATATATTTCCATTTGTCAATAAGGTGAGGAGTTAAAAGCTTCAGGTCAGAAGAGCAATTTCTGTTTCAGGCACACAGTACAGTATAGTCATAGCACAGTTGAAGTCTAATTGGTTCCTAGGTAGAATATGAATCTCATATGCAATCATACACTTTAACAGTAGAAGATGGTAGCTCTGCAACTTGTCAACACTAAGAACTAACTTTGGCTTCTCATGATGCACATAAGGCCATGATGCTAAATGGCACCTCACTTTTAGATGTTGCAACAAAGACATTGCAGTACATCAAGGTCTGGAATTGGCAACTCTTCAAAGTAGTGTGGCTATACACAGTCTAGAACGCCTATAGTCACGCATGTTTCTAGTCTAGGTTCTGGAGGCCTCAAGAATCCCTCCTATCCATTCATGAAGGATGAGGGCTATTGGCTATTAGAAAGATGGTTACATATTATCTGCATTTTCAAAACTTCCCAGTACTAGTGGCTGCAAAATATGAGAGCAGAATCTTGATGTTGCAATTTGTAGTGTCTGGTTGGGATTTGGTTGGGAACAAGACACTAGATTAGAGGAGTCTCCAGTTTGATTCACACACAACACTGTTTTTTCTCTTTCTTATTTCTCGTATATTAAAAATGATCAGGTGTGGTCCTATTTTCTGTGTGCCTCTAAGTGTTGTTTACTATCCCATTTTTTAATCTGGCAGATCAAAATGGCATCCATAGGCCTTTGTCCTCCAAGTTTATTCCCACAGCAATCACTCTGTGAAATGTGTTGATTGGAGAAAGAGAATCTCGCTCCAAGTGGCTACATCAGCTTCTACAGCTGACAGAATGGACTTGGACAATGAATTTCCTTGGTCTCTTCCAATACACTAACCTTCACACTATATTGGTGCTCAAAACTTCCTCAACAATAGCGCTTCCCAAGTTGAATGCACCAGATTGCCTCCGAATTTTATCCAGTTACTTACAATCTTTCAGGGCGTTCAGGAAAACCCAAAATAGTATCTCTGGATTAACTGACACTAGTCTTTTTTATTTTTTTTAGTGGATTTCATTGGCTTTTTTCAGTGGAGATAGTTCCATGGAATTTTATCAGGATCATCACACTTTATCATGATTCTTACTTTATTTTACTTTTAAATTGTAGGTTAAAAAAAAGTCTACAAAAATACAGCAATGCACGGTACACATGAATACACCTTTTACAAATAAAACGTCATAATCAAGTGGTGACAAAGCCCAGAGATTTCATACTTTCTAAGAAGAAAGAAAATGGTGCAGGGAACCACTCTAAGCGACCTTAGGAAAGTTTCAACTTGACCTGTCTTGGGTGGGAAATCCAAAGCAGAGGTACATTTATACATTTAAAAACATTTATAAATATAAATTGGGATTCTTAGCCCCCTGTGAACATGGCTGCCTTTGTCTAAATCCATTCCATACCAAACCGGTACCTTGGTACCTTCCCAGCTGGATAACAGAGAATTATGGGAGTGAACCAGTAGTGGGTTTCAAATTTGTTTTGAACCTACTCTCTGGGTGTGGCCTCCTTTGTGGGAGTGGCTTGCCGGCCATGTGACCTGGTGGGAGTGGCTTGCCGGCCATATGTTTTCTTTCTTTTTCTGTCTCTGTCTCTGTCTCTGTCTCTGTCTCTGTCTCTCTTTCCTTCCTTTTGTCTCTCTGTCCCTTTTTCCTTTTTTTCTTTCGTCTCTCTCTCACTTTTTCTTTCTTTTTTCTTTTTTTCTTTTTTTCTTTCTTCCTTTCTTTCTCTTTCTCTCTCTGTGTGAGTCTCTCTGTCTGTGTATATGTGTGTGTGTGTGTGTGTGTGTGTGTGTGTGTGTGGTGGGTTTCAAAAAATTTTGGAACCTCTTCTGTAGGTGTGGCCTGCTTTCCGGGTCCACTGGTGGAACCTCTTCTAACCGGTTCGGTAGATTTGATGAACTGGTTCTACCGAATAGGTGCGAACTGGCAGGAACCCACCTCTGGAGTAAACACATTTGGAAGGAACCAGCTTGAAAAAGCAATCAACCTCAGTACGGCTATGCAATACGACTACTTCATGAGGTGCACTGCCGCCAGGTTAGCTTCCAGATGACTTTGAATATTGCCTATTGTAGAGGTGGTGCAGTGGTTAGAATGCAGTACTGCAGGCTACTTCTGCTGACTGCCGGCTTCCAGCAGTTCGATTCTCACTGGCTCAAAATTGACTCAGCCTTTCCTCCTTCCGAGCTTGGTAAAATGAGGAGCCAGACTGTTGTTGGGGACAATACACTGACTCTGTGAAACTGTTTTAGAGGGGGCTGTAAAGTACCATGAAGCGGTAGATAAGCCTAAGTGCTATTGCTATTGTACAGAGACGGTTTTTAAAAAAATACACAGGTGACAAATGTTAAGTAAATATTTGAATTTAGCTTAGAAATACAGGAAGGCATGGGGAAGAAAACCGGCCTCCTATCAACACTGTAGTATAAGAGGGAATGAAGGAAAAAACCCATTAGGCCTTCAAGATTCTGTTATTGTAGCCTAAATCAATAAAGGTCTAGCATTACTTGTGATATTTATTTCCTCAGTTATTTTGCCTTGGATTGCTGACACCTACAAAGCTCTTCATGGTACAGGACTGGATTATTTGTGGGACCGCCTTTCTCTGATTAGCCGCCAACTCCCTTCCCCTTGGAATTACATCTCCCCACCCAGCAAAATACAGGTGGTGTTGACCTTGCTCATTTTTGAAAGACATTACAAACTTGTTCTTCTCCCAATCCCCCATGGTGTGGGGTCAGGATGATAGGAGATCCTGCGTCTCTTAACTATTGTTGTACTTTTAATTGTACAGTAATTGAATTTTGTTTTTTGTTTTTGATAGATGTATGCTGACCAAAGTCATGTTTAAGTGAGTTTGGCAGGTGTACAAAATAATTTTTGTTCTTTATTCTTGACCAATTTAATCGTTTGGTCACTAGCAGAATATACTAAAGGATCATGCTTTCCTATTTTACAATTGTCCAGAATGAAATCAAAGAAAGCCATTAGTAACTCACTCCTGTAGCCCAGCAACCTTAGCCTGTTCCTGTTGTGGCCCGCCAGCAGACAGCGGAGCTGGCAGCAGATTAGGACAGTGAGGAGGTTGGGGAGGAACATGGGCCAGTCTTGGAGTCTGGGGATGGCTCTGTTTCGGAGGCAGAGAGGAGGCCAGAGCCGTATGCCAGTTATCAGCTGCCTTCAGAGTCAGACATCAGTCAGGCAGACGAACAGCTGGAGCCCGTTCCCAATGTGCGCATGCGCAGAGTTGCCAGACGAAGGGAACCGCTAAAGAACAGGGGTCAACTTGGGAGTAAGGCCACAGGTGGACGATGAATGGCCCCTCCCAGAGGAAATAAAAGAGGAGCAAAAGGGGAGGGGAGTTTGCAAGATTAGTTCACTTAATTAGTTTGTGACTCTCTGAGACTCCTGGTCAAGTTTTGCAGATTATCGGCCTGTCAGCTCTCCAAGCCAGATAAGTTCTGTGACTGTAAATCCTCCCTTGAAAGACTTTGCTAGATGTGAATGAGCAGAATTCACAGTAAATTAATACACTTACTGTGAAATTTACAAAAAAAAAATTGTTGGGACAAGAAATTTGCTTCATGCCCTTGGGAAGCCTGGGTCAGAACAGTTCCTACTATCCATGAAATAAGGAGGGTCGGGATTTGAAGGATGCTGCATAAATCCTGGTACATGTCATGTGTCTGATATGGAACTTGGAACAAGGAAGGCACTTGACTAGATCATATAGAGGCTTAATCATGCACATTTTTGAATGCACAGTTCAGAGTTGATTGGAACGTTGGAAGGATAAGGTAGCATTGTACTGACCTTACAGAATAACTGAATCTCAGCATAACTGGAAGTAGCCTGGAGTTCAGAATAACGTGGCTTATGCACAATCCTCCCTTCCAACAGGTTGTTCCCACTTGTTACCCAGCAACTATGGCTTCCCTATACCCAACAATAGGGCCAGACTTGAGAGGGGCACAAGGCTTTCTTCCCACAGCACCTGCCACTGTCACTGTACAGCTGAGCACATGAGTACAGCTATTGTCATCCAAATAAGTCTTAACTACTTCTCTTGAGGCTGAGGGCAATCTGCATCTAATAAAACCAAATTTAATTAAATGGGAAAGTCAAATGTTACAGTGCAATTTTCATAATTATTCAGCTCATGTCAGGGTTGGTTGCAGAATCCGACTGACAAAACCCCCCACAACCTCTCGGCATTCCCCTCCTGTCTCTTCTTAACACTCAAACCATTAAAGCCTCTGATACAAATCCTAGAGACACAGAGCCTTTTCACACATTCCTAAAGCAGTAAAGCTCCCGTTTGTTCCTAAAAATATACCTGACAAGCAGCTGCAGATATCTCTGTGGCTTCCTAATGAATGTGTGTTTGCAAACAAGTTTGCCCCTATTTGTTTTTTCACACTTTTGTTTCCCCAAGGAGACATCAAAGGGAGCCTTTCCCACCTGGCACCTTGTAGATGTGTCAGAACTGAAAACTCCCAAATTCATAGCCAGCCAGCCAGCCCAAGGCACAGACTGTTGCTAAGATGATTAACTTGTGTCTCAGCTTCATACATTTCAGTTGCGCTGATGGTGCCGGCAGTGTTCATGTAAAGGAGTGTTACTATTAGAAGTGTGTAGAGGGTTCCCCCCCCCCACTTTCAAAGGATGAAAATCTGTTCTGAATCCTTTGGTTCCATCTCAGTTGTTGAACTTCTATCCACAGAAAATGCCTCCCTGTAGAAAACAGGAAAGCAGAGAGAATAAACGTCCCAAAAGTGCTGTTGTGGCCCGCCGGCACAAGTGAGGAGGTTGGGGAGGAACAGGGGGCAGTCCTGGGGGCTGAGGAAAACTCAGACCAGGGCTCTGCGTTGGAGGCAGAGAGGGAGCTAGACAGCAATGAGGCAGAGGAACAGCTGGAGCCTGTTCCCAGTATGCGCATGCGCAGAGAAGACAAGAACAACTAAGAAAGCAGGGTCAACTTGGGAGTAAAGCCACACCTTGCAGGTGATTGGCCCCTCCCATAGGAAACAAAAGAGGAGTGGGCTTTTGCAGGAAACAATTCATTCCTTCAGTCATCTGAAGAGTGGAAAGTTCTGTTTGTGACTATAAGAGACTCTGTGCCAAGTGTTGCCTTGCCCTGCATTTGGAAACTAGCTATCTGGCAGGTCTCCAAACGAGATAAGTTTCTTGTTGATAAATATTCTTCTGAAAGACTGTTTGCCGAGCCTTGCCTGACTATGAATGAAAGGAATTCGCAGTCGTGTAAATAAAAGAGGTTTTGCTGGGACCAAGACTCTGCTTCTTGCTTTTTAAGGAACCCCAGGTCAGAACAGGTGCTTTTTCAAGAGGCAACTGGACTTTCTGGTTTTTCTTTGAAGACGTTTTGTTTCTCATCCAAGAAGCTTCGTCAGCTCTGGAGAAGTGAAACGTCTTCAAAGGAAAACCAGAAAGTCCAGTTGCCTCTTCAGAAAGCATCTTTGGGACAACCATGACCTGGATGACTGAGAATCTCCATAGACATTCAGGAAGACCATACTTCTTCATAATATGGCATCCTTTATAAGCATGTAAACATATGAAGAACAGTTGGGGGAACTGGGTCTGTCTCGTTTAATGAAAAGAAGGCCTTGGGAGTGATGTGATAGCAGTGTTCCTATATCCAAGAGGCTGCCACAAAGAAGACCTACATTCTCCAAAGCACCCGAGGGTAGGACAAGAATCAATGGATGGAAACTAATCAAGGAGAGAAGCAACCTAGAACTAAGGAGACATTTCCTCACAGTAAGAACAATTAATCAGTGGAACGACTTGCTTCTAGAAGTTGTGAATGCTCCAACTCTGTTTTTAAAAAGAGATTGGGCAGCCATTTGTCAGAAATGGTATAGGGTTTCCTACCTATACCAGGGGGTTGGACTAGAAGACCTCCAAGGTCCCTTCCAACTCTGTTACTCTATATTTTTGTAACTAAAACTCCAGATGGTCACTAAAGGGCAGCAAACAGACAAAGAAAATTGGGTTATCTAGAATTTGGCAACCCAAATCAAATGCTTATGACAGTGATAGACCAGCATAAAGCAACCCAAATCTGGTAATAATATGATTTAAAGTGATAATACAGTTATTCTAAGTCTGAGCTTGAGATAGGCATCTGAGAGCTGTTCTCAAAGATTGAAAGTTGGTACATACTGCTGCCAAGGCCATTCCACAGAGGCCACCTTTGAATTCTAACCCTGCCTTTCATATATTTGGTTTTGGTGATTGTTTTCTTTCATTGGGATAACATTAAGGCTCTCTCCTACCAGAGGTGAACATTTTTGCGCAATAGGGCTGAAAACTATGTGAACATGGATTTATCTTTACCCGGACATAATTATGTTTATTTGCCTATAGTTACAAACGAAATGTAAGCGGGGGGGGGGGGAGGCAAGTAATAGAGATAATCCTGAATTTACAACAGATCGTTTAGTGACTATTCAAAGTTACAACTGCACTGAAAAAAGTGACTTGTGACCAGGAATAGGATTCAAAAATTTTAACAATCAGTTCTCTGCCTGGTTGCTGGGTGGGCGTGGCCTACTCGGCCTCCTGCGCCATGACAGAGGGGTAGGCTCCAAAGGGTTTTTTCGAGCCTCCGGGAGGGTAAAAATGGCCGCCTCCAGGCTCCGGAAGTCAGAAATGGGCCCGTTTTCAGACTTCCGGGAGGCCTGTTTTTCACCCTCCCCAGGTTCTGCGCAGGCCCTGCACTTACCTGGCATCCAAAAGGGGTCGTGTGGAGACTCCTGGGAGAGGCGGGGCAGTATGGGCAGGGCCATCCAGTCCTTGCAACTACCAGTCCTTGCAAACTACATATAAAATTAGCATCCGGCTCACCTGAACCAGCCCGAACCAGCTGAATCCCATCCCTGCTTATGACCATTTTTCACATTTATGACCATTGCAGCATCCCCATGGTCATGTGATTTACATCCAGATGCTTGACAACCAGTTCATATTTATGATGGTTGCAATGTCCCGGGTTCACAAGATTATCTTTTCTGACCATCTGATAAGTGAAGTCAACAACGAGGAAGCCATTGTTACATGATTTAACAACTGCAGTGATTCACTTAACAAGCATAGCAAGGAAAGTCATAAAATGGGTCAAATCTCATTTAACCAATGTCTCACTTAGCAACATAAATGTTTGGCTCCATTGTGGGCGTACGTCGAGGACTGCCTGTAATGTTTTGGGTTCTCACCAGATCTCCTAAGCAATAGAGAGAATTTAAGACAGTTTGTAGCATAGTTTTTTGCTAAGGAAAGGGAGAACTAGAATTCAATTCATACACACAGACTATATAGGCCAGGGATGTCAAACTCAAGGCCCACAGTCTGGATCTGGCCACAGAGTGCTTAAATCTGGCCCATGGAGCTGGGCTTGGAAAAAGCAACAGATCAGCACGTGGTGCCTTTGGCAGCCAAAATGGGGTGCAGGAGGGCTACACGCAGCTCCCCCAACATCCTGATTTCAGCCTGGAGGGTCTCCTGGAGCACTCTGCCAGCCAAAACAGGGCGCTGCAGGAGGCATCCATCCCATCTCTCCCCTGCCCAGCCAGCCCATGGAGAACTACAATGCTGATTTGGCCTGGGAAGAAATCCAGTTTGACACCCTTCATATAGGCCGAGAAACAGGTATTTTGCAAGAAAAAGCAGGCATTATGCATCACCAGCCCCATGAAACATCAGACTCGGCTGCCAAAGTTTTCTCCAACTCTACAAGCCAAACTGGCACTTCCATTTTTTCCCCCCAATCTCACTTTCCCACAGACTGCAGTTTAAAATAGGCAAGCCAAATTCATTCGCCTGCAGTGGACTTATTTTTCAGTTCCACGGAAAAGGCCGTGAGCCACTCAAGACCACTGCTGTCCACTCATGACCAAGCCACACACCCAGATGGACAAAGGCAGAGCGTCTTGACTCTCAGCAGCCTGTCCAGGATCTTCACCGGGAAAGAAAGTGGCTTTCCCTAAAATGATTTTTGGTAACCCCTTTGTGGAAATAGGCCTTGGTTCTCTCAAACATGATTGTCAGTAGCTGCTGATGAATAGCTGACAAAGGGTGCCTTTTGTGCATTTATATCTGTATGACGATTCACATCAATTGTTCACGGAGCTCATTTTAAGCTGCGGAATCACTGTGTGGTGATAACCACTTTGCTTAGCTATTTATGACATAGTCGTAGGCTCTGGTGGTATAATGGGATCCATTTTACACTACAGGGAAAATTACCCAAATTGCTGTTACTACCAATTTCCACCAGTCTTCCACACTCCCCCTTAGTTTCATCTTCTCAGGGCTCACGGGAAGAGATGGGCCATCAGCCTCCTCCGTCTGCTAAATGCCAACTGGAATTTACCTGCCCCCAACACGAGCTTACAAGAGAGATAGAAGCTCAAAACCACTGCCACCCTCATAGGAAGCATGTACGCCAGTGGATGATACTCCTCACTAGCAACTTGTGCCCAGGATGTATTTGCCGATTCGTGCCAGGAGCGTTCTATCGGCATGGAGGGATATTGTAATCGGCAATTTCACAGCTAGCTAATTCCTTTTGCTGCTGCCTTGTTCACCCTCATTCCGATGTGTGTGCACTGCCTTTCTGTCACAAATGCACACACATACATCTACTGGAAAAAAATCTCTGAAAACAGATCTGGAAATATGTCAGAGGCTCACAGGATGCAAGTGTCCTTGTTGCCCTGCTTAGTTCAGCTGCTCACCTCAGCTTCTGTCTGTTATCATACCTAGGTGCTAAGGGTATATTAATCTATGACATACCCAGGGACTTCTGTGTTCAACCAAGGACCAGAGGTGGTATTCAGCCATTTCAGACTGGTTCAAGTGAACCGATAGTGGAAATTTTGAGTAGTTCGAAGAACTGGCAAATACCACCTCTGACTGGGGCCGCCCCCGTCGTTCCCTGTCCTATATTCCCTTGTTATTTTTTACCTCAGCTGATTCGCGCAGCAGAGTGGATTGCCGCGCCTCAGCTGAGCTAAAAAACAGCTCAGCTCACCAGCGCTGACACCGCCGATCTTTGAATGCTGTGTAGGCGCACGAAGCGTGCTCTCATAGAACTGGTAGGAAAAGATTTGGAATCCCACCACTGCGGAGGACCTTCAGCTCCTCAAAAGTGGGAAGGCCACATTGGGTAAAAATGAAGCATGGATTATGTGCTGAGGTCAGTTTAATACCAAGATACCATCACAGATGCCATGTTGACTTGAAGGATGCTGATACATGTGGTCAAATTCTCTTCTCAGTTGAAAAATCACTTATTGGGCCAGAATTGCAGGTTTCAAAGGCAAGCGAAAACTCTAGAAGAGAATATTTGTAGCTCAGGGTTGAACTGTGGAGTCTTTGATGCTTTCTGGGCTTGATTGTTTTCTTGCAGATGTTTTGTTTCCCAACTAGGTAACATCTTCAGTGTTGAAAGGCAGTGTGGTCTGTTCTCAGAAAACAGCACTCCCATCAACACTGACAGGGCAAGGCATTCAACACAGAGAGCAAACGGTCTAGCACTGAAGGTGTTAAACAGTTGGGGAATGAAATAACACCACACACACCCACTCCCCCCCCAAAAAAAAACCTAAGCTTGGAGGGCACCAAGGATTCCCCAGAAAACACTAAAGGATGGCCATTATCAAGATCAGGGGTGTCAAACTCAATTTCATTGAGGGTCACATCAGGGTTGTATTTGACCTGGTGGGGGGAAGGGGGCATGGCCAGTGAGTGTGTGGTCAACTCAATGTCACTCGTTTCGGGGGGCACCTGTGGTGGCCAAGTGCTAAAGCAGAACTTCCCTCAGACCCTCCCTCCCTCTCATTATAATCTCCTTCCCTTCCTTCTTTCCTTCTTTTTCTTATTTTTCATTCCCTCCTCATTCTCCTTTCTACTTCCTTCCCCTCTTTCCTTCTTTTTCTTTGACTTTCCTCTTTCCCTTTCTCCTTTCTTGTCCCTTCTTGGATGCTCAAATGCAAAAGGGGAAACATTTCTCCTTTTGTTTTGTTTTTAGTTTGTTTTGCTAGCCCTCTGCCAGTGAAACTGGAGGCGGGGGGGGGCATAGGCGGCAACCCTGGCCCCCATTTTTGGCCGCAATGGCCTCCTGCAGCCCTCTGCCAGCGAAAATGGAGCTGGGGGGGGGCATTGGCAGAGGCACCGTGGGCTGGTCCTTTGCTGTTTGCAGGGTAGGCTAGATCTAAGCACCCCACGGGCCGCATGTGGCCCGCAAGCTTTGAGTTTGACATCCCTGATCTAGATCATGCTCTAAAATCCATGCCAAGGCTCACAACAGACCCTGGTTTGGCTTAAAGTAAAGCAAGACCTTTGTCAGTTTCAGCAACCCTTCCAAGTAATCTGGTGTTCTTCTCCCCTAAATCTATAGGTGAGATGAGACTGCAAAGGCTCTTCCATGACTCCAAATTGAGTTCAAGGCTTTGAACTGGTAATAACCGGGCAGCTCTTTTAGCAATCTCCAAAACCAGTGATGATCATAGCTCTCCCTTTGAAACCAATATGGGTAGTTTTCAGTCCAGGAAGTAGAAAGAGACTGTAATCCTGCTGTTCCCAGCAAGTTGGGATGGTGGGAACCAGAGATGGGCTTCAAAACGTTTAGCAAGGGGTTCTCTTCCTGGTTCCTGGGTGGGCGTGGCCTAGTCAGCCTCCTGCACCATGGCAGGGGGGGATGTTTTTGCCATCCCTGGGCTCCAGAGGCGTTCCTCAAGCCTCCGGGAAGGTGAAAACGGCCTCTCAGGCTCCAGAGGCCCTCTGGAGGCCAGAAACAGACCCGTTTCCGGCCTTCCAGTAGGCCCGTTTTTTGTCCTCCTCGAGCCTCCACACATGCCCTGCATCCAAAATGGGCCACGTGGAGACTCGGGGAGGGGAGGGGAGGGGTGGGTGGGGCCAGCCAGGAGTGGGATTTGGGGGTTCTCTGAACTGCACAGAATCTTAGCTAGAGACTCTCCCGAACCCCCAGCAGCTCACCCCTGGTGGGAATTTCAAGCTGGAGGCAAAACCTTGAATCAGAGTCTCAGCCTGTGAGCCAAAAGCTCTGACTTATTCACTGGCAAAAGAAGCAGGGAGATTCTGAGGGTTCATGTCAACTGATATGGAGAATCCCATATTTTTTTTTGTCCTTGGCAACATGCCCCAAGTAGCATGGCTTTAGTGGCACCAACACTCTCCTCACCCTCACCGGAGGGAGAAAGTAGACAAGTGAACAGCAAGATTATTTACAAGGATGTTGCCCAAGTCTGCTTGTCAATGCCAGGGATTGGGATTAATTGAAGAAGGAAAAGCAAGCGAGTGACTTTGTTGTCATTTGCTTGTCTAGCTGCCAGTGAGGAGCATCCACAGGAGAATCCACTGGCCCCACAATCTGCAAGTTGTGTTGCTGTGTACTGCCTGCCCATTTCCAGGCCACTCAAACTGACTACTCCTTTTACACCAAAAGGGAATTCAGCCTGCCAAACTGAATAACCCATTAGGATCCACCAACAAATTGGTATTTCAGCAAGACTTTTGCTACCATGCCCTCCTGTAATTAGTGGCACACTCACACACTCAGTGGGTTGCAATTGAGGATCAGACACTGCTTATTGATCAATAGCAATAGCACTTAGAGAGGGCTGTTAAAGCACTTCATAGTGCTTTACTAGCCCTCTCTAAGCGGTTTACAGAGTCAACCATATTGCCCCCAACAATTTGGGTCCTCATTTTACCCACCTCAAAAGGACTGAAGACAGAGTCAACCTTGAGCCTGGTGAGATTCGATCTGCCAAATTGCAGGCAGCTGGCAGTCAGCAGAAGTAGCCTCCAGTACTGCACTCTAACAACTGTGCCACTGTGGCTCCATGGGTCAAGCAGCTGTTTTATATGCAGAAAATGTCAGGTTCCACCGAAGCTACTCCAGAGGACTCTACCAGTTAGTTTTAGTTCCATTTATACCAGTTGACATGGCCAGGAGTCTGACCCAGGGCAAGATAGTTTGCTGATTTGCTCATGGGTGTCAGAAAGAGGTGGGATGGGGGCAGATCAACATCTTTATTTAGACATTTAGAGGCACGGTGTTTTGTACACCTGTTTTTCCTGCTTCTCTCACAAAACAACAAAGAACCAAAATATTAGCAAAAATCTACACATCCTAGAGCCTAATCACAGAAAACCTTGCTCTGTTCCTTCTTTAATTTCTGGATTTTTTTATGGCATGAATATCTATTAAAACAATTCACTCATTTTGCAGGTAAGCAAACAAAAAAAAATTGCATTCTGCCTAGGGAGTTTAAAAGGGGGAATGTTCCATTTGTGCCATTTTCTCAATTCTCCAGTATGGTACCCAGTACGACCACAATACACTCATGATGATGATAATGAACTTCTGTAGCAAAACAAGTGGTTAATTGAAGCTTTCACACCATGGCTTTTCCAACAGTGGTCCAAATTTCTATCAGCTAAACTGAAGGTGGGCAGATCTGAGGCTTACAAGAACTATGTCATGTTTTAATAGAACCTTGAGATTCCCCATCTACAGTTTCATGAAATATAGTATATTGGCAGACACCTACGAAGCAGGGATCATGACTCTACATGCAAACTTAGCCCAAAATTATGAATCAAGTTCATCTATCTTTTTTTAAAAATGCTACTCCTAGCTTTTCCATAAGCATTCTCTTTCCTCCCCAACATTCACTTTCAGGAAGAAAAATGGTTCTAAATTACTACTACTATTTAGATAATAAATTACCAAAACTTTAACCGATCCAATGCAAATCACCTAGAATCTACCAACAAATTCCAATCAATCTCTTCCTTATTGCTGTTCTATGTTACACCGATTTTGTTCTCATGTTATTGTGAGACACAGCTGCTAGTAAAAAAAAGTAGCAATGTGGCTGGCCTCAAACCACAGTTATATATTCTGTCAATAAATAGCCACATGAAAAAAAAATATGTTCAATGTTACAGCTCCCAGCAGTGGAAATCTAAGGACTGGTCCGAAGGCCTCCTATTCAGCCTCATCGCAAATCTGAACAATCGTAAATCTGAATAAATGGTTGTAATCAAAGGACTACCAGTATTGACTAAAATATAGTGACCACTGCAGTAATGCAATATTGCATCCCTGCATTTCAGTACTTGCTTGGTAGCTACAGGTGGGAAGGAATTGCATGCAGGATGTAAGAATGAAATTTCATGCAGTCAACATAAAAACCAGCCATCTGATCATCTTCTTCTTCTTCTTCTTCTTCTTCTTCTTCTTCTTCTTCTTCTTCTTCTTCTTCTTCTCCTCCTCCTCCTCCTCCTCCTCCTCCTCCTCCTCCTCCTCCTCCTCCTCCTCCTCCTGCCGTTTTGCAGCTGTTGTTGTCTTCTTCTTTACATTATAATAATCTTGTGTTATAACATTGCAATACAATGGATGGAAGATTAGCCTGATGCCGAATGCCTTTGATGCTTGAATATTTTTCTTTGTGTATATTTCTCAACAACAATCCCACAGTGACTGCTTTAGATTCAGGGAAATCAACAAAATGCAATGACAATTTCAGAATCAGGTCACTGTTTCAGACCATGCAATAGCAGGTCCTGATAGACCTCACTGAGGATTTGAGAAGTGGTGCACATATAACTTCATGATAGTTAGCCCCTTAAGCAAAAACCTGTCACTTCAAAGCTCAGTACAGTTCCTAGCAAGCTGTTTGGCATTAAATGCATGTTAAATGGCGGTAAAGCAAGCTGTCACTCAGTGCCTGTAGTCATATTGTTTCCCTGCCCCTATAGTGTTGTTCTGTGGAACCAAATTCAAAGCCAGTTGGAATCATAAACCATACAATGGAAACAAAATACATGGACAAGATATGCCACTTGCCTAAGTAAATGAAAACCTAAATGTCCTAGCTTCACTACAGTTAGTCCTCAAATTACAACCACAGTTTGGACTGGAACTTCTATCACTAAGCAATGCAGTTGTTAAATGAGTCATGCCTGATTTTACTATCTTTTTTTTCTTGTTGAGGCCATTAAGTGAATCACACGGGCATTAAGTGAAGCTGGCTTCTCCCGTTGACTTTGCTTGTCAGAAGTCTGCTGGGAAGGTCCCAGATGATGATGACATGACCCTGGGATGCTGCAATCATAAGACCCACGGTGGCTCAGTGGTTAGAATGCAGTATTGCAGGCTAATTCTGCCAACTGCCAGGAGTTTGATCCTGACCGGCTCAAGGTTGACACAGCCTTCCATCCTTCTGAGGTTGGTAAAATGAGGACCCAGATTGTTGGGGGCAATATGCTGACTCTCTAAACCACTTAGAGAGGGCTGTAAAGCACTGTGAAGCAGTATATCAGTCTAAGTGCTGTTGCTATAAAAGCACATTGGTTAACAAGTGCCCAAATTTTGATCATGTGAACATGAGGACACTGCAATGATCATAAGCGTGAGTATCAGTCATGTGGCCCTGTAACTTTGAACAGTCACTATGTGAATAGTTATAAGTTGAGGACCACCTGTAGTCTGTGGAGATAGGCTTCTTGAAAACCCTTTTTTAAAATCCTGCACCTTTTTTTAATGAGAAAACAATAAAGAAAGAAATAATAACATATGATCTCCTTATATGATACATTTGATCCCAAAGTCACCCATAGGTGGCTCATGGAAAGTAATATTGAAGTGCCAAAGCTCAACTCAGCTATCTGAACAGATGTTGTAATTAATTTATAGCTGGGGAAAATGCTGCAAAGTTCACCCTGCATATCGTTCAAAACACAGTTACCTTGGAATGCAGAAAGGTTACACTGTTCACTCATTAATTCCACGGAGTGGCAGCAGCAGCTGCTGCAATTCAATATGTTTTGGAGCTACTAATTGGTGTGGGTTTCAGAAAATTTTCATGTTCGATCTTTTACCGATTTCGGTCTTGTGAGAAAAGGGGGATATAACAATTAGCATAATCAGAAAACTCCACGTTTAGGAGAAATACTGTAGAAAGGTGAGAAATTAATATTGACATTGACATAATCCTGGCCGATGTGGCCTTGATGGCAATGAGTTTCTATGCGGCCTTAACTTTGTGACCCAACAACCCCAAAATTCTGAACAAATTAAAAGCAGGATCACAAGAGCTGGAAAAGAAGGAATTCTTCCATAGTGCGTGACACGTAAATAAACTCATTAAAAGTCACAATGAAAACTGCACATGGATGATAGGTGAAAACAAAGATCTTACAATCCACAACATAATTTGCAAAGGCCTAAAGCACTCATCACAGAGAAAGCCTGGAGAAAAAGGGGAAAAGACAATGAAAGAGAGGAGAGAAAGAGAAAGATTATGATGATGATAGGGGGTGGGTGGAGAGAGAGAGGGAAAAGAAAGAGAATCAATGAGTTATTTCCAATTCTGGCTTCATCTACTTTAGGCTTCAGATTCGCCCATCACTGATTTCCTGATTTATGTCTCCAGAGATTTCCGTCTCTCTGGAAATTTAGTTTTCGACCTACAAAAGATTTTCCATCTCTCTTTTATTTTTTCCCCCCTTGCTCCTGCAGTTTTGCTTTAACTGTTCTCCTCTATTGTATTCTGATTCAGATTGTGCTTCCTAACATTTCCCCACTTTTATTCTTTTTTTTGTTCTGCCTTTTCAGCATACGGGAATAGTGTCCCCGTGGTTTTTCAAGCCAATTTGCTACTCTTTGCTAGATCCATGCTTTTGTCCTACTTCTCCTTTCTGGCTTAGTTTGGCTGACCTGAACCTGCCCTGAGATCGAGGAAACCGACAGCAAACCGACATCCTCCTGGGAGTTAGCCAAGCAACTTACATGCTCAGATTCTTATTTAAGTCCTGTGATGTTAGGCAAGGAACTTACACACTCAAGACGTCAGGTTTAATACCCCTGACATGAAAACGGGTGGCATAGCTGGACCAAGAAAGGTGAAGATTTGGAACCATTTTCTAGATAGGAGGAATCTGAGGACTTTTTGCCATGTGTGTGTGTGTGTGTGTGTGTGTGTGTGTGTGTGTGTACATACAGGCACATATTTATAAGCAAATCCAAGTTTTGTGTGTGTGTGTGTGTGTGTGTGTGTGTGTGTACACATGTGTGCATGTTGGGTATGACCATGGTTATAAGTGCATATATACATACATATATAGGTAGTCCTTGACTTACAACAGTTCATTTAGTGACCGTTCAAAGTTACAAAAGCACTGAAAAAAGTGACTTATGACAATTTTTCAGTTACAATCTTTCCAGCATCATGTGATCAAAATTCAGATGCTTGGCAATTGGTTCATACTTATGACCATTGCTGTGTCCCAAGGTCATGTGATCAACTTTTGTGACCTTCTGAGAAGCAAAGTCAATGGGGAAGCCGGATTCACTTAACAATCAGGTTACTAACTTATCAACTGCAGCGATTCACTTAACAACTGTGGCAAGAAAGGTTGTAAAATGGGGCAAAAGTCATTTAACAAATATTTCACTTAGCAACAAAAATTTGGGTCTCAATTGTGGTCGAGGACTACACATACATATAATCATATACATACACATACACACACATATGTATATACATACATACATACATACATACATACATACATACATACTGTGGCTTAGTGGCTAACACAACTGGCTAATATGTAACACAGCACAGGTTCAAATCCCAGTAAGGGTGTGGCTAGCTGATGAGAGCTAAATAGCTTGAAATAGATCTAGACTATGTATATATGCAACACATATATACATATACATACACATACACATACACATACACATACACATACACATACACATACACATACACACACACACACACACACTGGTAAATATACATATTCTTTTGAGAGAATTTCATTTTTTAATGTGTGCCAGTGTGTTCACAGAAAAAAGTGACAATAAAGATTATATTATCTGAAATGTGGAAGGGGAGTTGATTCAGTAAGTTTCAGTAGAGACATCTGGATCTGATCTATCTGAAAGGACTACAATGGGAACCACTCCTCCTGTGAGTTAGTCAAGGAACATCTAATGAGCCATTTATCAGCCAGTTTAGCTTCACTGATCTGCCATCAGGCAACCCATCATGCTAGAAAGGTGGATATGAGGCATTATACACGCCTTCAGAGGACTCCCCTTCTTATATAGGTTGAATCCTGGCCCCAAAGTACATAAATCTCAACTGATTTTAAGTCCTTCTTATCAATTGGTTAGCCAAAGCTTCAACACGGACATCTCTGCATCAGCTGGGAAATGTCTCAACCATTGCCAGAAGCCAGTAGGATAAGTCAGCCCTACAATTAAAGTGACATTTCAGTGTGCACCCTGCCTCTCCAAATGACTCATTCCTTCGCTAGGCTCCAGTCTCTGGAAGCCTCTGGTGCCAACAGCAAATTCGGTCAAGGAATGATCTCTCACTGGGCACATGGCTATGCCACCTGAAACAGGAGAGGCCCAAATCACAGGCTCCAGAGGTGGCAAAGGAGAGTTGAGGTATCTTGTTGGAACTAGGCCATCATATGCTAAAATACCAATAATCCTTGAGTTGCAACAGTTCATTTAGCGAATGTTTGAAGTTACAATGATACTGAAAAAGTGACTTTATGACTAGAGGTGGATTGCTGCTGATTCGGCCCGGTTTGGCCGAACCAGTAGTGGAAGTCAGGCCTGAATCACAGAACTGGCAGTGACCCAGGCCTGCCACGCCCCCGAACTGGTTCCCTTGCCGTCACTGGGTCATTGCCATGTTGGATTTCAGTGACTGTGTGTGCACAGTTCACTGTAAATTGTTCTGCGCATGCGTGCAGAACAATTTACATTGAAGAGTGCGCACGTGTTGTGAACCAGTAGCAAAAGAGGCAGCAACACATCTTTGTTTATGACCATTTCTCACACTTATGATTGTTGTGTTATTCCCATAGACACATGATAGCAATAGCAATAGCAGTTAGATTTATATACCGCTTCATAGGGCTTTCAGCCCTCTCTAAGCGGTTTACAGAATCAGCATATCACCCCCACAGTCTGGGTCCTCATTTCACCCACCTCGGAAGGATGGAATGTTGAGTCAACCTTGAGCCGGTGAGATTAGAACCGCTGAACTGCAGATAACAGTCAGCTGAAGTGGCCTGCAGTACTGCACTCTAACCACTGCGCCACCTCGGCTCTCTATCAAAGTTCATCTGCTAGACACTGATTTATATTTATGATGGTTGCAGTGTCCTGGGGTGATGTGATCACCTTTTGCAACCATCTAACAAGCAAAGTAAATGGGGAAGCCAGATTCACTTAACAACTGAGTTATTAACTGAACAACTGCAGGGATTCACTTAGCAACTGCGGCAAGCCAGGTTGTCAAAACTCACTTAACAAATGTCTCTCACTTAGCAACAGAAATTTGGGACTAAATTGTGGTCATAAGTCAAGGATTTACCTGCCAAAGCGATGACAACCACCATTCAGAAGCAAGAATGAAGATTCATCCATTAGGCAGAGGGAAAGCATGTTGGACCACATAAAAATTATTTTTATATCTTAAATGATAATTCAGCCTCATATTTATGTATCCAATAAACCTGAGCTTCACTACCTGGTTGTGAAACACTATTACCTTTACTAGCCTTTTCCATTTCAAATGTTTCAGGTGAAAGCATGAAAATGATTCTTAGAAAAAGCGAACTAGCTAATCAAACAGGGAAGCCCAAGATCAATTTCTTCTGAAATTCATTAAAAATTTGAACCATATGTTTTGTCCCAGTGGAGACACTCCCACTCACTCCTCCCAAGAACCTTTATGGAGAGGGAAATCAGCTGTGATCCATCTGCTTCATGTACAAAACCCATGGGCTTATTGCTAACAAACAGTCTTTTTAAAAAGACCCCTTTTGGGATCTGCTTTTGGTCAGCCATGGAGACTAGGAGAGTGGCCAGAGCAGATTGGACAAAAGTTTACAACCCCTTGGTTAAAAATTAAAGAATTGCTTTCCTAAATCAGAGCCAGGTCAGTCATGTACTATTCTGCACTTAATGGCAGCCAGCTAGGGGTTTTCCAAAAGTGCAGATGGGTGAAGGCTTTATTCCACTGTTTCTGGTGTACAAAGATATGATGTTTCTGTCTGAAAACTAAAAGGCGCAACATCAAAGAAGATGAAATAAGATACAAGTTTTCATGGAGACCCCCTTATGCTAATTTACATCTGCAGATGCCAATTTAGAAGGTATAATCTAAATCAATGTTTTCCAACCTTGGTAATTTTCAGGTGCATGGGCTTCAACTCTCAGAAGTCTCAGCAATGACCTTGCTGATTGGGGAATTTTGGGATCAGAAGCCCACAAATCTGGAAGAAAACCAATGTATTGTGGTGACTAAGGTGTTGGACTAGAAGTGCAGAGATCCAGGTTCAGGACCAACCTGAGCTCCCGAATGAAAAGCAGGAAATACATTTAATAAAGAAAAGAAGAAGTTGCCATGATTGGGAAACTGGTTTAAATCAAAACCGCATACAAGAATGGACTCTGTATGGGAGCTGTCCAGGTGCTGACGGTTGAAAGGCAACATTAGGCGGCTCCACAGTCCCTTCTATAGGTAGTCCTTGACTTATAAGTAAGAGCATAACATTTTACATCATGTGACCCCACCCAATTTTACAAACTTTTTTTGCCACAGTCATTAAGTGAATCACCACACTCGTCAAAGGAGACATCCCGATTGCAATTTGCAATCTACCCTGCTGACTGTCCCATTGACACTGCTAGTCAGAAGCCACCTGAGAAGGTTGCAGATGGTGGCCATGTGACCACGGGAGACCATTGTAAACGCGAGGTGGATGCCAAGCATTTGGCTCATGATCATGTAACTGTAAGCATGCTGTGATGCTCATAAGTGAGAAATCGGTCATGAATCACTTTTTCCCCCAGTTCCATTATAATGTTGAACGTCACTAAATGAAGTGGCATAAAGTTGTAATGGTCCTTATTTTTAAATCAGGCTTGAGTCAAACTCTGCAAGAGAGGGCTGCTCTTTGCAAACTAGAATATATGCAAACTTACCGCATGAGCAAGGTATGTTTAATTATGGGGTCATTAATCACGGTGCAACATATGCATATGAAATGTGCCTCATCCCTACCAAGCCAAACAAAAAGATCATCGAAGTTAATTGACCTCATTGCTGCATCTTAGGGAAGTTGATTGCATTTTCTAATTACCACTAGATGGGCTTTGAGTTTGATTTTAACAATGAAAAAGTAGGGTAGACGTTTTATAAATCAAGCCATCAGGTAGATCAGCCTTTTCCCAATTCAAAGTGTGAAGGGCTGTAACTCCTACAGTTCACCATCCAGACAATGCATATCTGTTGACTGTCAACCTCAGTCATTTGGTGCCACTTAGAAATGTTGATCCTCTCTGCACCATCACAACCTACCCAAAAGGGATGACTCTGCTATGTCCTGAAAATATATAAGATGAAGTATTGTTCTAGGAGCCTCTTTCTCTCAGCTTAAGTTTTCATTCTGCAGAGACATTTGGCCTGTCTACCTTATAGAGGAAACTACTGAAGGTGCCCTTTAATGGGAAATCCTGCTGTCTTGCTCAGCTAGAGTTGCTGGTGTATGTAGGTCTGATGAGTCAGGAAGCAAAATTAGATAGTCCTCATCCTTGGTTACCACATATTAGGAATATCAGGGTTCCAAGTAACAGCCCTAATGAAAGATGGCTTCCAGGTCTCACAAAGAAGGCAACGGGTTGGGCAAAGTTGGTTGATACATGATTTCAGATGGTTTACATCTGCAATCCCTGAATTCCATTCCCCTTCTTCTGAACGGGTTTTCAGAAACCCAGCTCAGTCGTGCCACCCTAGATTACAAATCTACCTCCCTAGGAAAGCTCTGTTGATCATCCTTTGTTGCCTCGATGGTTCTAAATGTGCTTGGATGTTTGATTCAAACAGATGGGCTTCACACATTGCCCTAAGCCATAATGTGGTTTGTTTGATTTTGGCTTCGTATTATTGTACAATTCTAACTATTGTGGCTTGCAAAATCATGACTTATGGATTAACATTCTGTGTTATTGTTTTTATTATTTGAAATTTGGCTGGTTTTATTTCGTTCTGTTGGGTATTGTACTCTCCTTCAAGTTGCTGTTGTATAGTCATCTCTGTTAATCATGTACTAATGTTGGGATGAGAGGGCTCATGGCCAAAAAAAGAGATAAAAACATTTTAAACAAGTAATAAATAAATAAGGAGCTCAGCCTGGTGTATACAGACCTGCTCCTACCCATTCCACCTCAGTAACAAACTGTGAAATATATTAAGCTAAGGGTCAAGCACTGTGACCTGCATGTATAACCTACCCACATCTCTTCAGCAGATCCATAGCTCTTCAAAGGGAGTAAAGCCAAAAATGTCTCTCTCTCTTTTTAATTTGGGGATGTACACATTAAAAGGCAATACAGGTGGTCCTCAACTTATGACCACAATTGAGCCCAAAATTTATGTCAAGTGAGAAACCTATTAAGTGATGTTGTGCCCCATTTTATGACATTTCTTGGGTACATTTATTAAACAAATCGCTGCAGCTGTTAAATTAGTAACACGGCTGTTAAGTGAATCTGGTTTCCCCATTGACTTTGCATGACAGAAAGTCACAAAAGGGGATGACGTGGCTCTGGGACACTTCAACCATCGTAAACGTGAGTCAGAGATCAAGCACCTCGTGACCATGGGGATGCTACAATGGTCGTAGGAGTGGAAAATGGCCATAAGTCACTTTTCAAAGTGCCGTTGTAACTTTGAACGGTTACTAAACAAACTGTTCTTAAGTCCAAGACTACCTGGATACCCGTGATGGCGAACCTATGGCACAGGTGCCAGAGGTGGCACACTGAGCTTCTCTGTGAGCACGTGCACCATCACCAGCTGCTCTTCTGGTTTCCAATGTGCGTATGTGCACCGGCCACTGAAAACAGCCAAAAACGCCCCAAATCCAGGCTGTTTTTGGCTGTTTTGTGGGTCATTTGCGGGCTGTTTTCAGGCTCTTGGGGGCTATTTCTCAGGCCATTTAAGGCGATTTTTGGCTCTCCAACAGAAAAACAAAAAACGGCATGAAAATGGCCCAAAAATGTCCTGAAAACAGCCTGAAAAACAGCCTAAAAATGGCCCAAAACCAGCCAAAAAACAGGCATGCGTGCATCAGCCAGCCGGTCTTCGGATTTCCAGCACTGTGGTGCGCACACATCTGTTCCGGTTTGGGCACTTGGTGCTGAAAAGTTTCACCATCTCTGCTATGTAACCTTCATAAGCTTTGCAGAGGCTTAGAGCAACTGTGCTCCCCTGAAAACCGATGTTTTCAGATTGTATCCTAATCTGAAGCTGACTGAAGGTCCACTCACCTGACTAAAAAATAGCCACTGGCTTATGGTCTACTAATGAGCTTGATGGCCAAATCAAGATTTGCACATGAGTTTTCTGACTGGGGAACAATGTTTCCCTGGAGGTATTGGTTGGTGATTATACATTTGGCCAGTTCTTACCTACTAGCATCTCTTCAGCCGTCTCAAAGCTCTCGAAAATGAGTCAATCCAAGAACATTTTTCTTTCATTTAGGGAGGCATTGGGGTGTACACTAAAAGGCAATATGCTCTTTACAAGCTTTACAAAGGCTTAGGACCCCCCTGTTATCCTTAAAACAATGAAAATGGGTATTTTTCAGTGTGTGTCCCACAGTGTGTGCTATGTAAAGTTGATGCAGCTCTTGAATCAACTAGCGGTGCACTCAGCTGACTAATAGCCACTGGCTTTAAGGTCATCTAATGATGGCCAAATCAAGATGTGTACTTGGGTTTCTGACCTGGAAACAATGTTTCCTTGGGCGTATTGGCTGGTGATTACATATCTGGGTAGAGAATCTTCTCCTTGTGGCCTAAGCAGGGCCCAGTTAAAGCACTAGAATAGAAATAATTGGATTTCAGTCCCGTAAATGTATACATTTATGTCCTGTTTCCAAGAGACATCTAATAAGCACATAAAACGGTAAGCAGATTTGGAATCGTGTATGAACTATTGTTTGGAGAAGCACAGAACGGCACAAATAAATAAGGTGGTAAGATTCGGTATTCCTATCATTCATTACCAGGGCCCCAAATTTGTATTTTTAATCTACAGCCCTAATTCAGAACACTCACATATTCATATGCATGGGAGCACTGAGTGACAATACTGAAAGCAGACTAACAATGAAAAGTAGAACCGGGGGGGGGGGGGAGGGAATCCATCCATTTTTAATTGTGATGTGGGTTTTCTGAAAATTTTCAAATTGTACATTTTTCCTATGGTGACTAGGTTAGTTTGCGCCAGCCAGTTTGCACCAGAAAACATCCAATTTGCATTGGAAAAGTTTCTGATGGATGACATTTATGTTGATCTCACATATTTAAGAAAGCTAATCACTTGACAAAAACATACCGGTAATTAAGATTTAGAAATGACTAATCTTGCTCAGGACTGTAATAGTAGTAACAGTTGTTATCCTTAAACGTATGAAATGGGAGTGTTTTCTTCAGGGGAAACAAATCAAGCATTCGAAAAAGATATTTGGGTATTTCGGAACATGCACAGCCCCTACCCCCGACTTTGGGCAAGCCTAGCACCTTTTACAATATTAATATTCACTCAGGTATGAGTGAATCTCTGGATTGAATCAGGTTTACCACAAACACATGGATTACAGTTTCAGCATCTGGCAGAGAACAGAAGAACAGAAATCCAGCATTTCTGTTATCACAAACTTATATTTAGTGGAGGAGCAGAGGTGGGTTGCTCCCGGTTTGGTCCGGTTCAGGACCGAACTGGTAGTGGTGGAGGTGGGAGGCTCCGCCCACCTGCCCAGTTGCTTCTGTGCATGCACAGAAGTGTTGCACGTGTGCGAGCACGAGCAAACCAGTAGTAAACCGGTTAGCAACCCACCACTGAGGAGGAGAAATTATGAAAGCAAATAGATCAAGTCATTTATATCAGAATAGCCGAGAGAGAGGGACAATAGATTTTATGGTTGGAAGTGTGTGTGGCCGGGATTTTCTGATGATCAGGACAGAAGCAGCTGCTATCAACATGGTGAAACAATCTTTGCTTAATCCAGTATTGCTCCCTTTGAGGGAATGAACTTTTCCAGGATCTCAGCTGGAAGGCAGCTTTCCCCATCATCTGCTGCTTGATCCTTTTAATTAGACATGCCAGGAGCTGAAATTGGCATGAGCTGAACTACAATAGTTTCTTCCCTAAACTGTTCCAAATGCTAGATAATGATAATAATAAAATGCCCCAAGAACTTTAAGCTGTGTTGTCTTTTCTTTTTTTGGAGCGGTGCTCAACTTCCACATGACTTTTTAATAATTCCAGGAACATCTTCCACTTTCAGACCACCTCCCATGAAGCCAAAAATTTTAGGCAGTTCTCCTGAATCAATGGCAGGCATCACTATTGCTCCTAGTAGGACTTTCAAGCTTTAATTTATCTTTTTTTGCTAAGCAGAGGGATACTTCATACATTATGCAGAAGCAAACTCAGGCCTGCTGTTGAACGCGCGCCAACACAGAGAGAACTTGTAGTCAGTTGTGGTTCCCTGTCCAGGTGCATGTATAGGGAGATCAGGGGTCAGCATGGGTATGGAGCCGCATGTGGCTCTTTCATCCCTCTGCTGTGGCTCCCTGTCACTCAAAATATGCATCACAACTACCAATGTATGATACCTGCTGGCACACAATTTATTGAGCTTTTCAACCCCATGGATAAATCCAAGAAAACAAAAGTTTCAGAAGAAAACAGAACGTTTAATTCAACTACATATGCTAGTTGTGTGGCCTCTGAGGAAATAGTCAGGCACGGGAAGGGTTTTGGGGCTACCGGTCCAAATGGCTCTTTGAGTGTTTAAGGTTGCCGACCCCTGAGATAGATGAATGTATACATTTTATAAACAGGTGAATGACATATTTGTTGCCTGCACTATTTTATATTTGGGAATAAGTTTCAACAATAGCATAAGGGAATCGAGACAGATAAACCTATTGCGAGGCACCAGAAGTCATTTTATGTGCTCCAAATACATGTACGACAGAAGCACAATTGAATCCAGGAGTGCTTTCAAGAGTCAAGGCACTTAGGCCATGTAAATGGGGGGAAGTGGGGGGGGGGAGGAGGAACTGAATCGATTTGATCTATGCAGCATAATCCCTCAGGGAGGTGCTCTGCCCAAGCCCTCTTGGAATCAAGGGAAGCTACACAAGGATGCTCTTGTTTCACCATGTGAAGCCCCTTCAGCTGGACTCTAACCCTTTATTAACAAGGATTTTTGGTGCGGGGGGGGGGGAGGGGGAGGAGAGAGAAGTACCACTTGATGCCTATTATGTTTCAGCCTCTAATATGTTTGCCCTGACTCATTATTTTGCATGCTGCACAGTTGAAGCTTGGCGGAATTAAAAAGAAAAAGAAAGTAAGTAAGTCTGGGGCTAATTCTGACTTAAATTAAGAGTTAATTAAGGCAGGCTAAGAGTTAGAGAACACGCTCACATCATCTGTCCCAGGGTTCCTCCAAGGTGGGGACATCCCCTTGTGTTGAAGAGCAGCACTCAACACTCCTAGGCATCGCAGGCTTTGTCCTGCTGGGTGTGTGGTGGGAGTTATAGCTAGTGCATCTGGAGAGCTCTAGCTTGCAAAAGATTGTGTTTATGTGCATATGAATGGCCTCATGGAAATAAGATCACAAGTATGCACAGGTGGACACGCACAGGTGGTGCAACATACACATATACTCATCAGAAGGCAAAAGGTTCCTATGCCTCTCCTCCTGACTCCAAGTTGAGTCTCAGGAAAACACATAACTGCTTAGAAATGAGAAGCTGGCTACATAGGCACACATATTTGCTGGTTTGAGGCAATACACAACCACACCAAGAAGCTTGAGGTGGAGGAAACACCAGTACAATATTTGTATACCCTGCACTTGTAACCTTGTACACCCCTATATAAGCATGGTGTGCATCCACATGAGCCCAAAGGCAGATGTGCAAATGCTCAAATATTCCTCAGATCCAGGGAAGGAGACGCCAAGGAACACACATGCCTCATTGTGCAAACCCACATTCTTTGAAGCACGTCAAAATGCGGTCATGGTTTGAAGTACGGGCTCATCGAAAGCTTTTTATCTGAGCAACAGGCACACAAAAGTGCATGGACACATTCGTTTATTTCCCTGCCTCCAATTTGTGAATAGAAAATCAGAGTGGTGTGGGTTTTTTTCCACGCCGACATGTGTAGTCACTCAAACAAAACAAAACAAAAAAATCAGCCACACCCTACAATCATGCCAGCTCAGTCGCCTGGCTTTTTCATAGAGCTTTCGTAGCTTTCCATTCATTCAATACGTGAAAGGATGGAAGCAGCCTTCCAATCAATGCTGCCTTCCACACAATAGCCTCCCTTCCTCAGACTGAATCCCGGCGTAATGCAAGCATGCACCGGGCGTGATCTGAAAGGAGCTTTTCCTGGCATGCCTGACTGATGCCCAGCTTCTCTCTACCTCTTCGTGTCAGCTAAAAAGGGAGAAACCACCCATCGTCTCCATCAGACCGGCTGAGCTGCCACCCTGCAGAACCATGAAACTGTCACCTGCTTGACTTCAGCACTTTCTCCCCTGGTACACCCAACTCTTTTAACACTTTGGCTGACCTTTCCAAAAGGGCCCTCCCCCCCCCCCACCCCAGTAGTAAAGCACATGTTCTGCAGGAGGGAGGAATCAATCCCTGGCATCCCTAGTTAAAAATGACTGGGGGTGGGGCAACTCTTTCCTGCTGAATAAGTTGAAGAGCAAATACTAGCTGGAATAGGCAATGCTCAGCAAGACTAACCTATCCGATCCCTTCAGATTAACTAATCATAGAAAACAAAACAGTGCAGGTACCGTCCAACTCCGTAGCTGGGTGTAATCTGCATGGTTACTACTACTGATTTTGCATGTCTGAGGGCTGTTTCACATAAATGGTGTCCTTCCCACTCACGGTGATCTTGCCATATGATAACTTTCGCCAGCCTAATAACCTTTGATGTGTTGGGTTTCAACTTTCATAGTTCCCAACCAACGTGACTTTAAACCCACACTGTCTGAGAATTAGGGGAACTGCTGAAGTCCAACTGCTGCATCTGGAGGGAATCGGGCTGGGATATATTAAATAAAGGACATAAACCCACTCTCCTTGCCCTTTCCCCTTCCCCCCCAAATGCAAACTCCACAGACCAATGCTCTCCTTATGCCGAATGGACAGTAAACGACGTATTCTCACTAGAGTACTTTTGTCCAGGACCACACAGATGGAGAATGAGCTAGTATTAACTATTGTGGCTGCCTGAACTCTAATAAAATGATTAATTATGAATTCCAACATACACAGTTAATATCTACTCCAAAATCTACGTTTAAATGAGTCCCCATAAGGCAATGATGGTTAACCTTTTTGATGTCAAGTGCCCCAATACCCAAAATGTAATGCGAGCATCCCCTGCACATGGACCTCCCACGCCCCGTTTTGGCTTTCAGGTTGGTGCGGGCGGCAGAAATGGAGTAGAAAGGTAGGGTGTGCCTGGGGGAGGGCGCCTGTGGAGATCGGGGAAGGCACCGCGCCCCACGCAGAGACTCAAAGACCAGCTGGCCGGCAAGAGGCTCATGCGCATGCACGGTGCAGCTGGACTGGGCCGACGGCTGGCTTGCCCACAGAAAGGGCTCTGCGTGCCACCTGTGGCACGCGTGCCATAGGTTCGCCATCACTGCCATAAGGGAAGGCTGAAGCAACCCAAGATTTGAATTGCAAAGGTAAGCAATGCCCATCTTCAATTTATTCTCCCTACACAGTTCAGTCAGTATCGATTTCATAGATCCTCACTTTTCTGAAGTGGGACACTTAGACGCTTTCGAATGATCCTCCCATTGTCTCTCCTACGGAGGCACCCAGTGTCTACTTTTTTTTTTTTTTTTGCAGACTGTTGTCTTTTCTGTGCATTTCAAAGCTTTAAGCTGTAGGTGACCATCACTGGCATGCTTGTTGGAACAGTCTGCTTCTTGCAGGAAAACACAGCTTTGCTGCAAGAGGTGGCGACAGGGATCAATAGGTGGCATTTCTCTGAGCCAACCAGACAACTCCTGGAGGTGTGGTCTTCCTCCCATTGACACACAACTCAGAGGCCTTTTGCCAGGTTCAGCGTTTAAGCCTCCTGCTGCTTTTTATCCACTGGAGCCCACCAAATTCCCCACCCAGCCTCCTTTCGGCAGCTAATTACTGCCCAGTCTTTTTAGAATAGCCTTCCCCATCCCCGCAGGGAGCCACTACAATTGATGCTGCACAGGCACTCTTCAAAGCAGAAGTCTCCTTCTTTGTCTTAGTGCCTAAAGCCCATCACTCTGCACTCTTAAAGGCAGTTGGCTAGGGGAGGAGAAATCCTAAAGACACCCAGTCCAGCATAGGCAAACATAAAAGACTCTATGCCAGGCAAGCAAAAGGAATTCACAGGGAGCACCACAGTTGCTCTCAGGTCCCAGTGGAAATGCTTTCCAATCCTGGCAGCTCAGGAATGTTGCAATTTCCATGCATTTTAAATAGCACAATACACCTTCAGTAAACCCAGAGTCTTCTTTGTAGTCTCAAAGCAGCTTCCCCTTCCTCGAAGGCTAATGAAAAACCATCTCAAGAGATAGCATGCTTCTCCTGTGGTTCTCTACCTAGATTAAGTGACCTGGGTCGATGCCCAGACTGTCCCCATAACCATAAATGAGGTCATCTAATACAGCTCCCCACCCAAAGGCTTTTGAGTTCGTTGGAAATAAATGGCAAAGCAAACCCACATGTGGGATTGGCGAGCTGGCAGGAGCAGAGGGAAGCCACTGTAGTTTTCCAGGGATTAAGAACTGTTATCACTTTTGTATGCACTACCATTAGTTTCATCCCATGGCATCACAGGAGCTTCTCCAGAAACAAAAATAAAACAAATCTTGAAATGGAAGCCTCATTGCTCAGCTCTTGCCCCCAAACAGATCTCAAATCCTTGGCATCCTGGAAACCAGGTTAGAGGAGATGATGTGGTCTCCACCTTGACACCTGGTGACAGAGGCATCCAAGCCCCTCGATCTCAGTATGTGTGTGTGTGTGTGTGTGTGTGAGAGAGAGAGAGAGAGAGAGAGAGAGAGATTAACTTCATTGACATCTTGATAACTTTATGGCTCTTGCTGCACTGATGTCTGACACACTCCTGCCACTATCTTGGCCTCGGCGTTTCTACCCTCTGGCCCACCCAGGACATTCGAAACCCTGAACTGACAGGAGTCCCCAACAGGATGCAGGCACTAGGGAAAATTGGGGAGAAAGTTGTCCAATGGTCCAGCCCATCCTCCTGTCCCATCCTCCCCTAACATCCATCTAGTCTGGCATCCTGCCATCAGGCTCCAACTTGACCCAAGCAGGAGGGTTTTTCCCCCACTTCTGGGGCTCAGCCACACCTCAAAACCCAGGACAATCTCCCCACTCCCCGACATTTCTTTCATCCCACTGACCTGCTCTGGTCCCTGGAAGCAAATCCGGCACTGCGGGGTCCTCATACCACTATCCAAGCTGCTGCTGAGCGACACTGAGTCCAAAGCTCCTCCGGCCCCACCCGCGGTGGGTTGATGCCCCGGCTGGTGCCCCGGAGGCTGAAGGCGAGGGTCCTTCTCCTCCAAAGCCAGGCTCCGGGGCCGGGTCTCGGCGCCTCCCCCGCCGTAATATTCCGCTTCATCGTCCTGCTGGACCGAGCAATCGGCGAAGGGCGGCCATCCGCAGCCACTGCCGCCCAGCGCTCCCCGGCTTCCCCCAGCTCCAGGCTCGGGCTCCGGGCGGCCCCGCCGCATCAACACCAGCAGCTTCAGCTCGTTGAAAAACATGCGGATCCGGTACTTGAACATCATTTACCTTTTTTTCTTTCCGACGGCGGCAGCAGCGTGTACCTTTCGGGATGGGGAGAGGGAGGGGGGAGAGCCACGGAGAGGTGGGGTGCGGGACGCCGCCGTCTAGCTGTGCCCCTCCTGCCTAGCATCGAGGGACGGAGAAGATCGGGGAAGCTCCCGGCAGGTGGAAGACTGGGGGACGGCAGGAGCGAGACTCGCAGCCCACATCTTGTCGCGAAGGGGAAAGGCAAGCTGCGCGTTTACAGGTGTCGGGGAGGGAGGGGGCAGGGATGGATGAAGGGCAGGAGGAAATGGGGAGGGGGAGGTTGCAGCCCGCTATGACGGAGAGAAAGGGCTTTGGGCGCGGGCGGAGAAGGGTTAATCGAGCGGTCGGGATTCTACAACTCCGGTCCCGTCGGGGTGGGTGGGGGGCGATAGGGTCGGGAGAGGGGTGAGGGGTGGCGCGAGGGGGGGGGAGTTGGGCAGTCGTCCCGGCGCGTGGTCCAGGTGTTGCGGGAGGACTGCTAGGCTGGGACAGAAACCGCGCTCCCCCTCTTTCCGAAGCGCTGGGGTGGGGGCTTTGATCTCCGCTAGGATTCGTCGCGCTGCATAAGTCCCTCCAGGACCCTCCGCGGGAGGCCGGCGTCCGGATTTCCTCGGGTCATTGTAAAGCGAGGCGAGCCAAGGGAGAGCTTTCCGGCGGTCAGGGCCTGCAATCGGCTACGCGGAGGATCCGGAGAGGGAGGGAGGGAGGGAGGGAGGGAGGAGAGGGAAGAGGAGGATTCAGCAGACGCGCTGCAACGGCGGGCTGCGCCTCTTCTTCGCGAGCTTCCCTTTACTGCCGGCCGCCAGAGCGGCGGGGAGGCGGCTCCTCCGCTTCAGGACCTGCAGCCCCAGCGACAGGGCCCTCTCTTCGCCTCCTCCTCCTCCTCCCCTCGGGAGCTGGCTGGGCAGCAGCGGGCGCAGGCGGTTCTTTTGTCTGCAGCGCTCCCGGTAGCTCCGCTCCCTGCTGCAGCCTCAACTGCAGCCGCGCCGCCGGGCTGGAGGAGCCGCATCCCTGCGCGCTCGGGCTGGTCTTTCCCCTGCGCCGGCAGGCGGCCGCTTCCTTCCACCCTCTCCTGCCGGGATCGGGGCCGTGCGTGCGTGCGCAGGGAAGGGAGGCTCCGGCAGCGTCTGAGATGCGGAGCCCTCTTCCCCCTCGGCTCTTTATGTAGCCGGCCCCGGCGGGCACTAGGCTTCCGTCCCAGGGCGCCCCCAGCCGTCCGGGGTTGCCAACCGATTCCCCGCGCCTCTCCTCCCGCCGCCCCCGAGATCCGGGGGCTGGGGCGCACGACAGCCCGAATGGCAGCGGTGGCGGCGGCTCAGGGCTGAGGAGAGGGAAGATGGCTTCTCCTTCCGGTACAGCATGTTAAATAAAACATTTCGGGAGGAGAGCGAGAGCGTGAAGCGGGTGGATGCGGGGCTTGCGTGGGGCCTCGGAGGCGCGCCGGCGTCGGACGAAAACCGAGGGGGCTGATGCGTAACCGCTGCGCCACTCGACTGTCGGCCGACCTCAACCACGTGGAAGAGGGGAAGAGTCCCCGGGAAATGCGAAAAGTGCCCTAAGAAACATCCTCCGTCCCCCCTGTCTAGAGATGCCTCGGTGGAGGCGGTTGGGAAAGCAGCTCGGAGGAGATTTTTTTCAATCGCCTCGCAGCCCTACCCAGGCCTGTTCATTTCATTGCAAGCATTTGACAGTGGTCCTCGCTAAACGACCGTGAAAGCTTCGCCTCTTTTCCGAAAATCGTTCCCCAACTCAGCAGGCTAAAACCGTCTCTCCCTTAGGAAGGACATCTCTGTCCTGACCCAGAAGTTTGGTGGCCTCGCTTGCTCTGGTGCTTTTGTTCACATGTGAGGCTCTGGGTCAGGCAGGATGTTGAGGAACAAAGGAACATGGGCAGATAAGCAATGTTCTTTTCCCAGGTTGTATTTATGGTTAATTTGCCTTCTAAGCCTTGAAGTAGAAATGTTACTTTGATACATGGGCAGATGGATAGATAACAATCTTCTCTAAATAGTTAAATAGGATTTAAACCCAGCCAACTTTCCATTATTCAGAATAAAAATTATCCCTGCCCAAGTACCCTCAAGATATGCGGAATAGATAAAACAGGGACAGGGAAAGAGGTTCAGGAAGAAACTGAGAAAGGATTAGGGAAGGAATAGATTATATTTGATGCTGTCCTAATGTTTTGGACTTTTATCTCCTATAAACCCTTAACACAACTCTTTTAATAGAAGTTTCAGCGCACAGCATCTGAAATGAGGCAGGTTATCTCTTAAGTCTGGGGTAAAAAGAGAGGTTTAAAGAGCAGTTGGATAAAGTAGGCTGGTAATGAAATTTGGGGGAGGCTGTTTTTAACATAGTCACCAACCTGGCAGAAGGCACAGAGGTGGGAGTGGATGAGAAAAAGGGGGGGGGGGTTGATTGCAGATGAACTTATTTCACACTACAATTAAGTAATAAGAAGGGTGAACAAAAGACAAAGCGAAGTATTGCTTCATTCCTAGCACCAAAGTGCTATTAATGTTAATAGGTAAGCCGAAGGCAAGAGAAGAATGGAGTAAAAATAATTTCCCTTCCTTGAAGAATCTTACGACCAAAATTTTGACAAAAGAAAAGCTGCAGGCAGAAAAATGAATATGAGCACGTATTGTTGAATATACTTAGGTCTGGAAATGATTGTAAGGAATAAAACCAATCAATCAATCAGAATAGAGTTGGAAGGGGCCTAATCCAACTCCCTGCTCATGCAGGAGACCCCATCCCTAAAAATCTTTTTGGTAAAGCTGAGTTTTGAAAAGGGGTTTGAAGGAAAAGGACAAGGTAGCACCAAATGTCCTGGGAAGGAGGCCTAAACAGAGTGGCAAGTAGGAAAGATGGAAAGGAAGCCAGATAGTTGGACTATAGACAATGGTTGTAGAGTTGGAGGAGCAATGGCATAAGATGAGGTCATTAAAAAATAGCAGACTCTTGGAACCGTTAGGAAGAATGTAAAAATAAGGATAATTTCCCCCAAAGGTAAAGGCAATGGGAAATCACTGATAAATTGTAAGCAGTTCATAAGGAGCACACAATTTTCTCTCATTGTATTCTTAAAACATCAATCACATGAAGTCACTCGGAAAACTTTGGTATGTGAATGAGGATGGAATCTCCTCTTCCAAACCAGCAACTAAATTCAACTGTATAATGTTACTGTTGTGGCAGACTCGGACAATGAGGATGTTGGGAAGGACCAGTGCTGGGGTCTGGACACAGAGATAGAGCCAGGGCTGTCCAACATTTCCCAGCCACCGGAGAGGCTGCTGCCTTTGGAGGCTGATATGAATGAGGCGGAAGAACAGGTGGGGCCTGTTCCAGATGCACATATGTGCAGAATAGTTATGAGAGGTGAACAATAGAGGATGAGGAGTCAACTTGGGAAGCAAAACACAAGCTGGAAGCTGGATGGCCCCTCCCTGGCTGGGGAATAAATCGAACAAAAGGCAGAGTGGTTGTCATAGGAGACAACAGTTTGTATTTCTGAAGATTTTGCTGATTGTGTTTTGTGCCACAAAGACTCCTTGGCAGAACTTAATTTGCAGCCTTTCAGCTGGGAACTCACCGCCTTGCAAATATTGCAACGAACTGATAAGGAGTTACTGGAGTTAACTCCTTGAAGGACTATAGTCTGGACTTTTTGGTGAATGCAATTAATTCACAAGAGGTAAATAAAGAGAGGGGTTTCCTGACGAGTCTGTTTCTTGCTTCTGCTAAGGCTGGGTCAGAAGAACTACGCCCTTTGGATAATAAGGAATTTAAGATCTTCTGGAGTTCCTTCTTTATAATTGCATTGAGTGAGATGTCTCCTAAGAGTAGGTCCCCACATCTCTCATGGTGCGAGAGGGATGAGCAACCCTTAAATTCTTTGCCTCTTCTTGCAGTGCACCAGTTTGAGGCTTTGGGGGCTGCACTCATGTGAACTGGTCCTTGGGTTGCTTTTAGTGTACAGGTAGTCCTTGACTTACCACAGTTCATCTCAAAAGTCCGAGCTCCTGACTGACCCCAATAGGAAAATGGCACACCCTTGAGGAAACAAACTGGGTTTATTCAGCTGGACTGTGGCACGCAATGACTTCAAGCAGCAGCAAAACAGTTGGCAAGCAAATCTGTTAGCAAGCCTCTCAAATGCAAAGTCAGCGCTGGGAGTTTCCGCCATGCCTTCCCGTCACACAGCTGGGCCATCACCTTGGTCTCTTTAGTGACCGAAGTGGCAACAGCGCTGAAAAAAGTGACTTATGGTGGCTTTTCACACTTACAACCATTATAGCATCCCTGCAGTCATGTGATCAAAATTCAGATGCTTGGCAATTGACTTGTATTTATGACAGGGATTCACTTAACAGCGGTGTTACTAATTTAACAAGCGCACTGATTCACTGAGCAACTGTGGGCAAGAAAGATAGTAAAATGGGGCAAATCTCAGCAAATGCCTCCCTTAGCAACAGAAATTTGGGGCTCAATTGTGATCGTAAGTTGAAGACTTCCTGTATGCCACACTGCATTCTACAATCCTTCATGAATTCTGAAAGGCTTGGTGCATCCTTCAGAAGGGGAGGGCCACTTTTTACCTTGAAACCCAGGAGCAGACTTTGGAATACACTTGTCTTTTTTGTTGTTGTTGTTGTCTCTCACTGAAAACTCTTGATGGCTTTTGTTTGGCCTCCTTGCTTGGCCTCTGAAATTTACATTCTGTCCTATAGGCAGAAGGTCACTCAGGGCACGATTTGCATTAAAATCCAATCAACTAATTTGGCAGATAAAACACGATTGGTTTCTTGAACTCGGAGTTGCATCTGGAATTTTTATATAATTGCAGCAAAGAAATGACAGAAAAGGTGAAAGGAAAACCTATGTAAAAAGTTGTGCTGACTACCACTTCTTGCTCTGTTTATTGTTATAAGGTATTCCACAATGCAAGGACTCTCAAGTTGTGCAAAGCTACGCCAAAGCAAAGTAACGGTTTTAATTTATTATTTTCCTCTCCTTAGTTTTATTGAATTCAAGATAGCATATATGATACTTTAAAGAAACTCCTTCCTAGGTACTAGAGATGCAGCCAAGACCTGCTTGGCAGCAAGGAGGTTACTACACTGGGTGCCATCAGACCTGGGTCTTTGTCAAACACCAGATTTGCTTTGTTTCCTTTTGTCGGTAAAGATTGAATGGCTGCTCATATCAGCAGAGATACACCGCTGAGTGTTGAAGGTCACTTAAATGTGATTTTTCAGCATTAACTAAATGATGCTCTACTGCTAGAGAAATGGGTTCTGTGAAAAGATCTGAAATTTCACATTTACCATGAAGAAATGTATCCTCAAATGAATTGGGGACAGCAGTATTTGGGGCAAACTAAATTCATGTCAAAATTACACATTTGTGCAATGATTTAAAAAAAAATCATGCAAATACATTTATCACCATTACGTATTGTGACCAGTGTCATCCACAGAATTTTGTTGCTTTCACCAAAATTGTGGTGTCACACTGTCACACCACAATTACAGTCACATCACAATCTCCGACTCTTTTGAGTGGACAAGCAACATTACAACTCATCATCACAATCTCACAACAGATTTACTTAATTGAGACCCTTTCATATTCTGCTAATATCACTACTTGCCTCCTAATTACTAATATACAATAAGTGTATAAATCTTAGGGAGAGAATTGTATGTCTGCTTGTGCACCTGTGTATGTCTGTGTCACAGTGGTTTGTGCATATGACAGAATGATTGGAATAGGAGGATAAGGTACCTCATTTTACAGTCAATTTGAATTGGTAATTATTAATTCAATGTTAATATTTGATAAATCATACTTTGCCCTTCTGTAGAGTGTATGTATAAATACTCTATGACTGTGCTGTGTGTATGTATGTGTACCAGTGGTGGGTTGCAGGAGGTACGCCCCGGTACAGGAGTACCAGATCCTGCCCAGAGCACCAGATACCGTTCTGGTACACCCGAGCTCCTTACTGGTGCTTTTTGCTGTTGGCGCTTCCGCGCACATGCATGGTATGTACAGGGTGGGGCATAACCTTTTCCTAGGGGGTCACAGCAACACTTGTAATAACAACACAAATAATTCATACACCATTCGAAAGCCCATCAAAAACTGAGTTTATTGACACGATTTAATAGTCAGTATGACCACCATTAGCCCTTCGAACAGCATTCAAACGAGGTGGATAAGAACACAACAAATCTTCAAACAGTTCCGTTCGATTTTCCAGATTTTTCAACACAGTTTCCAAATTCATTCTCAAAGTTTCAACCGAAACAAATTTAACATTTAATAGCTCATTCAATTCAGTTTTTTATGGGCTTTAAAATGAGGTGTCGCGGAAGTTGTAAACTGCTGTCGATCTTGCTGTGACCCCCTAGGAAAAGGTTATGCCCCGCCCTCTGGAAAATCTGGAAAATCGAACGGAACTGTTTGAAGATTTGTTGTGTTCTTATCCACCTCGTTTGAATGCTGTTCGAAGGGCTAATGGTGGTCATACTGACTATTAAATCGTGTCAATAAACTCAGTTTTTGATGGGCTTTCGAATGGTGTATGAATTATTTGTGTTGTTATTACAAGTGTTGCTGTGACCCCCTAGGAAAAGGTTATGCCCCGCCCTGTATGGTGCCTGTGCGACACTCCAATGGAGCAGCTGGAGCATCGTGCTAGACCGCATGCGTGCGCTGCACGCATACATGTGGGTAACTCCAAGGTCGTTCCAACCATACCAGTTGGAACGGAATCCGGAACCCATCACTGATGTGTACATACATAAATACAAATTGCATGCATTCATATAACATATAAAACAATAAAAAAACTATCCAAAATAAATATACACAGCAGCCAAGATAAACCAAGAAACTGAGACCTTAACACACTCAGCATCACAGGTTTGGGAACACAGCCAAGTTTTTAAAGCCATATGAAATGCCAATAGGGTTGGGGGCCATTCTAATATACGAGGGGTTAACAAATATTGGTAAATCAACCATTTAACAGTTGGCAAATAAGTGGTATAAGAGAAAAATAAAATAATAACATTTATTTAAATTTTGTTTTGACATCCAATAAAACTTCCCTTTTATTGTTGTGGTTTTCTTTAGAACGATATCTGTTCCTTCTTGGTGGGATTTTCCCCAGTCCGATAGACCAAGAATGTCCATATTTCTTTGCATATATATAATTTTCCCCACCACAGCAAAGAATGGAAGACAAACACAAGCTGTGCGTGCACAATCTGTATTTAGCATGTAATCCTGGATGTTCGTGGGTCCTCCTGTGTCTTCTTACCTCTTTCTCATACCTCAGATAGCCATGACATCCTAATCTTAAATCGTATGCTTCTAATTCTAATAACTTCCTGTTTCTTAAGGTCACTCACTCTCTCATTCAAAATAAACAACAAGCTGTAAAATACAATTTCAGATTTGCTACTCCTAACCTCTATTGTCTGGGGAAAAAATGTGCATTTTAATTCATTCATTTTAATTACAGAATTTCTTCCCAACAATGATAATTGTAGGTTTTCCCATCTCAGCATATCTTTTATTAACTTCATTCCACACCTTAACATAGTTATTCGAAACAACATACAATTCATATTACTAAATAACCCCCAAACATTTAATGTTTTTCTCAATTTTAAAACCAGATTGCTTTATCAGAACACGGTAATCTTGTGTAATCATACTTTAAACCAACATCTTTGTTGCAAAACAAAGTTTCTATGTAAAGAATCAAAATAACAAAGAGAACAGAAAACTACCTTGTCTTGTCCTCTTCTGAATATCATATGGTTTAGTCAATGGTTTAGTGCACCCCGATTCACCCGCATTACACCTATCCTCCGCGAGCTGCGCTGGCTACCTGTCGATCTCCGGATGCGCTTCAAGGTGCTATTGATCACCCATAAAGCCCTACATGGCAGTGGATCTGGATACTTGAGAGACCGCCTTCTGCCAATTACCTCCCTACGACCTATAAGATCTCATAGGTTAGGCCTCCTCCGCATCCCATCGGCCAGCCAATGTCGGCTGGCAACCACAAGGAGGAGGGCCTTCTCAGCAGCGGCCCCGACCCTTTGGAACGAGCTCCCCGTAGAGATTCGTACCCTCTCCACCGTCCAGGCCTTCCGCACAGCCTTGAAGAACTGGCTCGCCCGTCAGGCCTGGGGATAAGGACCACTACCCCGCCCGAATGTTGTATGCATGTTGCGTAATATTTTATATTTTATTATGTGTTGTCGTCTTAGTATTGTATTCCCCCTCCCTGGTTTTCTGTGAGCCGCCCTGAGTCCCCTCAGGGAAAAGGGCGGCCTACAAATAAAATCAATTCAATTCAATTCAATTCAATTCACTATTAACTATAATCCGAGCCTTTGGGGCTATATATCAACTTGATTCCATGAAAAATATTCTCACCAAAGTCCATAGCTTTCAGAATTTCAAATAAAAAGGATGAGTTTAAATTGTCAAAAGCTTTCTCAGCATCTCAGCAAAAATTAATGCAGCTTGTTTTCATTATGTTGTATGTGTTCTGTTACATCCAGCACAGTTCTCGCATCTTATAATTGTAATCTTGATGAATAAAGTCTAGTCAAAAGCCTATCTGCCAAAATTGATGACAACACTTTATACTAATTGTTCAATAAAGAAATTGTCTATAATTTTTAATAGAAGTTATATATTACCCTTCCTTTGGTAAACATGCAATATTGGTCTCTTTCCAAGATTCTGGCATTGCATCTCCTTATAAAATAGGATGCATCATTTTTGGAAGTACTTGTACAAGAGGGTACTCTGTCCAGTCATGGTGCCTTTTTTATAGCTTCTGATATCTCTGAAACAGATAGACAATTTTCATAATTTGTTTCTGGGATTGTGAAAGTTTTGGTAAATTTTGTTTTTTTACCATTCCTCTATTTTGCCTAAGAAACTCTCTTGTACTTTATAGAAATTGGAATAGAAATAATAAAAAGTTTTTTTCTATAATTGTATTGTCCACTAACACCTTACCTCCTTGAATTTTCACTATTATTTTCTTTTCGCTTTCCTTTTTGTTTCCCAGGTTTATTTGTTACCTTAAAATTCTTCTGTTTCACCCAAAGTTGCTTTTTCAAAAGGCACTGAAGAAACTTCTTGAATGAGAAGCAAAACATCTTCAAGCAAAGGAAAGAAAGTCCACTTGCCTTTTGAAAAAGCATCTTTGGGACAACCATGATAGAGAATTTCTATACATATTCTTGTTTCACATCTTTCAACTTTGTTTCTATTTCCCTTAACAGCATAGAATTTTTGTTGTAAAAGTTTAATCTGTTATATAATACATGCATCTGTTGGTGACTTTTGTAAATTTTCTTTCGTTTTAATTTCTTCCAAAGTAATTTGCATTCTTTTTTCTTGAGACTTTCTTTTTAACTCTTGATCATATTCAATAAAATAAAACTCTCTTGGCATCCAAAGCTTTCTTGGCATCTGAAATGGTTTTTAAATCTGTCCTTTTATCAAGGTAGTTGTCCAAGAAATCAGTTACTTTCTTCCTGCAGTCATCCACTACCAAAGCTCACCAATGACAATCAAATGACTCTGGAATGCTCCTACCATTGAAATCTATGCTGGTTGCCAAACACCTGGATTTGGATCATGTGGCCGATGGGAATGTTGCAAAGGTTGTAAGTGTGAGGACCAATCATAAGTCATTTTTTCCAGTGCTGTTGTAACTTCAAAGGGACACTAAACAAATGGGTTGTAAGTTGAGGACTACCTGTAGTGAAAACTCTTTTTTTCTCCCCCCCTTATATTCTATATTAAAATTGTATAATCCATATTCAAAAGAAGATTTTATTAAAGACTTTAAAACTGTAGTTCCCAAAATAGTTCTCAATATTTTTAGTTGGTTGCAGTCTTTGTGAATCTTTATCAACAATCTCCATAGACATATGATCTAGTTGCTCCTTAAATTTTTTCCAGAAAATCTTTAGCTTTTTTGGATAGTCATCAGTCTATATCTTTGATGTCGAAAAGTAAGAATTACTGCTTCCAGCTTATCTCAGCAAAATGTAATTGTTTCCTACTTCAAAATATCTGTTAGGAAGAAGTAATATTTCCTCTTACTCAGGATCCTAATAATAATTTTAAAACAATTACATGAACATTATCAATCTTGTCTCAAAATGACATTGCAAAATGTGATCCCTTATTCTTTTTCTTAGAAAAGGGACCCAAACATCTCTTGATGCTTGTCTCATTACAGCAGAACATGCATTTAAATGATAGGCCTTGTCCAACTCTCCATCCATCCATTCCTCTTCCCAGCTCCATAAATCAGCTAATTCCTGAACAAGCTTTTTTCATATATTTTCAAAACATTCCTCCAAAATACTCCTAAAGCTCAGACAGAATCGCTTCTCTCTTGAGTTCCAGCATAGCCAAAATGTTCAGCCCTCTCTCTAAGTCCAAATCTCTAATTACTGTTTCTCTGAAAGTTCCATCCTATCATTAACTTGCTTGATTTCCCCTGACATCTTGTCCAGTCTTTTATCCGTTTTTTCCCAAAGTCTCAAGCTTAATTTCTAAAGATTGTGTTAGTGTATATTATCCAAGTCAAACATCACCTTCATAAGAGACAGCAGAATCTGTTCCTCATTTCCAGACCCCCGTTTGGTACCTCTGTTTGCAGCCATGGTCTGAAAGATTACCTGAAAGATATATTAAAAGTCTTTAATTTAAAGGAAGAAGTCTTTGTTTATAAATCTAACTAATTGGTGAGAGTGTAGACAGAAAAAAACCAACCAGTTCAAAACTTCGTTGTAATTCCAGAATGCTGATTTGTCCAAAACAACCTTGTCAATTTACAATCCCTTACAATCCTTCTATATGAAGGCTTTTAGTTTCTTTTGTTTCCAAGGTTTTGTGAGTTAGACACATTTCAGAGGAAAAAATTCTACATGAATATAACTTACTTATAATATAACTTACCTCAATCTATATATATGTAGGCCAAATACCATTCACTCATCACAAAATCTCAGAACCGTAAAGCCTACAAACTTGAAATTTGGCACATATGTTCCTCTTGGCTTCTAGGTGCTCACTAAGAAAGGATTTTTTGAAATGACCATCAGATCACTAGAATTTCATATACAGTAATTAACATGCTCTGATGTTAAGAAGTTCTACTCCCCCTCCCCACCTGAAAAGAACTCTGTTCCAACTGCCAGTTGCTTCACATTCTGTTACCTCAGTTCAAACTGGCAGAGGTTCCACTCCTTCACTCAGAAGTGGCCTGGGGCTCCTTACAGTATTAAACATCAGTACCTCACCAAAATGTCTATGCCTTCCACCTATGGAACTGCTTCCAGACTCAAGGCGGTGGGAACGATATTCCCTTACGTGTTTCAATCACCAACCACCACTGAGCCAAGGATTGAACCGGAGTGAACAGGATTTCTCCTGCATTGCCAGTCACATAGTTTTGTCGTGAAGCACAGGTATCAAGCTAGTATAAATATAAGTCTAGAAATAAAATCTCCAAAGAGAATTACTTCTTTATTCCAAAGAAAGTTGTCTTTAACTACAAAGAAGAATAAATCCAAAAAGTGATTTAGAAATGGTTGGTTCTAATGTCCATAAAGTTGGCCAAGTGGCAGCTGTGGTAGAATCTGGGGTAAACATACTACTCTGATCAACTATCTGTGTTGTCTTGACAGAACTTGATGGAAATCTTCACTCCCTTTCATGGAGCTCATAAGCTGATGAAGTAAATATTCATTTCTGCCATTTATTCATGAGAAATGACAATTAAAGGGTCAAGTGGGTCAGTTTAAGAAGGAAATAGTTTCTTTCTTAAATCAGGAGGAAGACAGAGAACAGGCACACCCCTGTTGTGTAGGGGGCAAAACAAGCTGAATTGTTATCTCCGAGAACATTGGAGGCATCTAAACCGCCATTTTCTCCTTTATAAATCCCAGTCATATTGCATTGTTGAGAGAGAAATTGTCACCACCAGATGCATTGGTGTGGGGAAGAATAGCATAATGAAGAAGAGTAGAGACAGGGCCAAAAGTCAAACCTTTAGTACTTAAGGGCAACTCCTTTTTGTTATAAATAATAAAATCGACCCACCAGTTCTTTACTAGAATGAGCTATGACAGAGAACACAAACCCAATCAAAAGCGCACTGAAGATGTCTCCTCAAATGAGGACAAAACATTTGCAACCAAATAACCAAGCTCAGAGCTCAAACCAACAATATAACTACCAATCGAAGTTACTAATATTCAAAGACATTTTAAAACTAATGCTGTTTGTGATACTGAAATCTTTTAACAAGGGGCAATGTATTATGGTAAACACAAGCCAGAAGGAAGCTTCATTTCAGAAACATTCCAAAATCCACTGAAGACTCCTTTCATACTTACTTACCTACCAACACATTGCTTCTACACATTGTTGGGATGATTTAAACAAGATATAAATCTTTCTTTGCTTTGAACTAGCATTTAAAATGTACCTATGATTGCAGTTAGGTAGAGTTATTGCAATCATAGGTACATTTTAAATACTAGTTCAGTCTAGGTAGACTGAACAAAAAAACGTATTAGATCCCCTAAAATAGGCTTGAAAATATGTCTGTAATGTGAACTAGATTAGAGATGGCTAAATTAACAGCTCAAATTAAATAAAAGAATACATCTGACTTTGTTTCTACTTGGAAACCGCTTCTTGTGCTTCAAATGGGAAAAAAATGACTTTGGGTTTTGGTGATTAGATAACTTTATTGTTATAGAAATAGTTAGCACATATTAGTACATATTAAGTATGCAAAAATAAAAAGTTGAGGTTGTAATGTTATTCTTTCTGTCCATAGTTGCCTTGCAGAGCTGTATTGTGACCCAGCCTTAGCCTTAGCAGAAGCAAGAAACAGACTCCTTGTCCTGAAAAACCCTTCTTTATTTACCTCTTGTGAATTAATTGCATTCACCCACCAAAAAGTCCAGGCAATAGTCCTTCAATAATCCTGCACGAAACACAATGAGCAAAATCTTCAGAAATACGAATTGTAATCAGCATCGTGGGTTTTGCTTCCCAAGTCGACTCCTTGTCGTCCATTGTTCACCTCTAACTGCTCTGCGTAAACGTGCATCTGGAACCGGCCCCACCTATTCTTCCTTCTCACTCATATCAGCCTCCAAAGGCAGCTGCCTCTCCGGTGGCTGGGAAATGTTCGACGGCCCTGGCTCTATCTCTGTGTCCGACACAGAGCATCTATCAGAGCCTTTCCCAGACTCCAGCACTGGCCCAAGTTCCTCCCCAATATCCTCATGGTCCCAAGTCTGCCACCAGCTCCACTGGCAGCTGGTGATCCACAACAATGGGTGGCAAACAAATAAATTTTATTCTACTGTCCTTAAATTCAAAAGTCAATGCCTCCTCCTCCTTTGCCCTACCCCATTTTCCCACTATTTTCATTAGTGTTTTACACTTTGATAAGTTTAACATGGTGTGTGTGTGTGTGTGTGTGTGTGTGTGTGTGTGTGTGTGTGTGTGTGTATCAAATTGTCTTCCAAGTAAAGGTCACTATTTTCCTTATCCATTAAGGTTAGGTTGGCAGTAGCAATCTGCAACTTAAATAAATGAAAACTAATTGTTAGTAGTTTTCCTACCTGTGAACAATTATGAGTAAAGGAAGTCCAGGTAAACAGCTCTCAAGAAAGTTGGGGCTTTAAAACACAAGGACAATATTTTGAACTTGGTCCCTCTTGTTGTGTAAAGATGAGTTACACCTTAATTGTTGAATGATCGTATAGATTCTTAATGTGTTTTAAATGGAATGTGGATGATGGAGGCAGAAAGCTGAAGTCACATACTTTTGATTATGATTAATGTTTAGTTTTAACTTCTTTATTTAAATGCTTTTGTTGAAAATGCTTTTGCATTGTTAAGTGCTGTAAAAATGCTTATTGAACCATTTTCCTCTCCCCCCCCCTTTTTTTAAATCCATGAAACATGGCTGTAGTATAATTCATCTTAAACCACAACAACCCAGATGCAGATGATAGTTCGCTTTTTGAAATCAAAGTAACATTTCTACAAGGAACCAGACCTTTTGGAACAAGAGGCCAACTCTGTGCAATATCTTTTCCTAGGAAGCCCATCTGCCTCCAATGCTGCTTACCTGTTTGACCTTCATTGGCTTCATTGAGGTTTATGAAGACAGCCCTTCCTTTTCCTGTTGTTGCAGTTGATATCCCCTTTCCTATTGGTTGTTGCTTTGATTCTTAATTATATCAGTGCTTATTATTTGCAATTGTATTGTTATCCTTATACATTGCCTTTACAGGTAGTCCTCGACTTATGACCACAGTCGAGGCCAAAATTTATGTTGCTGAGAAATTTGTTAAGTGAGTTTTGCCCCATTTTATGACTTTTCTTGACACATTTGTTAATCACTGCAGTTGTTAGTAACACGGTTGTTAAGTGAATCTGGCTTTCCTATTGACTTTGTGGGTCAGAAGGTCGCAAAAGGTAATCACATGACTCTGTCATAAATATGAACCAGCTGCCAAGCATCCCAATGTAAACCGCATGACCATGGAGATGCTGCAGTGGTCGTAAGTGTGAAAAATGGTCATAAGCAGTGGTGGGATTCAGCCAGTTCGCACCACTTCGGGACAACTGGTTATTAACTTTCTGAGCAGTTTGGTGAACTGTTATTGGAAGAAATAATTAGGGCAGAGAACCGGTTGTTAAATTATTCAAATCCCACCACTAGTCATATGTCACTTTTTTCAGTGAGGTCGTAACTTTGAATGGTCACTAAATGAACTGTTGTAAGTCAAGGAGTAGCTGTATTTTGTTTGAAGCCGATTTTGCTGCTTCTGAGAAAGAGCAGTTGGGAGCATTTGCTAAAATGGAGTTCTTGGCCTGTCCTGAGAAACCAACGGTGGGATGAACAGGAGAAGGTGCAACACCAAAAGTTTTAGGCATGATGACTTTTAATCAGTGCTTGATTGTTGATCAAATTGGATTGGGAGTAATAAAGGAAGTCTAGGGAGTCTTTGATGCACCACGAATATAGTTCAGATGAAAAATGGATGGATGTATTTCCCCCCAGATCTAGCTGTCTCACCTGGGAATCCATTTGGAATCACATAACCCTTTCTGAAGCAACCTGTCTAGTCCAATTCAACACTTGTCTCTTGGCATAGCTGTTCAAGTGGAAAAGCATCAATCTAGTAAACCTGGGAGCTTTAACTAATGCTGTGAAGTCAGGGATGCAGGTAAAGGGACAGGCTGGAAGGAGACAGCTTGCAGCCTTTATTGCCTGTCTTTCAAGACAACAACTTTGATTAGATCTACCAGGTGCTTGATACTCCTATTAGCACATTCCAAAGCAATCAAGGAAACGGACAAGACAAAAGTATGACCAGAACTGCAACTCAAGGAATTTCCCCTGAGTTGAGAGAAAATCCTTATCTTTTTAACCCTTTGGAGAAATGGCAGGGTAACCCCTGTGCAGGTGATTTTTAATTAGCTTTTAATTATTCAATCAATTATAATTAATTAATTAGTCCTGCAAGCTTTTTAATATATGCTAATTAACATTCCCCCAAATCTGTGTGGAGATAGAACAGAACATTAGACATAATGCTTTTAAATTTAACTTGAATCTGCCGGGTGAGGACAAAAGTACAGAATTAAGTGGCTTGCAAGAGATGCCATAAATGACATCGGTGAGGGAACTGGGAATTTCAACTAAATATGGTAGAATGATTTTGCTCATTTTGTTTACTGTGCTTAATGCTATGGTAGAGACCGTAGACCAGTCCTGTGCACTAATGATATAGATTTATCCAATCTCAGAATATGCTAAAGCCAGAAGTTACCAAGCCTTTTTTGTGTGTGTATTACATTGATATAGGAAAATCCTAATTCAGCCATGAAGATCACTTGTGCCCAGTTAAAGTCACATAAGGCAAGGATAAAATGAGATAGAAACTAGAGTTATGAACTGCCACAGTGAACTCCTTGGAAGGTGAATATAATAAAATAACTTAATACATAAAACAAAAATGCAATGACAAGTCTCAGTAGGCTGGTCCACAAATCTAATTCAGATTTGTTAATCATGGAAAAGAACTAAAATGGAAATTATGAACTGTGGAAACATACATTGAGGCTTCTTTTCTATAATGTTATCTTCCTGTGTTCTATAAGTGTAAATGAGAAGTCTGGAGGAATCTGAGGTAAAGAAGAATGCCTTGGAAGAGAATATGAAGAAAATCATTGTTACAAACAGAAACTTGAAAGTCCTAACTTTTCACCAAATTGTGCTATGGAACTGAGATTTCAACTACTGCCGTAAATTGAAGACTACCTATAATGGGATAAAAGGGCAAGTTTGCATTTTAACCTTCCTTAAACTTTATTTATGGGACAAGCTCATGAAGTGCTTGCTAAGCCAGAAGCACCTGCAGGTGGAAAGCAGAGTTTTGGAAGACTGAAAGATTAATCTGGCTCTGGAAACAGAAGGCACTGTTGGTGCCTACAGAGTTGAAGCTCAGCTGGAGGGATGAGAAGAGCAGTCAAAGAAAAACTGGCAGGGAAAGGCAGCAGCTAACAGAACTTTCATAGCGGATTCTTCATCCAGCTTTGCAATTTCAGACCTAATTTTATCTTGCTTCTCCAAAGGAAAAAGAGATTGTCTTAAAGGTTTGATGGGAAGTATTGCTAGGTCTCACGCTCCGGCGATAAAATTCAGGCTTATGTGGTTTTAAAAGGAATTTAGATAAATTTGTAGAGGTCTGTGAAATCTGCCTTAGAATGATTCAAAATAATGTTCTGTCCAGGTTGCAAATGCTGTCTGACCTTTGCAACCTTGTGGGCAGATCATTTTTGAATATGTAAGAATATGTGCCACAGTTCCGAGTTATGCTCCCAACCAATTCAAGAATCTGAGGCCTTGGCTTCCTCAAAAATGTTGTTTATCGGGTACATCATATTGGCACTATCAAAGGTGAAACCAACACTAAATAATTCCCATGTTTTTAATATAATTTAAGAATAGATACTGGCCACCCGCTCTTATGTCACAGGTCATGTTAGCCAACCAAGCAGGTGATGAATTTCTCAGCATTCCCTCCTGCTGTTGCTAGGGCGCACTGATTTGGCCTTGGTTCTCAGGAGCCTTATTGTTGTTATGTCTGGTACATTGGAGGAAAACATTCTACATTCCATAAGGCCACCTCCCACCCACATAAGTATGGCAACTAAAAAATGAAGCAAGAAATATATGGCTTCAGCTAGAGCCGGAGTTGTTTCGAGAGTTGACAATATACTTACATTTGCTCTTTATATATTGGAAATTGGAATTTCTACTGAAATGAGTAGGCTCGTACTATATGGAGAATTGGTGGCAGGGTTCCGGAATGGTTTAAATGTAAACTTCAATCAGAATTCTGATTTGGGGTTTTTTTTGGGGGGTGGGGGGAATATATTCTGATTTGAGCATTCCATTCTTTATCCAAACCATAATTTTTAGCATTTTCCCCCTCAGCATCATTACATTGTTTCATGTTTATGGCCTTAATTCTTTCATGAAGAGTTCAAGAACTCAATCTTTGCTCTTTGTGGCAGCAGAACAGGAGATCAACGATCAATGGAGAAGTGTTCTAGTTAATGGAGCATTTCACTTAGAACAAGGGGCTAAGTGCTTTTAAGCTAGCTGCCCAAACAGGTGATAGGAAACTTGCTAGATATATAAATGCAGGGAACTATTGATGTGCCTTTATTGAAGATCTAAGAGCACACAGCTTTTACAAGTGAAAACAGAACTGAGGAGAAGGAAGGCGAACCGAATACATGTATTGGCTGGCCATACTTTGGGACTAGAAATATTGGCAAGATCCATAGAACTATTTCCCATCATTTCTTCTTGCAATCTATCTTACTAATGGAAAATTAATCTGCCTGATTTTAGAAGGATTGACAGCTAGGTAACATGATCAGTGCTGTTATTTGATGAGATGTTTAGACTGGATTTGGCATTTTTAACCACCTTTAACTGAGTACTTCCCTTGGACCAAGGACAGACTGATATTGTTTGATGGTGTTACAAGTATTATCGTAGAATGTAAAGTGTTCCAAGTAAAGTTGTCTTTTGCATTTGCTGGTGATTTTGTCAAAGCTGATAGTGTTACTGTGGTGCTCCAGATGTTTTGGGAATGTGGTGTGCCCAAATTGTCTATCACTATTGGTATTATCTTTGTTTTCTTTTGCCACTGTCGTTCTACTTCTATTTTGCAAGTTTGTATTTTGTGATTTTCTCTGGTTCTTTCTCTTCTATTCTTTTGTCTCCAGGTGCTGCAACATCCACTAACTATTGTTAATCTGAGGTGCTATGTGGCAGCTGTTTGCCTGTAGGAATTCTAAACTCCCAGAACACTTTTGCTTCTTCATTTTCTATTACTCTGACTATTTTGTAGTTCCACAAGTTCTTGTTTGCAGACAAATGGCATTACATACTGCTTGTAGTTGGTTTGTGAAATTTTGCTGCAGCCACGGATCAAGTGGTCAATTGTTCCATCCTTTTTACTACAAAGGCAACATTTGCTGTTGATTGTTATATGTTGAATTTTTGCCTTCGTGAAATTAGTTGGCAAAGCTTGTTCTTGAGCTGCTAAAATAAGCCTTCAATTTCTTTATTTGACCCTCCTGATCTTACCAACTCTATGTGGGCATTTTTTAAATCAGCTTTTCCATGTATATCATTCAAATATTGACCATGTGTTGCCTTGTTCAGTCAAGTAACAAATTGTGTTTCTTTCTTCTTTCTCTATTCAACCTTCATCTTTGTTGTTTTCAACAAGCTTTAGAGCTTTATTTGATTGAGTTCTTTCAGCAAGTGGTCTTGGCTTTTCTTAATATAGTCATTCAGGCCATGCTTTTTTCCTCTACAGTTTGCTTCACCAGTAGAAATCTTCCACCTCCATCAGCTCTTGGCAAATATAGTTGATCAATAGCACTTTTTGGGCGCAAAGCATGACACATTGACATTAGTTTTTTCTATCTTCTGATCCAGATGATCAAGTTCTATCTGGAAGCAATCAACTATTCCTATGGTATACTGAGTAACAGGGATTGCTTTAATTAGGTTTCTATCATTTAGCCTTGATTTCAAAGTTTTTGTGAAATTTATAAATATTTGTAATCTCCTTCTAGTGCAGGGCTGTCAAACTCGCGGCCCGCGGGCCAGATGCATCATGTATTAGCCGTGCCCGGTTTAGAGAAGGGGGGAAAAGTTGTGATACATCATGTGATGACACCATGATGTGAGTTTGACACCCCTGTGCTAGTGCTACTACCTTTATCAAATCTTCATTGTTGAGCTATATTCCAGCATATTCATCAATTTGTCCTGCCTTCATTGCTATGGTTGCAAAAATCACATTCCAACATTTTCATTTAATTCTTTCGTGTTTTGCATTGTTCAGCCTTTGTTTTTCCAAATGAGTGTAAATCATAGAGTAGAAATGTGATTATCTTTTACTCCTTTTTTTGGCAAATTCATATCCACAATTTGTCTTGTTCAAAACTGTTGTCAGTGGGCCATTGACAGTATGAAGAGTAAAAGTGATAATGAGTCACTTTGGAAAATTCCATGTTTGATTTCAACTTCTAACTTTTCCCTATTAGCCATCAGCTTTGTTTGCTAAAATTTCATTGATGTATTCATACATTGCCAAATGTCTCTGATGATTCCATAAATTTTGGAGACATTTCTCAATCCAACAACGTGAAACAGAAGTGAATGCCTTTTTATAATCTATCCAAGCCAATAACAAATGTGTTTTTTTTTCAAATTCTTTAAAACCAGTTTATCCATCAAAAACTGGCCCTTTGTTCCTCTCAAACCTTTCCAACAACTTTTAACAACTTTATTAAGTGAGTTTGGCCCTGTTTTAAGACCTTTCTTGCCACAATTGTGAATCACTGCAGTTGTTAAATTACCCACCTGGTTGTTAAGTGAATCTGACTTACCCATTGACTTTGATTTTCAGAAGGTCACAAAAGATGATCACATGATCCTGGGACACTGCAACCGGCATAAATATGAGTCAGTTACCAAGTGTCTGAATTTTGATCATGTGACCATGGGGATGCTGCAATGGTTTTAAGTGTGAAAAAGGGTCATAGCTCACTTTTTTGTAACTTTGAGTGGTCACTAAATGAATTATTGGTACTCACGGAATATTTGTAGTGGTCTGTCCAACCTGGCATTTATATATGCCTACAAAATTGAGGGAAGAGCCCAACCTTCAGAAGATAATTCACACCAGTATAACAGAATGTTATGTTATGTTATAACATAACATTCTCCAGAATGATGTTCTTAAATCACCACCGATTGGGAAATCTATAGATATCCTATTGGAAAGGCTGCGCTAAACGATGTGTTACACAAAGCTATTATTATAGTGCATTATATAACGTCCACACTTGTTACTCCATGGTTATACAGAGAATTGTTGACCTGTCTAGCCAAGTACAACTTACCACCTATGGGTGCCCATACACAATTCAACAGATTTCCTCCCTTTGACTTTTATCTAATTAAAAATAAAGTTCTAAAGCCACTAAAACAGTGATGGCTTTTTGTTGTCGCATGCTGGCACCCATAATGCAATGCACACACGACAGCCCCTTGGTGCCCTGCCCCTCTGCACATGCGCTCATGACTCCCCCACATTCCCCATACTGCCCCACGCATGTAAGTGCAACCCCCTGCCCGTGCCCCATTTTGAACCTAGCAGGCCTCCCTGCAGCCTCCTGGGACCAAAATCAGGGAGGGGGGCCGTGCGTCTCCCGCATGTGTCCACCCCTTGCGTATGCGCAGCACAGACCCAAAAATCAGCTGGCCGGCAGGAGGCATGCATGCATGCACAGTGGAACTGAGCTTGCGTGCTCACAGAGAGGGGCTCGGAGTGCCACCTGTGGCACATGTGCCATAGGTTCACCATCACGGCACTAAAACATTGGAATTCATAACTGGTAAACTGTATTTGAGGGGGGGGGGAATGGTTAAAAGGCTCTTAAGGTTTAACTCCAACTTCTATATTAGTAAGAAAAAGGATGCAGCTATTTGGGCTGATTTTATGTGAACAGTCAGATTCTCTCCTAGACATCAAAAAGCAACAATGATAATGAAATCTTCTCCCCGAAAGAGACAAATGATTATGGCTGTTTCAAAAGGATAGACATAGTTCCATCCTGTGCTTTAGTATTGGCCCTGAAGTCTGATATTATATTAATAATAGGTCTGTTTGACACTTGAGATCAAATTATTATATATTACATGAAGATGTATAATAGATTGTCTGGCTCCCCCCCCGCCGCCATTTTTAATAAAATAAAGAGGAGGCAACTTGTCAATTGGATCAGAGTTGAATGAGGAAGAAAGGAGGGGGTTCCCCCCCGTTATAGCTTCTCAGAACAAAATCCTTCACACAGGGAGAAAACACTCTTAATCTCATTAACCCATAGGGAAGTACTTTTCTCCCCTACTAGGAAAAAGGACCCAGGTGGGATAAGCAAATGCCTAGAAAAATGGCTCTGAACCATTCCCCAACACTGCTGCTGGTTTAATACAATTGACAGTCCCTTGTAGCCATTGATTTAAAAAGAAAGAATATTGAGCGTTCCAATCATATAATGGGTAGCTTGGCCTTTATAAGCTACCTCACCCATAGAAATGAATCAGCGAAGATTGTTCTCTCAGAGCAGCAAAAGGAAACGGGGAAAGCTCAACCCATTGGTTTTTAACCAAGAAAACAAAGCAGTGAAGTTGGTGGCAAGCATAAACCATCAAAAGGAAACTTTGAGTTCAGATGAGGGACTCGCTTCTGGGGATTTCCTCACCCCAAGATAAGTCTAATGGGGACTGGTGTGGAACCCAGATTCGAATTCCCCATTTCATCACGGGGTGACTTTGAGCCAATGGCTTTCCCTCAGTCCATCCGCAGCTTGGCAGATCATTGCTGTGGGAAATCCCAGTAGGAAAGTTTCTCCCGTATATAGTATCTTGAACTGCCAGAGAAAAGACAGGAGATGAAAGAAACAAAGTAAATAAATAACTTCACTTAGTGGGCAAATTAGAAATCAATCAGTAGCAACGTGCATTACCAGAGGACAGGCAATTGTTCAGGAGAAAACTGTACAATAAAACCACAATTACTGCTGGTGCGTGCCCTTTGGCTTTATAGTGGACACTATTAACTTTGGAAAAATGCATAGCTCATGGTTCTGTTTTTAAAAAAATCCCAACTCCATACTCCACATAATAACAAAGGCATAATTCTGCACCACATCATAGGCAAGGATGGTTCTGTCACATCCTTTTCGGCGGCCTGCGGAAAGCTGTTCCTTGCCTTCAGCTTGAATGCTTCAACCTGCTTTGTAACAAAAGGGCTTCAATTGGAATAGTTAACCCCCTCTGACTTCACTGCCAGCATGCCTTGAACAATTCTGAACTTTGTGCTGTCAGATCATGCATCTGATGAAGAAGCTCTTAATCTGAAAGATTAAAGCTAAGGTACCATATTTATTTACTTACAATTTCACTTTCTGTGGCCAACTTGCACACCACTAACTCTTGGTACATGAACCCAAAGGGGTGCTATATACCTGTTTGTTTTCTGCTGCCAACTTTCAGTATCGCCTTCCTTCACCCTGGTGACCTCCAATTATTTTGAACGATAACTCCCATCAACCCCAGCCGGAAAGTCCAACATAACTAGACAATTGGCAATATGAAGTTGCGAAATCGTTATTGCAATACCATTTAGCTCCTGATTGCAAATTTGCTTCCTACTCGGCAGCCAGGGCAACAGCAAATCTAACTGAGCACTAGGGGGTGTCTTGCGTTATAAAAATATTTGTCTGACCTCAGGCAAGATGGGTGAGAATAAAGACAACAAAGTTGAATAGCTAATTATGTACAACAGAAAGCTGTGCACCATGCTCCCAGATAACATTAGAGGATATTGGACGAAACAAGAGTGGAAAGCCTGCTACCATCTGTACTAGGCAAAAGAGAAATTTTAGGCCAACTTGACCCAGCTTCCAAATGTCTTTTGGTATTAATCCCAATATTTGGACACACAAACATTGATCTTTGATCATTAAAATCTTACCCAATATTTTACTTCTTTATTAAAGACTATGGAAAGTAACATTAGAAAGTTCATATTCTGCCTCATCCATCCACATCTCTCCTTGATTCAACCTGTGCAAATAGAGGTTTTTGTTGCTATGTCGTTCTTGTTTATAATTATCCTATCCCGTGTAATTTGATGCAGAGGTAAAGGTAAAGATTCCCCTCGCACAAATGTTCTAGTCATTCCTGACTCTAGGGGGAGGTGCTCATCTCTGTTTCAAAGCCGAAGAGCCAGCCTTGTCCGAAGACGTCTCCGTGGTCATGTGGTCAACATGACTAATTGCTGTTACCTTCCCACCAAAGGTGGTACCTATTTTTCTACTTGCATTTTTACATGCTTTCGAACTGCTAGGTGGCAGAAGTTAGGACAAGTAATGGGAGCTCACTCCTTTACGCAGTGCTAGGGATTCAAACTGCCAAACTGCCAACCTTTCTGATCAACAAGCTCAGCATCTTAGCCACTGAGCCACTGTGTCCCAAGAATGTGGAACAATAATTCCCGGTAATACAAATTCCTTGCTGCAAGTCACATTGATGGTTTGGACATCCTTATTTATAACACCTTCAGCTTTTTAAAAGCCTTGTCTTTTTTTACAAAAGAATAAGCAACCGGCTGTCTTCTAGATAAAATATTATAAATCCCATCATCCATGTCCTGAGGAATTATACTGCTAATAACCCAGCACCTTCCGTAAAGCCACAGGTTGCCCACTTCTGTGACAAGCATGTCAGTGGAAATTGGTTCTAGGTATGAATTCTGGTATCTGTGATAGACAGAAACAAGCAGGCATATACTGCTGTATCTCCTAAAACTGGAGATTTGCAAGATAGATTCTGCAGAATCATAATAAATCATAACAAAGAATGTTAATGTTGTTTTCAGCATTCAGCAAGTCTAAATTTAAAAAAAAAGCTCCTAAGGTTACAGTTGTACAAATATGTTTGAAAACATGTGGGCTATGTTGCTGGAAATAAGGAAGTTAGATCTAGAAAGACTGGTAAGATTTAAAATCCAGTTAAAGGTTTCTATGTCTTATGTATTTCTGTTGTTCTTTTACTCTTGATTAGTAAAACCAAGACAAATATGAATTAGTATAATAAGAAAAATGTAGACAAAAATACAACCTTGCCAATAATCCATCAATAATCATACGATGCCAAATTCGTCTATAGCTGGTACATTAATTGGAGATAGAATTTTATTTTTTCTTAAACAGCAAGATAGACTTAACTGAATCTTACCAACACACCAATGTAATTATTGATGTAACAATACGAATCGCATTAAGTCACACTCTTGTGTTTTGTTCTATCCCCCTCCAGCTCTAAACCTAGTAATAGGTGTTTTTTTTTACACCATGCCTTTCTGTTACCCTAACCTTGTTGTCAGTTGTCTCATCTTTATTGCCACAAACAAAAAATGAAGAAATACATTGCAGAATGGCTGTCAGCATACTATCAATCAAGTGACATTTTTTCCCCAGTAAACATTTTCCTCTGAAATGTATCTTGAGATGAAAAGGGGGGGGGAGTATGACATCTACATATCAAAATGTTTCAAAATTCAAGACTGGGCAAAATTATTTGGAAAGAAAATATTTTCTTTTGAGGCCTCTCTCTACCAGTCACCTCCCTCCTGCCTTCTCTGGGACTGAAGCCTACTCCCAGAAGCTTGGCAGAGCTGAGTTTATCTCCCACACAAGCATGCAATGCTGAGTCAGGCCCACCATGATTTCAGCTTTTGGTGGGGACCTCAAAGCAGATGCACAAACTGGTAAGCCACCCCCGTTAGCAGGTGTATTGGTTGGAAACCTGGAGCAAGACCAGCCACCCAGGATGAACAGATCGTGCTGCAAGGCTCCTGCCTCCTCCTCCTGAGACTGAGTGACATAGTGGTCATGAAAACCAAACTCTCAAAGCGTGTGAAACTTTTTGCTAGGGAACTTGAAGAAAAATCTTACCCTCAGGACCTTTTCCAAATGAATATCGTTCACATAAACTAGAAAGTAGACCTTTTCAAATATTCCTATCCGAAATAATCTGAAATATTAGCTATTTTTGAATCACACTTACTTTGGATTCAAAGGTGCTGTTCATATCGAAACCATTTGCATTGGAAAAATAATCTATCGTATTATTAGACCGCTCTATTAAGGTTAGGGTGGCACAGGGACGTGCAGTCAGGGGAGGCAGAGCCTCACACTGTCATCATGAAAAGAAAAAAAGTGTAAAAGGAAAAAGGGAAGAGCTGAGGTCAGGGTGAGCTAGTTGCTGCCAGAGTCACCGCGGATGACTCTACTTAACTGTTTTAAAAAGCCTCTAAAAAAGCACCCTCTACAGGAGGAGGCAGAATGACGTGCCTCACCTATGTCAGGAATTTTTCGGCTTTTAACCCTTGCTTAACTCTGCTCGAGTGATCTTAAAACGCCTAAAGTCAGACTACATCTTTTCATGATGAAAGGCAAGAGCAGAGTTGAAATCCTCTCTGAAACAGCTGGAAAAGGTACACGTGGGTCGGAGGGAGGGGGAGGAACTAAAACTTCATCCTCAAGTGTAGATCCCTCCCCAAGTGTAGTTTGATTGCAGGCAGAGCCACATTGCCTTTGCAAACACACACACATACACACACACACACACACACACACACACTCACATTCACTGCTGGATAAAACTATATAAGCTCAGCTTCACTGATTACAAGTTTGAAAAGGCAACGTGGCTCTGCCTGCAATCAAAGGCTCAGATCGGCTCCCCTCCGGCTTCTCTGCCTCTTCTCTCACCCCAGCCTGCAAGCAGGAGGTGAGTGGGTGGGTGGGCTTTATTGCATTTCAGGCATTTCCCACCCAGACAGCAAGCTGCAGTTGCAATGGTGGAGGGGAATGGGGGGGGGGTATGGCAGAGAAGCTGCTTTCAAGCGATTGGAAAATATATCCAATCCAACTTCTGTGTTTGTGTTTGTTTGAGAGTGAGTGAGAGAGAGAGGGAAGGGGGTAGGAGAGATAGTCCAATCCAACCTCTTTGTGTGTGTGTCTCTGTTTGAGAGAGGGAAGAGGGAGGGAGAGAGGGAGAGAGGGAGGGAGGAGGGGGAGGGAGAAGAAAAAGAATGAAGGAAACTTTTTCGCAAAGGAGAAAAACAAATGCTGTCGCTTTAAATAGGAACTGAGCATGCCTGGCTGTGGAATTCTGGGAGTTGAAGTCCACAAGTCTAAAAAAAATGAAGTTCTTTCCTAGGGAGAGACTAGCTGAGTGGCAAAGCATTTGCTTGGAAGAATATGGCATTCCAGGTAAGAGTTAATGATCCATGGTGGCGCAGTGGTTGGAATGCAGTTCTGCAGGCTACTTCTGCTGACTGCCAGCTGCCTGCAATTTGGCAGTTCAAATTTCACCAGGCTGAAGGTTAACTCAGCCTTCCATCCTTCTGAGGTGGGTAGAATGAGGACCCAGATTGTTGGGGGCAATAGGCTGACTTTGTAAACCACTTAGAGAGGGCTGTAAAATGGTATATGAATCTAAGTGCTATTGCTATTATTTACCATGTTATGTTATGAAAAAAATACATGCCTCCCCCTCAAGAACTATGGTCAGACAGAGTAAACATACTGTTACTGACTTAACCTCAATTGGTTTGGTTTTTTCTGCCTTTAAGTCATATTTTGGAGAAGAAAAGCACTAAGAAATCTTGCATATATTACAGATAGTCCTACCCAATTTACAACAGTTTGTTTAGTGACTGTTCAAAGCTACAACAGCACATATGTTTTCATACTTATGACCATAGCAGTATCCCCATGGTCACGTGATTAAAATATAGATGCTTGGCAACGGGTCATATTTATGACAGTTGCAGTGTTTTGGGGTCATGTGATCACCTTTTGCAACCTTCTGGCAAGCAAAGTCAACGCGGAAAGCCAGATTCACTAAACAACCAAGTTACTAACTTAACAACTACAGTGATTCACTTAGCAATGAGGCAAGAAAGGTCACACAATGGGGCAAAACTCACTTGAGAAAGGTCTCAGCAACAGAAATGTTGGGCTCAATTGCGGTTGTAAGTCAAGGAGTACCTGTATGCTGATCTGAAAAAAGATTAATCCCCCCCCCCTCAATTTTCAATTTACTTTTGAAATGGGAAAATTGGAAGGGGGCTTTATATTCAGAATTATCTTTCTTTCAGATAATTACACTCATGAATTCCTGCATAGGGAGTATAAAAATCCATAAAGTATAATATTAATCCCACCGGTACTATTGGAAGAGAATTATAACAGACTCCTTCCAAAAACCAGCCAGACAGGGAAAGGTATATCTGTGGAGGACAAAAAGCAGCAGACCAAAACTATCTTGATGGCAGCTATATTTTTCTTGATTGGAGAAGCTTCGCCTTTCCTGCCTCTTGGATTGCAGTTTTGGTATACAAGGTGCCCCTGGAAAAGGATAATCTAGGAATAGTGGACACTCCATTTCCCACTGTCTGGTGAGTGGCTAGAAAGCATCATGACTCAAGATATGCAGTGTAAAATAGCTGCTTGGTATTGAATTGAAAATGGCATCTCCCCAGTTCAACTGCTCGATGATTGGGATCACACTTTGCATCCAATCAAAAACATTTTAAGCCCTTGTTTATTAAATATATCTCGGTTGCAAGTTTCGCTTATCGCATTAAGCTGTAAACTACTTTTCACAAATCACATTATGAATTAGTGCACTGTTTTAAATCCAGACAGTTGATTAGGGTGGTCACGAATGTCATCTGGGTATTGCTGAGTCTTAGATCTTTAATCTTCCCCCTTAATAAAATTATTGTACATCCAGCCACACAAGATGAGGAATTTGTTCTTAAAAGTATTTTAGGAAACAAGTAAGGCTATGCTGGGGTCTCTTCCAATTCTGTGCTCTGTGAAGGGAGACTTCAAAGGGAGACCAGTGAAGAATATCACTGGTTGCCCCTCTTGATTGCTATATGCTTTTAGGGGAGAAATCATGGAAGGAGAATGCCTCCTTCATATCCTGCTTGACAGTTTCCAGAGACATCTTGCTCCTGGGGAGGAAAGCTATGGCAAATTTAGACAGCATACTAAAAAGCAGAGGCATTACCCTGCCAACAAAAGTGTGTACAGTCAAGGCGATGGTTTTCCCAGTTGCAATGTATGGCTGTGAAAGTTGGACCATAAGAAAGGCTGAGCGCCAAAGAATTGAGGCCTTTGAACTCTGGTGCTGGAGAAGACTCCTGCAAATCCCTTGGACTGCAAGGCGATTAAACCGGTCAGTCCTAGAGGAGATCAACCCTGACTGCTCTTTAGAAGGCCAGCTCCTGAAGATGAAACTCAAATACTTTGGCCACCTAATGAGAAGGAAGGACTCACTGGAGAAGAGCCTAATTTTGGGAAAGATTGAGGGCAAAAGAAGGATGGGACAGTGGAGAATGAGATGTCTGGACGGAGTCACCAAAGCAGTAGGCCTGAGTTTAAATGGACTCCACAGGATGGTAAAGGACAGGAAGGCCTGAAGGAACATTGTCCATGGGATTGTGATGGGTCAGACATGAATTCGCAATTAACAACAGCAACAGAGGTATCTGGTCAGCCATTGTGTGACACCAAATATTGGATTACATGGATTTTGAACTGATCTAGCAGGACTTTTCCTACATACTTATTGAAGAGCCATAACATATTCAGGCTGACTGGACAAGCTTAGCCTAGTAGCTAACCATTGTTAGGAAAATAACAGGTTGATAGCTTTTAAATGTTCTTGTGAAGGAACAGCGAAGAATAGAATGGTTCTCCCTTTCTCCTCTCCGCCAGCTAAATGTGCACAAATAGGAAGCAAACTGGAAGTTTTTTGCAGATAGGCACAAAAGAAACTCAGAACACAAAGGAGACTTAGGTTGATCTGTGAAAAACCTAAAAGCAACCTGGAATACTTGCTGTTAAAAAAGATGCAATGTACACGCAAGTGAATACCGTAACACCAACTCTGTTTAGGCTATATAGTTAATACTGTAAATACAATAATGGAATACTCACAAACACTACCAAGTCTCATAAATGGTTAGTGACATTATTCCAAACAACATCAAACCCAGATAAGTGCAGCTGGGAATTTTTACTGCTTAGAGAACTGGGACAATTATCACAAAATTTCCAAAGCAAAACAACAAAAAACCCCAAAACCATGCTTTTATCCCATGAATCTATGAATGTACGAATCTAAAAGAGAAAAGGGATGGGGAATCCCTGGCAGTATTTTTTTTTTTAAAGCAAAACCCCAGGCAGTAAAATATTCATTAGGAACAAGCTTAGTACACATTGAGTTTACAAAGTGCTTCCTCAGGAAAAATAAAAAAAAAGAGCCATGTGGGGGCAGGGGAGAAGGTTTTGGTGAAAGTGTGGAACTGATGCAAAATGCATCAGTGCAAGGAAAGCAAAGCAGATGGAAGATGTTGCTTTAAAAACCTGCAGACCCTTCCATAATGGAAAAACAAATAAGAAACATGTTAAGATAAGTACTTCAGGAAAGGTCCTGCTGGATCAAGCCATCCATCTATGTCACACAGTAGGTTGCAAGGTGCTACTTCTCTCCTGCTGTTGTTTCCCAGCAACCAGGATATAAAGAATGCTCTCTATAATTAAAGAGGTAGTAAACATCAATACCAGTAGCCATTGATATCTTTATCCTTCATAAACCGGTCCAGCGTCTCTTTAACAGCACCTCCATTGCTGCCATGCAGTGATGGGTTCTGGATCCCATTTCAACCAGTACGGTTGGATCAAGTCCGGCATCATCCACATGGATGCGTGCGGTGCATGCGTGCATTATACCTGTCTGAGACACCTCCGCAAGCCTCCGCAATGCTCCAGCTGCTTGGCAGAGCATCGTGCAGGCACTGTACGTGCCATGCGCATGCGCAGAAGCGCCAAAGGGTTAAAGGACAGGTAAGGAGCTTGGGTGGGCCCTCCAGAGCACCGTACTGGAATGGTACCCGGTGCTCCGTGCAGGCTCCGGTACGCCCGTACTGGGGCATACCGCTTGCAACCCACCACTGCTGCCATGTCTTAACAAATTCTGCTGTCAGTCTCTCTAGCTGGCTGGTAGACTGGCTAGCGATATCTAATTAGCTATCATTTTGTTTACATACTGCTGGACTCAGAAAACATCTCCCAGCAATTCACATCATAAAACACATATAAATATAATAAAAGGCTAAACACCAATAAAAGCTCAAATCTGTCATAATGCAGTGAGTACAATGGTGACCATTCAGTCCCATAACAGCTCTGTCTTTAATAATTTCCAGAAGGCCAACAGTGAGACTGACAGACTGATGAATTGAGTGGGCTGTTTCTGGACAAAACTGTCTTCTATATACCCCAGTGCCAAATTATATAGGACTTCGTACAGTACTGTGGGTCAAACCAACAGTTTGAATTGTACCTGGAAATGTATTAGTATGAGCAAAAACTACAAAACATGTCTGTAGGAGTAAAAGTTTATTTTACTTCCTTCGGGATATAAAGCATATATGTAACCATTAAAACTGTTGAGTTTATATTCATGAGTTGTGCAACAGAGAACATGTTTTATAGAATTCATTGGGATTTCATATAAAGGTGATGAATTCACTTAAACACATACTGTTTGCTCATCCATGGTCAAACCATGGATAAATGCAGTCATATTGCATATACCTGAGGTTCACTATTCAGATTTGGAGCTAGGATCTCCAACATTCATTACTTTGACCCAGCAGTGGGACATCTGGGCCAGAGGTGGAGACCAGCAATAGATTTTAGCCTTTTCCTGTAATAGCCTACCCAACACCTCCTGCCATATATTCTATGATTTGTCACAATCAAATCATAAAATATGATTTTTCCTTCATCATATAATGCATAATCGCTTTCTACATAAGAATTTAGGAACTAATTCACATTCTACAGGTCTAACCTAGCAACTATCCTAAATGGAACTGCATCTACATGGAGGGAAGTATGCAGTGGGTTACCCCAAGGCTCAGTTTTAGGCCCAGTATCTCTTCAACATCTTTATCAATGATTTGAATGAGGGGATAAATGGGGAACTCATCAAATTTGCAGATTACACCAAACTAGGAGGATTAGCTAACACTCCAGAAGATAGGCTAAAGATACAGAAGGATCTTGACAAACTTGATTTTAAGCAACAAGGGTTGCCTAAGACCATTGGAAAACACATATTTTCGAAAAAACACGGAAAACATAAAATAATGTTATGGTTGGGGTCACCACAACATGAGGAACTGTATTAAATGGTCGCGGCATTAGGAAGGTTGAGAACCACTGCTCTAGAAGATAGGCTTAAGATACAGAAGGATCTTGATAGACTTGAATATTGGGCGCTATCTAACAAAATGAAATTCAATGGTGAAAAAAATAAGGTTCTACATTTAGGTAAGAAAAACAAAATGCACAGGTACAGTATATGTGGTACCTCGTTCAATAGTAGTAACTGTGAGAGGGAGCTTGGAGTCCTTGTGGACAATCATTTAAATATGAGCCGGCAGTGTGCACAGCTGCCAAAAAAGCCAACACAGCATAAACAGAGGGATAGAATCAAGATCACATGAAGTGTTAATATCATTTTATAATGCCTTGGTAAGGCCATACTTGGAATACTACATTCAATTTTGGTCACTACGAAAAAGTTGAGGCTCAGAGTGCAGAGAAGAGCAACAAAGATGATTAGGGGATTGGAGACTAAAACATATGAAGAGTGGTTGCAGGAAATGGGTATGTCTAGTTTATGAAAAGAAGGACTGGGGGAGAAATGATAGCAGTGTTCCAATATCTCAGGGGTTGCCACAAAGAAGAGGGAGTCAAACTATTCTCCAAGGCATCTGAGGGTAGGACAAGAAGCTATGGGTGGAAACTAATCAAGGAGAGAAGCAACTTAGAACTGAGGAGAAATTTCCTGACAGAACAATTAATCAGTGGAGCAGAAGTTGTAAATGCTCTAACACTGGAAGTTTTAAAGAGGATATTGTATAACCATTTTCTGAAATGGTATAGGGTTTCCTGACTAAGCAGGGGGTTGGACTAGAAGATCTCCAAGGTCCCTTTCAACTCTGTTATTCTATTCTAACTATGGCAGCTCTTCTCTCTAGCCTAATTAGTTACCCCTCATTCCTTTCAGCTCTACTGAAAGAAAGAAAAAAGATTTTAAAGAGGCACTGTCTTCCTCTGAAATTTACGCATTTAAAGAATAAAATGATTAATCCTTTTCTATACAAGTAATTCATTGAATGGCTTTTTTCCCAAAAGAAAAAGAAATGAGATCTGATATATGGCTTTAATTAAAATAAGACACATTGTGTATAAAAAGATTTCAGATTTGAAGGTAGGACCTTATCTGTTTGATTCTGGAACTTTCCCTTAAAAGTCTGCTTAAATAAGCACTTCAAATGTGCAGGAAAGGGTAAAAACATTCCTTTTATGAGAAAATTGTTATTGTATTATTCAGTCAGGTCCTAGCTCGTTAAGTTTGGAATGAGTTAATTATAGTGTTGTCAAGTTGTGTTACTGATTATTCTCCTGCTGGGCATCAAATGTTTTACCTTCTTGGAGATGGAACTGGGGAACGGTCTTTTATATTCTTGTAATATACAGAGAAAATTTTATTTAATATGATTAAAGGAATTAAATGCTTCTTTCAGTAGAAATAAGAATTATATCTTTTAACTAAGACACATTACCTCAGAGGAACACTTTCAAAAGTAAATTGAGACAAGAGGAAAACAACCTTATATTCATGGTCACATTTTCAGCTGAGTAAGGCCTGCAGAGGCAGAAGCATATAGTTCTAGCCACTGACTCATTCCCATGTGAGGCCAGACTCAAGGAACAATCTTGTTACTGCAAATCTGCCTGTGTGTTAACTGTGGCTTTAGCAAGTCCTTCCTTTAGGGACCTCTTAATTTCCCTGTCATTTCCCTCTACTTTTATAGTATTTTTAATGGATTTTAAATAGCAATAGCACCTAGGCTTATATACTACTCTTGGAAGAAATGTCCTTCTGGGTTCGGCTCCAAGTGGGGAAAAAGACACTGGAGACATGGGGGCTGCTTGGAAAGATGGTTTATTGTTGGACAGGGCCAGTGGTGGGTTTCAAATTTTTTTGGAACCTATTCTGTGGGTGTGGCTTCCTTTGTGGGAGTGGCTTGCCGGCCATGTGACCTGGTAGGAGTGGCTTGCCAGTCATGTGTTTTCTTTCTTTCTTTCTTTCTTTCTTTCTTTCTTTCTTTCTTTCTTTCTTTCTTTCTTTCTTTCTTTCTTTCTCTCTCTCTCTCTCTCTCTCTCCTTCCTTTTGTCTCTCTGTCCCTTTTTTCTTTTTTATCTCTCTCACTCTTTTTCTTTCTTTTTTATTTCTTTCTTCCTTTTTTTCTCTTTCTCTCCCTCTCTGTGTCTGTCTGTCTGTCTGTCTGTCTGTGTGTGTGTGTGTGTAGCAGTGGTGGGTTTCAAAAAAGTTTGGAACCTCTTCTATAGGTGTGGCCTGCTTTCCGGGTCCACTGGTGGAACCTCTTCTAACCAGTTCGTTAGATTTGATGAACCGGTTCTACCGAATAGGTGTGAACTGGTAGGAACCCACCTCTGGACAGGGCCACATGGCTTGAGTCCTGAACAGAAAAGGTGACCACATGCTTCAATGTTGGTGGAGAAGAGAAGGGAAAGCAAGAAAGGAAGAGAAGCTGAGTCCCTGGTTGTATGTCCTCTCTGGCCTTTGATCTTGAGCTTGTATGATTGGTTGTCAGACTCCCATGGGGCCATGCAGGGACAACTCTCTAGGCTGCGTTGTGAATCCAGGTTTGGTTGAGTTCTCAGATGCCATGTGGCGAGCTGGGTAAAAGGGCCAAGATTATCATGCCTTAATCCCATCACTCTGGAGCTGAAGGAGAGAACTCTTTTTATTATTTAAAGTGGACTAGCTCAGGCTTTAATGGCTCATTGGCAAAGGGGGATGGGCAGGAAGCTGCAGGCAGCTATTCTGTCTTTTAAAACATGTTTCTTTTCACATCCAGAGAAATATTCTGCCTTTTCAATATTTCCTAGGATATTTCATTTTTCTGGGAGAGGGCTGGGTGATAACTTCCTACACTACTTCATAGTGCTTTATAGCCCTCTCCAAGTGATTTACTGAGGCAGCATCTTGCCCCCAACACTCTGTGTCCTCATTTTACTGACCTGGGAAGGATGGAAGGCTGAGTCAACCTTGTCAGGTCAAGATCGAACTGCTGGCAGTGAGCAGTAAGTTAGCCTGCAATACTGCAATCTAACCATTGCGCCACCACGGTAAATACATCATTTCCTTGTTATTTTTGTATTTGCATTTTGATCCTGACACAGGAGCTAAAAGTTCTGCAAATGCCTCTCTTTGCTATCTCTAGTACTATGGAAAACCACTGGAACCTTTTGCTGTGGCTCAGGATTAAACTTTCCAGATGCACAATAATGCACTGTGAGCAGATTGGGGAGGTATGTACATTTATTTCCCCAAATATCAGTGTTATGTGGCAAACTGATAGCAATTGTAGGTGGACTCCAGATTCAACTTTTAATGTCCACTCAGATGGAAACACCCAGCGGTTCTACCACAAAACCGCGGACGACAAAATCGTGGTCGACGAAAGCGCGTATGTGACGTCATCACAGCGCGACGAAAAAGATCGAAAAAGATCGAAAAATGTAAAAATAAAGCTAAAACCTTCCCCTAATCCCCCCAAACCTAACCCTAAACCTAACCCTAAACCTAACCCTTAACCTAACCCTAAACCTAACCCTTAACCTAACCCTAAACCTAACCCTAAACCTAACCCTTAACGTAACGAAAAACCTAACGCTAACCCTTAACCTAACGCTAAACGTAACGCTAACGCTCTAACCCTAACCCTTAACCTAACCCTAACCCTAACCCTTAACCTAACCCTTACCTTTATGTGAATCGGCTTGCTGTAATTTAATTTTTATTTCAATTTTTCGATCTTTTTCGTCGCGTTGTGATGACGTCACATACGCGATTTCGTCGACCGCGCTTTTGTGAAACGCGCTTTTGACGGGTCACGCACCCAGCTGACCCTGAAAGAAAACTTAAGTAGCCTTATCTAGAATCTGATTGAAACTTGAATGAGAAATGACCAAGATTTTCCAGGGCTGTAGCCTAATCTGAAATTTAAAAAAAATATTGACAAAGGCAACAATGGCAACCACTGTTTGCTAAGATATCACCAGTGTGCCAAATAATCATCAGAAATTATTCTAGATTCAAGAAAATGCTCTACTTGTATTCCCTTTACCCTATATAGTTACAACTTAAAAAGGTAAAGCTTCCCTTTGCACATATGTGCTAGTCGTTCCTGACTCTAGGAGGCAGTGCTCACCTCCGTTTCAAAGCCGAAGAGACAGCGCTATCCAAAGATGTCTCCATGGTCATGTGGCCGGCATGACTCAATGCCGAAGGTGCACAGAATGCTGTTATCTTCCCACCAAAGGTGGTTCCTATTTTTCTACTTGAATTTTTACATGCTTTCAAACTGCTAGGTTGGCAGAAGCTGGGACAAGTAATGGGAGCTCACGCCATTACACGGCGCTAGGGATTTGAACCACTGAACTGCCGACCTTCTGATTAACAAGCTCAGCATCTTAGCCACTGAGCCATCCCATCCCCAGTTACAACTTACAACAGTTCATTTAGCGACAAAAAATGACTTATGACCATTTTTCACACTTATGATCGTTACAGCATCCCCATGGTCACACGATTTACATTCAGATGCTTGACAACTGATTCACATTTATGACGGTTGTAGTGTCCTGGAGTCACGTGATCCTCTTTTGTGACTTGACAAGCAAAGTCCATTCACTTTAACAACCATGTTACGAATTTAAGAACTGCAGTGATTCTCTTAACTGTGGTGAGAAAAGTTGCAAAACGGGGCAAAACTCTCTTAGCAAATTTATCACTCAATGATATAAGTCTGTCCTCAATTGCATAAGTTGAGGACTGCCCGTATTGTACATCAGCTCATCTGTGGCCCTCTGAATTTGCTGCATCTCGGATCCCATAATTTCAACACGCCTAGGGGAGGGGGGGGGAAACCAAAGGTGAAATCCAAAACTCAGGTTGGAGAAAAAAAAGGGGGGGGAAGCATTTTGGCTGTAAGGGTTAACGAACTTTGCGTTTGCTGTGACTCCCGCTTAAAATCAATAAAAGGCGCTGGAGCCCTTTGAGGGTTAAAAGCTGTCCAAGGCCAACATATTCTCTCTGTCTCTGTCTCTCTCTCTCTCTCCCCATGCAATACATGCATGGCAACCTTTTGTCCTTTAAAACAGAGCAGGAAGAGTCACCTGGCTCTGGTACTAGCATCTTCGCAGCAAAGAGGAACTAAGCGCCTTTCTCCCCCCCCTCCTCCTGTTTGAAGGGGGGGGAGGGAGACTTTACCGCTTAGAATGGTAACTATGGAGACCCACTTCCTTTTCTCTAGTAGCCACTCTGGCTGTACCGCCTCTCTGGTTTCGGCGGGTCTTCCAGCCCCGCCCCCACCCAGCCTGCTACCTAGAACGCCGCGGAGCTGTAGAGCTTCCAATGTTGCGACTCTTCGGCCGGGGTGAGTTCGGGCCCTGCTTCTTTGGAACGGGGGGGGAGGGGGGGGGAGGAGGGAGAAGGGGAGGGGGGAAAGCTCCTCGATGCGGAGCACGCGCTCCTGCGCTTCTTCCGCGTGGCTCCTTCAAGAGCGGGCAATGCCTTATCCCGCTAAGGAAAGCTTTGCACCGGCAGTGAGTCAGAGGGGGCCCTCGTTGGGGAAGGAGTGAGCGGAGAGGGCTTTGGATTTTCGGCCTGGGGTTTTGGGGGAGTTTTTTTTTAAAGAGAACCTCTTTAAAAAAATATTTTTGCAAGCATTTTTTTTAAAATCCTGTCTTGCAGTTTGGTGAATGAAGCTACGAAGAGGAGGGAGGACGCTTCCCCCCTTCTCCGATCTGCTGCCTTTTTGTGTGGTGTGTGTCTGTGTGTTTTGTAAGGAGGCTGAGAAAGGAGGAGGAGGAGGAAACGGCGGCGATGTTGGAAGCGTAGCCCTCGGCTTTTGTTCGGGTAAGAGTTTTAAGGATCCGCGGGGATCGCACCGTGAATGAGAGGCGAAGGGCGTTGTTTGAAATGTAACTGTTTCTTTGCCTGTGGAATCCGGAGTGCATAGCCTAAGTAGTGTGAAATGCACAAGGAGCAAAAGCGCTGGGGGAGTTTTGATTTGATTTGATTCCATTCTCAAGTTTTTGCATTCCGGGAGCTTTGAGGTCCACGATTCCCTCGGGCTCTGACCTGACGGTCTCGCAACCGGACGGGCGTGCTTTATTGTTTGAAAACGCCGATAAGCCACCTCCCCCACCCCTTTTCTTCCTTTAAGGAAGCCGAAGTATGTTGGGGCCTCGGCGCCTTTGCTGTGGGTGTGGGAAAACTTTTGTTTTAAGTGCTGTTTGGTGGAGGGGAGGGCACGTGTCGATTGTTTGCGATAGGAGTATTAAAAAAAAACGCCATCTGTGGCCCAGAGAGAAATGGCCCGTTTGGAGAACTTTGTGGGCAAAGCGGTGGTCGATGGCTGGCTAGCAAAAAATAAATAAATAGGCAGCTTGAAAAGACAAGGTGATTGTGATTTTATTGCGTTACTTATACCTTCGTGGGACAAAGGAGGACTGATTGGGGGTAAAATTGAGCAAGTGACGTATGATTTCATTGCCTTGAAATTATGCTGTGTAATTTTACCTCTTTTTACCCCATTATTAGAATGTCAGGAAAGGCCAGTTTCCCCCTCCTCCAATTGTAATTATGATACAGCTGCTCTTTTCAGACAACATTAATGTATTTGCTCAGGATCTGGTGTGGTGGAGGACAAGGGGAAATGGGAGAAGCCTAATTAAGCTTAACATTATTAACCTTTCGGAGTAATTGTTGAGTGTGATCTAGTTGGGTGTGTATGTATGTATTATGTATACATCCACACACACTTATATGTATGTATGTATATATATGTGTTTGTGTGTGTATATATATATATATCCATATAAGTGGCTACAAAGATATAAATATGTGTGTGTGTACACATATAGTACACATATATGTGTACATATATACACATACATACTATGTGTGTATATCTGGATATATATGTATGTGTATATGTATACACACACATATACACATATACATATATATATCCATAGATATACACACATAGTATATATGTGTATATATGTACACATATATATGTGTACACACACACACACATATCTTAGTTGCCACTTTACTGAAGATGTATAAGTAAAATTTAAGATTTCTCCTTTCTCCCCTATTGCCAAGTGAATATGTTGAAAGTACACACTTATGACAACTTAGTTCGGTCAAAATAGTAATCTTATTTGATGGAATACACCCCAATCTTATCATTGCAAATAAAAGGACTGGAAAGTGTGTGTATATCCATGAATCATCTGGGTCTCGGTGGGAAGCCTAGTGAGTACTCTCCAGTTCCCGATCTATGTCCTCCTCCTTCCATTGATTATGTCCCTGGCAGTGCTGTTAGAAGGGGGAGTCCCCCAAAGTGCCAATTTTCATTCACGATTGAGAAATACAGCACCTGCTAAAATTCACTCTTCCATTTCAATATTAAAAGCATCAAAACTTATTTGTATCTTGTTATATCTGAATCTGCTAGCACTGTGGGCTGGAACAGATCCACTACCTGCATGAATGCAGATGGAAAGAGTTCCAAATCCATGTCATTACCAAAATCAGGATCCTCCCTTGGAGGTGTGTAGAAAGAAACTGGTCAGGCAGATAGGAACAGAGGTGCTGTGCGGAATCTTGGGGTTTTTCGACCTCCGCAACTTCAAGGTGTGTGGACATCAGCTTCCAGAATTCCCCAGGCAGCTCAGAATTCTTGGAATTGAAGGCCCCAGATCTTAAAATTGCTGAGGTAGAAAAACACTGATGTGGGAGGAATAAACTGCTTTTAAAAAACAACAACAAAAGGATTGTCCTTGGGGTATTCAAGGAGCTTGCTATGAGATGAGATAGACTAGATGTAGCCTTTCTCCTCTTTCTTGCTCTTTTAGAACTTCAGTGACTCCAGCAGGGGATTGCCAGGATGGCCATGGGCATGCAGGAACAATATGAACCTGTGGCTGAAATCGGTATTGGAGCTTATGGTACTGTCTTCAAGGCCCGGGACTTGCAGAGTGGCAAATTTGTGGCTCTCAAGAATGTACGTGTGCAGAACAGTGAGAACGGACTCCCTCTGTCAACGGTCCGAGAGGTGGCCCTGCTGAAACGTTTGGAGCACCTTGACCACCCCAACATCGTGCGGTGAGAGCCTCATCTGTGACTACAAGCCTTCCAAGGGTGGGGTTTAGGGGTTTGCAGCTGGCGCAGGACTGTGGACCTGGAACTGCAGCCTTTGAGAGTTAACTGCATAAAGATATGGCTCAAATTGCACTTTTTGTATTTTTGCAGAGATAATAGTAATTGTTTTGCAAATACAAATAGTACAAATATATTACTATGGCATAAGTTTTTGTGGAGTTCATCTGATGAAGAATAATCTTCAACTCATATACAGAGAGAGTGTGCCATCAAGTCAACATGAATAGAATGGAATAATTCTTTATTGGCCAAGTGTGATTCAACACACAAGGAATTTATGCAAATATACACACACACACACCTAGAATCTGTGTGTCTAATTGGGTTTAAATGGCACAATACAGTCATAAATCCCAGTCTTTGGACAGTTCAGTTAATGTTTCCATGTATGCAAAAGAACAGAAGTTTATGTTAACTCAATCATTTAAGTAAATTAATACTAACAAGGGGACCGGAAACTATTATCCCTACACAGACTCTGAACTGATTTTCTAGATAAAGTGTAATTCACTGGAAAGCTTTTCTTCAATTGTCTTTTGTTCTACATGTGTGAGATTATAGAGTTGAGTCTTGGAGATGAAGACAGGACCAGACTTGGTTCCTATCAAGGGCTGAATGGAAGGAGTATGTGAAGGATTCAGTGCTGTAATTTTATTCAGCAGTCTACTTTATTGCTGCTTGGATTTAGTTTGTAATGTTTGAGAACTAAGAAATGAGGCTGTCTTCAGTTACAGCAATTTTCCAAATTCAGTGCCTCTTTCAAGTGAATTGGATTAGACCTGGAAACAGGTAGACTAGATGGGATTGTAATTGGTAGAACTAAACTTTTAACATTCTTTGCTCAGTGTGGCCTTTGTACACAGAAAAAAAAATGTTCCTGGTTGGGGAAAGCTGATTTGAAGAGTGGGATCCGACAGTTTTAAGAAACAGGGGAAGGAAAATCTATGTGTGACTAAGCTGTAGTGTGATAAGCATGGGTTGGCCTTTTAGCTGTCTATCTAGAGCACAATGCTGCTGTACTTCCTAGCTCGGTTAGGATAATTGCAATCTGAAAGAGGACTGAGCATATTGATAACTGCCATAACTGCTTGTGGAGAAAGTAGTAGCCCTCTTCAGGTGTATGCTGTAGTTAGCACTAGGAATATGAGAGTTTCGATGGTAGCCAATTGAGGCCTGGCTTGTTAAACTGATTTGTTGAATAAATCACAATTTGCCTAGGTTTATAAATTATGCCAAACTTTAAACTAGGGTTTACAAGCCACTGGATCTTGGAGCCTAAACTGAAACAATCAGATTATGACTGTACAGCACGCTATGTAAATTTGAGAGAGCTTTTTTAGAATGATTTGTTTGTGAGAGCTATTTCAGAATATTGTCTCTGATTATAGTTCTTGACTTATTTGGTCTTCTCGATTCTTTCTTCCATGCTCCACTAACAATGGACACTTTCATCTGCCTTTGCTGTGTGGAGCAGGCCAATTAAGGACTTGGGCTATAATTTGGTTAGCTCCTTCACTGAAAGTGCAGCCTAGCCTTTACAGTGCAGTGCCTGGGCAACAGAAAGAGATAGGTCATATTGGGGTTACAGATCTAATGTATGTGGAGAGCCAGATTAAAGAAGACTGCTGATTATAAAGGATTACCCTTAGCAAATAAGATCACACATTGGGTCTAGGAGAATCTGGTGGGCTCAGAGACTCCCCCCCCCCCTTTACTTGGCTCTCTGTTATTGTGTTGACAAAGGCAGAGCGGAGGCCTTGGCTCTATTGATAATTTACAACGTGGTCAGTATTTGTCTTAAGGATGACTCACAGCAGAAACTGGGTGAACAGAAAGAGTTAGAATGGGAAATAAACATGGGATGGGAGTGAAGAGATGGGGGAAGGGGTATAACAATATACAATTTTTATATCTGGAGATGGGAATAGAAATATCTTGGTAGGCTTGCAAGACAAAAAAAAAAACAACAGATGACATGGACCCTTAAGAGCCCAATAGATTAAATCCTTTGTTATTTCTTGTAAGCTGTGAGGTTTCTAGCAGTCTCATTATTCAGGACATTCAATGTGCCTGGATGTGATTCAGGATCAGTGAAATTCTATTCAAGGATCCTTTTGATTTAAGATGTTCTCTCAATTTCACCGCCAGTCTCCCATCTTCCTTGGCAGTTGTGGAACATTTGCTGAGTGTCTCTTCTTTCATTCCTCTTTAGACTAATGGATGTTTGCACCACTACACGGACTGAACGAGAAACCAAAGTGACTCTGGTTTTTGAGCATGTAGATCAGGACCTGAAAGCCTATTTGGAAAAAACACCACCTCCTGGTTTACCCTCAGAAGTAATAAAGGTAAATCAACCTTAGATTGATGTCCAGTACACTGTTTTTGAGGCTGACCTCCAAGTTGGTAAGAAATACAAGGAATTCTAAGCAGAGATGCCGATGTCACATGTTCTTCCACCTGTCACCTCCAGGACATGATGCGTCAATTCTTGAGTGGCTTGGATTTCTTACATTCAAATTGCATTGTCCATCGTGACCTTAAACCAGAGAATATCCTGGTGACCAGCGCTGGTCAAATCAAGCTGGCTGACTTTGGACTGGCCCGTATCTACAGCTGCCAGATGGCCCTGACACCACTGGTGAGTGCTGTCCAGATCTTAAGAGAAAGAAAAAAGTCTGTTCCTGATAACACAGTTAAGTTGGGAGATTCATGACGATGGGAATATACCAGCTAATTCTATCCCAATGTTTTAGACTTCCAGCTACTAGAATTCCAAGCTCTTACGTTATAATATGGGTTCCCCAGTTCCCGGGCTGTGGACCGCCACTGGTACACGGACTGCCAGGAACTGGGCTGCATGAGCAAGCGAAGGCCTATCCACACATGCGTGGGATCCAGGTTGCGTGGGAAACCATGCCCTCCTGATCCCAGAAAAACTGCCCTCCACAGAACCTGTCCCTGGTGCCCGAAAGGTTGGGGTCTGCTAGGTTATAACACCAGGAGACTAGCAGGTGGCTATTTCTACCTTTAGAGGTCTTTGCAACTAATAGGGAGAGGACTGAGCAACTGCTCTGTTGCTGTTTTTTGTTTTAACTGTTGATAGTGGGAAAAGGGGTATTCCATAACCTCTGTGGTCTTAGTAGATGTAATGGAAAGTAGCCTTGTTCCTCTAATACGTAGCTGCAGATCTATATTCAATATTAACAATATCATTTCCCAACCAAAATTAGATGCTTAGATGTCCTGGTAGGAATGGAGCAGTGGGTAGTTCGGATTGAGTAGGAATTGTGACGGATGGAAGCCCAGGAAATGGGAAACATCAGGATGTTTTCTTATGGAACTTAGCCTTATCTCCAGCATGGAACTTGAGTCTCCCTCTGTGGCTCTTCTTCATCTTCATGCTTCTGGGGTTCTCCTCTCATCCAGGTGGTCACCCTCTGGTACCGTGCTCCAGAAGTGCTGCTTCAGTCAACCTATGCTACTCCTGTGGACTTATGGAGTGTGGGATGTATCTTTGCAGAGATGTTCCGAAGGAAGTAAGTGGTTGAAGGGTTGTTTCCATTTGGGAAAAAATATCTTTGAGGGTTGTGGCAGAACTTCAGTTAGCTAATTTCAGGGGCTTCGACCTTTCCAGCTCTCCATGCACCCAAAAGCAATCTTTACTCTGCGGGGCGGTGGGGCTCCCTGCTCTGCTGCTGGCCTTTGGGGAAGTTTGTTGGAGATTGCCCAGGCTCTGGCTCCCCTCTTGGGCTAAGGATAGAGGCTCAGCCTTCTCCCCTTGGATTTGAATTCTCATGCAAGGGTCGGGGTTCCCTTTTGGGATGGGGACTGGAGACTTTCTGTCGAACTTTTCTGAGCTGTGGGGGGGACAGTGGCAGCAGCTGCTTTCCCCATTGCCTCTTTGCTCCCTGCTCTCCACAAACATTGGATCGGGGGACTCCCTATCGCTGCCCCTCGAAGAAGCATTGGCTAATTTCAGATTGTTTCAACGCAATTGTGTAGGTCCCCATCATGCCTGCAATTTCATGCAGCTCTCCCCCGCCCCAAATTTTGAGTCTTGCATTTTCTATTTTTTTAAATAAAAAAAAACATTTCATGAGATGGAGTTTCCTCAGAATACCATTCTAGGTGTTTATAGTATTGAGTCTGGGTGGGAATGAGGTGTGTGTGTGTGCGTGTGCTTGTGTAAGCCTTTGGTGAGGGTGTTGCATTTGCAGAGGTGAAATACGCTGTGCTTCCTTTTTTCACAGCCTTAAGGACGGAATGTGATCATTTGAAATAAGAGGGAAGGATTGATACAGAAAGGGATAAAGAATGGTTGGGAAAGAGGTCAGTAGCACAGCAAGGGCAGACCCAGGCATGCTCTGTCTTCCAAGTAGACTCATGGTCTGCCACCTTTGCTGTCCTTGTGTCAGATTAGAGTTGGTGAATATACTTTTTTTTGCTAGCACATGACCACAGTCAGCAGCTGGGAAACAATAGATTAAGGCTTGGCCTGCCAGAATTCTGTCTTGCTTATCTTTCAGGCTAAGGATTGATAGGGAGGAGCCAGCAACCTGCTCTCTTGCTCTCCTTAGACTCCCCTTTCAAAAGAAGATAGGATTAGGGAGACTACAAGAGCCTAAGTTGCACCATGTGCTGTTTTGAAATTGTCTTGCATGTAAATTAATTTTGCATATTAGGTAACTTACAAAAAGAAATCACAATTCACACAGATTCACGGGCTTAATCACTTCACAGGCTTGCACTGTGGAGGTTTAAAAACTTCTGGCTGAAGTGAGGGGGAAACATACAAGTTTACAAAAAACCCAGTTTAAATATGCAGGGTTTCGCCAGTTTTTATCACCATTGTTAAGTGACTTAAAGTACTGCTGCCTTCATTTGCATAAGGCATAGGTTCCCGGGATGTGAAAACTTGGGTTTACAACAGTGATGGTGAACCTATGGCATGTGTGCCACAGGTGGCACATGGAGCCCTTTCTGTGGGCACACGAGCCATCGCCCAGCTCAGCTCCACCGCACATATGTGCATGCCTCCTGCCAGCCAGCTGATTTTTGGGTCTCTGCCGCGTATGCAGGAGATGCGCAGGGTGGTGGTGTGGTTTCACATGCATGCAGGGGGGTACTATGTGCCTCCCCCGGTACCCCTTTTTTGGTTTTAGGAGGCTTCAGGGAGGCCTGCTAGGCCCAAAACGGGGCGCGGGGAAGTTGCGCACATGTGCAAGAAAGCATGCACAGGGGGTGGGATTCATTGCATTGTGGGTGTGAGCATGTGTGCGCGTGCTGTTGCACATGCACATGTTTTCGGCACGTGAGGACGAAAAAGTTAGCCATCACTGGTTTAGAAGATTCAAAATTGTAGTGTATATGCATAATTATATGCATATAATTATTTATTTTTGTATGGGGTGTGAGAATATATATCAAGCGTTCTAGGGGTGTGGGGTATAGAAAAGGTTGGGAACCCCTGGCATAAGGTAAAAATGCATGGCCATTATTTCTGTAGGTTGTGATATTCTAGTGTGCAGGTTTGCTCTGGAATCAAATCGGGCCTGATTATTTTGACCATGTTTCCAAACTAAGATTGCTAAAATCAGGTATACATAACTTGGGAGTCTATTTCTCCGTACTTATATAATTTACTCCCATAAATTTCTCCTGGCGGATTCAAGAGTGAAGCCAACAGACAGGCTTCCTTTGAAGCACGTACCACATGAATAGTTAATTACTGGATTTCATCCAACAATCTTCAGTTCATTGCCACTTAAAACTAAAAAAGTTCTTAGCTGATTTTGCAACAGACGGTATTATTTACATCTTTGGATGCTAAGGGTTTTTATTGGGGAGGGGTGTCGTTTGTGAAACACAGCAGATGTCCAAGATTCTACAGTTGGGATATTCTCCTTTACCTTCCAAAGCATCTCTCTGGACTATAAACAAGCATAAAATACCCTGTTTCTCCAAAAATAAGACCTCCCCGGATAATAAGCCCGATCGGGCTTTTGAGCACATGCGCTAAAATAAGCCCTCCCCAAAAATATTGCAACACAGCAGCAGCCATGAAGTGACTGCTCACCACCTCCTGCACCTCAAAAATAATAAGACCTCCCCGAAAATAAGACCAAGTGCTTATTTTGGGGGGTCAAAAGAAAATAAGACCCTGTCTTATTTTTGGTGAATCGCAGTATAGGCATGGTATAATACTAATTAATTCATTCCTGATACTTAGAAATAATGCACCACCAAATGTCATATAGCCCCAATTTCATATTCTTAAAATTCAACAAATGTATCTGTTTTACCAGATGTGAGCAGCCTCTGCCTTATTCTAGGGTATTTCGGAAACAAAAAGCAGAAAGTTACTAAAATAGCTGTCTTTGTGACAGTTTCCACATGTTAGCAAATTGATAATATACAGTGTGGGTCTCTTCCGAAGAACTTGTACTTCTTATGCTACTGTTAACATGCAAACAGTTCGATGAAGCTATTCGGTTTGTGGATTCACAAGATGGTCTTTATGTCATCCTATATCAGCTTCTTTAGGAAGCTGTTAGAATCTTCTGTTCCTGTCAGAATCAAGAGAAAATAACCTGACAGAACAGAGATACTAAATCAGGAATTAAATGGTGCAGGTCTTTTTTTCTCCTGACCTTCAGTTCAGTATGCATACTCTGTGTCAGTGCATTACTTGGTCCTTTTCAAGAGCTAAAAATCTGTGAACATTTGTTCTGTATGTTTTTGTCCTTTTTAAGCTTTTTTTTCCTTTTTGTATAATATTGATCTTAATTTTTTAAAAATTATATAGGAAAAACAAAAGTATCTAAAACATAATCAAAATGCAAAACTAAAAGTAATTATGTTGCATGTTGATATAAACCTTAATGGAATATCTCCAAGTGGGGAACTATGGCCCATTTACGATCTGTGAACTTCTGCATGGCTGGCTCAGGAATTCTGGGAGTTGGAAGTTCACAGATCGTAGTTCCCCAATTTAGAGTTCTATCTCTTAAAAGTAAAAGTTAAGGTTCCCCTTGCACCTATGTGGCAGTGGTTCCAGATTCTAGTGGGGTGGTGCTCGTCTTGTTTCAAAGCCGAAGAACCAGCACTGTCCGAAGATGGTCATGTGGCTGGCATAACTAAACGCTGAAGGCGCACTGAACGCTGTTACCTTCCCATCAAAGGTGATTCCTATTTTTTCTACTTAAATTTTTACATGCTTTCGAACTGCTAGGTTGGCAGAAGCTGGGACAATTAACAGGAGTTCACTCCATTATGCGGCGCTAGGGATTCAAACCGCTGAACTGCCAACCTTCTGATCGACAAGCTCTTAGCCGCTGAGCCACCACGTCCCTATCTCTTACAAAACTGGTTAAAAATTGATTTATATAATTATGATCCCCCCCATAGAACAGATATATTATTCTCATCATATATTAACAAAGTATGTTCAATCAAAGTTTTGATGTGAAGGAGACAATTACATAATTTTATATAAATTATAATTAACTAAATCATATGTTTACAGAAGGATTTTGATGTTTCTGCCTGATTTAAGTCCATTCCAATATAAAGAAAATACATAATATAGATTTATTTTCTATATGGATAATTAGTTTCTCATTGGTTATGATTTGTTTTCGATTGAAACTTCATTATAAAGAAAATGGGAAGCCACTTTTTTCTGACAATCTCAAATTATTATAAACATAATTTTGCAAAGAATAATTAGATCAAGCAAATTCAAAATAAATTTCTCTTTTATAAGATTACCTGTCCAGAGGGGGAGGCAATATCCTCACTCTTAGGAAAGCAGGAAATTTGTTTTCTTATATCCAGTTGAAAATGAAATCTATTCACCAGTCATATTTTGAACACACTTCATTGCCAGAAAGTTTATAATCAGTAAATGTGTATACTTACAGTTAGTCCTCAAAGATGGTTATTGGGATTGAGCATGATTTGTGAGTTCCTTCTGGCTTCCAACAAGCAAAGTCAATGAGAAAGCCGGTAGGAATTTTCAAGTCCCAGGCACAATATGTTTTGCCTTAGATAGCTTGCAAGCAGTGTGGTGGGTGAATGAGAATATTGAGTGTGGCTGGGCAGGTGAGTGCTGACATTGTAACTTTAAACAGTCACTGAAGAAGTAGTTGTAACTCAATGATTACCTGCACAGCCCTTTACTGTTGATATGATGAATTTGTCGAGGTCCATGTAATTTCTTGCAGAACTAAAAACATTACATTTACAATGTTTTTTCTCTGTTACCTGGCCTCACGTTAGCAGTTATGCTCCTTATAAAGTTGGGTTTAGTCAATTCTGTGCCCACTTCCCATCAGTTCTTGTTCCACTAAATCAAGAAAGAGAATCATACTTTGTATCTGTTCAACTGGGTAGTTTTATTATTATAGAATTCATATTTGATACATTTATTTTCTAATATAGTATTGATCGTTACATTCATACCAAGGGGTCTACCTGAGTTTCAACTTTGAAATATTTGAAGATTGAAACACCCTTACCTGAGTGTAAAAAAACCCAGTGTTTGGTGTGAAATGGTCGTTTGGGAAGTATCTTGAGCTTAGATCCTCCCAGAATGATCCAAGGAACCTTGCTTTGCACTTGAGATGCCCACTCAAGACAGTAATGTGGACACCTCTCTTATCTACAGATTCTCTTTCGGAATCCTATAGGGCTTCATAAATATATTCTCCAATTGTGTTAGGAGAAGTGGCTTTCCCTCTTTATCACATCATCTATATTTTCCACAGTTAAAGCTCTAATATTGAATCATCTCTAATAGCACTTAGCAATAGCACTTAGACTTATATACCGCTCCATAGTGCTTTACAGCACTCTGAGCAGTTTACAAGTGTCAGCATATTGGTCCTCATTTTATCGACTTCGGAAGGATGGAAGGCTGAGTCAACTTGAGTTCCATCAGGATCAAATTCCAGGCTGTGGGCAATGTTAGCCTGCAATACAGCATTCTAACTACTTCACCACCTTATGTGTGTGTGTTTGTGTGTGTGTGCGTCTGTGTATCTCCCATTTTGAGTTTTTATCAGTGAACCTTCAGAATGAGTGTTTTTTTCTCCCATTTCCTTTAAAATGCCATTTGTTTTCTTTTCGTGTTAATTCCCTTTTGAGATCCTGTATGCCTAAATTAACCCATCCCTTCTTGCTATATCTTCTCACCAGTCCTCTTCATCACTTTACCCATTCCTTTGTGATCTCTGCAAAATACTGGCTTTAGTGATTATTCAAATAAGTTGGCAGGGAAATGACTGCAGTACATTTCTTCATCATTACTGGTAGAAGTTCGTGTGGAGAATTTTACTTTTCCTGCAGTCCAATGCAAGGGTCTGTTTAGTTATTATCTGCCTGCCTCTGTGTGTGTATGTTTGTGTGACTGTCTGTCTATATCATCTATCTGACGATAGCATCTATCAGTAGTATCTATCTGTCTGTCTACCCACAGTATCTATCATCTATATAATCTAATATAATTTAATCTATTTTGCTAGCCATACTTCTATATCCACCTACTTACCTATTGCTCAGCTTCCTTATTATTATCATCTTTATTATCTTTATCCTATATATATAAAAATGGCTGTGTTTGTATGTTCCAGTATAACTCTGGAACACCTCGAGCAATTTCAACCAAACTTAATACACAGATGACTTAGTCTCTGGAAACAAATGCTGTGGGGATAAGACAGCCCTAAAACCCCTCAGGATGTGTGTTCTGTTAAGATACAGCCTGTTGTGCCTTAAAATGACTTCTATTGTAGTGCCATAAAATGGCTTCTACTTTGCAGCGCAGTGAAGTTTCCATGGTAACGGCTTCACAGTACTCCACAAGGGGGCTCCCTCTGGTAAGGGGGAAAATCCAACATTAGACATTACATTTGGTCTGGACATTTCCCCCCTGTAAATAAATAAGTAAGTAAGTAAGTAAGTAACACCGGGTTAACGGCTAGTTTATAAATTAGTTCAGGGTGGCAACATATCTAACACTCTTTCTTCCTCCTTTTTTTCCCCACAACAACAATCGTGAGGTAGGCTGGCCAGAGAAAATGACTGGCCCAAAGTCATCCAGTTGGCTTCCATACCTAAAGCAGGACTAAAACTCACAATTTTCTGGTTTTATACCCTGGTGTCTTAACCAATAGACCAAATTGGTTTATCATCCCCTTAAAGTATTTATAAGAACAATGGAGCAGTTATAATTCTGCTATTGTCTTTCGAATGTGTTTCTTCAAGTAGCATTGTTATATCATGCTATTGGGGTTCAATATATAACGGGGCCTATCAGGGACAATTGTGAAACTCCTGTTCCCATACATGTAACTGCTTTGTAATCTTTTCTAATTCATTCTTCTTTTATTACCTCTTGTTGGAATATCCTTATACCGAATAGCACATTTTTCAAGTTTACATTTTGGATTGTCAGACTAAATTTAGCTACATTATTGTTGATATTTGATTTTCCTGTTTTGCCACTATGTAAATTATGTTTTGCATTTGCTGATTTTCTCTTTCCATAACTTCATGGCTGCAACAACAGGGATTAATTACTTGCATTTCTCAATCTCTTTCTTATTTTCCTGTAACTTTTCCTTGAAGGCTTTCCCTTCTTTTGAATTCCTCCCAATTCCTGCTGCTGTAGATTTACTAAATGTGCAGTATGCCTTAGGAAGAATACCTCGGCTGAGCCTCGTGTTGTCATATCATAATACCGTAGTAGCCTATCCTTTGGAGTCTTAATTACTTCCTTTTGGAAGCATCTGAGCAATGTTTTACCTGCTCAAAGCCAGCAGAGGGAGTAGTATAATAGAAGGTGACTGCCAGGCTTTCAGAGATTTTCTGCAAGAACTCTTTCTCAGCTGGTCCCTTGGGCATACAATTGTAGGAAAGGAAGGGAACGTGGCATCATGGGGCTTATCAATGAAAGCCAGTTGCGCTTTGGCCAGCTGAGTGTCCAAGCTTCCCTTTTCTATATAATGTCAGGGTTCCAAGTAACACCCCCCAATGAAAGAAGACGCCGGGGCTGGAGTTTCCTCAAAGTTCCATTTTATTAGAGATGTCATCTTGACACATCTGGGAAAACCCGAATCTGAAAGTTTCCAGGTTTTCTTCACCCAAATGAAAGTTCAAGTTCCTGCCCAGCACCCACATTTCCATCACATGGCCCGATCAGGCACCATCCAAAACTGGAGATAACTCCCAGTCACCTCATCGCAGCTGCCTGGCAAGGTGTCCTTGACTCTGAGAAAAGAATGCTATTGTGACTGTATATTTCCCATACTCCATATAATCCCCCCTTCCCAGTTTCCCACAGTAGAAAATGTGTGAGGCCTGAAGGCCCAGTGTAAAAGATGGCTTCCAGGTCTGACACATAGAATGTCAGATACTTAGCATAAATTCTGGCTAGTCTAGGACAGTGGTTCTTTTTTTTTTTTTTTTTTTTAAGAGAACTTTTTTATTTTTCTTTAAAAAAAAAAAAACACAAATATGTCATCATTTGTCAATCATTAAGACATTGAAGTACGATTTTTTTTGTTGTGTGTACCCCTCCCTCCCTCCACCCCCCCATCCCCCCTCCTCCTTCCCCCCCCGACTTCCCAGAACCCGTACACGGTATGGATTTTTAACTAACACAGTCTAAAATCTATTGAGAAAAAAGAAATAAAGAAATTAATGACATTCTAGATTGAACTTAGCTTCTTCTTACTGAACTAACTTTTAACAGTTTAAATCATTTCTGATCTTAAGCATAGGTAGGACAGTGGTTCTCAATCTCTGTGGTCCACAGATTCTGGGAGGCTGTGATGTCACTGAATTCGCTAAACCTTGAAGAAATGTTACGATTTAAGTCTTGGGGATCCGTTGTCACAAAAGTTTTTTAAAGAGGTTCGATGGTGAAGAACAGGTTGGGAACTACTGGTCTAGACCAATGGATGTCCAACCTTTTGGCTTGCCTGGGCCGCATTGAGTGAAGAGGAACAGTCTTGGGCTGCACATAAAATATATAATATATAGCAGTTTATATAAATCACATAATATTAGAAGTGTGCCATCTTTTGGGGCTGCCTTACTAGCTGTTCAGGGCTGTGTGTGTCCTGCGGGCTGCAGGTTGGATACACCTGGTTTTTATCAAGTTTCTTTCAAGCTTTTGTTCAGCACTGCATCTTTTTGCATAGTTCTCTTATTTTTCTTTATAGAGTGTTTGGTCTTTGGACACTGTAGTCAATCTGGTATTACTTGTGAATCATCTCTTTTTAATTAAAGGAACCAATTCCATTGAGTGTGCCTATAGCTTTGTAATGTCCGATTGAAGGGGCACTGCACCTTATACAAGATCTGTCTAAAGCTACTGTTTTAATTTGGAAGAGGACGTACATCTAATGATGCATGAAGTGTTTTCCTAGATTTATATACATCTCTTAAAACTCAACATTTCATTGGCCGAGAACTAGAAATTTGGCAAAAAGGTGTGTGTGATTCATGAAGCTTGCAGTGTTGGATGGAACCTTGGGTATTGATGAATCGGAAATACCAGTTTGGGCAATCTGATGAAGAATTGGGCTGTCCTGCAGAATATATCCTTATCTATAAGCTTCATCAATAGGTACAGTCATCTCCTGTCTGTGGCCAGGCCTTCTCCAATTGCCACTGCTTGCTAATTCCAGTGGCCTGGCTTTCCTCCCACATTATCTTCAGATAATTCAAAGCCTGTCTCTATGAAGCCTTTTTAATTGTTATTCTTCTCAGCTCAGTGGATTGAATCACAGCTGCCCTAAAATAGTTAACCTTCTGATGGACTCCTCCTCTTGCCCCTGAATAATACAAGATTAACCAAGCCCTATGTGTGACCTCCTAGGGACGTGGTGGCTCAGTGGCTAAGACGCTGAGCTTGTCGATCAGAAAGGTTGGCAGTTTGGTGGTCCGAATCCCTAGTGCCACATAATGGAGTGAGCTCTTCCTACTTGTCCCAGCTTCTGCCAACCTAGCAGTTCGAAAGCATGTAAAAATGCAAGGAGAAAAATAGGAACCACCTTTGGTGGGAAGGTAACAGCATTCTGTGCACTTTCGGCGTTTAGTCATGCCGGCCACATGACCACGGAGACGTCTTCAAACAGCATTGGTTCTTCAGCTTTGAAACGGAGATGAGCACCGCTCCCTAGAGTCGGGAATAATTAGCACATATGTGCAAGGGGGATCTTTACCTTTATGTTTGACCTCAGTGCTTTGATATCAGAAAAAATAAGGCATGAGCAATCCTGGATTTTAAGAGAGTCAGAATTTGTGAGCGTCATAAGAGCTGCCATGACCACAATTTCCCTTTGTATTTTTTCTAGACCTCTCTTCTGTGGCAAATCAGAAGCTGACCAACTGGGCAAGATCTTTGAGTGAGTCTCAACTTCTTATTATATGCCAAAGGTTGTGGGTCAGTAAATCATCACAAAGAGGAAGTTATCATTATTTAGAGCATTGGTTTTGCTCAACATGACTTGAGGTAGCTTGACTGATTCTGCTCTATATAAAGATGCGGAGCAAAGGTTTGTGAGTTGGGTTTTGTGAGCCAGAGGAAGCAGAAGTGACTCATCATAGCTGCAAGATCTTATTTTGTTGATCTTTCTAATTGAGCAAATAGCCAGAGGTAATAGGGGTTTGGCCACTGGCTTTTGTTGAGAGTTAAAGCAGGGACATTTCCTGGGTTGTAACATTCAAAGGGCACAACCTCTCGTGGAGGATGCTGGGAATTGTAGTTGAAGAAGTATCTGGAGAACACAGATTTCCAGTTCATGTATTTAAAAAGATGATAAGAAACGATGCAAATAGGACTCCTCTATTCTATTGTTGATGTTTAATGGTTAGTTGTGCTTGATTCCAGTTAAATTGCATGATTTTCATACTAGGCAGGGTCTCAGGGGAAGTATTATTATTTAGGGGAGTTAATCTTGTTCTGCGCTTATAAGAACTGGAAATCTGAAAATCCTGCATTAGAACAATGATTACAAGATGAAAAAAACCATTCATTCATGTAATTTGAAAATTGGTGCTATGGCTAGGAAGCCTTTGGAGTTGCAGTGATTGCCTTGAAACCAATCTGAGTTGGATCTAGCTCCTGTTTTTTCCCCTTTCTTTCCTTCAGCCTGATTGGTCTCCCTTCAGAGGAAGATTGGCCATTGGATGTGTCTCTGCCACGCTGTGCCTTTGCTGCTCGCTCACCACAGCCGGTGGAGAACTTTGTGCCAGAAATCGAGGTCCTGGGGGCTCAGCTGCTTTTGGTAAGTTCCGAGATACCAGAGTAATTACGGCACAAACCAGAGCAAAATGGAAATTGAGAATTGGGGATAGAGTGTGTTGTGGTCTCCCTGCAGTCTGCGGAACTGGCAGCAGTGAGGAGGTTGGGGAGAAACATGGGCCAGTCCTGGTATCTGGGGAAGACTCGGATGAGGTCTCTGCATCGGAGGCAGAGAGGGGGCCAGGGCCATCTGGTAGCTATGTGCTGCCTCCAGAGCCTGATATTAGTGAGGCAGAACAACAGTGTCAGCCTGTTCCCGCTGTGCCATCCACAGAGCTTTCAGAAGGCAAGAACAATTAAGACAAAAAGGGTGATTCGAGAGTAAGGCTTGGAGATTATTGGCCCCTCTCATAAGACATAAAAGAGGAGCCTTTGTAGGAAGCAATTTTGTTCATTCTGGTTGGTTCAAACTGAGAAACTCAGTTTGACTCTGTGCTCCTTTTGGCCTTGCAAAACTAGGATTTTGGCAGCGTTTCAAGGGAGATAAAGGTGGGTGCTTATCAGCCTTACCCCTGAAAGACTGGCAGACTTCTGTCAGACTCTTCACAGATTGTTTGTGAATCATTACGGGCTGTGAATGACCATAATTCACAGCCATTTAAATAAAAGAGGGGTTTGGGGACTAAGCGTGTGATTTATGCTTTATCAGGAAGCCTAGATCAGAACAGAATGAGGGGGTAGAATGATAATTGAAAGCCTGAGCTTGGTATTATTCTGAGAATGGAAATACGCAACAAAGGAGAGATTTCCTATCTAGGTAGCTTACATGAGTCACTAAGTCACTGGTTCTTTGCACCCCACCGTCTTGTCATTTGTCTTTGGCAGGGAAGAGGCAGTGAGTGTTAGTGACTCAGTATTTGATAACCAGGAGCAACTTAATTTTCCTCCAGTCATGCTGCCGGTGGCAACTACAGCTGGCATCTGAATAATGTACTGTGTGAATTTGACATTAATCATAGAATAGCGTGAGCAGTACTTTCAATGCAAGTTCAAGTTTTAGGGCACACCAGAGATCTCTAGGAAGGATCTGAGAACTCCTGAAGCCATCTCTACGGCTCCAGTCCTCGGTTTGCTTGCCCTCTCGTGTGGCTCTTGCTCAGGAGAGATTTGGAAATCAACTGCAGTGGTGGATGAATGTGTACATATATGTTCTTATGAGATGTATGTGATGGGTTTCCTTTTTTTTTGTGTCTGTGCCTCTCTAGGAAATGCTGACATTCAATCCACTGAAGCGTATATCTGCCTTCCAAGCCTTGTATCATCAATACTTTCAGGACAAGAACGCAGGTGAAGGGTAGCATCCCCAGCGAATCCCTGAGCCTGGGGGAAGAGACTATACAAAAGACTTTGTGAATATGCGTATAACGTGAACCCCACCAAGTGGATACACTCAGACTAGTCCCCCAAGCTGTCCTGGCTGTGCTAGGATTGAAGGGGGTGGGAAGGACAAAGCTTTTGACAACATGCATGAAAACAGAGAGGGTCATGTTGCAGGAAATGCACCGTTGAAATCCTCTCCCACCCTGAAAATGTTAGGACTTTAAGAGTGGCCTCTCTCCGTCACTGTGCATGCACATTCTGTATTCCTGGGTTGACCTCCAGTGGCGTTCTTGGAGGTCTGTTTGTTTTTGGGACTCCCTGGTTTGAGGCATCTCGGTCACCTATGGGTTCTTTGCCAAAGGTCTCTTTTGGATAGCCCCTTTTTCCTCTAGTAAAAATTTTATAACAGTTTACACATAATAATATTGCTGCCTTATCACATTCCTGTGGCTAACAGTTTGACACTAAAGCCTTGCCTTAGCACGTTGCAGAGCTCCACAAAAATGGGAGCAGAAGATTATTTTTGTATAAGTCTTCACAATTCTTTTTTTTTAATTGCCAAGACACTGGTCGGGAGAGACCTAAGCGGTTGCCTATCTCGGCATGGGGAACACGTTCAGATGAGAGGCGTTTTCCCATCTGTTCAATTCCAAATATTAATGTGAAACGTTTTTTAAAAGGCTTTTAAAAATGATAACATTTCAATAAAGGATATGGGTGAGGTCCAGGCAAGTATAGTTTGGTCTTTCCCTTCTCTTGCCACCTGAGGTTGCCTCGTGTTGTGATTAGTTTGGTGAATGGTTACCTGGGTTGGGTTGCTCCAAGTGTTGATTCATCTGCACTTCAAAGAGCTTTCAGGAACAGAAATTCATATCGCTCAAGCTTTTGCTTTTCAAATTGGAAATCTGATGCTTCACATTGTGTGTGTTCTGTGACATGTACTAATTTTTCAGAATCTTCCAAAAGTGAAGAGAGTTATTCTAAGTCCTGCTGCTTGCCTGATCTGTTAATGAGGTTCCTGACAATCTGACTCTGCAATAGCCTCTCCGGAACATTCTTGAGCTTTGCTTAGTGTTCCTATCCTTTTCCTTCCTCTCCTCCTCCCCTCTCCTCCTCTCCCCTCCTCTCCCCTCTCCTCCCTCTCCTCTCATCCCCTTCTCCCTCTCTCTTCTCCCCTCTCCTTCCTTCCCTCTCCTCTCCCCTCCTCCTCCCTCTCCTCCACTCCTCCCCTTCTTCTCCCTCTTCTCCCCCTCCCCCTCTCCTCCCCTTCTCCATTTCCCCTCCTTCTCCCTCTCTTCCCTCCTTCTCCCTCTCCTCCTCCCTTCTCCCCTCTCCTCCTCCTCTCCTTCCCTCTCCTCTCCCCTCCTCCCCTTTTCTTCTCTCCCTTTCCCTCTCCTCCCCCTTCTCCTCCCCTCCTTCTCCCTCTTCTCATCTCCTCTCCATCCTTCTCCCCTCTCCCCCTTCTCCTCTCATTCCATTCCCCCTCTCATCTCCTTCTCCCCTCCTTCCTCTCCTTCTCCCTCTCCTCTCATCTCCCTCCTCTCTCCCCCCCTTCCTCTTCCCATTTTCTTTTCCTTTCTCTTTATCCATTTTGATTTCTGTTACATTGTTTTCTTTTTTTCTTTTCCCATCCCCCTTTAACCTTGAGGTCTGCTTCGCCCTTTACTATGGGTCTTATGAACGTGACGTAGTTCTACAAATCTAACGTACTTCTTTAGCAAAGTATGTTAGATGTAGTAGAAGCTCTTGTCAACCTACAGATATGCCTGAACTATCTTGCAGAAGGGTGAAAATACAATTCTTGCTCCTGTTGGCTTTATCTTGGTTCCTAGGATAAAACGGGGGAGATGGCCATGGTGAGGTGCACCTCTTTCTTTAAAAAATAATAATAATCCCCTGATTCAATTCTTTGAATGGACTTTCTAGCGAAGGGCCTGAGGAATCTTGATATGAAACCACAAAGAACTTGCCAATGCTTCATGAATGTGCAATTTAGCCAAGTAAAAGACACTTTGTTGACATTTTTACTTGCAAAAATATGTCTTTGTTCTAAATAATTTGTTAGTTTGGGGTTCTGGTTTTTTTTTTGCTGATGGAAGTGGGTAGTTGAAGGAAATCATTTATATGGGAGCTCATATGTCAACATCCAGGTAACTTCAACAAACTGCTTTTTGTGTGTTCTGGTTTTGCCAAGATAAGCTGGAGTCTGGCTGTGTGGGATGGATAGCCAATTTAAACAATGTTTAGTGCATTTTGCTATTGTTTGGGGGGAAGGGAGTGACTATTTTAAGGGGGGGGGGGGAAACCTTGACAGAAGTGCCATATCACAACCAACCTGGAATCGAAGCCATTCAAGTTTAATTTCAAACTCAACTGAGAGCTCGGTTTATCTTCATGCTGTGAGAATATCATACTCGGCATTTACTACGAGTAGCAACAATTTTTTTATTTTTTTTTTGCTAACTTGTTGTTAGCTGCAAAGTCGGGTCCAACCCATTGCGACCCCATGGACAACGTTCCTCTAGGCCTTCCTGTCCTCTACCATCCTCTGGAGTCCATTTAAGCTCACGCCTACTGCTTCGGTGACTCCATCCAGCCACCTCATTCTCTGTCGTCCCCTTCTTCTTTTGCCCTCAGTCTTTCCCAGCATTAGGCTCTTCTCCAGTGACATAGTTTTTGCTAATACATTCTTCCTATTTTCCTTGTTTTAGCTAAATGTTGGCGTAAATGTTATAGTGCTTCATTTGAATAAAGTTCTCTCTCTTCCCCTTCAATATATTAATCAACCATTACTCTAACCTGAAATATATATTTTTAGAAAGGTTCCTCATAAAATATATGTTTTTGTATGCACCTGATTTGGGGGTATTCAGCACCTGAGAGACAAACTGGGGAAATTTGGCTGCTTTTTCTTCCTGTACAAATCAAAGCTATTTCTAAGTTAACAGTACTTGTGATGTACCCAAATCTCTGGACAGCAAACTTTGAGTTCACTGCGTTGTAATACATTCAGTGATGTTTGTTATTATGTATTCTTCTACTGATAATCAACGATCTGAGTTTAACAATTGATTTTGCTGTTTACAGAAATGACAGTACATTATATATGTATTCTTTGAAACATACATGACTCTGGTACATATGTGTGCTCAGGGGCAGATATTGTTATGTGCCTTATATTGAAGTTTATTTCCATTTATGTAGCTCAAGACACCACCTATATGTTGCAGTTTTGATAAAAGAAATATACAATTGATAGCGTGGCTATCAGCGAATGTTTCCTCAGTAAGGGAATATAAGAGTTGAAGCCACACGTGCAACCTGCTCTCTTGTTTTTGTTGCTAATCTTACTTTGCTTTGCTAAGGTGTGACCTTCTTTCAACTATGCGAGGTGTGTTGTGGCCCGTCAGAGGAGCTGGCAGCAGATTCGGACAGTGGGGAGGTTGGGGGAGAACATGGGCCAGTCCTGGAGTCTGGGGATGGCTCTGATGAGGGCTCTGTGTCGGAGGCAGAGAGGAGGCCAGAGCCGTATGCCAGTTATCAGCTGCCTTCAGAGTCAGACATCAGTCAGGCAGACGAACAGCTGGAGCCTGTTCCCAGTGTGTGCATGTGCAGAGTTGCCAGACGAAGGGAACCGCTAAAGAACAGGGGTTGACTTGGGAGTAAGGCCACAGGTGGACGATGAATGGCTCCTCCCAGGTGAAATAAAAGAGGAGTGGAGTTTACAAAAGACAATTAGTTCGCTTAATTGGTTTGTGACTCCCCAAGACTCCTTGCCAAGTTTTGCATATATCAACCTGGCAGTTCTCCAAGCCAGATAAGTTCTGTGACTGTAAATCCTCCCTTGAAAGACTTTGCTGGATGTGAATTCATGGTAAATTAATAAAAGGGTTTTTTCTCGGGACAAGGAGTTTGCTTCATGCTCGTGAGAAGCCTAGGTCAGAGCAAGGTGCGACAGGGTTCCATGCTCTCTCTGTTCCCTTTAACATCTACATGGAACCCATCGAGTGAGATTACCGATCACCACAGGACGAGGTACCATAAGCATGTGAATGGACACCCAATTGTACATCTCTGTCTGGGATGAAATGAGTGATGCCATGGATGTTCTTTTGAGGTGCTTGGCAGCCGTGGGCATCTGAATGAAGAACAACAGGCTTCAACTGAACTTTGGGAAGACAGAATGGCTGTGAGGCTCTTCTGTATCTGGGGGTTTATCTTCTTTGATCCTGGATGGGGTTGAACTGTCTCAGCTGGACCCAGGGCATAATCGGGGATTCTTCCAAGACTCATCATTCCTATTTCAAGGAGCAGGTAGCAGAAAAGGGCTAGGAAAGCCTTTGTTGTGCTTTGTGTTGTACACCAGTTGTCCCTGCTCTTAGATTGAGAAGCCCTTCTCATTCATTCCCATATGAACTACTGCCAGTACTCTTCACAGTAATACCATTGTAAAATACCTGCTTGCACAAATATGGGCAAGTGCACCACCAGTGGGCGAGCATGCACATGTTCTTTTTTGTGCCAGCAGCAGGCCTGCACCCGCCACATGCAGAATCATCCTCTTCTCTCTCCCCCCCCCCCCGTCTGTGAAGATAAAGGTTTGGGAGCTCTGCTCTAGGGCTGTGTGGGTAAAAAACATCTGTGTGAGATGCACTGGATTCGGGGTCCAGTTCAGAACATTGGGTATGATTGTTAAAGCCTGTCATGGCATGGGCCTCTTATCTGAAGAGCCTCTTGTCCCAATCACAATGACCCATCCTAGCCGGCCCAAAGAAAGTCCAGTCACAGACCCTATCCAAAGAATTTCAACTGGTGGAATTTAGAGAAAGCCTTTTTTTTGTCACTGCTCTGCTCCATGGAATATCTTGCCCCTAGAGGTGAGGTTGCTCCCCCACCCCCCACCCCCGGTCTGGCCTTCTGGAAAAGCATTAAAATCTAGTACTGTTAACATGGGGATCCAATAGTGGTATGTAGCCCTGGGAGTGGTTTGTGGTTTGAGAATGCTCCCTCTGTCCTTTTTATTTTGATATTTATGTAAGGATTTTAATGGTCGTTTTACTTGTCAGGCACAGCGTGAAATAGGCAGTGTCTAATAAAGCATGGGTAGTCCTCAGGGCCACAATCGAGCCCAAAATTTCTATTGCTAAGTGAGACATTTGTTATGTAAGTTTTGCCCCTTTTTACGACCCTGATTGCCACAGTTACGTGAATCACTCCAGTTAAGTTAGTAACACGGTTATTAAGTGACTCTGCCTTCCCTATTGACTTTGCTTGTCAAAAGGTGAACGTGACCCCAGGACACTGCAGTCGTCATAAATAAGAATCAGTTGGCAAGCATCCAATTTTGATCACATGACCATGGGGATGTCACAATGGGCGTAAGTGAAAAATGGTCATATGTCACTTTTTTTTCAGTGTCATTGTAACTTTGAACAGTCACCAAATGAACTGATGTAAGTCGAGGGCTACCTGTGTAAAGTAAAAACAGACGCCCTTGTTAGAAACCACAATCTCCTTTTAGGATCAATCACGTTTGTCAGACATCCCAGTGTTTTGACAATTAGGATGAAAAATAAGCTTAAAGCCATTGTCTTCTTAACCTGGCTTCTAAGTTCCTGGAGAGCCCCCACATGATTCCCTGGTGAAATAAGAATGCTGGGTTGTAGGATTCTAAGGTTCGAACTAGTAAGGCCAATCTACTGCCTCCTGATAGATCGAACACATAAAGTCCACCTTCAATGCTATGGCTTAGTTCTTGGTCAGCCTCGTTTGTTTAGTTGCGAAGTTGGGTCTGACCCATTGCGACCCCAAGGAAAATGTTCCTCCGGGCCTTCCTGTCCTCTACCATCCTCTAGAGTCCATTTAAGCTCATGTTTACTCCTTCCGTGACTCCATCCAGCCACCTCATTCTCCACCGTCCCATTCTTCTTTTGCCCTCAATCTTTCCCAAAAGATTCTTCTCCAGCCCAAAATTAGGCCCTTCTTCCTTCACATTAGATGGCCAAAGTATTTCAGTTTCATCTTCAGGATCTGGCCTTCTAAAGAGCACTCAGGGTTGATCTCCTCTAGGACTGACAGGTTTGATTGCCTTGCAGTCCAAGGGATTCGCAGGAGTCTTCTGCAGCACCATAGTTCAAAGGCCTCCATTCTTTGGCGCTCAGCCTTTCTTATGGTCCCAACTTTCACAGCCATACATTGCAACTGAGAAAACCATAGCATTGACTATATGCACTTTTGTTGGCAGGGTGATGTCTCCGCTTTTTAGTAGGCTGTCTAGATTTAGCATGCTGTCTAATTCTTGGTCAGCCTCTTTACTAGCTCTTAAGTCAAAGGGGACATGCTACTACTTGCTGGGAGGAACAGTGAAGCACAGTTGAATTTTCAAAATCTCTAACATTAAAGGTTTCGGTTTTCAGTAGGGCAAGACGACTGCTATCATCAGAAGGCTGATCTTATTTTTTATTTGTAAGCACCACCATTGAGGACAGGATGCCTTGGAGCACATTTTCCTTTACAGAACGTATTGCTACCTAACCTTTCTAAAACTGCTGCCGTTCCTTCCCCCAAGGTAGTAAAGTAGCAAGTACTAAAGAAAAAAAACCATTCAAGACCTGCATTGGACAAAAATGAATTTATTTAAATTGCCTGTCACAACAGGAGCAGTTCCATGTCTACATGATGGGAAAAGTATGTAGATCTTAAAGCTGTAGGCAGCTCTGAATATATCAGATTGCTATTTTATGATAGGTTATTTCCGTCACCCTCCCTATCAACCACCACTGCAGGGCCAAAATAGTCCCTAGCAAAAAAAGGTGGATTGAAAGAAATAGCCTGCAAACTCCATTTTATGTGTTTAATGCATGGTACCTGTCTAATCCTTCCTCTAAGATAAACAGGATAAGTCAACCATGGCTACAATCCAGTTTTCACTTGCCACCTTATATAAAGTGCACGTTGAATTGTTTCAATCGGTTCCTGCGAGTAATGTAGCTCGGTAGACTTCCCCAGTGTGTAAGGGCTGCTAAAATGGTGTCCAGTTCCTGCTTAAAAATGTCTTCCCCATGTCTAATGGAGACCGTCATAAGATCTTTTATAGCAGAATCATGCTCTTGACCCAGGAGACTTGTAGAATTATAGGCCAGTCTCAATATTCCATTTCATGATATAGTGATAAAAAAATGTCATGGCCCTGCAGCTCTAGATGCAGCTAAATAATATTGATTTTTCTGGATGAACATCAAGCTTTCAGCCAGATTGTAGAATTAAAATACCCCGGGTGGCCTGGGTTTTTTCACTTGTTCTGAAACGGAATGGGACAAATTGCTGCAGCCACCTCACTGCAGCCAATTCGCCAGGCCAGGGCCATCTTGCCGCAATCAACTAACCAAGGCCAACCCGCCATGGGATAACTCGCGATGGGACAATTGAATTCAATTTAATTAAAATAATTAAACAATTATAATTTTTGTCATTCACATTTCATTTTGTTCCTCCTTTTGCATTATTTAACGATTCTATTTCACAATTTCAATATTAGTGTAACTCTTGTTCCACAGCGAGTTGGCTGTGGCGAGTTGTCCCACAACAAGTGGGCTGCAGTGAGTTGGCATGGCAAAGTTGTCTTATACCCTTCTGGAACTCTGATGGGAGTATAGCCCTAGCAGTTCTGTACCCATTGTCACTTTTGCTATCACCACTACAGCATGTAGTGGAATATAGAGTAGACTTTCTGGACTATAGGATAAGATCAGACTCTTATTTTACCATGGTTCTAATTGTTCCACATCCAGAAGGTGACGCTGAGGTATTTTTCAGAGTATAAGACGCACCAAGATTTTGAAGAGGCAAATTTGGGGGCGGGGGGGGGGGGAAAGGTTTTGCACTCTGCAGACTTCCCAAAAAACGGCCTGTTTTTCGCAAAAATGGGCCCATTTTTTGTCAAAAGAATGGCATGCATAGCCTTTAGGAGGCTTATAGAGTTCTCCTGGGGGCTGGAGGGGGGACAAAAACAAGCAAAAAATTGCCCTTTTTTGCTCATTTTTGCCTTCCCCAGCCCCCAGGAGCAGTCTGGAAACCTCATAAAGGCTATGCATGGCCATTTTTGCAAAGTGGTCAGGATTTCGGGAGGTCAAAAATGCTGTTTTCAGTGTATAAGACGCACCCAGATTTTCACCCTCTTTTGAGGGAAAAAGATGCATCTTATACTTTGAAAAATACGGTAATTGGGGTAGCCTCTTGATGTCTTGTAGACTTGCTCCCTAGACTGTAAGGATGAAAGGTGGGGGAGGAGTTTTGGAAGGTTATTCCCAGCTGATGTTAACCTAGCTCTATTGCTCCTCATTCAGTTCCAAGAAAGGGACTAGTTCCTGTCAATTCAATAATGCAAGTCAATGAACAGGAACAATCCGAAATTAAATCCAAACGAGTTTTCAAATGAGAAACTGAAGATGGAGACCAAGATCAACCTAATTTCTAAGTTCTTTGAAAGAGCAGGTTCCCAGGCTGGGAGTACTCCTCGAGCTTCAAATGTCACTGAATTCTCAGGTGAGGTGAGTGCACCCTTGTAGTTACATCTAAACTAACTGCACCTTTCTCAGGTTGGTCAGGTTTGAGGACAGGTTATCAAGGTGTTGTTACTTCACACCTTAACTCCTGCAACTTGTCCATCAAGACACTGTTTTTTACAGACTACAAAAACTGCACTTCAGCCTAACTAGTACAAGATCATGTGAAGCCTGTACTAAAAGTTCTCGGTTTGCCAGTTGCTTCCTGAGCATAATCAAAGGTGTTCATGTTAACCTTTACAGCTTTAAATGGCTTAGAATCTGTCTTATGATTCACACTTTTATAGTTGTTGGGATCTCCAGGGCAGATTCTTTTCATGATGTCTCCCTTGTGCAACTCATGCCAGTTCTTATTTTTGGGGTGTGGGAGAGGGCCTCATTCTCAGATAATGCTCCTTCAGGAGCTGCAAACAGTCACTATTTCTTTGGAGTGGGGGGCATTTAGGATATCTGTAAAGATGCATCTCTCGCCAGGTGCTTGCTTTTTAGATGATTTCAGTTATTTGTCATTCGTATTTGCATTCAATTATTAGCCAATTTTTGTAATCCTCAGAAGGATAGAGTACACATCAAATGTTTACAAAGATCTTCTCCCTCTTTTTCCCATCTCAACGTTTGACTGGAGTTGTAACCCTAGCAGTTTAGAGAGATCAATCTTTCTCAATCAACACTTGTTTTCAAAAGGCAAGAAAAGTGTTTTGGAGCTTATCTATTTCATTTAATGTTACGTTATTGCCCAGGATGATAACCTCAAGAGGCTGGCTGTAGCTTTAGGAGTTGAGAAGAAGAATTTGTCAAGCTATTTCCACCTGCCTTACATAAGTACTTGCTCGCAAAATATGCCACTGATTATGAGACATTCCCTAATCTATAAATAAATAGTACGGTGCGTGTAATAAGGGCGCAGCCTATGAAACATTCATGGTTTCACTAGAAGACATTCACACTCATCAAAGAGAAAGCAGTCCGTGTTTTCTTTCCCCATTAAAAGGAAGCGTGCTTCTGCTTTTCATCTTGAAGGCATGGGTCCTTCCAATCTCTATCCGCGAAAGATCTGGCTTTTGAAAGGACGCCTCTGTAGGAGCTTCACTAGGACCTTTCTTTACAAGAGACCGACAGCACGGCAACCATCTTTCCTAGGCTGCCATCTAGCTCACTTAATACTATACAAAGCCCAGTGTTAATATGTAACATGCTTGTGCTCAGCCGCAGCTTCCCTTGTTAAAAAGTAGAACAAAAGAAATTGCATATGAGAATGATAGCGGGCTGAAACCGGAAGCAGGGGGGAGGGGCTACTACACAGGCGGGCTAGCGTTCAAATAACGGAATCCCCAATGGGGATTAGCTAAGATCCTCACATCCTAACTCACAACTATCGAATATAGGGGAAACAACTGAACAGGATAGGACATACCTAGATCACCAGCATACAATAGTTTCAAGTCTTCATCTTCCGCCACAGGAAGAATATTGCAAAGGAACTTGGAGTCCAAAACTCAGGCTGGTATCACTCAAGTTCCTTTGTTCCAAAGGTGGATGGGTTTTCAGAGAAATCACTTTCAAGCCAGTTTTAAGAATTTTTAAAGATGTAATCAGTGGTGGGATTCAGCCAGCTCGCACCACTTTGGGATAACCAGTTGTTAACTTTCTGAGCAGTTTGGCAAACTGGTTGTTGGAAGAAATCATTAGGGCAGAGAACCAGTTGTTAAATTCCTTGAATCCCACCACTGGATTCCCACACTATGAGCAAGTGGGTTCCCTGGTCAGTTTTAGGCAGATTATGACCTTCCTCCTTAAAGAGGCAGCCTAAGTATTTGATTGTAAATTCTGAATTTAAGTTAATTTCAATTTCAGCTTGTTAAAAAAAATCTAAAATAAAACATATCATGCTTGTTTAAACTAAATCTTTCCCCAGAGCTGTTTCATATAGCACTCGTGTCTACTATGTTTGATCATAGGAAACACAAATTGGGAAGGCAAACCTGGTGGAAAGTAATTTTATGGGACAATTGTTGCCTCTGCTGCTTAAAAGGTAAGACAAAGCACTTCACCTTGTCAAGGTGAAGACATTTGTGGAGGGGGTGGGGGAGAAGCAGCCTTAGGGAAAATCTATTTTTTTAAAACACGGGTACGATAATAAAAACAATTTTAAAACACCAAAATGATTGTAGTTATGAGCAGCAATTACACGAGTCAACTAAATGATATTTTTTTCCTACTATCTTACATGATACCAACTAATGTCTGCTTTTTTCTTTCCAGTACTGGATCCCTTTGCCACATGCCAAAGGCTTCATGTCATGGATGAGACCTTTGCTTGCTGTTTCATCCTATCAGCGTTTTGGCATAATGGCAAAATTCGCCCTCATAGGGCCTGCAAGAGTGGTTGGCAACCGTGATGGAAATGGGAGGTCTTAAATAAGCAAGAAGTAACTAACTAAAAAGGAAACCTGGAAGGTGGTAGGAGAAAGAACTATAAAAAGGCACTGGGGTTGGCTCTGGGATCCTTCTGGTTTCTGTAACGCATTGCAAGCCATACTCCAAGGATCTGAAAGGCAAAAAAAGAAAAACCCAATTACAAGATTCCATTCCTTCATCCCAACATGCTTATCTTATGAATGATTAGGAAATTATTTGTCATGAGCTGTCTCTTTCATATATATGGTACCCTTTGAGAACCAGTTTTCAGAGTTAAATTCATACACTATTTTCCTGAAAATAAGACGTCCCTGGATAATAAGCCCAATAGGGCTTTTGAGCGCATGCGCTAAAATAAGCCCTTCCCCCCAAAATAAGCCCTCCCCTAAAATACTTAAACATGTGCGCAGCTGGTCCCATTTCCTGGGGTGGGAAGGGGGGGACATCCCCCATGCACCTGCCATCCACGCGGAATGGCCTTGTGGAGGCCACTCCCGCAAACCCTAGTTACCACGCCTTTTCTCTTAGTGGCGGCTGCAAAAAGAGCTGCAGGCCCAGCGAAGCTAGGGCTGGCAAATGTGTGCCAAAAACAGAGACAGAACATCTGGTCCTCTCTGGATCAGCTAATCCGCAGGCCATGGGATGAGGTTAAGGGGCCTCCTGAACCTCAAAAATAAAAAGACCTCCCCGAAAATAAGGCCAAGTTCTTATTTTGGGGGTCAAAAGAAAGTAAGACCCTGTCAGGAAAACACGATAGAACTTCCTTGGCAACATGATCTTTATTGAGAATTTGGGAGTTGTGGTCCAGTGCTCTAAAAGAAGTCTTTCTTGTCTGTCAGCCCTGGAATGCCCTCCCTCAAGATGCCAAATTAATTCAAACGCCATTTTCATTTCAGCGCTAAATTAAAAAATATCTATCCAACCAAACTTTAGAGATGTAGGAACTACAGCTTATCCTTGATGTGAAATTACCAAAGGGATGGATTGTAATATGTATCGAGAGCCGGTTTGGTGCAATGGTTAAGGCACCAGGCTAGCAAGCAGGAAACCATGAGTTAAGTCCCTCCTTAGCTATGAAGTCAGCTGGGTGACTTTGGGACAATCACACACTCTCAGCACACACCTCCTTCAGAGGACTGTTGTTGTGGGGAAAACAAGAAGAGGAAGGTAAGATCAGATACGTTTGTTGCCTTCAGTTATTTATAAAAATAATAATAGGCGGAATACAAATAAGTAAATAAATAAAATCTCTCCACGAGATCAGGGGATATTTCAAACACTTAAATCACAGTTGTCAAACTCGATTGAATCACAGGCCGGATCGTAACGTATCTCCACGCTTTTTGTCTTTGTGGAGTTGGGTGGGCGTGGCCTGCCCCTGACATATCCAGTCCAGTGGACACCAGTCTGACAGGCCTCACTTAAATGATTGACTGTTACCTAGGCTAAGTAGCTTTCATTTAGTTTCATAGACATTAGTTACCTCTGTGAAACTGAAGAAGAGTCCAACTCCACCAAGGATTTTCAAAGCCTCATCGGCATGTTCCATCAGCAGAACACCACACTTTAAGCATACAGATGTTTTTCTGCACGGCTGCATGAGGCGACAAAATGCAGTGTAACTTTATATTCCCCATTTGTAAGAGACAACCCGTTTCCTATTTGCAGACACCATTAGCAGCAGTGGTGGGAATTAGCCAGTTCGCACCACTTCGGGAGAACTGATTGTTAACTTTCTGAGCAGTTTGGTGAACTGGCTGTTGGGAGAAATCATATGGGCAGAGAACCAGTTGTTTAATTAATTGAATCCCACCACTGATTAGCAGCAATCAAAAATTGGACTCCATTAGGAATTGGATTGCTCTTCCTCTGAAGCTGTTCACTGGTGAATTAGAAGGTAATCCTATCCAGTTATTTCTACACAGAAGGAAGTTGCATACTTACAAATAATACACAACGGATAGACCCCTGCCAAAACTGACACACAACCGTTAACTCCACTGGCAGCATTGTCAAAAGATTGTAGTTCAGCATATCTGAACAGAACCTCAATGGTGGAACACTTCAGGCACGCTCATTTACTGCATCAAAAATGCTTGCAGGAGTTCACAACCCATACACATTCTACCTTGAATTTAATCTTGGGTAATCTGCTCTAAATAAGATGAGCTGGTTTGAAAAGTACTTTTAAAACTATGAAATGCACAATATACGGATTCATAACACAGTAATACTGTGGGTGGGTGAGTTGTTCTTTTGTTTTTTGCTTTGATCAGGGGATATAGGCCGGGGTGAATGTAACAGTATAACGAGGATTTTGAAGGCATTCTAATCCAATGTCCTGTTCAAGCAGGAGGCCCTATACCAGGGGTCAGCAACCCATGGCTCTGGAGCCGCATGTGGTTCTTTCATCCCTCTGCTGCAGCTCCATTGCCGGTCGGCTCCACAATTGATAGGGCTTTCAGTAAGGACAGGTAGAGGAAAAAGGATGCCACGCTAGGAGGAGACTATGGTGGGGGAACTGGTCTTCCAGTCAGCAGAGGAAAAAGAACGTTGCACTAGGAGGCTATGGTGGGAGAACCGGATTTCTGGTTGGCCCTAGAATTGAATGGGATGCTTCCGTCTAGGACCTTTGTGGCTCTTTGAGTGTTTAAGGTTGCCAACCCTTGCCCTATACCATTCTGGACCAATGGCTGTCCAATCTCTTCTTAAAAGCCTTCAGTGATGGAGCATCCACAACTTCTGGAAGCAAGCCAATTCACTAATTAATTGTTCTCACTGTCAGGAAATTTATCCTTAGTTATAGGTGTGTCCTTTCCTTGATAAGCTTCCATCTGTTACTTCTTGTTCTGCCTTCAGGTGGGGTTGAAAATAGGTTGAAACCCCCCCCCCCCTTTCTTTATGACTGGCCCTTGAATATTGGAAGACTGCTGATATGTCACTCCTATTTTTTCTCTTCACTACACTAGACATATTATCATGTTTTAGCCTCCAGTCCCCTAATCATCTTCAATGTGTACCGTGGAGGAACGGGATTACAGTTGTGACAAGCAATGGGATGTACAGCAAAGAGGGTGAAGATGAACCACATTCAGGAATGAAATGCTTGATAGCTTCAATCATCACTCCATTTTCCAGCTTCCAGTTCTCACTCTAAAAACCAGATTGCCGGAACTCAAGCTCCAGCTGCTGCTATTGATAGGTCTATTATTATTTAATATCTATTAAAATCAGTGTATGAGAGTTGAGCAGATAAATTAGTTTAATAAATAAATAAGGACGCCTGACACTTCTCATTTGCATCCCTGAAGCCTAAGAGGAGGAGGAGGTCATGTTCTTCTCTTGGGAAGCTGCCAATCCTGGATTCTGAGTTCGCGGTTCCACCACAAAACCGCGGACGACAATCGCGCTCGACGAAAGCGCGCATTTGACGTCATCACAGCGCGACGAAAACATCGCGCTGTGATCGATAAATGTAAAAATAAAGCGAAAACCTTACCCTAACGCCCCTAAACCTAACCCTTAACCTAACTGCTTTAATTTTACTTTTATTTCAATTTTTAATTTTTTTCGTCGCGCTGTGATGACGTCAAATGCGCGCTTTCGTCGAGCGCAATTTTGTCGTCCACGGTTTTGACAGGTCACGGAGTTCGCAACCAGTGAGAGTCCTGAGATGCAGGAAGCTGGGTAGATTTTATCAGGAACAATGGCATTACATGCAGATAGCCATGCGCCAATCTTTTTTTGTGCCAAATGGGTTTACTCCTCCTGTACCATTCCTTCTCCTATATTGCAGCCTTCGTGTCAGAGCTACTAGACCTTGTTGCTGAGGTGAAGATGGCGTACCCTAAGGAGGATAGTTTTGGGAGATTTCAACCTGCCTTTCCTTGACAAGGTCATGGTATGAGTCAGGACTAAACGGCTGCCATGACAGTTATGGGCCTAATGCATATGGGAAAAAAAGCACATTAGATTTGTACTTTGTCTCAATATGATCTGACCCATGACCTTTGCCTATCGTGGAGAATTTGCTTTATGATTGCTGGGGAGTTCTGTGATGGAACTAACTCATCCGTGGAAAAAGGCCTATTAACCCAGATGCTGCAGAGGGTGAAATAAATAAAAATAAATCTGTATCTTTAATACTGTGGCCTTGTTTAAAATGACTTGATCCTTTTAGGGAAAAATAGTCACAATCATTTCAATGGCTGCCCAAAAGAATTCTTGTGGTATTTTGTAGATAGCTAAGCAGATTCCAGAGCAGTTATATATTTCAGTAGAAAAAGGGAGACTTCATATCTTGTGGTATGATCTGGGATCATTTTGAATCTTGAAGCAAATATCTGGAATGTCATCTTCACGCTTAGTTGAATGCCTGTCCCTCAGGGCTGGTGAGCCCCCGCCCCTATAAAGGGGCAGAAAGTTCAGTTTGAACTTCAGTCTGAATTCTTCTCCAAGGGACAACCTTTGCCAAAGGTAAACCATTTGAAAAAGGGTGCGGTAGGTCCTCTGTTCAAAGAACTTTGACTTGATTTGACTGTTTTGGATAATTTAGATCTATAATCTAGGATGTCAGGCCGGCACCCATCTTTTCGTCTGGATCTTTGGCCTGCCACACTTTCTGTTATTCTACTATGCATTTTCTATTGTGGGGAAATGGGAGAGGGGATTGTATGAGTGAGATGCGTTGTAGCCATAACAAAATTCTTTCTAGAAAGCCAAGGTCATTCTTTGTCTTTGCACCTCTGCGCCTGACCGGAACTGGATGGGTGGAAGCTGCAAGCATGACAGTAGAAGATTGGACCATGTGATGGACTTGTGGGTGTGGGGGCAAGAACTTGAACTTTCAACTAGGTGGGGAAAACTAGGAAGCTTTCAGATTCGGGTTTTCCGAGTTGTGCCAACATGGCTCTCTTAATAAATTGGAACTTTGAGCAATACTTTGCCTTGAACTCTGATTTACTTTTGGATGCTATTTGGAACCCTGACATAGGAAACATTCTAGAGAAGGTAGTGGCTCTGCAAGTCCAGAGAATCTAGAGAAAATAGTATTTGGATACTTGGCAGTAAGGTAGCACGGCATGGAAACTGCACTGGTTGCACTTGTGAATGACATGCAGAGACTAGAATTGGGGGAGGACAACTACTACTGTCTGTTCTGAAGGTGAGGATTGCAACTGCATGACTTCTAATTTTCTGGGTTTTTAAAATATATTTTTGATTTTGCTATTTTTGTTGATGTATAATTTGAGACTCTCCCCCCCCCCGCCTTTTTGGAAGTTGTTTTCTTTTGTAATCAGATTGTTAACCACCCAGAGCCTTGGGGAATAGATAGTATACAAATGAAATAATTAAACAACCAAACCCATCTCTTATGGAATAGAAGGTAATGTCTTGGAAATCAAGCTGCTTTTAATTAACTTTAAAACAAAGCTCCTTAAAAAGGAAGGACAGCACATTGCAAAGGAAGGCAGCCTCCTTCAGCTGTATCTTTCAGGGCGGCAGTAGATTTGGGCCCATAGGAAGGCCTTTCTGATAAATATATACTTTATACTAGCAGAAATTAGAGAATACGATGCATGCTTTAAAAATACAAAATATGACTCCAACTCTTACATTATTGTGATGCACAAATTATGATTAAAAGAAACCTTGCTTACGGTAAAACAGTTAGAGTCTTGCTGTCAGGCCTGAAAGCCATCTTGGGCATTGGATCTTCAGGCCTGCCACATTTAGTCTGTGGGAAACTGGGAGGGGGGGATTGTATGGAGTTGGAGAGATATATAGCCATAATGACATTCCTTTCTCAGAGAGTCAAGGACATTCTGCCCTGCACCTGGAGAGGTTTGACTGGGAGGCATTTCCAGTTGGGATGGTGCTTTGATTGGACCATGTGATGGACATGTGGGTGCTGGATAGGGGCTTGGACTTTCTTTTGGGTGGGGAAAACCTGGAAGCTTTCGGATTCGAGTTTTCCCAGATGTGCCAATATGACATCTCTCATAAAATGGAACTTTGAGGAACTTCAAGCCTCGGGGTCTTCTTTCGTTAGGAGTGTTACTTGGAACCCTGACACTTGCAATCTGAGTGAATTTAATATACAATTGTGAATAATAAATACTTTAAAAGTGCATCAGTTCTAGTTAAGACAAAGTATGTAAGCAATGTTGGAACAAGCTGCCAAACACATTGCTCAGCCCTCTTTTACATCTTTCTATTGAATAAGGGAGAATCGCCCCTGCTGAAAAATTGCTCGAAAGGAAGATTATTATTTTATGTTATACTTGGTACTTTGTACAGAGCAATAACATATATAGGGACAAATGCTTACACAGATAGACAGAATGTCATTTATAGCAAATTTTTAATGAATGACTAATGCTCTAATCCAGGATGTTTCAATTTGTGTTCTGAGGAGCCCTTACAAGGAAAACCTAAAAGATAGGTTTCCTAAAAACACAGTTTTGCTTGGTCTGTGAAATTTTCCTAAAACGTTTAGCCAGAAAAAATTCTTAAGTCACTACCGCTTGAAGCAACAATGGGGAACAAGTAGGCCTGTTGAAATGGCAGCCCTGAGTCCCTCACCCTCATGAAATGAGGCGATAATGCTAGATAACCTCCTAATCACATTCAGATACACACAGCTGGAGATGATAATTTAGATAATTGCCTCAAGTGAAGGAGCCTAAGAACAGGAAAGGGATTTCTGTTTTTAAATCTAGACCGCCGAAGAAGGAGGAAATGAGCCACAAGCAAAAGAACTAAAATAAATAAATCCCTGCATCTTGTGTGACTGGCTTTGTTGGGCTAGATGGGAATTGCATGGGAATCATCTGGAAGGACTCAAAGTGGAAAGTCTCACCTTTAGGGTGGTAAAAAACTAGAAAGAGTAAAAGTATGAATTGTGGAAAAAATATTGAAAAACTTGGATTTTCTACTGTTACAGCCCATATTACAGGTAGTCCTCCACTTACAACCACAGTTGAGCCCAAAATTTTCCTTGCTAAGCAAGACAGTTGTTAAAAGAGTTCTGTCCCATTTTATGACCTTTCTTGCCACTGTTATTGAGTGAATCACTGCAGTTACTAAGTTACTAACACCGGGTGTTAGGTGGATCTGGCTTCCCCATTGATTTTGCTTGTCCAGAAGGTTGCAACAGCTGATCTCATGACCCCAGGACACTGCAACCATCATAAATATGAGTCAGTTGCCAAGCATCTGAATTTAGATCATGTGACCATGGGGATGCTGCAATGGTTGTAAGTATGAAAAACAGTCATAAGTTACTTTTTTTCGGGTTCATTGGAACTTCGAACAGTCACTAAACCAGGACTGTTTTTCTTACACGTATTTTGCTCATCTAGATGAATTTAATGTGAAATCTTCTTAATTCTCTAAATATCATTTTCTGAAAGGAAAGGTTCTACTACAGCACAGGGGTGTCAAACTTGTGGCCCACAGGCCAGGTGCATCACACGCTGGACACGGCCATCCCAGTTTTAGCAAAAGGGGGAAAAGTCATGATACGTCACGTGACGAGGCAAGTTTGACACTCCTGCTAGAGCATGTTTCATTTTTCAGCTAAAAACATAGCTATCATACATCAGAATTTGGGAATGGTTTATTCTTTAAAATTCCCTGAATGGAAGCAATCGATACGGCCAAGTTCCAGTGCACAGAAAACTTACTTTTAAAATTATCTTGGGTGCTGTAGCTGATTTGTATCAGCACTGGATGTTTTAGAAAATGAGCCAACAACCCAAAGCAGCAAATGCACCTTAATCCTTACTCATCATTTCCAGCATATTGAACCTCTTTAATTAGGGGATATGTCTTTTAGATGTTAAATATCTCTTCCATGGTTCCACCACAAAACCGCGGTAGACTAAAGCGCGCTCGACGAAAGCGCGTACGTGACGTCATCACAGCGCGACGAAAACAGCACACTGTGAGTGGTAAACTTAAAATGAACGCGTAAATCTAAACCTAACCCCCCCAAACCTAACCCTAAACCTAACCCTAAGCCTAACCCTTAACCTAACCCTAAACCTAACCCTTAACTTAACCCTAAACCTAACGCTAACCCTTAACCTAACCCTAAACCTAACCCTAACGCTTAACGTAACCCTAAACCTAACCCTAACCCTTACCTTTATGTGAATCGGCTTGCTTTAAAAGCGCTTTTTAAAGCGCCCTTTTTCTTTCTTGTCGCGCTGCTGATGATGTCACGTACGCGCTTTAATCGGGCGCGCTTTAGTGGACCGCGGTTTTGACGTGCCACGCTCTTCCATAGGGCAAAGAATCCCAAAGTGTCCACTTACCGCACTGCAATTGTCAACATCGCTCTTAAATAGCTCAGCAGATTCAGTGTTGTTGAATAACCCACAGCAATTTAAGCTGTTTTCCAATGATATCCTGGTGTTGTCATTCAGTAATTTCCAGGTACCATTCAAAAGACTTTCCTGGAAGAAGAGAGAAGAGAGAGAGAGAGACTTTGAAAGCCAGTGTTATGAAATGGAATTTTCAGTGACATGACATAAGGGCTTAATTTTTGTCCATATAGCCAAGAGAGTTGCATTTTTAATCTTCTACAGGTAGTCCTCGACTTATGACTAATTCCTTAGCAACTGAATTTACAGCAGACTTCCCCAGGATTATTTATGATCTGAATTCAAAGTCAAAAAAGGATGTAAAAATCAAGCATTCACTTGGTGACCTACTTAACAACTGGCATGACCTTCGACCATAATTATGGGCTCAATTATGGTCGTAAGTCGAGGACCATCTGTGTGACTTAGCTACCTTGAGGGAAACGTCTGTGAAACAGCAGCTCAGGCATGTTCTCCAACCCGTCTCCCTCCTGATGCATTGCATAACTCCAGAATTTCCAAATAGTGCAGCAAAAGAAATTCTGGGAATTGTCTAATGCAACTGAAGAATTGGGAGTTACGCAAAATATAAACTTAATTAAATGACAGAAGTGAAATTAAATGAAAAGGAAGTAAATGCACCCACCAACTGCATTTGTTCCACATGCAGAAGTTTACAGTGTTGTGGGAACTCAGTCATTTTCTTAACATGTTGCACAAACCAACAGAACTTTGCTTAATGTGATATGTTTGGCCACAGCACATTCCATGAATAGAACTATATTAAGTTAATCACTACACCACAACCCAGGTACTGTATTGGATTCAGAGTACTATGTAAATGCAGCCAACATGCAACAACTCGTATCAGGAAAGGAAGAAACAGGTTTAACCTACCGATCTTTTTAGAAACTTGAACCTTTGCTGGAAACTCAGTGGTGAGTGTGTGTGCATATATATTTATATATTTAGGTAAAGATAAAGGTTCCCCTCGCACGTATGTGCTAGTCGTTCCTGACTCTAGGGGCTATTGCTCATCTCCATTTCAAAGCCAAAGAGCCAGCGCTGTCCGAAGACATCTCTGTGGTCATGTGGCCGGCATGACTAAACGCTGAAGGTGCAGGGAGCGCTGTTACCTTCCCACCAAAGGTGGTCCCTATTTTTCTACTTGCATTTTTACATGCTTTCGAACTGCTAGGTTGGCAGAAGCTGGGACAAGAAACGGGAGCTCACTCCGTTAGGCGGCGCTAGGGATTCGAATATATAAATATGAAAATTGGGCGGACAATTAAACAGCTACACAATTGGGCTAAAGGACATGCTGAACACACACACACACACACACACACACACACACACACGGACATACAGAGAGACAAATGCAAAATTAACATGCTGCTTGGGTCAAGAAAAAAGTCTTCCTGTTACTTTGGAAAACAAAGATGGAATTTACCCTATGCTTACACTTTTGTTGACCCAACAAGTATGGTTCTATTAGTTCCCTTCTTTAAAGTTGCCAAATCACAACTTCCGCATTCAGTATCTCTATTTGTATCAAAACTCTAAGGGATCAAAGAAAATGGGCTGGGAGTCACAAGCTTCACCCTGCTTATGGGATTGGGATATCTTGCAAGTTGCTCCATTTCTTATTCCTTTGTTAAATGTTGGGACTAAACACACAAGGCTATTTTTTAAAAAGTAAATTTGCTGCGGTGTAGGCTAAATATAGCCAGAAAAAGTGAATGGAACTCAGGCAGAAAGACAGACTTACCTGCTTATGTGTCTTCAGTACCAGGCATGCACAGGAAATTCCAAACTGGAAAATAAAGATTAGCCCTAGAATTATCATATACTGAAGATGCAATTAAGGAACATCTCGGGAAAAATATGGTTTGTGAACAGCAAGTAAAACTGAGGTACAGATAAAATGATATTTACACTAAGAAAATTAACAGAAAGTAAAATATTCTCAAAATCAGTATGGATTTTTCCAAGGAGGTTAACTAAAGTGGGAATACTTTTGAAAGATTGGGAATGCCAATTTTTTTTTAACATTTAGGAGTCCAGGTACACAGGAAGTTTCAAACAATCAAAGCTGTTGTTCACGAAGGTAAACTACTGCTCATCTAACGAAAAGTGCTAATCTGAGTGGCAATGGTTTCTTAAGGATGGGGGCACCAGAAGGATATTTTTGCCTTACTCATTAGTAAACTCTTAAATCAATCATGGGTCTTGTGTGTAAATAAGAATCCAGAATTCAGACTTTGCAGCTGACAGTTTCCTCTCCACCATTATTGCAAAAGAAAAAGGTGTCGGCTTTTCTAGAACCTTTCTTGTATAGCCCATTGTTGGTTAACCAATGCTGAGTTGAACTCAAAGGTGACTATTTTTGGTTTAAAGTACAATTTGTATGTGTCAGCGATGTCTTAGCACACAGAGCTGCATTGACTGCGTTTCCTGTTGCCTTACATCAGTATTTCTCATTTCAAGTTTTCTGGACAAATAAGGAAGTTGCTTGATACCACTTACACTGCCTGTCATTCATGAGCAGCCTAATTCTGTTGAGAAATCCACAAAAAGACCTGCCAGACATTGCTGTTGAAAGCGGGGGAGGTTGTTACGATAAAATAAGGCGATTTATGCTTCCTAAGCAGATTTTGAATGGTCAACAACTAGCCCCAAGTTTAAAAAGGCTTCTTCTCAGATTTTTTGTAGTTTTAGTAATGCTAATAACCAGGCTCTGCATAGAAACAAGACCTTGAAATACCCCGAAAGGTTCTTTCAAAGTCATTCCCCTTTTCTTAAAAAAAAAAAAAAAAAATCCAACCTTTCTAAGCCACAAAGCTGTACCACTCAGAAAAGTAGCTGCAGCTCAAGAATCAGTCTGGATTCCTATGTAAATTAGCTTGGTTGGCTTCCACAAAACATAAAGGCAGGAGTGCAAAGAAAATGCAACCTATGGATCAAATGTGGTCCTTCGGTTCCTCTTTTAGGGCTCCAACAGCCATGGATTGGGCAGGGCCAAAAATTAATACGCTGTTTTGAAATTTTTCAAGTTGGGTAAGAATTTTAAGGATCAAAACTGGTACTTTAAAAATTGCAGTGCCATAGGACACTTACTGGTATTTCACCACTTAAAAATTCAGCTGCTGTCACCAAACTTCAATCTCATTTTAATTTTGGGTTCTAGCTACCTTTGGACCAGAGCTTCAAGTGACATAAACTGGGTATCCCTGCATTAAACTATAAACAATAGTTTATAATCTACAAGGACTGGGTGTGCACAATTTACTAAAACCAAAACCAAATCAACCACATCATGGTATTGTATGAACTCTGTTTCTGTCTTCTTTTGTCATTTACTGAAAAAAGAGACTTCAACAAAACTTGGCAAGCCACCTTCCATCCACCACACTACTGCTGAGATTGTATCAACTCTACTCCTCATATCCTGAAGCACATGGTATATCTTTATGGATGATAAGGTTTCTTTTCTTTCTTTTTCATAACTCATTTTTCAAGGTATATTGATTTGATTAATAACTTATAAAAAGTCATTAATCAAATCAATATACCTTGATTAATGAGTCATCAGACATATCAACAATCTGCTACTACTTGAACCAATATATCCATCACTGAGAAAGTGTTAAAATCTTATAAGGAAACAGGAACACTGCTTCTATGTTCCCCATACTTTCTCCTACCCTATCATTAAAATTCAATTAACAGCTTACAAAAATGTATTCCTACTAAGTCCTTTACATAACCAGCAAACTCTTAACATAAATGATGTTGGCACAGTAGATGGAAGTTACAAGAATGTTACAGAACCAAAGAATATTGTGTCATGTGCCTCAAAAGCAACTATTCAGTTACAATATATAATTCTAAAAACAGACTCACCAACTACTATACCCTATCCCAAGCACATTAACAATTTCTATTCAGTAGGTTTGCCGACATAAATCTATCTATATAAAAATGGCTGTGTGTGTCTGTATGTTCCAGCATAACTCTGGAATGCCTCAAGCAATTTCAACCAAGCTTGGTACACAGATTACTTACTCTCTGGAAAACTGTGTGGGTAAGACACCCCTAAAACTCCTCAGGGTATGTATTCTGTTAGGATACATCCTGTTGTGCCTTAAAATGGATTCTATGATACTGCCTTAAAATGGCTTCTGCTATACAGCACTGTGGAGTTGCCATGGTAATGGCTTCATAGTACTCTACAAGGGGGCTCCCTCTGGTAGAGGGTAAAATCCAATATTAGAAATTGCGGTGACGTTCATGGAAGGAGGGTTGGGATAAATAAATACCCGGGCAGTGCCGGGTTATCAGTTAGTATGAAAATAAAGAAGGAACAATCCAGCTTTATCACTAATACAATCTCTAGTGATAAAGGTGGATTGCTCCTTGTACATTCAGATATATTCTGGCGTCTCTTGCATCCAAATTGGATATTACAGTTTAGGACAGTGCAAAAATAGATGGAGAATGAACAACATGAAAGCATTAAATTCAGGAAACATTTATGCTTATATATTTGTTTTAACGATACATGGTTATATTTCAAATTCTGCTCCCAGATCATGGAAAGGAACTGCTAGTCTGAATCTATGCACTAACCAAAGCTGGAGCAGCTTCAGAAAGTTTGCTTCCTGCCTCCCTGCCAAAAAGAATGATTATAAGATCTCATACAGCCGATCCACCCCTATCCCTTTCCTTTTATTGCAATATTTCAGATTGTGAGCTTTTATTCTGAAAGTTTATTGGATAAGACTGACAATACAGATGTTTGTCATAAACATACAGTTTATTTCTGGCCTCTTTTTTCTAAATTTATATGCACTATTTTATAATAGATTTTCTGCTGTAGTGCTCTACAGTTCTACCTAGATTTATTCATCATTTTATATATGCAGGATTTAATCCTATCTTAATATTATAATGATCTGAGGGTTGGAAGCGACTATATGATAATCAAATTTTAATTCCTTGCCCGAGGGCAGGATTCTTTACTGGTTATTTTCATCAACAGATTCATACTTTCTATACCATGACAAAAACAGAAGGAAACGTCTGGAGCAGAGCCTCGAAATTAAGGCAAGGCCAGCTGTTATTCTCAATTCAGAAGACAAAATATTACCTATTTGGTAGTTTCAAGTACCCAAGTGAAAGTGAGAAAAACTTACAAATATATTTCACCAACGTATCTATCTTCCTCCCATATCTCTTAAATAAACTCCCACCAAGCATAATAGGGATTCAAAGGGAATTGTAGCTCATCAAGATCTAAACAGCCATAAGTTTTCACTTTTCACTTAGGCAGCCCGCAATAGCAATAGCAAAGCAATAGCACGTACCACTTCATACTGCTTTATAGCCCTCTGTAAGACCTTGAAAGGTTGTTTTGAAATCATTTCCCCCTTTCTTAAAAAACAAAAATCCCAACCTTTTTAAGAACTGTATCACTCGGAACAGTTTACAGTCAGTATATTTGCTGTGTCTCTCAAGAGGTTTACAGAGTCAGCACATTGGCCTCCAACAATATGGGTCATTTTATTGATCTTGGAAAGATGGAAGACCAAGTCAACCTTGAGCTGGTGAGGATTGAACTGCTGGAAGTGAGCAGAGTTAGTGTGCGATATTGCAAGGATCTTATTATAACTGGCAATTTCAACTCCAGTCACGCCAATGAGACATCTGGTGAAATTCTCACATATCTATTTTTGCAAGGTAGATTTCAGGAGACAGGGAATAAATTCTGCCAAGAGCATAAAAGGATACAAAGAAAAGCATGACTTGGTGATGGTTGATAGCACCGATGAGTCCCACGATGGCGATGAGAAGCAGGAAGAAGCCCACAGCAATAACCCCTCCGATGATGTGGAGGCTGGGAACAATCCCAAATCCTTTGCCCCAGGCAGCCACACCAATCAGTAGTAGACCAACCAGCTGGAAAACAAGGAAGATTTGCGGTTAGGAAGATGGAAAAAAAATCAGAAACACTGCAAACAATTCCAATCTATTTAGCTTTTCTTTTCTCTTCAATAAAGTTGCATTATTTCCATTCCCAAATGCTACATAATGTACTGCGATTATGGCTTTTATCTCAGCTCAAGCATAGCATTGTATCTATGAACTAGCCTCCTTTGGATTATAAATCCATTTAACCCAATTCCAGTGAACTGGCCTGAATGTCTGCTCAGTATCATTACCATTCTAGTTTTTGCAGCCAATGACAAGGACTTTCTCATCAACCAGATTGTGGAAAAACTAGCCACCTCCTATAAAACAGTTTTAGTACACTACAAAATTGTCACAATATCCTAAGGGTTCCTAAGAGATCTGAAATGAAAACAGGGATTTGTTTTTCCCCACTTTCCTATTGTTCATTCCAAATATTCAATGACAGAACTAAGTACTGTGTTCTCTCCATTCTAATGCTGCTATATTTTACATTTATTGTAGAACAGCAAACTAACCTCAGATAGAGGGGAGGAAAGTAGAGTTTCTTCCAGGGCCATTACAACAGAGTGATTAGGAGAGTGATTCTTCACATTAAACAGCCTTAAATATTTACACCAACTTTCTTTATCAACATCCATAGACCCATAAAATTAAATTTTCACTGTACTCTATATTATGTTTAAATTATTCAAAATGTTTCCAAGCCAACAGAATATTGGAAAGTTAGACAAAGGCTGGCAAGTTATTTAGAGCTATAGTAAGGTCATTGTCCTGAGAATAACACACTTTGCCATTCTACGTTATTTTAACATCTTTAATTACTTAAATTTTTCCAGTATCTTTGCTTGCTTGTCTGTTAACTTCCAAGATGGAAAGATTCTTTCACACCTTTTTTATGGGTACAGAGGTAAGAGACTTTCCGATTGATACAGGCAATGAGTCAAACCAATGAATCCCAAACCCAGCTATTCTCCACAAAAGAGAGAAGAGAACTTCAGCCTCATTTACTGACCAGTTGTTCAGCAATTGTTCAAAGTTACGAAGGTACTGGGAGAAAAAAAGACAGCTGGTTCTTGGAAGTTTCAGCTGTCACATCATGTCATGTGATCGTGAGCTGGCCTCTTGGCAACCAGCTCACACCTATCACACTGCGGCATCCAACAGTCACACGATCACAATTTGAGATCTTCCCTGCTCGGCTTTCCATAAGCAAAATCAAGGGGGAAGTCAGCAGGGAAGGTCCTACAGGTTGCTCTGATCATTTGCTCACTCTCTCTCCAGTCTGCCATCAGCCAACCCTGGCTTCACTGCACTCGTGTCGCACAAGCCACTTGCACACCCTTTCCCATTCAGCACCAGGTGCCCGCCTTACTTGCCTGTCTTTAAAGCACCCAGGACTTGCTTAACGACTTGTAGCCCTCACTTAACGGCAGCAGTTAAGCAGTGATGGGGTTGAGTGATATTGCTCTTTACAACCACATTGCTTAACAATAGAAATTTCAGTCCCTATTATTGTGGTTAACTGACAACTACCTACAGCAGTGTTTCTCAACCTTGGCGACTTTAAGTCCTGTGGACTTAAAGTCGCCAAGGTTGAGAAACACTGACCTACAGGATACTTCACACCCAATTTCAAATGCTTTCCAATATAAGCTATGTACTGTATAGGCCTGGGTGCTTTCTGAGCTTGGTTGCCTTCTACTGATAAGCTAGGTAAATTTGTTTTTAACCACAAGAAGTTGTCCAATTAAGGGGAAAGGACACAGAACAGAAATGTGACAAATGCACTTCTCAAACAAGAATGCCAAGTGCAAGGTCTCTTCGATATATACAAAGAGAAAATATTGCTCAGGCATGTAGATCCGCATGCACCACAACAAGAACAGGGCACTGTCTAGTCGTAAAGACAAGAGTATAACAGAATTAGAAGGGACCTTGGAGGTCTTCTAGTACATCCCTATAACATTTCAGATAAATGGTTGTCAAATTTCTCCTTAAAAACCTCCAGTGTTGGAGTATTTACAACTTCGAGAGGCAAGTCGTTCCACGGTTTAATTGTTCTCGATGTTAGGAAATTTCTCCTTAGTTCCAGGTGGGTTCTCTCTTTCCTTGATTAGCTTCCATCCATTGCTTCTTGTCCTGCCTTCGGATGCTTTGGAGAACAGATTGACCCAGGGGTGAAATTCAGCAGGTTCTAGAGAACAGGTAGCTGAAAATTTGAGTAGTTTGGAGAACCGGCAAAAATCACCTCTGGCTGGCCCCAGAGTGGGGTGGGATTGGAGATTTTGCAATATTCTTCCCCCGGGAATAGGGAGGGAATGGGGATTTTGCAGGATCCTTCCCCTGGAGTCGGGTGGGAATGGAGATTTTGCAATATCCTTCCCCTGCCACGTCCAAGCCACAGAACTGATAGTAAAAAAAATGAATTTCACCACTGGGTTGACCCCCTCTTCTTTATGGCAGCCCCTTAGATATAAGAACACCGCTATATATGAGCTATATAATTATTACAAGGTACCTATATTGGAACTCGAATTCAGAAACATCTGCAAAGAAATAGGTGAAGCTATTTAAAAAGGGGTGAAATTTGATTCACACTGTGGGCTGGAAGATTATCCAATTTTTCTCTCAATATTAGCAATTCTCGCAACATTTTTGACATTGGAGGTTTGATAAAAGTCGACATAATTAAGAGTAGGAGCTAAACACAAGAAGATACCAGTATATTTTAAAACAATAGACTGCTATTTGAAGTTTAAATATTATAGAATGATATTTGAAATTTATACCCCTCAGACAGGGTCCGCAACTTGGGAGTCCTCCTGGACCCACAGCTGAGTTTTGACCATCATTTGTCAGCTGTGACCAGGGGGGCATTTGCCCAGGTTCGCCTGGTGCGCCAGTTGCGGCCCTACCTGAACCGGGAGGCCCTCACAACAGTCACTCGAGCCCTTGTGATCTCTAGGCTGGAATACTGCAATGTGCTCTACATGGGGCTGTAGGCGGGGCGACTTCAGCTAGTCCAGAATGCGGCCGCGCGAGTGATCGTGGGCGCACCACGATTCGCCCACATAACACTGATCCTCCGTGAGCTGCGCTGGCTACCTGTTGATCGTCGGGTGCACTTCAAGGTCCTACTTACCACCTATAAAGCGCTCCATGGTAATGGATCTGGCTATTTGAGAGACCGCCTTCTGCCAATTACCTCCCTGCGTCCCATCAGATCGCACAGGGTAGGCCTCCTCCGAATTCCATCCGCCAGTCAGTGCCGACTGGCGACTACGCGGAGGAGAGCCTTCTCAGTTGCAGCTCCGACGCTATGGAACAATCTCCCCGTGGAGATTCGTACCCTCACCACCGTCCAGGCCTTCCGCACAGCCCTCAAGATCTGGCTATCCCGTCAGGCCTGGGGATAGGATTTTACTCTCTCCCCGCCCGAATGCTGAGTGAATGTTGTGTTTTATGGTTAATTTTTTTTACTCACGTTTTTCTTTTATGTTTTGTCTTGCACTCCCTTCCCTCATTATTGTAAGCCGCCCTGAGTCCCCTCAGGGAAAAGGGCGGCCTATAAATGTTCAATAAATACAAATACAAATTGAAGTTTATTTTATTTATTGAACTTATTGAATAACTTATACTTATTCAATTAATATTGCTACCAATCTCACCTAACTGACTTATGTAAGGGCAGCTTACATAATTAAATACAACAAAAATTAGAAATTACAGCCACTGAAAGCAATTAAAACAGTCAATTAGAACACTAATAGTAATTTGTGGGCAGGCCTGAGTTTGAAGGAAAAGCTACCATAGCTTCACAGTACAGTAGCAACTCAGGGGAATCTGACTTTCTAGTTGACCAATACTGGTTGTTCTGGCAACTATCCAGTGGTGGGATTCAGCCAATTCGCACCTATCCGAGAGAACCGGTTGTTAACTTTCTAAGCAGTTCAGAGAACCGGTTGTTGGAAGAAATTTCCCTTTGTTTTTTCCCACTTCACAGGGCTAATCCTGTAAGGAAGGCAGGAAGGAAACATTCTGGTGTTGTTTCTAGCCTAATCTTTATTGCCCTGCTTATAGAAACTGCCTCTCCGGTTAACCCTTATTACATTGTAACAGCTAAGGCGAAGGCCCATCGATGTGAGTGATGTTGAGTTGGCCACACCCACCCAGTCACATGATCACCAAGCCACGCCCACCCGGCTGGTCTTTAGAGCAGAGAACCGGTTGTTAAATTATCTGTATCCCACCACTGCCATTATCTATTATTAACCATCTATTAATCTAGCTTTAATCTAGCTAGGAAGGTAACGACAGTCAAACAAGGCCTAGGGAGAACTTGAAGAAAGTAGATTTCATTTAAAGTGGCGAAGCTTAAGAGACACATTAACTTTTTTTAAGCATTCGCAGGACTATACCACCAAAGAGAGCAGACTGTCTTCCATCCCGTCTCTAACCTTCCTCTATTAGGAAACTCTATGGAGATTCTCGGTCATCTAGGTCATGGTTGTCCCCAAGATGCTTTTTTAAGAGGCAACTAGACTTTCTTGTTTTTCTTTGAAGAGGTTTCGCTTTTCATCCAAGAAGCTTCTTCAGCTCTGACTGGATGGAGGCGAATGGAAAGATTTATGCTCCTTGCAGAAAAGCCTTGTCACCTAGGTTGACCAGCTGTCTGCAAGGAGTATAAATCTTTCCATTCCCCACCATCCAGTCAGAGCTAAAGAAGCTTCTTGGATATGGGAAGCGAAATACCTTCAAAGAAAAACAAGAAAATTTATTTATTTATTTATTACACTTCTATACCGCTTAATAGGGCTTTCAGACCTCTCTAAGCGGTTTACAAATTTTTTAGCAACTTGAGTCAGCAACCTGCCCCCACAATCTGGGTCCTCATTTCACCCACTTCAGAAGGATGGAAGGCTGAGTCGACCTTGAGCCGGTGAGATTTGAAAATCCAGTTGCCTCTGGGAAAAAGCACCTTTGGGTCTTTTAGGATAGGTTGTTGAGAAGGTTGGTGGCTTGCAGTTCCAGAAGGCACTCAAGGAAGCAGATTATTTGGACTCTTTTAAATCAGGATTCAGATCTGGTTACAGCATTCAAAAGGCACTGGTTATGCTTGTCAACGACCTCTGTTGCGTTTGAGATGGGAGCAGTACAGTGTATCTATCCTGGTCCTCCTTGATCTCTCATCAGCTTTCAATACTATTGATTATAGTTATCTTTCTGGACCAGTTCAGGGGACTGGAAGTGCGAGACACACAGTAAAGCCGAAGTGGTGCAGTGGTTAGAGTGCAATACTGCAGGCTACTTCAGCTGACTGCTAGTTGCAGTTCAGCACTTCAAATCTCACTGGCTCAAGGTTGACTCAGCCTTCCATCTTGAATGCATACTTATGTGAAAATTGTTGGAGGCAATATGCTGACTTTATAAACCGTTTGGAAAGGGCTGTAAAAGGACTATGAAGCGGTATATAATTTTAAGTGCTATTGCTATTGCTATTAAAATGTTTTTTCTCCTTTCTCTGGAATCAGTTCCAGTCAGTGTTGACCAGATGGGGAAGTGAGAGGATTGAGCCTGATGTCCCCACTTTGTGGTGTTCGATCAGAGCTCTACCATATCCTACCCCTGTTTAGAATCTATGTGAAGCTGCTGGGGAAGGCTATCCATTGGCACAGGGTTATACTGTGTCATACAGATTATACATAAAATCATGCATCTCTACTCCAGACTGACCAAGAGATGCTGCCAAGGTTCTTTCCCAATGTCTGGAGTCTGTGAAGGGTGGGTGAAGAACATCATGCTTCAGTTCAACCTTGGCAAGACCAAGTAGCTACAGTGAGCACTTAACCTTCCAGATCCTGAGATTTTCCATCTTTGGTTCTGAGTGGGGTTGCACTCCCTCAGACAGAACTGGTTTGCAGTTTGGGGATTTCTCCTGGACTCAGGGCTCCTGTTAAAAAAGTAGACGGCTTCCCTGACTAGGAGAGCCTCTTCACAGTTCTTTGCCTTGTGTGTCAATTGCATCCATTTCTGGACTGAGAGGCCCTAGTGACTCCACTGGTTTGATTACTATAATGCCTGCTCTTGAGGAGGTTTCACAACTAGTCCAGAATGCAGCATCATGGATGTTTGGGGACATATCACAATATGCTCATGAATCACCTCTGTTCCATGAGCCACCATGACTTACAGTAAACTTCTGGGTAGAATTCAAGATGCTGGCTGTCACTTACTGTCAGGCCTGCATTTATATTCCTTTTAGAATTGTGGCAGGCCACACTTTATCTTATTTCATTATGCTGTTTCTTTAAGTATAGTCAATGGGAGGGAGGAATAGACAGGAGTGAGATTGTGGAATGTATTGTTTTCATTTTTTACTAGAAGCCAAGGTCATCCTTTGTCTCCGGACTTTCACACCTGGTGGGAAGTAGCTGGGCGTGGAAGAAGAAGATTGGACCACGTGATGGATTGTGGGTGTGGGGACAAGATCATGAACTTTTAACTGGGTGGAATCCTGATGTCATTTCCAGTATTGGAACCATAACACAGATGTGCCTAAGATGTCTGTCTTATTAAATTGGAACAAAAAGGATCCTTTTGCCTTGGACTCTGATTTAATTCTGCATGATACTTGGAACGCTGACACTTACTTTACCACCTACACAGCACAGCGCCAGAGTCACCTGTCTCTCCCACCGCACAGAACTAGCAGGATTGACATGCTCCATGTCTATTCTGTTGGGCAGAGTTACCTTGTGGGATCTAAGCAGGGGTGGGATTGAAAAAAGTTAGCAACCAGTTCTCTGCCTGGTTGCTGGGTGGGCGTGGCCTACTTGGCCTCCTGCACCATGGTGGGAGGGGGCATTTTCGCTCTCCACAGACTCCGGAGGCTTTCCCCGAACCTCCAGAAGGGCGAAAACAGCCTCCCCGGGGCTCCGGAGGCGGGAAATGGGCCCATTTTCAGGCTTCTGGTACTTCTGGGAGGCCCGTTTTTCACCCTCCCTAGGCTCAGGAGACTTTCCATGAGCCTCCAGAAGGGTGAAAGTGGCCTCCCCGGGCTCCAGAGTCCCTCTGGAGGCAGGAAACACGCATGTTTCCAGACTTCTGGGAGGCCTGTTTTTTGCCCTCGCAGAGCTTCCACGTGGACTCTGTACTTACCTGGCCTGATAAATGGACCACATGGAGACGAGGGCGGAGTGGGTGGGGCCATCCAGTCCATGCAACAACCAGTTCAGCGAACCAGATGCAAAATTAACATCCAGTTCGCCTGAACTGGTGCAAACTGGCTGAATCCCACCACTGGATCTAAACTTTTTCTCTGTTTTGGCGCCTGTTCTAAGGAACAGCAGCTCTTTAGAATACGGGTGGCCCCACTCTGTTGGACTTTCACAAAGCATTAAACGCTTTTATACCCTCAGAGAGAACTAGTATTAAAATGCTGTACCATTGGGGTACCACCCCAATTTTGATTCCTAAAACGAGTAATCACTTTTTCAAAAAATGCTGGAAATATAATGACCTATAGAGAGCAAGGATGAGGTAATTGTATGTGAGAATGAGGCAGAGAGGGGACAGAGATGCTACCTAGGGAACAATCAGATAAGAGAAGACGGAACCTGCAGATACACAATTGGCAAAGAATTCCAGGACCCACCCAACAACTTCTCAAACCTTTTTAACAGTGGGATAGTGGGATATTTGTACTTTCAGACTTACAAGACTCTATTCCAGGTGGTCCTCAACTTAAGACCACAATTGAGCCCAGAATTTATGTTGCTAAGTGAAAAATTTGTTAAGTGAGTTTTGTCACATTTGATGATTTTATTTGCCACATTTGTTAACTGAATCACTTCCATGGTTAATTTAATAACGTGGTTATTAAGTGAATCTGGCTTCCCCATTGACTTTGCCTGACAGAAAGTCGCAAAAGGTGATCACATGACCCCAGGACACTACAACCTTCATAAATACGAATCAGTTGTCAAGCCTCTGAATGTAAATCACATGTCCATGGGGATGCTGCAATGGTCGTTAAAAATGTTCATAAATCACTTTTTCCAGTGATGTTGTAACTTTAAACGGTTACTAGATGAATTGCTATAAGTTGAGGACTACCTGTATGGCTTACAATAATGTAGAATTAGCTCATATGGTTGCCATTTCCTGTAAGTCTTACCTAATAAAACTAATGACCGTGACAGAATTAATGTAATAACTAAGTGTAATTATGCAATAAACAGTAAGTAAGTGGGGGAGGAGGGTATGATTGTACAATATGGCTGCAGGGATGCCCAAAAAGGAAACTAATGTCATCATTCTCAGTAAGGTGTTTGCAACTTGTGAATTGGGAATGAGAAATTTAACCCTCTCCCTTCCCCACAGACTATACAGATAATTGTCGACTGACAACAGTTCATTTAGTGACCATTCAAAGTTACAATGGCACTGAAAAAAGTGACTTATGATCATTTTTCACACTTACAAACATTGCACATTCCCATTGTCAAGTGATCAAAATTCAGGCACTTGGCAGCTGACTCAAGGTTATGATGGTTGGAGTAATGTTACTACCCTTTTGCAACTTTATTACAAGTAAAATCAATGGGGCGGCCAGGTTCACTTAACAACCATGACACTAACTTAACAACTGTAATGTTTCACTTAACAACCCAATTTAACATCAGGAATGTAGGGCTCAATTGACAAGGACTATCTGTACTATCAAAGATTTCCTATCCATTATTCTGTCCGATAATTATATTTTAGGCCTGGCTAGTAAGATGGGTTAGTCCTTGTGTGAATCAACTTGCATATTTTAAAATTTCAAAAATACGTGGATATTCTGGTAGCGATGAATCAGGAAGGAGGCTCAAATATAAATAAAATGTACAAGTTATGCTTTACCGACTAAATCAGAATGGTGGGATTATTTTTAACTCTTGCACATGTTATAGTACCATTTTTGAGACAATTATTTATATATTTATTGTATATCTGTTTGGGGTTTTAACCCTTTGTTAACCTAGAGTTACTGCTGTGACACCAGATAGCTATATAAATTATATAAACAAATTTTTAACCTAGAAGATAGCATTAAGTCTAATGAATAGTAAAATTAAAAAGCAGATTTTGATTGAACATCAGAAGAATTTTAGCAGTATATAACATTTTCAGCGTAGGAGATATTCAATCTATTACTAAAAAAGCCATCCTTTGAAGAATGTAACAGTTCTGAAATTTCTGCACTAAGTAGGAAGCAGAGGGGAAGAAATGTGTTAATTTTCTTTTCTAATATAGTAATTTTATTAAAAGTTGCAATAAAAATATAAAAACTAGACAAAAATTAAAGAAAAATAGAAAGTGCGCAAATAAAAATGGAAAAAAATCGAATGGAAAGAAAAAATAATCAAGAAAAAGAAATACATAAAGACCTAATCCCAAATATAAACAATTTTAGTATCTTATTGCCTTTGCTTAAAATTCAAATGATCTTTTCTTTCCACATCTCATATCTTTTAACAAATCCTTAAAACCTGGTCATTCAGTCCTGATCAGCAAGGTTACCAGAGATAGTAATTTTCTATTTCAACCTTGACCAAATACACTAATTTTACATTCCTTCCTTTTACTTTTGACAGTCTTGGTCTTTAGTCCCTAATGTCCTAGAACTTGATTTTTTTTGTTCCTATCTATCTATCTATCTATCTATCTATCTATCTATCTATCTATCTATCTATCTATCTATCTATCTATCTATAGAGACAGACAATTGTTAAATTAATATTCTTTTAAAATATCACTGTGCAAAAATATCCTTTAAGATGTCCAATGTTAAAATATTTTGCTTCATTCTTATTAGTAAAGTCAAATATAAATGTTTTTCTCCTTTAATTGTAATCTTTAGTTGTTTCTAGTTTCCTCTAGTATCCAACCTTCAAAGTCTGATCCCATCATGTTTTTTAAGAGAATTCAAAACAAAAGCATTTTCCTGTGGGAAAGGATTCTTTTAATTAATTATAAAATCTTATTTAAAATCAATCTGGCTCTTTAATTCATTTGTAACTTTTCAAAATCAAACTTCTAATCTGCAATGCGCTCTACATGGGGCAGCCCTTGAAGAGCATTCGGAGACTTCAACTGGTCCAGAATGCGGCCGCGCAAGCGATTGTGGGTGTACCTCGATACACCCACGTCACACCTATCCTCCGCGAGCTGCACTGGCTTCCAATCGGTCTCCGGATACGCTTCAAGGTGCTAGTTATCACTTATAAAGCCCTTCATGGTATTGGACCTGGGTACTTGAGAGACCGCCTGCTGCCAATTACCTCCCAAAGACCCATTAGATCGCACAGGGTCAGCCTCCTCCGGGTTCCATCCACCAGCCAATGCCATCTGGCTACGACCCGGGGGAGGGCCTTCTCTGTTGCAGCTCCAGCCCTTTGGAACAAACTCCCCGCGGAGATTCAGACCCTCACCTCTCTCCCTGCTTTCCGAAAAGCCGTTAAAACCTGGCTGTGTCGGCAGGCCTGGGGTTGATGAGCTCCCTTCCTCTCTCGACAGGTGTGGTCATTTTAAATGTTTATTTTGTACTTGTATGTTTCCCCTTCCCGTTTAATAGCAGTAGACTTATATACCGCTTCATAGGCCTTTCAGGCCTCTCTAAGCGGTTTACAGAGAGTCAGCATATTGCCCCCAACAATCTGGGTCCTCATTTTACCCACCTCGGAAGGATGGAAGGCTGAGTCAACCCTGAGCCGGTGAGATTTGAACCGCTGACCTGCTGATCTAGCAGTAGCCTGCAGTGCTGCATTTAACCACTGCGCCACTTTGGCTCTTTAAGTTTAAGTTGTTCGCCGCCCTGAGTCCCTTTTAGGGAATAGGGCGGCATATAAATAAAATAAAACTTAAACTTAATCATCTTTTGATGTTTATTCCAAAATATTTTCTTAAAGTTCCTCAAACTTGTATTTAAAACTTTTTTTTTGCTGAAGATTGGAGGAAACTCACAGTGCTGTAAAATATATAAATCCAAAGTCTTCTAATAACTGAAAAGCGGTTAACAAGTAATTTCTTTAAGTAATTAGAAAAGGAAGCATGCAACCCCAAGTATCCTTTTGAAAGTACCAACTGTGGTTTTGAGCAAAAGGATGACTATTGTTTCTAGTCTCCTAGAGCTCTAAATCTGCTGCTATCTTGCATTCTCCTGACAAGAAGCAACTGTCTGGAGCACTTGTGAGTGATCTCAACTCATCTCAACTGGAAAGGAATTACAGAGAACTGATCTACTCGCCAGTTCTTCATTATGCTGCAACTGTCGGATCTGCTTTGAGTGGAGTTTGCTATTTCTTCTCCGGAAATCTGAAGTGGGTTAGATTTTATATCTATTCATCTGGTTTGTGGAAATGACAGGTAAATCTGCTACTTGTGGGTATAACTGCAACAATAAATGCTAGGAACTTGTTTTCTTAAAGCAGCAAACAAACTGTAAAATTATTCAGGGAAATATACTAACCACATTTACTTTGATGCAGAAATATTTTGTAAAGCCTTTGCTACAAACATTTGCAGGCGAGGCCCGTTTTAGCTAAGGTACTGGATGCTCCATTAGATGAAGTTTTACAACGTATCAACTTGTATCAAGTATAGCTATGTGTCAAAATAAACCTGGTTGGCTAAAAATAAATTCATTTGACTGAAAAATATCAAATGCCTCTAAATTGTGTATGAAGATACTGCAATTATTGAAATCATGAGACATTTGATATTTTTCACTGACCAGAAGCTACCAGAGTAATTGCAGTCAATGTGGCCATCTTCTTTGACATTTCTTTAGTACAGTAATCCCATTCTTCTCTTTATTTTAGCTTTTTATCTGGGCAGCAGAGAGGTGGATTTCAATTTTATCATTGGGCAGTAGAAAATAAATAATTGGGGAAGGGGGTATAGCTGTACAAATCAGCTAGAGATGCCCATAAAGGAAAAGAATGCCTTCATCTCGAGTAATATGTTTGTGGCTTGTGAATGACAACTATTCTGACTACCTCCCCCCACTATAATCTCAACAATTTCCTACCCACCATACTTTCTGATAATTATATTTTAGGCCTGGCCACTATGATGGATCAGTCTTTGTGTGAATCAACTTGCATATTTTAAAATTTCAAAAATTATGTGGCCATTTGGGTAGAGGTGATCCAGGCTCACATATAAATAAAATGTATGAGCTGTGCTTTAGTCCCACTTAATCAGGATGTGAAACTTTATGCTGAAAAAGGTCTTTAGTCAATTTTGAAAAGGAAGAACACACTCCCTATTTAAACAGTGTACCAAGCATTATTTGATTCCCCCCCCCTGCCTTGCAAGTTCAAGCATCTGTTTCTGTACTCAACAGCACCTTACAATATTGTATAATATTATATAATATACAATATTATGTAATAGCAATCTTCCAATATTTATTTATAAGAGCCGAGGTGGTGCAGTGGTTAGGGTGCAGTACTGCAGGCCACTTCAGCTGACTGTTATCTGCAGTTCAGCGGTTCTAATCTCACCGGCTCAAGGTTGACTCAGCCTTGCATCCTTCCGAGGTGGGTGAAATGAGGACCCAGACTGTGGGGGCAATATGCTGACTCTGTAAACCGCTTAGAGAGGGCTGAAAGCCCTATGAAGCGGTATATAACTGCTATTGCTATTGGAATGCCACAAAGAAGAGGGGTTCAACCTATTCTCCAAAGCACCTGAATGCAGGACAAGAACTAACAGATCTATCAGTCTCCTGGCAGGACTGAAGGCTAAATACATATGAGGAGCAGTTGCAGGAATTGGGTATGTCTAGTTTAATGAGGAGAAGGCCTATAGATGACATGATAGCAGTGTTCCCATATCTAAGGGGCTGTCACAATGAAGAGAAGGGTCAACCTATTCTCCAATACAAAGCACCTGAAGGCAGGAAAAGAACTAACAGATGAACATTTATCAAAGAGAGATTCAACCTAGAACTAAAGAGAAATTTCCTGACAGAACAATTAATCAGCTTGCTTCCAGAAGTTGTGGGTGCTCCAACACTGGAGGTTTTTAAGAAGAGCTTTGACAAGCATTTCTCTGGAATGGTATCTCTAGCATCTCCTGCTTGAGCAAGGCGTTGGGACAAGAAGACCCCCCCATGTCCCTTCCAGCTCAATTAGTCTGTCTACTACTTATAGAAAAATGGTCAGGCAGATACCATTCTGTGTAACGAAGCATTAACGATAACTTGACCCAATGTTCTCTTCTGGCCATGATTTTCCACTGTATAGTTCGCAATATCTAAAACAACAAATACATGTAATCTGCTTTGAGAGCAGTAGCTCTGCTTTCAAAAATTTCTAATTGCATGAAAAATGCAGCTGAGCTGTCTGTTCTGTGAAAATGGAATCAGGTTATCCAACACAGAATCTGCCCCACTTCTTATGATTTTAAATAGGTTTCCTCAGTTATAAAGATTCTGTCCATTGATGCTGAATGCAACTTACATTATTTAAAATCAGAGTCTTTCAAAGTTCTTTCTTTCACCAGGATTCCAGCACTGCAAAACCTCTTACAGCACAACATATGAAGTCCAACAAATTCTTACTATCCATACTTAATTTACCTTAGGCTTCTTGTCTTTCTCAAAGGAAGGAGAAAAGTTCATTTGTTGATTTGTTAGGTTTATAATCTACCTTTGTGCAGCACACATAGCATTCCTTTCTCCCATTTCCCTATCACAACCATGTGAGGTAGGTTGCATTGCAAGAGAGTGAGTGGCCCGGTTACCTAATAACTTCTGTAGCTGAGGATGGATTAGAATCTCAGTCTCCCTAATGCCAGTCTTGCATTTTTAAATAAGAGCATTTTCTGCCATTGTACAAGGAAAACTATTAAAGTGCTATTAAACCAGTCATTTTCTGTTCTGCTCTTGTTTGAGTTAGGTATTGGTAATTCTTATTTCTTCAAAGTTTCCCAGAGGTTCCTGCAGTGTAGCCAGAGACCCAGTCAAATGACACATAATCTTTGTAACTTATTTACCAGATCTGACAAAACACAGGTCAGCAAACAAGAAGAGAAGGTTTGGTCAGCTGCTAGCAGTCAAGGGACATTTGAGGCAAGGTTTCAAATTTGCAGAGCCAGGTTTTCTTAGGTAAATATCGCAAGCTTCTCATTCTATGCAATCCTGACAGGACATATGTTTAGTCCAACTCTTCTGGGGCCAACCCATTACCCACCATCACCTTCCCCCAAAATGCTTGCAAACAAAGTATGCAGGATTTATAGCTTCTCTTCTTACTATTCTATAATTTCCTGGCCCATAAAAACAGTCAGACAAAACAAATTTCTTTTTTTCCTACCATGCACTCTCTCACAGATTAATCTTAGCCTTTCTCCATCTGCTCTGCTGTAGGGGACCACAATCCCCCTCAACATTTCCTGCCATATGAGTTAGAAACTCTGGAGACTATACAGGCAGTCCTCAACTTACAACAGTTCATTTCGTGACCGTTTGAAGTGACTTATGAACATTTTTCACACTTAAGACCATTGCAGCATCCCCACGGTCACATGTTTGCATTCGGCTGCTTGACAAATGGTTCATATTTACGACAGTTGCAGTGTCCCAGGGTTATGCGATCATCTTTGCTGAGCTTCCAACAAGCGAAGTCAATGGGGAAGCTAGATTCACTAACCACCGTGTGTGGCTAATTTAACCACTGCAGTGATTCATTTAACAGATGTGGCGAGAAAAGTCACAAAATGGGGCAAAGGTGTCTGAACAAATTACCCCCCTTAGCAACATAAACTCTGGGCTCCGTTGTGGTCGTAAATCGAAGACTAGCTGCATTCCAACACAATCGAAGGTCACCAGATTGGGGCAACTGCTCTAGGCAGAAGCAGTGAGGTCATCCCTTCACCCAGCTCTTATTTATTTTCCTCTAAAAATTACCTCCAGCTCCCTTCCAACACACACACACACACACAGGCACACACATCCTCCTCCTCAAGAATACACTCAGAGAAAGACCTGGCCAGATTTTTTGGTCCCTAAATCCAAGCTCCTACCGGGGCACCCAGCAATCCCATTATGGGTGGGGTTCTCCCCCCCCCCCCATCATCATGCGCGCACACACACACGCGCGCGCACACAAGCTTTTTTCTCCCTGAATCCGCCCCCCCCCCCCCACCTCCCTTTCCCTCCATAGGAACTCCACGCTCTTCTCCTTTCCAAGCTACGTCCGGGAAGAAGCAAAGCAGCCGTCCCAACGGGTGTTATACTCACCACGTAAACGACGTTGAGGGCGCACAGAGCATTGCGTGAGCAGGCGAAGCCCCCGCAAACCATGTTTTCCAAACAAGGAGGAACAAAGCCCACTCGCCTCTGAAAACGCCGAACTGAGACTTTCCTCCCGCCCCCCCAAGGGGCAGCACCCGCGGACACTACCCCTTTAAATCCCGGCCTGCTTCCACCGCGCTTGCGCACCGATACTCAGTGCTGCCTGCCGGCTCGGCGCATTCTCTCGATAGAACGCCTACACTCATCCGCCGCAGGCGCAGGCGCCCTTGGAGTGAGACGCGCTGCCCCTGGGGAGTCGGCCGTCTCCATCCGGGTTCTGAAGTTAAAAAAATACGGAAGATGCGTAACCCAACCACAGAGATGAGCTTTTGAAAAACAATGACGTGACGTCGTCGTTACTTCCGGTTGTAGGCTGCCATTTTCAGGAGTGGCGGGTTGTTGAGTTGGGCTGGCTTAATGGAGAAATGACGCTTTTTATAACGCGCTTTGTTTTATTTATAGTCTATTGAAATAGTTTATATTTCTTTCTTAGATGATATTCCACTCATACAAATGGGAAAGTAGCATCGTTCTGCCGTGTAATGTTTGAATATTTTCTGCGGTGATGCAACCGTTTCCCGAAATGCTCCCATGGCGCCTTTTGCAGCAGAATTGAAGATGCTTGTGATGCCTTAAAACCCTCAAAGACATTTTTTGTCCTTTGAGTTTCTCTAGGTCATCAGCTCATAGACTCTGTTTAATAAATTTTTAATATAAACTATAGAGTTTTAACGTTAAAAAAATTGGGCTCCAAATATTCTTATATAAAAGGGGCGTTTCGTACATACAGATAAGAATGGAGCTGTGTAAATTTATTCCTGAATAAATTCAATGCTGAGGGTAATGAAAGGGTTACACAGATGTTTACAAGAAAATGCATTGCACGTGGTTTTGGAGTAAGTCATTTAATTGGGCTAACTTCAACGTATAACAACAACAACAACAATAATATGGAACGGCTTCCATCCTGTGACGATATCTGTTAACACCGTCAAAGATCCAGATTTGCCTATCCCAGATCCTTGGTAAGGACTCAGGTAGACAAAAATGCCAAACCCAATCTGAACATCTAGCTGACTGTGATGATTAATAATAATTCTCAATAATATTGGGATTGATTTTGTCTGAAATTCTAAATAGATCATAAATGTGCTTCTGCTTATTTCAAAGGAAGCACTTTGTACTCAGATATTGTGAATTGGCAGTTGTATATGTTTACCTTTGGAAATAAATTCATTAATACTGATGTATATAACTCGGGCTTCAATATATTTGGATTTTTTCCCCCAAATCAACAAACTATTTAATTGGCAGAATATTTACAGTAAGTGGTCAGCATGTAGACCTTAAGTCTCTTTTTGTGGTCCTCATTATCATATCCTCTAACAAAAAATTCTAAAAATAACAACAGTTCCTCACCACTCTGAACGAAGAACAAAACTGTTAAGATATGCCATAGGCATATCATAAGGTAGTTAAAAGCACCTAAGTTCTTTTCCCCCAAAGAGTCCCAAAAAGAAGTGTGATATAGTTTTATACAGTTTGCAACCCTAAGGGTCCGTTTCCAAAACATTTAGCATGGATTTTACCCATGACAGTTGTCTACTGAAAGTTGTGTACTATTCCCAGAGAGAAGTAAAAGTTTAATCCAACTGTATCATGAACTATTTTTCCATACCCCCCTAGTATGTCCAGAATGAGAACTATGGGTTATTACACAACTGTATTAGTGTTCTGCAATATTGGGATAATACTACTGACCTACATTAAGAATAGGTTTAGGTTTATTAGATTTATATGCATGATATATAAGTGTAGAGATACTTTGTAGCAGTCATTTTTTAAAATCTTAATTTTGATATTCTATCACATAAGTCTTAAGAGACAATATTCAGGATAAGTATAGGCACATTGAAAATGATGCGATTTTCAAACAGAAATAGATCAGTTTCATCCCTCAGTAATATTTTGAAGTTTTATCTTTTCATATTTTAACAAATTATATAAAGAGGGAGGGAGAGAATATCCAACAATCACCAAATATATAAGAATAGGCAGAATAAACATTTATTGTGTCATCAGTAAAATGACCTTTCAGTGCTTGATTTCAATAGCAGTCCCTGAATTCACTGCAGTAAAGTGACTCCTTAGGGAAGAAACTGACCTCCCATATAGATGTCTCTCATTTTTCATTTCAACAGTTTTTTTAATAGCAAATAGGTGTTCTGATACTGTATTAGACTAAAAAAGCAGAGTTGTTGCAATAATATTCTTAAAATGAAAGAGGATAAGGAACATTTTAGTTTCATGAGTTCAAAGCAGTACATATTTGCTCCCTCCATACTAATTCTGTGAGAGAGAGTGAGCTGAGAGACAACTATAGGCCCAGAGTATCCAGAACTTTTCTATGGTAAATAAGGCTCTCCTCACTTTTAGTCCTTCACCTTAACTGCTGCATCACACTTGATTACTCTCAGTAATCAAACAACCACACCTATTTGAATAGTATTGTTGTTTCTTACATCAGCCTTTTATTTTGCTTCTTTGTTAGCTTCCTCAAATGTGCATTGTGAATTTTGAAAATGCTCCAAATGTGTTACTTTTAATTCATATAAAGTTAACTCTTAAAGCTTAATATAAGACTGTTTAAACATTGTCTATCCCCAGTTTATATCCTTTCTTTTCTTTTCATCTAGCAATCTCTTGGGAGCTACTGTATGTGGATATGGTCATTATAATAGGTGGTGGCAAAACTCAAATGGAGTGGGACAACTGATGTCCCTCTGATACCAGTTTCTTTCTTTCTTATAACACTCCTATCTCTAAGAGTACAACATAGGGAAGAGCCAGATAGTTCTTATCAATAGTCTGAACAGAACTCTTGCAGATGGTTTTAAACTTGGTGGGAGGGTTCCCAACATTAGTCTGAGAGTCTCAAACTGCTCGCCCATAATTTAAAGTAATAGGGTTCACTTCATAATAACTTAAGATCAGTTGTTTTTAGCTGCTGTGATATAAAAGCAATTTATCCTACCCTTTGATGGAGGAAAGATTAATTAGTGGTTAATATGGTGACTGGAGTTTTGGCTGTTATTTGTGATACATTTCTCTGTGTAACCCCAGTCTTCTCTGTCTGCTAGGATCCTTCCTGTAGATCTGTCCAGATTCCAGAATTCTACAGATTAAAAGTGTGCAACAGATATTATAGCACTAAACCCCAGTTTTAAAAGATTATTTATGAAATTTATATGCTGCCTGACTTGGGTCGACTCTGGGTACTTTATACTTTATAAATAGTTTAATACATTTATAAAGAAGGAAACACCCACTCACCCCAGGATGGCAGAGATTACACCTCTGGATAGCAACAAAGAAAAAAAAGAAAAGGGATCTTCGGTCACCTTCACCAAAAGCCAAGTCTTTGGTTCCTTCAAAACCCCAGAAATACTGAACATTACTTGGGTATATTTTGTGTTTTGCTCAGAGTTCACTCCAGAGCACAAGGGATGGCTTGGCTCTTTTTACAGAACTTTTTTTTTGCACACATGGATTGCTAGAATCTGATTTCCAATTGCAGTCCACCATTTACTTACCTGATTTTGGCAGGTGCTGTTTGAAAATCTGGGTTTCCAGATCCATGCTATTGGCACTCCATCCTCAATTGTATAAATGTATATAGAGATTGACAAAGTACCAATAGGACAGTTGACTGCAGCTTCTGACATTTACAGAGTTTGTCTATAACATTGCCCAGCATGTGTTTAGTCAAATGGCACTCTTTGTGGCAAATTATGATTTCCAACCCAATGTTTCCCATTACTACAACTAGCGTTCTCTATTCTGGCCAGAAACAAGCTGCTGCAGGAATCACAAGCCACCAGGTCCTCGAAGTCCAGCTCCAAAATGCTAAGAAGTCTGCAAAGTTTCATTGATTAGCATTAGCAGTCCAGGGCTTCCCTGGTAATGGGACACTTGGTGTGGATGTTGACAGCGTATATGGCAATGCCATGGCCTTTGGGAAAAGTAGACTATTGCTTCCTAGACTTGTTTCCTACAGAGGCTGTGATCAACATTGTGTACAGGATCAAGCTGCTTTTGATGCTGAAGGTAGATTCCAGATTTCATTCCTCTTGAGGCTACCTTGAGTCCATGCCATCATGACACACCACTTCTGCCACCTGTGTTTAATTCCGGAGACACTCAAATATGAGTTGATATACATTCCAGACCTTCCATCATTGGAACTGCCTAAACTGGATACTTCATAGATTGGAAGGACTATTGTAATGGTGTGTGAGAATGACTGGGAGACAGGAGAGACAGCTGCAGACTGGACAACTTCAACTCACCAAAGGAGGGATGGCATGGGAAATGTTTCAAGAAGGGGCCCTCCCCAGAGAGTGAAAGGAGAGGAGAGAATAAATGCTTTCAGTCTTGCAAGATTCTATTAATGTTAACCCTGATTGCATTAATAATCCTGGTTGGACTTCTTATTTGGACTACCTTGCAGGGCTAATAATCACAGACCAGAGAAGTCCTTGTGTGAAGACATGGAACAAGTCTATGCCCTGTGGCTGATGCAACTCTCATTGGTGCTCTCCCTTGAAGCCCAGGCAGAGGTGGGTTGCTCCCGTTTCAGCGTAGATCGGCCAAACCAGTAGTAGCTCCGTGTTGGGAGCGTGCCTGAACCATTAGTAAAAAAAAATGGCAACCCACCTCTAAGCCCAAGCTCTTGGTTAGGAAAGAAGGGGTCCCTGGTAATGATGGGATCCTGCTGGTTTAACAACCAGTTCGGTGCTCGCGTGTTTTGCTGCATGCTGCATGCACAGTTTTAACAAAATTTACCTTCTACGTTACCTCTTGGGGAGTAAAACAACTGAGACACAGCAATCCACTCTGCCATGCTAAATCAGCTGAGTGAATATAAGTAAATAAAGCACAAGGGTTGGCAGGTGGGCCAACCTGATCGTCATAGCAAACCGGTTTGCTCTCAACTGATCGTCAGAGCTACTGGTTCGCCAGAATCAATCCGAACCGGCTGAATTCTACCCTGGACCCTGGCAGATCAGAAGGGGGAATAGTGTCATGCCTGACTTGGTTTCTGTGGAATCTGATGCTGAGAAGCTTGCTTCAGACATACTGCATGAATGATAGCCTTGAGAACCAGGAACTAATCAAGCACCTGTAGCAGATTCTGCCAGAAATCTTTCAGAGCAGGTGGGTAGGCAGTCAGATGACAAGGGAACTAATCCCAGGCAACATGGTGCACTGTGAACCCCCAAGAACAAAATAGTGGCACAGTTTTTAAGTGAATTTTGCCCCGCTTTAACACCTTTTTTGCCCTGGTTGTTAAATGAATCATTGCAGTTCTTCATTTAGTTCATGGTTCTGAATCTGGCTTTCCTGTTGACTTTGCTTGTCAGAAGATCGCAAAAGGTGATCACAGGACCCCAGGACACTGCAAATACATGTGCCAGTTGCCAAGCATCTGAATTTTGATCACATGACCATTGGGGTGCTGGAATGGTGGTAAGAATGAAAAACAGTCATAAGTTACTTTGTTTCGGTGTCATAACTTTGAACAGTCACTAAACCAGGACTTTTTTTCTTACACATATTTTGCTCATGTAGATGAATTTGAATTTCAACTTTGAATGGTTACTAAATGAACTGTTGTAAGTCAATGACTACCTATATATTCAGAGCAGGGATGGATTCTGACAGGCACTACTGCCAGTTCACTTGTGTGTGTGCTTCACGCGTGCGCGCTTGATGCATACTGCACACGCATGTGCAGTGCAATTAAAATTGTTCTGCGCATACGCAGAACTGAAAAACAAGATGGGACCAACAGCACCACCCAAGGAACTAGTTCATGGGCATGGCAGGCCTGGATTGCTGCCGGTTCCAGCAACCCAGGCTGCCAAACCACTACTGGTTCAGCTGAACCGGTTCGAACCGGTAGAAACCCTGCCACTGATTCAGAGGCTCTGCTACCCTGACTAGTGAATAATTGATCCCATGAACTCCCGTGAATGCCTTGACTGTTTTGACCATGCTACTCCTCTCTTGTGGACTTGGACTTGCTGTAGGCTGTCTTGTTTGTGCCGGTGTTTGGGACTTCACTACCCGTGCACACAATTGTACAAATGCTTGTGCTGCCTGCAGATTTTTGCTTTCAAATGAAATAAATTGTTGCAGCCTAATCTTAGTTTCCATGTTTGGTCAGGAACAGAACATTAACCAAAGGGAGCATTTCTGGTATGACTAGATATCAATAAACATAGTAGTTACTTTAAGAGCATAGAAAAGGAATTTCAGCAATTGTAGCTTTTCTTCCCGTTGTAATGACAACCTGTTCTATTCAATATAACTAATTTATCTGTGTCACTTCTTAATCAAGTTTCCAATTTTTCTCTGCTACAAACTATCTTTAAAGATACGGAATTTCCAAATATCAATTTCTACACGGAAATCATCAGAAAAGATTTACCTATGTCAGCACACCATTTTGTGGCTTTACATTTTAAAAAGCTTTTACTTAAGACACCACAGTAATTGTGTGATACCTGCAATTGCACAACGTTGACATAGACATTTGATGTCCAGACACTAAAAATTAAAAATTATTTTTACGGGTTTAGGCAACCCAAATATCGGTCACTCTGTGCAATCTTCTCTGCTATTTTTTTTTTAAGTAAAGCAGTTGGAATTGCTTGACCTGCTCATTCTTTTTTTATTTTTTATTTATTTTTTTAAATGAGAATTTTGAAAAAAAAACTTTTACAAATATTTACTTCCCTCATCCCACCCTCCCCCCCAACCCCTCCCCAACCTTCCCCCCCCCAACTTCCCAGAACCAATACAGGGTATAAATCTTTAACAAAAACATTCTAAAATAAACTTTAAAAAAATTAATATCATCTTTCATTTGAGCTTTAACTCCTCCTTGCTAGGCTAGCTCTAAACAAATTATATCATTCCTTGTTTCTTTAGTCATAAGCTATCTGAAATTTCTTAGTCCTATATTTATTTTGAGTATAGTCAATCCATCTTCTCCACTCCAGTTTATATCTCTCGTTTGAATGGTCCTTGAGATATGCAGATATTTTAGCCATCTCAGCTAGGTTTGTTACTTTCAATGTCCATTCTTGAATAGTATGCAAATCTTCCTTCTTCCCATCTTCTCTGCTATTGATTACCTCATCCTGATTTATTTATTTATTTTTAAAAATAAGACTTAGTGTCTTTTTGTCCAAGTGTGATAAAAGGTGCTATTTTGGTACGAGGTCTGAAGCATTTTTTCCCTATTTTCTGCCATTTCTTCCAAATTTAAAGTGTGCTCAAATGTAATAGGGATCCTTGAGATATATGCAGTACCAGTGAGCTCCCTCTCCGATACCACAATGCTGACATGTAAGTGTATGGATCTGAAAGCTTGCAAGAAAACCGGCTGTTAAGGCTGCCATCTGGATGCTACCAATTCAGTAGCTAAAAGTATATTTTATGTCTGGTTCAGATATCTGCTTCCTTTTGTTGTTATTAGCACATTATGAGATTCACTCCTGGGTCTGAAAACTAATCTTTCGGGCTTGTACTTGCTCAAAAGCACCTGAGAAGGATGATAATAGATTTAATAAGGAGAGAAGAAAGGAGGAAGGACTTCCCCTCCTGCTTATGTTTGGCTGTAACTGATGAGAATCTGCCGAGCAATCCGATCCCTATCTGCTAAAAAAAACAAGCCTCATCAAATATGATTTACTGCTGGGCAGCTGCAGCACTGTTCAACTATCACCTGAATAACCTGTTTATAGTGTTCACTTCAACTGCACCTTGGATTTCATGCACTGTTGGATGTCATGACTGAGCCGCAGAGCAGAAGAGGTCTGCATTTGCAGCCTTCTGCATTCAGATCCGCTGGCTGTCATTTTCTTTCCTCCTGCACTGCAAGTATAATTTCTTACTGCACAGATGTGGTTTGCCTGACAACAGCCGGTTCCTGCTGGCTGCACAGAACCAGCAAGGAAACAGCCTTCTTCTGGGGGAGAAGGTGATTGGCTAGTTGCCTCCTGTTGCTGGACAGCTTGTCTGCCTCCCACCTGACATCTAGCGGATAATTATCAGAATTTTAGGGCTGGTGCTGGGAGGAATGCATTGTGGCTAAGAAAATCTCCTTCCTTCTATGCATCTTGAATGTACCAGACAAGTCCAAGGCGGTCTGTTATCTTGGCAAATCAAGCAATTGTCTCCCCACAGCACATCTATCCATCTTCCTATCTTCCTTCCCTCTTTCCTTCTGCCTTCTAAATCCAGTTCATGTAAAATGAAACTCTTAAAATAACATCCAGAGCAATATATAATGTTGTAGGAAGTTAGCATCCACCCATCTCCTAGAAAAATGAAATATGGTAGGAAATATTAAAAGGACAGAATATTTCCCCTAAAAGGGAGGAAGGAAAACCCCCCCCCCACTTTTGTCAATGGGCCATTAAGGCCTGAGCCAGAGAAACATGTTTTAGGCAAGAAACAGACTCACTCTGAATAGCTTCCCCCATCTTTGTCAATGGGCCATTAAGGCTTAAGCCAGTCTATTCTACATAACAAAGATCTACCTCCTTCAGGAAGAACCATAATAGAAATCCCAAAACCCTTTCATTACATCATCACCCAGCAAGAGTCAACCAAGCTTGGGACTCAGGACAGCCTACAGAGTTGCCCCTGCATGGCCCCATGGGAATCTGACAACCAATCAGAATGCGAGCTCAAATTCAAAAGCCCAGATAGGGCATAAAACCCAGGCACTCTCATCATCTCTTCCTTTTTTTCCCCAGGACCTCAAGCCATGTGGTCCTATTCACCATTAAACCATCTTTCCAATCATCCACCATGTTTCCTGTGTCTTTCTCTCCACTTGGAACTGAACCGAGAAGGACATTTCTTCCAACAATGTCACATAAACTCAAATAGTTGCCTCCAATCATTTTTCAATCATTGTACTGAAGATTGGCTGGGAAACCATGGTCTTAACCATTGGCCTAAATTTTCATAAGGAAAGGACATTCTAACATGGGGGGGGGGAGTTATTCCAAGCCAGAGTCACAATAAAAAAGGCTCAAGTTCTGTTATGTGTGAATGTAATCTGGGAGTGGTAAGAAGGTAAGATATGCAAAATATATTGAAGCACAGTATATAATACTTCCGTTTTGCTTATGGTGATCGAACAGGATGCTAAGTCTTAATTGTATTCAGTGATCATATAATAATTTCTAAATTTTTGATCCTGTTTCTGGTTGCAGCATAGGCACCTTTTTGTTACCTAGAATATCAGACTTCAGCATTCACTTTTTAATAAAAGATATTAGCATTTTAAGCATGGCCTCCTTTTGAAATTCAGGAAACCATGTTTTGCTTTTAGCCCATTTTTTTCTTTCACTTGAAAGAACTAATCTCTTAAGAAATTGAACAACAGGGAGCGTATTCTGGAAGTCCTTGAATACACTTGGAAGAATTAAGAATTATACAAACTTTACTGGGAAAGAGGGGGCTGTAACCCATAAATTTGCCCTTTGGAGAATGTTATCTAGGATCAATCTATTGTTTAATTCTCATAGATAATTAATGTCCCTCATTGTTTGATTTGTTGCTTTCTGAAAGTGGTGGGATTAAAAAAATCGGTGCACGCATGCATTGTAGCTGCAAACGATGCTTCTGCAAGCCTCCGCGATGCTCCATGTGCGTGTGCGGAAGTGCCGAGAGCTTTAAATCACGGGAAGGAGCTTGGGCGGGTGGGTGAGCGAGCCCTCTGGAGCACTGTACCAGAACGGTACCCAATGCTCTGGGCAGGCTCTGGTACACCCGTACCGGGGCGTACTGCCTGTAACCCACCACTGGCTGGGAGGCAGTGGGGCAGGGCCAGCCTATTTGCTGGTTCTCCAAACTACTCAAAATTTCTGCAACCGGTTCTCCAGAACCTGTCAGAACTGGCTGAATACCACCTCTGTTTCTGATGCATGTTACCAAATGTATGTATCATTTTTTCTCTATCTATCCTATATAAAGACTTCACTGCCTATTAATAAATGCTTCTTGCTTTGCAATCAACACAATATCCCTATTAGACAGATCAAGTATTAACCAAATTCTGCACCTTAACAACATGTCTATAAGATAGTAGCTTCACAAAAGGATTTAGAATTGCATCTACAAATCTTGAAGATCCGTCTAAAATTTAATATCCCCCTGTTTAGGAATGTTGTCCTTTTTCGTTAGAAAGTATTCAACTCACTATTCAGGTTCAATTTTAAATGGAATTACGAAATGAAACCAATTTCTTTCTTTTTTTCAGATGGGTCTTCAGATCTTTGCTAGAACATCAAATGTTTCTTCTTAAACAGTTTGATGGAACTCCCAAAATCATGAATGCTACTGGAAATAATGCTAGAAATATTTTCTCAAATAATATAATATATAATATCTTCATGTATTCTAATCTGAGGTTAAAAACATCTGCACAGTCTGGGGAATGGTGTTTACATTGTCATTTCAATTTATCACAGTTTTCTCAAACGTTCATTTTAAAGGAGCCAAGTAGAACTGTAGAGGAGCCAATCAGAGTTTATCACCAAAATACTTGGCTTACTGTAAGATTTTTATAGTATACTTTCAAGAAGTCCTGGGAAATTTGATAATTAGAAAAATATAATACTCTTTTCTTAGCCCTGTAAGCTAACCAACTCCCAAAATCATGAATGTTGCTGGAAATAATGCTAGAAATATTTTCTCAAATAATATCTTCATGCCAATCAGAGTTTATCACCAGAATACTTTGCTTACTATAAGATTTTTTATAGTATACTTTCAAGAAGTCCTGGGAAATTTGATAATTAGAAAAATGCAATTCTCTTTTCTTTGCCCTGTGAGCTATAAGAAAATCTAGGGGGTGTTTGCAAATAACAAGATTAAAATTGTTTATCAAGTTGACAAGGTAGAAAAGACCCCTGACTGATATCCATTTGGAAGCTGCTTGATTTGTCATGGGACCAGGTCCATAACAAGATTGGAAGTATTACTTTTCCTTTCTTTCATGGACTTTATTTGGGGGGAGGAGATCTATAAATTGTATTTTTAATAGAACTGACGAAATTTATAAGGGCAATGTATCTTGTTAAAGAGCTGAATCCTGACAAATTTCAGATAAATAATTACAGTAATATTGCTTAGCTCTCTGGTTGGTGTTTTTTTTTTACAAAAGGAAAGGATGAAAACCAAGTTTGTTTGCAAAAATGAGATGCCAGTTAAAAGCACATGTTGCCTTTCTGTGAAGATACATCCTGACCAATTTCAGGCAGAGATTCAGACGTTTTGGGGCGAGTTGTAGGGTAATAAAAATAATTCCATAAACATACCTTTGATTTGATATGCAGTTTCTAACAAACAAATAAGCAATCTTGCATGGTAAGATTGGTTTCCCCATAGCCATTTTGTGGTTGGGTAAATTCCTGAACTCAATAAGGAACACTGGTATCTGCTTTAACACTGGTCAGAAATGTATTTGCATAATTAAGATAACTATAGCAGCTTGCTCCCATTTTTGGAAATGGAATGTGATGATATGGGTGTCTATGTCTTAACTCTATAAAGAGGCTAGAGGGAAGAGAAATGAAATTACCTATGCAACCTAAAGTCTAATAAGGCCTAATAACAATAACAACTGTTTACTGTTTATCCAGAACCTAAGACAAGATACAGAAGGACGAAAGAAACAATGCAATCTACAAAATCAACTGCAACCATTGCAAGCAATTCTATTTGGGACAAACATCACATCAATTAAAAACCAGGATCCATGAACACCGGCTGGCAGTCAAAAGCCACAATCACAAATCCTTAATCTCTACTCACACTGACACCAAACAGCTCAATTGGAGCATCACAAAAATCATCAGCCACACTACTATCTACCATGCTCGTGAATTCATTGAAACCTGGCATTCCATAATCAATTCCCTCAACAGACACATTGACCTACAACCAGTCTACAAACCTCTCAGAATCTAAATCAACTGCACAGCCAATCAGAGACAGCACCAACCCTCAACCAATCTTCAACCAACCCTTAATCAACCCTCAACCACCCTCAACCATTCTCAACCAACCTTCAACCAACCCTCAACCAACTCACCTTCAACCAACCTTCAACCCTCAACCAACCCACTCTCAACCAATCTTCAACCAACCCTTAATCAACCCTCAACCACCCTCAACCACCCTTCAACCAACCCTCAACCAACCTTCAATCCTCAACCAACCCACCCTCAACCAATCTTCAACTAACCCTCAACCAATCCTCAACCAACCTACCCTCAACCAACCCACCCTCAACCAATCTTCAACTAACCCTCAACCAATCCTCAACCAACCTACCCTCAACCAACCCACCCTCAACCAGCAAGACTCACTGATGACTCACAGCTGACCATCACAAGACTTTCACTTCACATACCCATACCTGAAGCCCTTATAAACAGAAGAATGCTGACTGACATCCCCTAAATTTTGCTGAAGATGTTACCTAGCCTGGTAATGAAACATTTTGAAACCAACCCACAAGGTCGGAGAACAAACCTTTATCCTCATCCTACACCTGAGCTACAGATATTTGCTACTATTACAAGTGTTATGGTTTTAGAGGACCGAATATGCTAGAATTCAAAAGACAAAAATTTAGAGAAAATACCTGGAAACAAAAACAATGATTGGTTGGAAAAATTAGTTGCAAATGTAAGAATTAGGAAGCCACACAACACAGAAGCAACTTCTCCATCAAGCTCTTCTGTAGTCCTCAATCTCATAAAGTGCACTCAAGCAAACTTGCGTAAACCTGCGACTTCAATGTTCTTCAAAAGCTGTGATTGGAGAACTCTTGGTGAGTTAACTTGTGAGATGTTAAGGTGAACCTGTCAGTGCCATAATTTTCCTCATCTTGCTATTTCCCATACATAGAAGATTTTAGCAGAATTTCCCCCCTTTTCTGTAGACTATCTTTCTGTGAATGCTAATATGCCAAATTATAAAGTTTTGAGGTGGCCCAGATTTGTCATTTTGGAGAGAATCCCAAAGGAACATTGATCTTGGCTTCCAGGATTTAATGAAATGTAATGCACATCCTTATAGATAATAAAAACATCAGAACCAATGTTAGTTTCTAACTTTTAACACATGAATGTGTTGCAAGAGCTAGAAGATACAAGCTGGTTTTGGTATGTGTGTTTTTAACCACTGTATTAGACTTCATTAATTTGTTTAAACAATATCTTATATTATTTGCTGTACGGTCTGTAACATTTTTTAAAATCTGCAGTATTAAAGTAGATGGATGTAGAGAGCAAATGACAAGCAATTCTCTTGGTTTAAATGTGAAACTTACTCAGACACATGAAAAGAGGCTGGCTCCTGATTTTTATACTGAAACGGGGGTGTAACATCACACTCATTTGTATGGCCTATGATTTTCCTGCCTGATCTTTGTTACTCTTTGGAGCACAGCTGTTCTCAGTTAACACAAGGAAACAATATGATATTGGCTTGGTAATTCTTCAGTCTGTGTTCTTTGCATTAAAACCAGGTTGTTCATAGATAAAGGTGAAGATTCCCTTCGCACATGTGTGCTAGTTGTTTCCAACTCTAGGGGGCGATGCTCATCTCCGTTTCAAAGCTGAAGAGCCAGAGCTGTGCGAAGATGTCTCCATGGTCATGTGGCCGGCATGACTAAATGCCGAATGCATACAGAACACTGTTACCTTCCTACCAAAGGTGGTTCCTATTTTTCTACTTGCATTTTTACATGCTTTCAAACTGCTAAGGTTGACAGAAGCCAGGACAAGTAACTGGAGCTCACTCCGTTATGCGGTGCTAGGGATTCGAGCCACCGAACTGCTCAACTTTCTGATGGACAAGTTCAGTGAGCCACCCTTAGGTTGTTCATAGATGCCACCTACTGGATGATCACTAAAAGTTTGCTTTGCCTCCAGTGTGTCAAATCTGGCTTGCTATTGTGAAACAAACAGAAAAAAGATAGAAAGGAAAAAGTCTTCCAAAGAGCAACACCAAGCAATACTTAGTATGTACCATGTGGTGTTGTGGGTTAAAACAATTTTTAATGGGAACTTTTTCAAACACTATAGTGTTTTTCTCCCTGCAGGCAGAGCTGAGGAAGGAGAGTTGTTGAATTTGGAGAGCAACAAACAGTTCTGTTCATACTTTCTTGAACACCGATAACTTCTGGCTAGGAAGGCAGGTATCCGTCCAGTTTTGGGTGATATCAACATTATAAATATCTATTTGAAACGGTCCTGTGTTTTCTCATCACTAATTTCTTTTAGTTTCTATTTTTAAGCATGCTAAGAAGGAATGTATGCAATGCTGCAAAATGTCTTTACTGATTTAGTTTTTAACCATCTATCTGGAATTAGTCCAAGAAAAGAAGAATAGTCACCACAAATCCTCCTGTCTTACTTAACAATATAAATGAATTAGATTGGATCTGCAAAAAGGATATTTTTTAAAATAAATATACTGGTAACCTTTGTTCAGTGGTGAGTAAACATTTTCAAAGGACTTTGGTTAAGGAAAATAATATTATTAAGTAATACCACAGTTTCTGTTTGTGTAGAAACTCTGGTCTACTGTACAGGCAAACTACTATCATAGTACAAGATTAGATTCCTGGGCATCACCTTGATAAGGATATCACACTTTTTGAGATGAAGGATACATACTATTTTGAGAGGAAGGATGCAGGAAGAAGCATCTTAATCTCACTGAGAGAAAGGCAAAGGAGGAAATGTGTAAGTTTTTAAAAAGCCTGGTATTCTTTGGCCAGACCATTTAATGAGATTCAAGCGGACATCTTTGTTGGGATAGATTAATCGGAGGCAAAGTAGGACAGGCATTTGGCTCATTTTACAGAACTGGCTGAAATTTCTCTATGTTTTTGATGTTTCAGAATGCTCGGAATGAAAACATCTCTCTAGATTCTGGTGTGTCCTTTTACTTACCAGATAAGGAGCAATAATAATCATCATCATTGTATCTCTACAAGCAGCATGATCTGCAGAAGTCACCAAGTGAAGCTTTTTGGAATAGGAGATTAGTCTGCTCATCTGATTCCTTAAGTTAATCAAGAAACATTTTAAAGCACACATATTGGAGAGCTGAAAAACTGACTAGACTTGACATGGGGGATGCCCATTTGCTTCTTGCCTAGTATTGCTGGTTAGTTTGAGCAGCTTTCATTTGAAATACAGGTAGTCCTCGACTTATAACCTTTTGTTTGGTGACCGTTCACATTTACAATGGCACTGAAAAAAGTGACTTATGGTAGTTTTTCACACTTACAACTGTTGCAGCATCCCCGTGGTCAGGTTATCAAAATTCGGATGCTTGGCAACTGGTTCATATTTACAATGGTTGCAGTATCCCAAGGTCTTGTGATCACCTTTTGTGACCTTCAGCTAGTCCAGAATGCGGCCGCGCGAGCGATTGTGGGTGCACCTCGTTTCACCCACATAACACCTATCCTCCGCGAGCTGCACTGGCTACCTGTTGATCTCCGGGTACGCTTCAAGGTGCTAGTTGTCACCTACAAAGCCCTTCATGGTATTGGATCTGGGTACTTGAGAGACCGCCTACTGCCAATCACCTCCACTCGACCAATTAGATCCCACAGATTAGGCCTCCTCCGAGTTCCATCAGCCAGTCAATGTCGACTGGCAACCACGCGGAGGAGAGACTTCTCTGTGGCAGCTCCAACCCTATGGAACGAACTCCCCGTGGAGATTCGTACCCTCACCACCCTCCAGACCTTCCGCATAGCCCTTAAAACCTGGCTGTCCCGACAGGCCTGGGGCTAAAGACCTTAACCCTGCCCGAATAGTATGAATGTTGTGCTTTTAATGATGTATTGTCTTATATGTAACTTGGTTTGTCCTCCCCTACCCCTGAACTGTGAGCCGCCCTGAGTCCCCCCAGGGAAAAGGGCGGCATACAAATAAAGTATCTTATCTTATCTTATCTTCTCAATTGAGAAGCCATTGATTCCAGATTCACTTAACAACCATATTATTAACTTGACAACTGCAGCGATTCACGTAACAATTGTGGCAAGAAAGGTCGTAAAATGGGGCAAAATTCACTTAAGAACTGTCTTGCTTAGCAGCAGAAATCTGGGGCTCAATTATGGTCATAAATCAAGGACTACCTGTCTTGCGGGTACCGAAATGTAGCAGATTTCTGAAATTTCCCTTGCTTCACTGTGATTAAAATATGAGGCTTCTTATCCTTTTGCATCTGGCCATTCCAGTCTAAGCAAATTCTCTCCATTCTCAACATTCTTTGGTTTTGGAAAGAACATCTGTTTCTCAGCAGCTTTATCAATGTGCAGCCTGTTAGCAAAGCTTAAAAAAGTCCAAGCACAATTTTTGGGGAAAAAAACTGACTTGGCTTTCAGGGTTTTTCTCCCCCTTTCTTAATATTGCAGCAGTTGCCAATATTGTCGTGTCGGATTTTTTTGTCAGATGAAAGGCACCTGTTTCCTTTCTAAAAGAAGAATTAAGGAAAGGCTGAACAGTCCTAAAGAGGGGAAAAAAAACTAGGGAATAGGAATGAATGGAAAAATGTCAAATTGGAGAGGAATTTAAAGTGGGTTTCCCAAGCTTTGAGAATGGAACTAGTACTTCTAAATCAAGTGTGTCCAACTCACAGCCGGTGGTCTGCATGTGGCCCTGGAGACTTAGTAATGCGGCACACAAGATTTTTTTAAACATGAAGTTCGTTATTTACATATTTTAACTGTTATATATTTTATGTGCTGCTCAAGACAGTTCTACTTCACTCGATGCAGCCCAGGCAAGCCAAAAGGTTGGATACCTCTGCTTTAAATGTTTCACAAATTATATATTAGAGATGAATACCGACGTGTTTAGTTTGGTTGATGATATTAAACTTTACTATCAAGATTGCAATTCAACAAAGGACAACTCAATGAAAATGCCAATAAAACATCAGGCTATTCATCTAAAAAAAAGCCATATTGGAAGCCTTGGAAATATTAGGAAAGCAAGTGAAAATACAACCATAAATATCAATTATAATATTCAATAAGTATTACCACTACTGATAAACTCTTCTTTTAAACAAAAACTAAGTATTATTAGAAACACAACATCCAAGGCTTCTTATATGTGAAGACAAATAAGGACAACGTGAGATACATCGTTTTTCTTCATCTCTCCCAACAGAACTCACAATCATCCATTAAAATTAAAGGCAGGGAAAGAAGGACCAACAATGGGAAGCATTTCTTTGGGCAATTTGAGGGTGTATAATTATGTACTGATGTGTATATAAGCTTTATCACCATCATTTTAGCCACTCTATATCCACTGCAGGATGATGGCCTCTTCCACATGTTTCCGAACAACAACAATAATACTTTATTTGTCAGTGCACAACATATGTACAATGAGATTGGTTGAGCTCCCTCAGTGCACACACCCCCAACACAATACAACTCACAATGAAGATAAAAAGTCCCTAACCTAATAAATCATATTAACAAACACCCAATCCTATTGCACCAATGTGAATATGTTACAAGTTGTGCTGGCCCTGCAAGTCCATTGTACTACATAGTTATGATGTTATTTCACATTCAGGAGTCTGACAGCCCACGGATAGAAACTGTTCTTCAGCCTGTTTGCTTGGCTGGCTATGCTTTTATATCTCCTTCCTGATGGTAGGAAGGTCAAGAAGGGCCATCCAGGGTGTGAGTCATCCCTGAGGATTTTCCTCCTGAGCACGGTCCTGAGCTTTCTTTTGCCAATTGGGCTCACAATACTTGCAAGATGTCATTGATTCATCTTGTTTTAGGTCACCTTTGTGGATGCTTTTTATCAAGTGGGATCCATTCTATGACTGCCTTGGTGTACCTGCCATCAGTTCTTCTTGCAATGTGACCAGCCCATTTATATACATCGCCACGATGTAGAAAAGATGTGGAGACTCTAGAAAGAGTGCAGAGAAGAGCAACAAAGATGATTAGGGGACTGGAGACTAAAACATATGAAGAACAGTTGCAGGAACTGGGTATGTCTAGTTTAATAGAAAGAAGGACTAGGGGAGACATGATAGCAGTGTTCCAATATCTCAGTGGTTGCTACAAGGAAGGAGTCAAACTATTCTCCAAAGTACCTGAGGGTAGAACAAGAAGCAATGGGTGGAAATTAATCAAGGAGAGAAGCAACTTAGAACTGAGGAGAAATTTCCTAACAGTTAGAACAATTAATCAGTGGAACAACTTGCCTCCAGAAGTTGTGAATGCCCCAACACTGGAAGTCTTTAAGAAGATGTTGGATAGCCATTTGTCTGAAACAGTATAGGGTTTCCTGCCTAGGCAGGGGGTTGGACTAGTAGACCTCCAAGGTCCCTTCCAACTCTGCTATTGTATTGCATATTTCCATTCTTTTATACTCTATGGATGGTGTGTATACTTAAGCTTGCTAACCTTAATAAATAGGATGTGTTTAATTGTGGAGTTTGCAGCCATCAAATGAGGTAGGGATGACAGATAGTTCTGCCAGCTTGGACCGGTTCGCCTGAACTGCTAGCAGAAATTGTGGGTGAGCCCGGCCCCCCTCCCCGGCTCTATGCAGTCCCATTTAGGCACTTTTTAAATCCAAAGCGCATGTGCAGAAGACTAAGCGCATACGCAGAGGTGGTACAGGTGAATGAAGGGAATGCACACGGACGCTTACATTTACAAACCGGTAGGGAAGGTAAGTGAATCCTGGTGTAATCGGCAGCTGTGAAACAACAGGAGAGAGATTTCTTTTCTGGGTTTGTCTTGTATCTAGTTGGCTACTGAGTGACACAAAATGCTGGGTTAGAAGTGCCTGCTAAATTGATCCAACAGAACTGCTTTTATATTTTAATGCCGCTTGATTCAGAGGTCCTGGGGTTGAATATTTTTGGAAGCCATGCAAATGATCCCAGCCCAACCACCAAGTGTGAGCCGGAAGCAATTCTATTTTGAGATCTTTTTGGTCTACTGCCAGTAAAGCAGGACCAAACTAGATGCACTATCTGTCTCTCCATAAAGGAGTTTCCTGTTTTCAGAAGCAAGGCGACCTATAGAGGGATCCTGAAATATGGGGCAGACCAACGCCATCCTATCTCTTTCCTTGAGAAGCAAATATCTTGAGCCATTCTATTTTCAGCCCTAAGGCCCCCCCCTAAGAAGCAACAATATCTTTCACTGGTTATTACTGAGCTATGAAGATCGTAAAGAAAGAAACTCACACATTTCTTATGTGTATTTTTTCTAGCCATGCTAAAGGGAGAGTGTTTCCTTTTGACTTTTCTTTTTCTTTGTCAACATAGAATGGGAATGTTTCGCCTGCGAGAATCTGGGGGTGCCAGATCTCAAGTTGTAGGAAGCAGCAATGGAAAATGGCAATCAGAATTGAATTCACCAGAAAAGAGCAGTGTCAACATATAGGGAATCTTGGTTTTCTACTACTCCTGAACTTTTTCCCAATTTGTAGGGAAATCACTGTGGATAATATCCAGTTTAGTTTGTGCCCAGCACACTCTCAGAAATTTTCTGATAGTGAGGACAATTAATCAATAAAATAGCTTCCCTTGTGGAGTTGTGAAAGCTCCATCACTGGAAACTGGGATGACTGGGCAGCCATTTGACTGGGATGGTATAAGATGGTATAAGATATCCTGCTTTGAGTAGGCGGTTGAACTAGAAGACCCTCCATAGGCTCTATTATCCTATGTCCCATGTTCTATGTTTTGTGTCCAGATCAGAATAATACAATACAATACAATAGTAGAGTTGGAAGGGACCTTGGAGGTCTTCTAGCCCAACCCCTGCCTAGGCAAGAAACCCTATACCAGTTTGGGCACATGTTTATAGAAGAAAAAATAAACCTATTTTTTATCCCATTTTTACCAGTTAACTGTTTTGATGTTTGCTTAATAAATAAACATCAAACTGTATTTTGGATTACTGAATTGAGTGGCCTGTGGTTTGGGCACATGTTTATAGAATAGAATAAACTGGTAAAAATGGGATAAAAAATAGGTAAAAACAGGAGAGAGAGAGAGACATGAAGAAAAGGCAAGAATTAACCATTTATATATTTCAGTCCTATCAAATCCTGCCATGCTATCTCATTATAATGGGATTGTGTGAGGAATGTGAGAAAAAGTGAGCGAGAAATTCTGGGAAAGTTTGCCAAAGTATATAATCTCAGCAGGGTCACTCAAGGCAAGTAATTTACCCCAGCTGCCCAACAGGCATATGTATGTTGGGCAACAGTGATATAGCGTGTTTCCCCGAAAATAAGACAGGCTCTTATTTTCTTTTTACCCCTGAAATAAGCACTTGGCCTTATTTTCGGGGAGTTCTTATTATTTTTGAGGTGGTAAGCATGGTCACCTCATGGCTGCTGCTGTGTTGCCATATTTTCGGGGAAGGCTTATTTTGGGGAGAGGGTATATTTTAGCACATGCGCCCAAAAGCCCGATTGGGCTTATTATCCGGGGAGGTCTTAATTTGGGGGGAAACGGGGTAAGAATATGCTGGAGACAGATGACAACTTTAGAGCCAATACCAAAAGCATTTCCTATTGTGCAGGACAAGGCAGTGATAAACTGCTCCTGTATTTGACCAAGAAAACAGATAGATGATGAGTTGGTATCAGATATTAGGGCATTTCAGATTGGATGCAATGTGCTGTTGAGGAACAGCTGATAATCTTTCAGAACATTAATGGTGTTTGTGACATAACTAGATCAAAGCCATTGGGACATTTAGTTGCTGATGTTGCCATGCAGGCAAATAAAATCTAAAGCTGCAAGATAGAATTACAGTGAGACCATGAAACAGAAGAAACATGGACACGAAAACGCTTAACATAGTGAAAGGTGAAATTAATCTGCTACCCATTGTTATCTTAGGCATCAGGGAATTGAAAGGACTGGAATTAGACACTCTTGATGAGGAGATCATGCTGTTTATTATATAAGATCTGAAAAACAAAGAAGAAGCAACATTAGGAAGTTAGAAAGGACATAGCAGGGACAGTGCTTAGCTACAGTTCAATCAAGGTGTCAGGCCTGCAGCTGGTTCCTTTTAGGATCTTTGGCCTGCCACACTCTCTATTATTTTACTATGCTTTTTCATTCGTGGGGAATTGGGAGGGGGAATAGTAAGGAGCAGAATGTGTTGTCAAAATAAAAAAATCCTTTCTAGAAGCCCAAGTTCATCTTTTGTATCTGCACCTCTGAGCCTGACCAGAACTAGATGGGTGGAACTGCCAGCGTGGCAGTGGAAGATTGGACCATGTGATGGACTTGTGGGTGTGTGGGCAAGATCATGAACTTTCAACTGGGTGGGGAAACCCAGGAAGCTCAGATTCGGGTTTCCACAGGTGTGCCAACACGTCTCTCTTAATAAACTGGAAGTTTGAGGAAAGCTTTGCCTTGGACTCTGATTTAATTTTGTATGATATTTGGAACGCTGACACAAGGATTGAATACTATAACAAGTAGAATTCAGAAGCAATGCTTTAATATGAGGATTATTGAAATGTATGCTATTGACTATAGTAGAGGTCCAAGGGATGAAATCAAATACAGATAATGCTAGTTGTTTGTGGGTTCCATATTTGCAGATCTCCTCATAAAAAAAATACTCACAAAAATGTTTTTGTCAACCCAAAGCCAATACTTGCAGTGCTGTTGCAGTCATTGGAATCGCTTGATTCTCTCGTTCCCAGCACACACTTCAGCATTACAGGATACTAATGAACAGATAGTAAGTCAAGGAAGATCAACCAAAAATGGAAGTAGTATACAGGTAGTCCCCGACTTATGACTATTCGCTTACTGACCATTCAAACTTACGACAGGCCCACAGAAATCTTATGGCCCAGATCATATATTGGCCGCTCAGCATACGGCCCATATTTATGGCTATTATGGCATCTCTCAGTCACACGATCAGAATTTATGATGGGGTGTTTTTTTGCCAGAAACCAGCGTTTACTTCCACCTGCTGGAAAATACCCACCCATTGTGGAAAATAGCTTTGCTTAATTGCAGTGCTCGCTTTACGACAGCGACATTCACTTAGTGACTGCTGCTGCAGAAAAAAAAAGATGACATAAAATTGGGCCAGTCATGTGATTATCAGTTTAACAATATAATTCTGGAATCAATTTCAGTTGTAAATCAAGGAATTACCTGTATGAAGTTCTTACCCAACAGGCATGGCAATTGTTCAAGATACCTTACAATGTACTCCCGACTTTACTTACAAGAACCTCTAGTACAATCTGTGAATGACCTTCCCTCCCCTCCTCTTTCCACCCTCTTCCTCCCCCCCCTCCTTTTTTTACACTCTCAAACTATAGATTACTATTCATATTAATTTGTTTTGGGCCCCAGATTAGAAATCTCAAGACTTCCCCAATCCTCCTCCTCCTACATCTCTGGGGCAAATATGACTTTGTTTGCAGTCACTACTGACCACTAGGACAATATGATAAAAGTATAGTGCCTCCTAGTGGTTAGTAATTAACATAACCATTTTAATATGTATCATACAAGAGATTAGATCAGCAGTTTGGTCATTACCAAGTGGGAAGGCTTTGGGAATAGCCAGAGAAATTTGACAAGCGATAGAAGAATCAAACTAATCAAACTGTGCTAGAAAATCTGCAAAACAACAGATTGAAATAGATCAATCTATGTCACACTAGAAGTAAACCTCAACTTACAACAACAGTTGAATCCAAAATGTCTGTTGCTAAACATGACAGTTGTTAAGTGAGTTTTGCCCCATTTTACAATCTTTCTTGACACAGTCATTAAGTGAATCACTGCAGTTGTGAAATTAGCAACATAGTTGCTAAGTGAATCTGGCTTCCCCGTTGATTTTGCTTGTCAGAGGGTTGCGAAAGGTGATCACTTGATCCCAGGACACTGCAGCCATCACAAATATGAGCCAATTGCAAAGCATCCAATTTTTGATCATGTGACCATGGGGATGCTGCAATAGTCGTAAGTGTGAAAAACAGTCAAAAGTCACGTTTTTTCAGTGCTGTTGTAACCTCGATCAGTCCCTAAACAAATGGTTCTAAGATGAGGACTATCTGAAGATGGTGCAAACTATTACATGATATCCTTAGTTCCCATGCTAGCAAAATAATGTTTAGGATCATCTAATGTAGATTAGAGGGATGTGGTGGCTCAGTGGCTAAGACGCTGAGCTTGTCAATAAGAAAGGTTGGCAGTTTTGTGGTTCAAATCCCTGGTGCCGCATAACAGAGTGAGCTCTCGTTACTTGTCCCAGCTTCTGCCAACCTGGCAGTTCGAAAGCATGTAAAAAATGCAAATAGAAAAATAGGAACCACCTTTGGTGGGAAGGTAACAACATTCACCTTCGGCATTTAGTCATGCCAGCCACATGACCACGGAGACGTCTTCGAACAGCGCTGGCTCTTCAGCTCTGAAACTGAGATGAGCCCTGCCCCCTAGAGTCAGGAACGATTAACACATATGTGCAAGGGGAACCTTTACCTTTTGAGGGATGCAGTGGCTCAGTGACTAAGACTCTGAGCTTGTCAATCAGAAAGGTCGGCAGTTCGGTGATTCGAAACCCTAATGCCGGTAATGGAGTGAGCTCCTGTTACTTGTCCCAGCTTCTGCCAACCTAGCAGTTTGAAAGCCCGTAAAAATGCAAGTAGAAAAATAGGAACCACCTTTGGTGGGAAAGTAACAGCGTTCCGTGCACCTTTGGTGTTTAGTCATGCCGGCCACATGAGCATGGCGATACCTTCAGACAGCGCTGGCTCTTCGGCTTTGGAACTGAGATGAGCACCGCCCCCTAGAATCAGGAATGACTGGAACATATGTGCGAGGGGAACTTTTACCTTTACTTTTTAATGCAGATTAGAGTCCTACATAAAAAAAAGAGATGCCACGTGTTCAAACTGGCTTTAGAAAAAACAGGGACATGAGACATTATTGCTGATTATTGCTAGATAATTGAGAAAGCCAAATAATTCCCCAAAGAAGTCAATACATGCTTCATGGATTATGTCAACCATATCAAGCTGTGGTGTGTGCTTAGGGAAATAGGAATCCCAGAACATCTCATTGTCCTGATATAAAGCCTATGCACACTGTAGGTCAGAAAACCACAGTCCAGATAGAACAGTGATGGCAAACCTTTTAGACAACGAGTGCCCAAATTGTGTGCGTGCATGCCCAAACTGAAAGGTCTGTGCATGCCTGAACGCACATATGCACAGACGGGTACATGTGCAGCAGAGACTCAAGACCAGCTGGCCAGTGGGAGGTGGGGCATCCCAACACCAGCAGCATGCCAAGAGGTAAGATCTTTTTTCTTTTGTGAGCTTCTGTTTTGTCGTTTGCGGGGAGCTCACGAAAGAAACGTCACGGGGATTTAACTTGGAGCAACGGCCCATGTGATATCAGAGAGGGCTCTGCATGCCACCTCTGGCATGTGTGCTATAGGTTCTCCATCATGGAGACAGAACCTGGCAACACAGATTAACTCCAAGTTAGTGTAGGAGTGAGACAAGCTTCGTACTCTCCTTTATTTATTCAACCTATATAATGAATACATATTGAGGGAAGCTGGATTGGAAGAAGATGAATCTGTTTTTAAAACTGGAGGAGGAAACACCAATAAACTGTGTTGTGCTGATAATATTACTCTGATAAGTGAAAATGCAAATGATTGGGAAGGTCTAGTAATGAAAATCAAGGCACAAGGTGAAAAAATAGGACTAAGATTAAGACTAAACTAATTACAATAAATGTAGAAACCAGCCTTGAATTAACAGGAAACAGACTGTTGATTAAGTGTTGATTAATTATCAACGTTAAAGGAACCAACAGTCAAGAAATATGTCACAAACCAGCACTTGGTAGAATAGCAATGAAGACCTTGGAAAAGATATTCAAATGCCATGATGTTTTTACATCTACAGAGATCAGAATTGTGTGGGCAATGATGTTCCCTGTAACATCCTATGGAAGTGAAGGCTGGACTTGGAAAAGGCAGGGCAGAAAGAGTATTGACATTTGAACGTTGGTGTTGGAGAAGACTCAAGTATATCATGGATAGCCAAGAGAATAAATCAGTGGATCATCAAACAAATTGACCCAGAATTTTCACCCAAGCCACAAATGACCAGGCTTAAATCATATTTTTGACACATTATGCAAAGAATAGCTCCCTTGGGAAATCTATAGTGTAGGGAAAGGTGGAAAGAGCGAGAAAAATAAGATGACCAGCAGCAAGGAAGATGGATTGAGTTATTAATAGGTTTATCAATGGAAGACATGAAGGACCAAGTTGGGGACAGAATATCCTGAAGAAAAAGTAATGTAATGGTTAAGATTTGACACTGAGTTGATGACACATAATCAGTTATCACATACGTAAGTCTATATATCAAAAGGCACGTAAGCTTGCAGAACCTTTGGAAACAATACTGTAGTTCAGGGGTGGGGATCTATGGTCCCTTTATGATATGTGAACTTCAACTCCCATGTCTGGTCTCAGGGATTCTGGGAGTTGAAGTCCACGGGTCATAAAAGGGCAGTGGTGGGTTTCAAAAATTGTTAGAACCTACTCTGGGGGTGTGGCCTCCTTTGTGGGAGTGGCTTGCCACCCATGTGACCAGATATGAAGGTGCCGACAACACTTGTCAGAACCACCTTAAATTACCTCACACACAGCACTGGCATGCATAAGAATAGGATGTAAACTTGTTTTTTAAAAGGCATCTTTGGTTTGCGTTAAAACAACTTCAACACACGCAATGTTCTGATTGCACCACAAACGCAGTAGTCATCCTTACCTTTCACAGAGTCACTGAGTTTTATAAATATGAGCATGATAGTGTAGAATAATCATATCCAAGGACCAGTGGTGGGTTTCAAAAATTTTTGGAACCTCTTCTGTAGGTGTGGCCTGCTTTCCGGGTCCACTGGTGGAACCTCTTCTAACTGGTTTGGTAGATTTGACGAAACGGTTCTACCAAATAGGTGCGAACTGGTAGGAACCCACCTCTTAAAGGGGCCATAGTTCCCCACCCATGCCAAAGAATAGATGATTAGCATAGACAAGGCGAGGACTGGCTGGGAGGGAAGGGGTGGGGAGAAGCCAGGCGAGGCACCCCTCCATGTGAGTGACATCGAGTTGGCCACACCACCCAGTCATGTGACCACCTAGCCACGCCCATACAATCACGTGACCCCTGTCACACTCACCCAGTCGCGTGATCATCTAGCCATGGCCATGAAGCCACGCTCACCACGCCCACAGAACCAATAGTAAAAAAAATTGAATCCCACCACTGGGATAGTCCCATAGGAAGTGGCCTTTGATTATTCCAAATTTAAGCCATTTCACATAAAAGCAGCAGAATAGAGATGGGAAGTAGGATACCAAGTGATTGCTCCTCTCTTCATCAATAGGAAGGAAATAATTTGGTGGGTGGGGATGATGTATGGCACAGTGTTGAGGCAAAATAATTGCAACAAAATGCTGGGTGAATGGGAACTCATCTGATTAGGATTGTTTGTTTCACTCTTTGTATAGTGCAGAATGGAAGCGAGAGATCCAGGTTCCCAGGTTATCCACAGGCGTGAAATTCACTTCCTGTCTTTGGGCCACCCTCTCTCTCTCTCTCTCAGCCTAACCCACCTCATAGCATTGTTGCTTTAGACAAAAGTTTTATTTATGATATTTTAAAGTTTTTGAAAAAAAGGTGGGATAAAAATCAAATAACTGTGTCTATTTTTTTATAGTTGGTCATTAACCACATTTCTAACAGATTGATGAAAGAAATGTCCTTCTGGGTTTGGTTCCAAGTGGGGAAAAAGACACTGGACAGGGAGGCTGCTTGGAAAGATGGTTTATTGTTGGACAGAGCCACATGGCTTGAGCCCTGAACAGAAAAGGTGATCACATGCTTCAATGTTGGTGGAGAAGAAGAGAAGGGCTGAGGGAGGGGCTTGCTAGGCTTTTTATAACCTGTTTAGTCCCACCTCTCTGTTTCCTGTTCCTGTGTAAGAAATGTATTCTGATTGGTTGTCAGACTCCCATGGGGCCATGCAGGGGCTACTCTCTGGGCTGTGTTTTGAATCCAGGTATGGATGAGTTCTCAGATACCATGTGGTCAGTTGAGTAAAGGGCCAATATTATCATGCCTTTACTCCCATCCCCGGGGGGCTGCAGTGGAGAAATCTTTATTATGTAAAAGGGACTAGCTTGGCCTTCTTAATGGCCCATTACAGTGGGGATGGGCAGGAAGCTACAGGCAACTATTCTGTCTTTTAAAACATGTTTCTTTCTTTTCATATCCAGAGAAATATTCTGCCTTTTCAATGTTTCCTAGGATGTTTCATTTTTCTGGGAGAGGGCTGGATGATAACTTCCCACAAGATAAAGGGGAGAAAAGCATTGGTCTGCCTTACCAGATCTTGTGTTATTGAAATGACTTCTGTAACCTCCTTTGGGCTTGGGGAAACTCTAAATAGATAAAAACTGGAAATGCAAGGAAATATTTTCTTAATGGATAATGCAGTAATTACAGGCTTTGGTGTTGTGCTTCAGGGAGTCAGTCAATTGATGTTGTGGCTCTTCCAGGCCTCCAGGGGGCAGGAAGGGGTAAGAAAATGAATGATTCTAGCAGGTGGAAACTGAACTTCCATCATTCACATCAAAACAGCTTTTCTAGAACACAAGGGAGAGAAAGATATATCTATGTGTGTTTGTGTGTATGTTACAATAAATCAGTCAGGGTGTATTGGTTGGATCAAGGTCTTGGCCTTTCAGCCCTCAGGACTATAAAAGCGGCAACCTTGTGTCTAAGCTGCTGCAGAGTAGCATACTGATCTGTCCCTTGCTAACCATCCATCAATAAAGCTTGCATTTCTTCACACTGCCAGTCAGTTCTCTGCGCAGCTGGAGTGGCTAGTGGAAGGCTACATTTAAAGTGGAGACACCAAACTTCATGAAGGAACAACTGTAAACCGTTTCCTTGTAGTTCAACACCCAGGGCTTGTTGGTCCAAAGAAAAATGGAAAGGAGGAGAGAGGTTTAAGAAGCGTGATCTATTTAATTTTCATGATCGTTCCTGTGCTTTTTGAAACAAAGCCTTTTAGGCTTCAGGATGATATCTATCCTCCTTTAGAGCCATGGTGGCGCATTGGTTAGAATGCAGTATTGCAGGCAAACTTTGTCCACAGCCAGGAATTCAAGCCTGATGGGGCTCAAAGGTGACTCAGCCTTCCATCCTTCCGAAGTCAGTAAAATGAGGACCCAGATTGTTGGAGGCAATAGGCTGGCTCTGTAAAAGGTTAGAGATGGCTTTAAAGCATTGTGAAGCATTATATAAGTCTAAGTGCCATGGCTATTGCTATTTTGTTTAAAGGGATCATCTACTGATTCTCCATGAAAGGAGGTGTTGGCTAGCATAATATTTGCTGCAGACGGATAACTTCACAATGCATAAGTGCCCTTTCCTCAAACTGTCTGGCCTTGCTCTTACTGTCTATATTCAGAATGCAATGATATTAGTAGGCTGTGTGAGACAGTTGCTGTATCTGGAAACTTGCGGCTGAGAAAAAGCAGCAAGGTACCAGAAGGGATGCAGTGGCTCAGTGACTAAAACGCTCAGCTTGTCGATAAAAAAAATCAGCAGTTTGGCAGTTCGAATCCCTAGCACTGTGTAACGGAGTGAGCTCCCGCTACTTGTCCCAGCTTCTGCCAACCTAACAGTTCTAAAGCACGTAAAAAGCAAGTAGAAAATGGGAGTTACCTTTTGTGGGAAGGTAACAGCGTTCCGTGTGCCTTTGAAGTTTAGTCATGCCGGCTACATGACCACGGAGACGTTTTTGGACAGCGCTGGCTTTGAAACGGAGATGATGAGCACAGCCCACTAGAGTTGGGAACAACTAGCATATATGTGCAAAGGGAACCTTTACCATTACCTTACCAGAAGACAGATTTTAGTGTACATGCAGTTTCTCATTGTTGAAGTAAGATTTTGTGATCAGAAGCGTCAGCTTTTGTAGACATGTGGGAAGGAGGGGATCGCAATGTTAGGCATGTCCTGGATTAGCCCTGCTTTTTCATATTTTTGCTGGAAACCAGTTCCAAATAATCTGCTTGACTTTGTTAGAGTGGGTTGGATGAAAATAATAATAATAATGAACACACAACAAGCAGATAGCTGTGTGGGTCCTTCGGATTTAACTGAGGCATTTTTGCAAAATAGTTCCTGTAGATTCTATTTACAAGATAAGTCACTGCCCAAAAGGGGATAAGCAAGTGTCACTGGGTTTGAGGAAGATCAGAGGTGGAATTCAGCAGGTTCTGACCAGTTCTGGAGAACCAGTAGCGAAACGTTTGAGTAGTTTGGAGAACCGGTAAATACCACCTCTGACTGGCCCTGCCCCCATCTATTCTCTGCCTCCCGAGTCCCAGATGATTCGGAGGGAATGGGGATTTTATAGTATCCTTCCCCTGCCACGCTCACAAAGCCACGCCACGCCCAACAATTTGATTGTTGTACTAACAATCAAATGACTTCAAGGAATATAAATTCTTCCATTCTCCATCATTCAGTCAGAACCAAAGAATCTTCCTGGATGAGAAGTGAAACATCTTTAAGGAAAAACAATAAAGTCTAGTTGCTTAAAAAAAAAAAAAAGCACCTTTGGGATGCCACTTTCAAAACAATTCTTTGGGCCTCATACAAGCCGACTTCTATGCCATACATTAAAGCAGCCTGTCTCCTTTTTCAGCCTTCTGTGGAAGACTATGAAAAGAGACCCAGTTTGGCCTAGTGCCGTGATGGTGACCCTATGGCATATGTGCCACAGGTGGCACGTGGAGCCATATTTGCCGGCATGGTAGCCCTCAGCTCCGGCATGTACCATCTGATTTTCAGCCTTCCGGAGGCCTGGCGGAGGCCGTTTTCGCCCTCCCCAGGCTTCAGGAAAGCCTCCGGAGCCTGAGGAGGGTGAAACCCCCACACACGGGGGGGGGGGGTCATGCATGCATGTGTGGGGTCATCTGCGCATGCGCAGATGGGTGGATAGTGTGCGCAAGCACACAATTATGGCACACCTTTAGAAAAAGGTTAGTCATCGCTGGCCTAGTGGTTAAGATACCACTCTAGAGAGCCGGAGAGCGTTTGTTCGAGGCCGACCTTAGCCATGACAGCCGGCTGGGTAACTTTGGACCAGTCACTTTCAGCCCAACCCTTCTCACAAGGTTGTTGTTGTGGGGAAAATAGGAGGAGGAAGGCGTGTTGGATATGTTTGACGCCCTGAGGTATTTGTAAAAATAATAAAGGCGGGATACAAATAAATAAAATAAATAAGGTGTTGTTTTTCAGGCTTCCAAGAAAAAAGAGGGAGGGGCTGCTTAAAGGACAGCAGAGCAATGTTGTGCTTGCATTAAACTTGAAACACTTCTGAATCATTTTCAAATCATGCAGAAGGCCGAATGTCCATGCAATGCTATTGGTAATGCTTGAAGCAGAACACACTGTAAGTCATGTCCATGGTGTGTGTACACATGTAAGCGGATAAATTGGACTCATGTAAGCAGTCCGTAGATATGGGTTGGAGGCATTATATTTTCAATTTCCTCCTTTCATGAATTATGCATTTTTAAAAATTCAACTGCTATTTTTGTTTTAAGAATAAAAGTAGTCTTTGTTTATCAAGTGGTCGCTTAGCACCCAGTCAAATTACAATGGACCTGCCCAGAATTATTTATGACCCAATTTCAAAGTTCTGACAGCTACACACACACACGCGCACACACACACACACACACACACACACACACTGGTCACTTGATTACAATTTGGGCCCTTGGCAACAGGCTCACATTCATGGCCATTTGCAGTGTCCTGCCATCACGGAACTATAATTTTCAGAGCTTTTTGACAGTTTCTGGCTTTTACTTCTGGTTTCCAGCATTTGAATTGCAAAGTACTGTGTTTCCCCGAATGAACATTTGAATCCCCCCAAATGTTGTTTGGGCCTTATTATCGGGGGGGGGGGATTATTGGTTTGGGGTTGCCGGGTGGCTGCTCTCTTCCGAGCGGGCGCCCAAAGAGCTGGGCACAGCCTCAGGGGCAAACGGCTGTGTTGTACTGTGGCAGCAGTGCAACACAACAGCCATGAGGTGATCACCCTCATAAGCAGCTGCTCGGCAACCCCGCTTTCTAGCCAGGCAGAATGCCACTCACCAACCCAGTAATATCCCAAAGGCGTGGCACTCTGCCCGGCTGGAAAAGGAGGTTGCGCGAGCACCTGTTCCGCCCCAGTTCACGTGCCTCCCAGCCCCACCATACCCTGGCCCAGCTCTCCCTGCAGGGCCAGGTCGCTGCTCCTGCGCTGCGGATGCCGTCGAAGTCCGAGCATAACCGGCTTCCAAACTCCGGAGATCCACTGTCGAATCTTATGGCAGTGGCCGCTCTGGACCCACAACCCTCCCCTCTAGCTGGGCACAGCACCACTCATCAACCAAGCAGTATCCCGAAGGCGGCAAGCAATGTGAGCACCTTTGCCGCCCTCCCCCCCGGCTCCTGCGGCTTGGCGCCTTCGGGATATCACTAGGTTAGTGAGTGGTGCTCTGCCTGGTTGGAGGGGGGGGGTTGTCCAGGGGTTTTATTTTCAGGGGGGGGGGGTTATATTTTTGCCCAGCCGAAAAATGTGGCAAGGCTTAGTTTTAGGACAGGTTGTATTTTCGGGGAAACACGGTAATTTGTGTGTAACCTTGCCAAATCCAGAGTATAAAATTTTACTCAGAACAAGGTGTGTGTATGTGGTTCATTGGCAAGGCTGGCTTAATAGACATTCGTTCTTAGTCTTATCTGTCTAGACTCTGGACAGAACTATTCTCTGGTAGCATTATTTCATATCAATAAGTGTCATGGTCAATTCAAAGATCTCCTGGCTTGGAATGTGTTTATGATTACCAGGTAGCACTCCCAGATATCAGTTTTCCACCATTAAATTTCCCTGTGAGATTGAAGAAGAAAAATCCATGACATCTCCTTTTTTACCTGCTGTAACAGTAGCCAGTTCAATTCATGCCATTCTTATCTTCTCCTTCCATCCAGAAAATTAATGCCATAGCCCTGCCTTGTCACCTACTGCAATGGTAGATTTGAAGAGATAACAAACGTCTCCAAACTGCAATTGGGGAAACCCACTGGAAGTATTTGATAAAGACTCACTTGATCGGATACACGCAAAAAATATGTTCTCTTCCCATACCATTTACAAGGGCAATTCTTAGGCTTTGTGGGTCTTGGGCAAGCCATAGCTCACCTCCTGCCATCTGCTTAAGAGACCTAATTTTCTCATCAATGCCATGGTTCTCCCAGGCATTGGAAGAGCAGCAGAGAACGTGGGATAGAATTGGCATTTTCTAAAGCTAAGCTCTGGGCTTTTCACACCTTCCTGGGCAGCTGTCCAGCCATACCAGTTGTTTGTTGCTGGCTCACACTCCAGCTCTAGGGATAAACTCTGAACTGAAAGCTGGCTTCAGGAATGGTGTCCCTTGACATTTACACTGAAGCAAACTGTCAAAACGATACCTCCCCTAAGTTAGCTAATTTTAATGACAAAGAGCAAGGAAGATTGAAAGTAAGAGAATATTTACACCTAGGTTCCCTGTCTTTATTTGATGACAGTTCATTATCATGCTTCCTCAAGGCTTGGTTCTGTAAAATTATATGAATATATAAGCCACCCAGGCTTATTTGGGGGAGTGAAATGGCCAGAATAAATAAATAAATAAACTTAAGAATAAATAAATGTTTAATTTTTTAAAAAAATTATTCATTTCTTATTAAAGTATTGGAGAATATATATATATATAAGATTTTACAACCCCCGGTATGCCCAAATATGGGAGGAAGATCACTACTTCCATTCTCTGTCCTTTGGCTCATCACAACAGACCATCCAGACAGAACCCAATATTTTTTTACTGTTGCCTTTTTGTTACATTTGTTATATTTGTGCTGATAAATAAATAAAGGGAGACTGGTATAGATCTATTTCAAGCTATTTAGCTCTCATCAGCTAGCCACACCCTTATGGGAATCGAGCCTGTGCTCTATTGCCTCTAAGGCAGATGTGTTAACCATTGAGCCACAGAGCTCAACTCCTTATCAGCCAGCCAGGGTGAAAGGTATCTATTTTAGATTTTACAACCCCCGGTATGCCCAAATATGGGAGGAAGATCACTACTTCCATATATTTATCAGCACAAATATAACAAATGTAACAAAAAGGCAACAGTAAATAAAAAAATATTGGGTTCTGTCTGGATGGTCATATACGATGCCATACGAGGAAAAATTATGCATTGTAAAGATCACTTGGAGATGGGAGATAATTCCAGTGTAATCTACCAAGTGCCCTGCATGGATCGGCCCTGTGATTCTGTAGGAAAGACACAGAGGAAGCTAACCACCAGTTTGCAAGAACACAAGTGAGCAATCAGACGAGAAGACCCGTACTCATTGGTAGCCTCACATTGCAATAAACAAGGACATACATTCAATTTTGCAGCTAGCAAGATTGTTGGTGAGCAGGCACAAAAAGAGGCAGGGAAGTGATTAAAGTAAGGTGACCAGACAGTCCCAATTTTTAACAATTTTCCCACGTCCCTCAGCGTTTTAAAAAAGTCCCGATTTTTTAAATTTTTTTTAATCAAGAACACACCCCCACCCCCGGTCAATGGTGTTCCGCTTTACCAATGTTAAAATCTGGTCACCTTAAATGAAAGCCTAGAAAATGGGGCCCTCATCAGATTTACTACCAGCTTATTAAGTACTTAGGAAGCAAGGACTTGATAGCACAAGGAAAGAGCAATCAACAACTTAATAGCCAGCCATCAACACCCCAATCAACATCTGAAAAGCCACACACAACAGGCACCATATAAATACCCAAAGTACACACTGTTAGAAAGAAGTTCTCTGAGGATGGGCTGCAGCAGCATGAGTCCGAAAGCTTGGAAGACTAAACCTCTGATCCCAGTAACCAACCCAGATTGGATCCATAGAAATATAGCATGTGAAAAAGGTATGTAAAAAAATAGGATTAACAATAAATGACATTTGCCTAGTATCGGGCCACATCGCTAGCATTTTCTCACCAGTACCTTCCTCTATACTTGTTGAAGGACATTGTATAAACTGCAGCATATATGAGATGTTGTTCTCCATAGTCACACAGAGTGTCTTTTAATGGGAAACACCATTTTCTTACATTGCCCTTTGATCTTCCTAAAGGTAAAGGTTCCTCTGGCACATATGTGCCAGTCGTTCCCGACTCTAGGGGGTGGTGCTCATCTCCATTTCAAAGCCGAAGAGCCAGCACTGTCCGGAGACGTCTCCGCGGTCATATGGCCAGCATGATTAAATGCCAAAGGCGCACGGAACCCTGTTACCTTCCCAGCAAAGGTGGTCCCTATTTTTCTGCTTGTGTTTTTTACGTGCTTTTGAACTGCTAGGTTGGCAGAAACTGGAACAAGTAACGGGAGCTCACTCGGTTACGCGGTGCTAGGGATTTGAACCGCAGAACTGCCAACCTTTCTGATCAACAAGCTCGGTGTCTTAGTCACTGAGCCACCACGTCCCTCTTCCTACAGCATCCCAAAACCATGCTGGATTGGGCCAAGGACCCACTGAATCCAGCAGTCTGTGTGACTCTATGGCCAAATGGATATATTTGGGAAATATACCCATTCATTGGAGGCTGATAATTTTCCTTCCATCATCACTTCCTGGGAACCAGTGTTTAAGGCAGGTTTCAGAAAATAGGAACATAGGAAATCAATGTAAAGGACTATTAATATCCTGATACCCCATAAACCTGTCTAGGACTGGCCGAGGTGGCGCGGTGGTTAAATGCAGCACTGCAGGCTACTTCAGCTGACTGCTAGATCAGCAGTTCAGCGGTTCAAATCTCACCGGCTCAGGGTTGACTCAGCCTTCCATCCTTACGAGGTGGGTAAAATGAGGACCCAGATGGTTGTTGGGGGCGATATGCTGACTCTGTAAACCGCTTAGAGAGGGCTGAAAGCCCTATGAAGCGGTATATAAGTCTACTGCTATTGCTATTGCCTCTTTTTAAAACCACCCAAACTGGCTGCCATTAACACAATCGCTGATTGCAAATTTCACAGTTTAATTGTGCGCTATTTAAAAACCAATTTCCTCCTTTTGATCTTAAACCTCCCTGCATTTAGTTCCAGGGGATGAGTTAAGGTTCTGACCTTGTCAGTGAGGCAGGGAAAACTTTCCCCCAGTGGTGTTGCCTGCTCTATACATAATTTTTTTTATAGCTCTGTCATGTTTACTCTTCCTCTCTTTTAAGTCTTCTTATTTGGCCCTGGTTTCTCCTCACTGCTTCCCACAGGGCAGACTACACCTCATGGGCAAGATAGGTGCATGGGTGTGCCTACCTCGTTGGGTGGTGAGAGTAGCTGTGTGCCTCCACATGGTTCTCTGTTTACCTAGATTCAGCTGCCAAAAATACTTTGCAGTAATTATAGCTTTGGGGAACCAGAACTCCAGCACCTGTGAATCCTGTCCTGCCTGCTTTGGAGTATGTGGCCTGGGATCCTAGAGGATGATTAGCAGTCTTGGCTGAGAAGACACTGGCTGTTCAATACTTTTCCTCTCTCTCTTCTTTTTAACATAGATACGCCCTTGCCTAGTGTCAAGATCAGATAGGGATGGGGTGATTCAAAACGCAGTGGCTTTGAAATGTGACGTTCTCAGGAAGTGTAACTGACAGAGTGTGTACGTGTGTGTGTAAGGGGGGTGGGGAGAAACCGATCAGGTTGATGAGAGTGAAGTGAGCACTTTAAGGTTTCCTGGGGCCTGCTTAACTTCCCTGGTGAAGAAAAGACAGGAGGTTGCACCATGGGCTGAGATCCTGAGTCACTTCTGCCAACAACAGATGCACCATGAATTCGCAAAGGCAGTTGATCTCTGCAGCTATCCGGGCTGAGGCCCGAAGGTATGAGGGGATCAAAGCGCAGCTCAACAAACTTTTCCAGCTGGCGGAGCTGGTTGATGACCGTCTGCTGAAGAACAACTTCAAGGCATCCCTGAGCATTGTACGAGGTAGGTGACTTGGGCTTCCCATAGGATGGAGGGTAGGTGGCTGGCTAAAAACCTTTAGTGGTGCTTAGGACTTTCTTTGAAGCTGCCAAGAGGGCAGATTTGAACTGATTCACTCTTCTAAATGCTTCAGGAGCCCAGAAAAGGCCTCCTGCAGATCTAGAGGGAAGGAATTTGCCATATAAAAGATCACATGAGGTTTAAAAAGTGGAAATGAAATTCTGACACCTGTAGGTAATAGTTACGGAACATTTTAAGAGTAAAAGCCCCTGCTTTTTACAACCTGAGAAGAAACCTGGCATTTCTTCAGGAGGCATCGGTGCTTTATCATATCCACTTGCCATGTTAAAGAAATGATGGAAAGCAATTTTGCCATGATTGGAGTTTTCCTGTTCAGTGGGGAAGAATTGGGGGAAGGCACCAAAGCCCCATGGAGAAAGTAGATCTCAAGGGCGGAAGGCAGGATGAGGGAGGAAATTCCAGTCAGTGGGAATCTGCCTGGTTCTGCCATTCCAGATCACATCATGTTGGCCAATTAACTTTTTTAGATTTTTTTTTTTAGATTGTTTATTTATATGCCGCCCTTTTCCCTGGGGGGACTCAGGGCGGCTCACAATCAAAAGGGAAGGGGGGACAGACTTTTACATATAAGACAGTACATGATTAAAAATGCAACATTCATACCATTCGGGTGGGTAACAATGTTTAGCCCCAGGCCTGACGGGATAGCCAGATTCTAAGGGCTGTGCGGAAGGACTGGAGGGTGGTGAGGGTACAAAGCTCCACGGGGAGATCGTTCCATTGGGTCGGGGCTACCACCGAGAAGGCTCTCCTCTGCGTGGTGGCCAGTCGGCATTGGCCAGCGGATGGAACTCGGAGGAGGCCTAAACGATGAGATCTAATGGGTCGTATGGAGGTGATCGGCAGTAGGCGGTCTCTCAAGTACCCAACTTCTCTGAATGGTTGGAGATCTGTGGCATTGTGGAGATATATGAATCTGTATGTATGGTCCCCTTCGTTTTTATTTGCAGCAGAAGATAAATAGTGAATGACAGTGCTAAACTGTGTGCTATTTAAAAAAAACAACTTCACTTGCTAACCGCTAACTGCTTATCTAGATTATGTCAGAGGCACAGCTTCTCCATACAACTGCGGTTGGCAAACATATTCAACTGTAAGGTCACAGAATTCTCTTGCTTCCGGTCGGCTTCACATTAATTGGGTTAGGCAAGGAACTTTAACCATGAAAGTTGTAAGTGACCAATTGTACTGCCTTTCATAGCCCGTGGTTTGTCTTCATCTTCTATTAAAAAAAAGGAAGGCGGTATGGTCAAGCCCAAGTGTAAGTGTGTGGAATTCCCAAAGGAATCAGTGGAAAGGTGTTAATCATGTGTGAGATGTTTCTCTATTCAATCAGTAGAACAGGCATGCTAAGGTTGACCGGGATTCTGTTCCAAATCTGGGCTGGGAGAACATAGAATGTATTTAATTCAGTTGAAGTAAATCTATATCTGGATTTCTCTGAACAGCACAGTCGCGGGTAATTGCTTAATCCATTTTATAATGTTCAAGAATTAGGCTGATTATATTAAAGGCAGCCTGATCTCACCTTCTCAATACCTCTGGCTATCAGCGTGCACTGTATTGTTAGAAGAAATGTCCTTCTGTGTTCAGTTCCAAGTGGGGGAAAAGACACTGCATTTATGGAGGCTGATTGGAAAGATGGTTTTTAATGGTGGACAGGATCTCATGCCTTGAAGATGTTGGGTGAAGAAGAACAAAAAGGGAAGAGATGCTGAGAATGCCTGAGTTTTACACCCTCTCTAAGCTTCCGAATTTGAGCTTGTATTCTGATTGGTTGTCAGCCTCCCGTGGGGTCATGCAGGGGCAACTCTGTAGGCTGTCCTGAGTCCCAGGTTTGGCTGAGCCTTGCTGGATGATGAAATCTTCCCAGGTGTCATGTGGTGAGATGGGTGGAGGGCTAATTCTACCTTTGTTGGATATTGGGTGAGGGCATTTGCCTATGTATAGGCCTAGCTATCTCTTTATCTCTTAAGTGCGGACATCTGCTGTGGGCTATTGAGGATGGTGGGGGCTATTAAAAGTGAATCTGTTTTCTACTTAAAAACATGTTTCTCCATTTCTCATCCAGGGAAATTAATATTCTGCCTTTTTAATATTTTCTAGAAAATTTCATTTTTCTAGGAGAGGGGTGGGTGCTAACTTCCTACAGTGTCAACAGTTATGATACTACAGCTCTATGGAAAATGGGACAGTTCTACAGGAAACAAGGGTCATATCCAGATCAAGGTTTTTTGCTGGTAACAGCAGGCTTGACTTAAGATGGTTTGCCATCTAAGATATAGGACAAAATAATACATGCATCATTCATTTTATAGTAGGGGGGGAAGTAATTAAATTTTACTTTCACCTGATGTGTCTTGTACCCTTCCTGAGAGTAGAGATTTACTGCGTAGGGTCTGCAGGGCAAGCTGCATAGCATATAAACTGGGATCCTTGAATATCACCTCGATCTTTCTCCTTCAGCACCTTCCTACACACACACACACACACACACACACACACACACACACACAGAGCAAAACCTGCCTCACCTGGATACTTCCGTTGCTTTCCCCACTTCCTGCCTATGTTCTGAAATTCAGGGCAACTGGAAGGGGAGAAACAACAGCCCCAGTCATTTTGACTTTCACATTTCCATTTCCAGGTTGGCTATATGTAGGTGCAGTTAAAAACGGTATATACAACCCATGCTCCTTTCTGGTAGGTAACCCTGCCAAATGATCCCCTTGAACTGTGGCAGGTTTCAGTCCCCTAAATTGCTCCCCAATTCCTTTTGGGTAACCCTCTGCTCACATTTGGTTAGTGGGGCATACTAGAGTTAGAAGATACTGCTCATGCATGATGAAAGCAAGGAAGTGAGGGAGGGAGGGAGGGAGGAAGGAAGGAAGGAAGGAAGGAAAACCAAAATATATTTATGTAGAATCTTCATATGCAAATATACATTTACAGATGCCCACTTATAAGGACTTCTGGAGAAGAAATGGCAAACTGAAGATAGCTCTGCTAAAAGTGGAGCCAACTACCACCACAAAATAGAGAGCCTATCAAGTATTTGTCTGAAATGGTATAGGGTTTCCTACCTGAGCAGGAGGTTGGACTAAAAGATCTCCCAGGTTCCTTCCAACTCTGTCATTCTGTTACGTAGAGCGGCTCTTTGTAATTCTTCTCTGGACAAGGAGTGGAATTGAGATTGCCCACAAGTGCTCCATATGGTTGCCCCTTGTGATGAGACAGCATGTCAGTGGTCTCTGGTGGGTTTAGAGCTCTGGGACTTGAGAGAATAACCATCTTTTTGCTCAAACCATAGTTGGCATCTCCAAAAAGGACACTGGGTTTGCATATATTACTTTTCTAGTCACTTTTGGATATTGCTTGCTAACTGCTTTTCAACTATTAGGAATCTTGGGATTAACAAGTTTTATAGCACCAGGTGAGTTTCCTTCAAGGAAGGAAACTAGAAACCAGACTAGAAACCAAGAGGCCTTGAGTTCTTGTCTTGTCTTCGGGATGAAAACTGTCTGGGTGACTTTGATCCAGTCACTCTCCCTCAACACAACCCACCTCATAAGGTGGTTATTGTGGGGAAAATAGGAAGAAAAGGAATATTAGGTATCTTTACTAGGTTGTGTTATTTATTTTAAAAAATTAAGAGTAGGATATAAAAAAGGGCTTAAATTGTTTTGGAATAAACAGCAAAAGGATGTTTAGAACTTTGATCCTGGAATGTTACAAATGGATTAAACACCCAAATAAGATGTTGGGATTATTTGTAAGTATCCTTCCCCCAAAATATGATAGAATGAGACTTAGAAGGTTGGACACCAGAGGGAACCAGAAGGAATTAAAGGTTTCAACTAAAGGAAAAGAGTCCTTAAATTTGACTTACAGCTCCATATAAACAATGGAACAAAATACTCAACATTGCACATGTTGAAATATATTTTTAAACAATGGACCCAGAAGTTAAGTTTAAGAGGATTAGGGTATATAGATCAACTGTTTTTGAAATATGTTATGGAAAAGGAACATGTTTACCAGACAAGACTGAGATTGATCTGAAAATGGATCTAAAAATGACAAGCTACAAGAATAATATGTATGGAAAAAGAGGCTACAGTAGATATACAAACTAAACTGGCAGACATTCTAATAATTTAAAGAGATATATAAATAACAAACCAAAAGAATGATGGATAATTTTCTTTCATTGGATTTACAAAAGTGGCTTGTTAAAGCTTCGAATATTTTTTTGTGAAGGGACAAAGAAAAAATGAAATGAAATTAAACTCTAGGGGATTATTTGAATGAACTAAGGATCAAGATTGTTAAAAGTAAAAGGAAGCAACACAAACTTGGTTTATTTGATCAAGGTTAAAGTAATGTTGTTTTCTCTGGTAAGACAATGAACATTTGCTGATTATGACCGAATGACAAGGCTTTGCAGGGTTTTTTTATAGTTAACAGATGGAATATGGAAAAATAGATCATTTGCTGTATTTTAAGAGAAGGTGATAAGTTATTAACATGTTTATAGTTGTGATGAAGGGGGAAGTCATTTCTTTATACAGTATATTTCTTTTCTTTCTCTTTAATATAGTCTTTTTTTCCCATTTCCCCTGCACTTTCAATTTTTGTTTTTTCTTTTGAGTTTAGTTTTTATCTTTTAATTGTAATGTTTAATAAAATTACTATAAAATATAAAGACCCATTTAAATTTATGTTTTTTAAAAAAGGGTATATTTTCCTCTTGTGGAGAAAATTGTGATCTGTATATTGGCCTGTTCTGCTGTACAAACGTTCCCAGCAAACGGGCAAAATTGCAACCTGTCCCTGGTTGCCTTCTTTAAATCAGAGGATCTTTCAAAATAGATTTTTTTTTCCTATGAAGTAATTCTGGAATAGTCTTTTTTTTTCAAAATCCATTTTTTCCCTCCAGGATCAGAGTAGCTTATATGTACGCAAATTGATAGACTGAATGACTTTACTGTTAATGACTGTTATGCCGCCCGGAGTCCTTCGGGATTGGGCGGCATACAAATTCATTAAATCTTGAATCTTGAATCTTATGCTGCCACAATACCACAAAAAACCTGTGGTTTACGACAAAATGAAATTATAAAACTCCCTAATAAAGCAATACATCATAAAAATTTATAACCAGGTATCCCCAACTGACAGTGGTTTTAACCATTAAAATCGCTTCCCTAAATATTGGAAGATATTGCATCATACAGATCTCTGAGGAAACCCCCCCCCCCCCAAAAAAAAGTGTTGGGGCCATAACTGAGAAGCACTAGATTTTGCACCCCAATCTCCCATGCCAGGGAAGCCTCAACATCTTCATCAAGATATGGAGGCCCAATGGGTAGATTCTCTTTAACATAAACAATGCAGAGGTGGACTTCAAAAAATTCAGCAACAGGTTCTCTGCCGGCGTGGCCTAGTCGACCTCCTGCACCACTGCTGGGGGGGGGGAAGTTTTCGCCTTCCCCAGACTCCGGAGGTTTTCCTCAAGCCTCTGATAGGGCAAAAACTGCCTCCCTGGGCTCCGGAGGCCCTCTGGAACTTCCAGGAGGCCTGTTTCCCCCCCTCCCTGAGCTGGTTGAAGACAGGAGAAACCACTACTTCTTTAATGGTGTCCACCATCCCTGGCTCTCTCCCAATAAGACGTTGCTACTAATCACTCTGAGCCAGTTACTAGTTTTCACTAACTTCATGATAGAGTCAAGGAGGGCATGGTACTAACCTATATGTGGTAGAACTAATATTGCTGAGCAAAACCACAGCCACTTCTTCAAAATCGACAAGATTAAGTGAAGCCATGTAGATGACTATCAAAGTCCCTTGCAATGCAGAGTCTGCAATTCATTCTAGGACTAAACTATACTCTCAGCTCCTAATACATTATTATGTTGATACTACTCTATTATAAGATAATATAGAAAGCTTTTTAAGTGTATTAGCCACATTAAAAGCTTTTGCACAAATGAAAAACATCTGTTAACAGAATAAATGAATACAACATTTGAAGTCAAGTTACAGTATATCATGTTACTAGCTGATAACTGGGCGTTGCCCGGGTATTTTTTTATAGGGGGAAATGTCTGGACCAAACATAATTTCTAATGTTGGATTTTTCCCCTTACCAGAGGGAGACCCCTTGTGGAGTACCGTGAAGCCATTACCATGGCAACTCCACTCCACGGTACAGTAGAAGCCACTTTACGGCAGTATAGTAGATGCCATTTTAAGGCGCAACAGGCTGTATCTTAACAGAACACCCCCGATGAGTGTTAGGGGTGTCTTACCCCCACAGTATCTTTTTCCAGAGAGTAAGTCATCTGTGTATCAAGTTTGGTTGAAATTATTCAAGGTGTTCCAGAGTATTTCTCTCTCTCTCTCTCTCTCTCTCTCTCTCTCTCTCTCTCTCTCTCTCTCTCTCTCTCTCTCTCTCTCTCTCCTCCCTCCCTCCCTCCCTCCCTCCCTCCCTCCCTCCCTCCCCCCTCCCCCCTCCCTCTCCCCTCCCTCCCTCCCTCCCTCCCTCTCTCTCACACACAGCCATTTTTATATAGATAGATTTTTGTTTCTCTAATAGCCGAGGACAAGACTCACAAAATTATTTATGCCATGAGCATAAATTACAGTTACCAATTTTTGAAGTAATCACTGTATTATCAAGAAGAAGAAGAAGAAGAAGAAGAAGAAGAAGAAGAAGAAGAAGAGGAGGAGGAGGAGGAGGAGGAGGAGGAGGAGGAGGAGGAGGAGGAGGAGGAAGAAGAAGCAGTAGCAGCAGCCTGGGCCAGATTTAGACTCCATACGTATCTTACTTATTTTCCTCTACCAATTCTCAGCACTCCTTCCGTAACACTTCTGAAGTAACTAACAAGTGACCTCATTCATCTTCACTTCCTCTTCTTCAAAACTAGGTATTTGTGACTTGGTTCCGGTTCATAGTTTTCTTAGAAGCAACAAGAAAGACATTCTAGTTGAAATTTCAGAGCATCTCCCTGGGGTTTTTAGCTTCGCTTATGGTGATGATTTACATTGACAATCCGGTATGTGTTGCAATCAGAGAACACAGCTAAAAGAAAGCCACAAATAGTGGCAGCAGCACTGTGCTCAAAAGAAAAAGTTAGTACTGGAGATTCTCATTGTTGTAGCACTTCTACACAAGTATTTTGTGTCCCTCTGAAACAATTTCTGGACCTCTGTGTCTTCATGACATTGGCTGGCTTTCTGATTCCAAAATGGGCTCAGCTGATCGTCCCAAAGGTGCTTTTTCAAGAGGCAACTGGAGTTTCTGGTTTTTCTTTGAAGATGTTTTGCTTCTCATCCAAGAAACGAAATGTCTTCAAAGAAAAATCAGAAAGTCCAGTTGCCTCTTGAAAAAGCACCTTTGGGACAACCATGACTTGGATGAATGAGAATCTCCATAGACATCTGGCTCTGCAGACTTGTGAACAGAGTCCCACTCAAGATTCCTGGATTCAAAGCAATCCCCTGCTCCTTACATTTAGTGTATTATTCATTTAGAATATATGTTCCCTTGGAGTGGAACCAAAGGTTATTGGTTCTGGTTGCAGAAATGCCAAGGTGCTTTCTCTTTCACTGTTATCAGGGTGGGGGCAGTTAAATGCATGGAAAAGTGTCATGGTGATTTTACAGCTCCCCTGTTTGCCACTGTTCAGATTGAAATAAATATGCAAGGAATGGATTAAAATGTGGATTTGGAAGTAGAAAGTGCTAGCAATGTATTATCTCTCTGTTTTAAGTGGAGTGTGAGAGTAAACTGGTGTTATTTTGTTTACACCTGGGTTGTGGTAAATTGGAACACTGACTGAATGATATTCTCAGCACACACACATTGGTTATCTAGAGAGAGCATGGATAAGTGTGTTCTTGAAGCTTTGAGATAAGCCAAATATGACCACAAGTGACCTCCTGGTTGCTCTGAAGCAGTGGTTCTCAACCTCAACAACTTTAAAAAAGATGGATTTTAACTTACATAATTTTCCAGCCGACTTTGCTAGCTGTGGGAAGTCCACATATCTTAAGGTTGCCAACATTGAGATACACTGCTCTAGAGGGATTGGTGAAAGAAAGAGATAGCAATGTGAAAATGTCCCTACTTGGTTTGGTCATCCAGGCAGCCCCAGTACTTTTAATCCAAGATATTAATGGCCTTAAGATAGTAGTGCACAGTCTCCAGGCTGCCTCATATGAATAATATCAACAATCCTACTAGTCTATGGAGATTCTTAGTCATCCAGGTCATGTTTGTCCCAAAGGTGCTTTTTCAAGAGGCAACTGGACCTTCTGGTTTTTCTTTGAAGACGTTTTGCTTCTCATCCAAGAAGCTTCTTCAGCTCTGACTGGATGGTGGGGAATGGAAGGATTAATATTCCTAACAACCCTACTAAAAAGACAGTTGGTAAATGAGTTTTGCCCCATTCTGCCACCTTTCTTGCCACAGTTGTTAAATGAATCACTGCAGTTGTTAAATTAGTAATATGGTTGCTAAGTGAATCTGACTTGCCCATTGAATTTGCTTGTCAGAAGGTTGCAAAGGGTGATCACATGACCTCAGGAGCCCACTACCATCATTAATATGAGCCATGTATCCGAATTTTAATCACATGACTGTAGAGATGCTGCAATGGTTGTAATTGTTGAAAAACAGGTCACTTTTTTCATGCCGTTGTAACTTTGAATGGTCATTAAACAAATGGTTGAAAATAGAGGACTATCTGCAGAGTCTCTGGCAAGTGTACTAAATGCACAATTGGCTTGTCATATCAGGGCAACCACTAGAGAGCAGCAAAGCAGCAAAGAGTTTTCTCTTTCTTTCCCCTGCCACCTAATGGTCACCCACATCTTTGCAGATTGTTATCTGGTAGCTACACAGTTGTCCACCCCAAAAGTAAGAGTGATGTCTATCCTCTATTTATAATTTACACTGCAAAGAGAAAATACAGGTCACTAGAGGCTGAAAAAGGAGGGATTTAATTTACGTTTTCATGCAAATTAAATCAATATTCATTTATTAGATTTATATCTAACCTTTCTTCCAAGCATATGTTGCATTACTGAATTACCATTGAGGATTTTTCTCTCCCCTCCCCCCAAGCAATCCTCAGGCTGGACTGAGCGATTGTGTCTGCCCTCAAATCATCTGCTGAAATTTCACAACTGAGGGTGGACCCAAGTGTCCCCTTACCCCGGTGGTTATCTTACCAGAGGTTCTGACCAGTTCTGGAGAACCAGTAGCGGAAAATTTGAGTAGTTCGGAAAACCGGTAAATATCACCTGTGATTGACCATGCCCTATCTATTCTCTGCCTCCCAAGTCCCAGCTGATTGGGAGGGAATGGGAAGTATCCTTCCCCTGCCATGCCCACCAAGCCATGCCCACTAAGCCATGCCACACCCACGGTGTCTCATGGTGTTGCCAGGATGAAGAACTTGCACTTGGTGAAATGCGGAGCTCTACCTTATAGGCATGGGAGCCTTGTTCTGTTTTGCATGTGGTTATTATTCTTTGGTTGTACATAAAAGCGTGACCCCACAAATGCACGCATGACAAAAGCGTGCCGACAAAACTGCAGTGCGAAAACCATGATGTCATCAACGCACCGACAGAAGTGCGCCGACAGAAGTGTGATTTAAGTTAAGGTAAGGGTTAGGGTCAGGGTTAGGGTCAGGGTTAGGGTTAGGGTTAGGTTTAGGGTTAGAGCGCTTCTGTTGGCTCGCTGTTTTTGGCGCGCTTCAGCGCTCATTCATCGGCGTGGTTTAGAACTCACGGTTTTGTCACTGCGGTTTCGTTGGGCGCTCTTTTGTCAGGCACCCTTTTGTCGGTGAACCCATAAAAGAATGTAGGAAGCCATCTTCCACAGCCATGTGAGGTTAGGCTGCCTTTACAGCAAAACTTCTCTCTTCAGAGTGCTGCGGAGGGAACGCACTATTCCCCTGGCTTCAGCAGTGAGCTCTAAGAAGTGTCAGAGATGGGGAAATAAGGTTTCATCCTATTTCTTTCCCACCCACCCTCCCAAGTCTGTGAAGCTCAAGAACAAAGTGCAGGCTTCATCTGCAGCCCTTGCTTGGTGCCATTTTCACTACAGATGTTTAAAATGTTATCTGAAAAAGGCACCCCCAATCCTAAAAGCAGTATTGGGGAGCTTTCTTCCATAAGGGTTCACTGTGGCGATAAATAGCCCAGAAAGTAGATAGCTACCTCCTAATATCAGTGGCAAGATGCTTATTTGCATCCCAGGCAAACAGGCCATAAACACCAAATTTGATCCAGTTCTGGAATGTGAGGTCACAGATGGGAGAAAGTAATAGACAAAAGGAAGAATTTCCCCATTCAGGGTATGGTTAAACAATAGGATTCCTTTAGGAAGGTGTAATAACAGCCAACACAAGGTACAGTTTTACAAAATGAAGAGAGGAATAAGGGAAATGTCTATCCGTAATTGTAGGCTCTATGTTGCCTGCAAAATGAGAGTCAATAAATTTCTCAACACGTTTAAAATCATTGCTGTCCAAGCGAGGTCATGCTGATGCCACAAATATTTATTGGGGGAAGCTGATGAATCTGGACTTGCTGAGAATAAGATGTAATAGACAAAAAATATCTACCCATTTTCCTCTTTCCCTATGGTATGCAGTATCATGTTTCAATACAGAAATAGAGTATGAAGTGGTAAGCCAAGTGAATGAATAACTAAAATGAACTTATTTAATCTTATTCACCACACCTCTGCATATCTTTGTTTTACCCATTTAATAGTTTATTCAATGCTTCTTTTAATTTAGCATAGATTTTCTTTTCCTGTTCATTAATTGCTGAAAAGCAAAAATCTGGTCTGAATATTAATGTTACGGTTTTTGCACTCATTCTTGCCTCCTTCCCCTTGATCTAGGGCAATGGTGGGGAGCTATGGCCCCTTTATGACTTGTGGAATTCAACTGTGGCTGGCTCAGGAATTCTGGGAGTTGAAGTCCACAAGTGCCATAGTTCCCCACCCCTGATCTAGGGGAACAATAATGGCATTCCTCTCAACCTTAGGCACAAATGCAGTCTTCAAACAAATTACACAACCACTTTAGAAACAATAACATCCATGTTTAACAGTTCTACAGTTACATTGTCTACACCTGCAGCCTTACTATTTTTCAAAATTATTAAAGCTTTTCATTAAATTTCTTCTTGGGCACATTTATAGCATTCATTAATAAAGGAAAATATCTGTAGATCAGGGTTGAAATGATGGGTCCTTGGTGCTTGCTGAGCTTGCTTGTTTTCTTGCAAACATTTCATTACCCTAACTAGGTAATATCATCAGTGATAGCAAGCAAGTTTAGATAGCACCAAAGATAGCATTCATTTCTGTTCTAAACTCTGCAATATGTCTGACATATGACATGTCTTATACAGATCTTTAATATATTCCTTCCAGCATTTCCTCACTTTAGTTTCATTCCAAATTATTTCATTATTTTTATTCCATTCCTGATGGAGACTCCTTGTTTAGCCTTTATAAAGCTTCATGCCAAGCTCGGCAATAAATTTTAACCCTCTTGTAATCCTCTGGTTTGGCAGAAGGTTTTCAGAAATGATTGTGCTAAATTAATGAACAAATAATTAAACAAGGACTACCTATATTAGTAAAGGAGTTGAAAGCTTGAGGAAGCTATGAGAGAGCTGTTAAGGAAGGAAGGTAAGAGCAAGCCATTCAGAACTTAGAAAAGAGATTATCCAGTCCAGAGGTAGAAAGAAGCACAAGAAAGAAACTCAAAATTATTTTCCTTGATTTTGTTTAGTATAAGTTAGGACAGAGAGCAACTTGGAATAGGTTTTCAAGATTCTCTTACAACACCATACAGCAATAACGTAGCATTTGTGGAATTACTGTGATGTGTCTTTCTAGACTTGGCTTGCTGTACCTCAAAAGACTGACAACATTTCAGGATTTAAATTCTAGACTTTTTGCTCCTAGTTTTCCAGATCAATAGATATTTGACTTTTCTGTTGATGGGTTGGAAGGCATCTGACCTAGCATGACATAATAATTCTCCAGAGGATGGAAAAGTACTGGTTCGTATCCTGCCAGCCATTTTTTTTACCTATTTTCAAACTGATATTTTATTACTATTAAAAATGAACCACACTTTTTCTGCCTCTTTCAACTTTAACTTTGCCTCTTTGTCTACATTTTATGTACGTATCTTTTCTTCCTGTAACTCATTATACAGTATCTTTCTCTCATCCTTACAGTATTTTTGCGACAGTCATTCTCTGATATTCATATTCCTCATTTTCCTCTTTTACTTCATTCCTCTAAACATCCTTTTTCATACTTCCCTAATATAACTTTAAAGCTATATTAATAACTGTGCTTTCCATTAATTTAATAATCCCCATTACCAAAATATTGTACTTTACTATATTTGAATATATTAAATATTAAATATATTTGTGAAATATATTTGTTATTTTTGGCTAGTTTACATGTCCTATTTCCTTTTATTCTATTAGGAGATTGTTTTATCTTTTAATGGTTTTTGAAACATAGGTGTTGTGTTTTTCTCTTCTTGCACTTATTTTATTTTTTAGGATTTTTTTTTCTCCTGCTCCCCCCCCCGCCATTCCCCCTCATCATTCCCCAAGATCTTCTTTTGACACTACTAAAGCCTGGTTTGTCCCACATTCAGAATCTCTCATTACTATTCACTACTTCATAGGCTTTCATCCTAAACAATAAAGCAGTCATCCTTTTAGATTAATATTCATTCCTTTGACGTGGGTGTATATGAATAGTCTTATGGTTAAATCCTGTTTTTAGAACACACATAACTTTTCGAAGCAGATACTCACCATAGTCACCATTCTCGTTCGTTCTGGCCTCTGAATGGCCAATAATTTTTTCTGCACCTTCTCTTTTCATTCTTGCCCACCCATTGATACCTTCCCCCCCCCACAAATTACATACTTTAAGAATGTTGCATTGTTTTTCCAAACCTCATCCATGATTCTTACATTAGCACCATTTAGTAGAGTTTAATCTGCAACTAACACCAACACAGGATTCCTATTTTCATATGCAGCCATAACAACGTGGATGACACCAATTCATACTTTCTGACATGTATATATTTTAGCATTTTCATCCACAGTCAAGTCAACATCTTCATTTTCCTGCATATTTGTCAATTCCACCCTACAAGATCAGTCTATTTTCATGCAAAGCTATTCCACTGAACTCTTTCCTATTTCACAAACATATCTATTTTTCCTTAATTTCATCTATTAACTGATGCGGTTTCCCATTGGCTCCTCTAGTACTCTTCTATATCCTGTGGTTGTCATCTGATGGTGGTGTCTACTAGCCATCATGGCTTCGGTTAATAGAAATTTTTCCATAACACATTCAAAGATGTAGTGAGTCGTACCCATGTCACATATAGTGTCAAGGAATTGTGATAGAGATGCAAAGGCCTGAAAAAAACCTGAAAAAATTTCCAAAACTGTTTGGGGAAAAAAAATGGAGACAGGCCTTCCTATCTCTAATTGCACAGCAGCTGTCCAGATTAAGTGAGACACTGACACAAACCTCTTGTCTTTTATCTAAATATAAATATATATATAATATTCAAATTTACAGCAGACTTTGCGATCATCCAGAAAAGGAATAGCATAAGAACACAGGAATAGCATGAGGTAAATCTAAACAGTATACAGAACACACAGAAGAAAAAAGGAGGGGGAAAAAGGAAACTCCCCCTTTATACTTGTGGCAACCCATCATAGCGTAGATTGCATCATGCATGAGGCAGCACTCTCTAACTCAAGGGTGTCAAACTGGTGGCCAATGGGGCAGATGCATGACATGCAGGCCACACCCACCCCAGCTCCGCGAATGGGAAAAACGTGGCGAAACGTCATGTGATGGCAACATGACGTGACGGGTTTGACACCCATGCTCTAACTAATCAACTAAAACTGGGTGTTCTGGCCCACTGTACACTTTACTGTTCCAGCTACTAAATTCAATGTCCTAACACAAGGGTCCCCAACCCCCGGTCCATGGACTGGCACTGAGCTGCGACATGCCAGAAACCAGGTCGTGCAAACAAGCGAAGCTCCATCCACGGGATGCAGGCAGCATGCAAAACCACACCCCCTCTGTTCCACAGAAAAACCTCTCTCCATGGAACCGGTTCCTATTGTCCAAAATATTGGGGGCCGCTGTCCTAACATATAGCATATCCTAGTAAAGGTAATTAAAGTACCAATCAGAGCAGTGTGCTACAAGCCCAACCATAACCCAGTTTTATGCCAAGCATGCTCAGGCTATTTTATGCAAGCTAGGATCTCCGCTCCAGAGACTAGCTTCACATGCCAAGATGTTATTGTTCATACCAAACCAAGCAGTTGGTAGACAGATGCAGTTTGCTCACACACACTCTGAAAGGAAGGCAAATAATTTTGCAGAAGCTATTGACCTGTTACAGCAAATTCTACACGTCAAACTACAGAATATGGAAACAGAGTCTAAGAAAAAAGGAAATGAGAATATGTCATCATTTTACCCAGGCCCTTTTCACGCATAAGACACACATCGATAGACTTTTTCCCTCCCCTCCAGATGCCAGAATGCTGCAAAAACAGTACAAAGAATAAAGCATGATTAGTTAATATACGAATGTGTGGCACAAAGGTAACCACAGGGAAGTAACTCAGGAAAACAGCTCACATATATTTTCACCTCTCACGTGCTGCAGTTGCAGATTTCAGTGGGTAACCATGTTTGTCTTTGATTCTTCAATTTGAGCAGCTTCTAAAAACAGCAAAAACCATGGTCACCAGTTTGGATCACTAAGCCTTCCACAACCCCAGCTTTTTGCTGACCCTGATTATGTAGTTTTTCCTCTCTTTATTTGTATCCCCCCCCCCTCTGTTCCTTCTAGCAACATCCTCACTAAATGCCTAATGACTGCTTCCTTGGATGCAAGCAGTTCTGTGGTTCTGTCTTTTAGGGAGATGGATGTCATTCCTGCCAAAATTCTGTACTGAAAGTACAGGTAGTCCTTGACTTACAATTGTTTATTTCGTTACAACAGCACTGAAAAAGTGATTTATGACATGACCATTGCAGCATCTCCATAGACATGTGATCAAAATTCAGATGTATAGTGACTGGCTCATATTTATGACGGTCGCAGTGTCCTTTGGGTCATGTGACCACCTTCCACAACTTTCTGATAAGCAAAGTCAATGGCTAAGCCAGATTCATTAAAAAAAACTTTGTCATTAATTTAACGACTGCAGTGATCCACTTAACAACTGTGGCAAGAAAGATCGTAAAATGGGCCAAAACTCACTTAACAAATGTCTCATTTAGCAACAAAAATTTTGGATTCAGGTATGGTCATAAGTCGAGGACATGTATATCGAAGTAAAAATAAGGACAGCTTGGGGAATGTTTAATAGAGAGTGAAGTAGTTATCTTGATCGTGAAATAGTAAAATATTGGAATGGCTTTGCCCAGGCTTCTGGAAGAAATCTCTGAGCTTGAAATGGATCGTATCAGCCAGTGTGGAAGTATTTTAAGCCTTGAACCCTTCTATTTAGGGTTTTCAAATGGGACCTGTTGGGGCTATTCAAAATGTTCCAAGTAATCTGTTTTACATGAAAACCATTTAACACGAGAAAGGCCTTGCACAACCTCAGCATCTAGGAACTAGAGTAAATGAATTTTAGGTTGCATCTTCTAGTCTCAAAGTATTGCTCTTATGTTGGAATGAAAACCTGCAAACTTTCAAATATAGCTGAAACTGAACACCAAGGAGTCCTGGCCAATATGAAGAGTGGTGGTTCAGCAATATCTGTCATCCAGCACTCACACAAGAAAACAAGGGCATTGTGGGATTTTTAATTGGTATCATTCATCCAGTGCATAAAGCTTGGGGAAGCAAGGGCTGTTGGTCTTTATTATTATTAATTTTTTGCAACTATTCATAGCGCTGCATTTCCAACATTTGGTGAAACTCTGAGGTAGCATGTAATGTGAGCCCAGAAATGATTTGCTCGGAGTATAGTAATACACCTGGAAATCAGCAGGAATTTCTTGGCAGATGAAAACATGCTGTGAACATGTAAACTTCCTTGGTTATTTTGCCAGTGGTGATGATCAGTTGAGCAGAGTGAAAATTCAAATGGCCTGCTTTTGTACATCAAAGGACTCTAAATATATGAAATTAGCAGCTGATAAGATTTAACCTAAGAAATGAGACATCTTTTCTTATTGTGTTCATATTGCAGGTTGATGAGTTTGGCCCTTATTAGCAATGTAGTTTTGAGCAGATTCTTAACTGTGTCTTTAAAAAAACACATGATGTATGAACAACTTTTAAAATGTATTTGGTGTGTTTTAAGGTGGTTGCTGAATATCATTGCCTTGGTGTTTAGCAGGGGACAATTGAAATGCATTTAATATGAAACTAAGCAGTTCTGTAATATAAGATTGTGGGAGATGATCAGAAGATGCAAAGCCTGTTGTTTGACTGGTTGAACTATTTTGTAATGTAAATATTTGTTGCAGTAAATTATATATTTCTTAAAACAACTAAAGGAATAATAATGGCATCTGATATTTCTCTTTGCTGAAATATACCTTTTTAAAAGAAACTTAAAATTGGTGCCTTAGCAAGTAACGTAAAATTATAAGAATGTTGATTTAAATATATTTATTTGATTCAGGATTGGGTTTGGCCTATGGATTAATAGAGATTGTTCTTTAACATATCTGCAATGTGCAATCTCCTATGGCTATTCAATGAATGAGTCTTTTAACACTTGCAGAAAATCTTATTCCTAAATAGAAACATATGTCACTCCCCTTGATGACACCCAAGGGATATAACAGCCCCGTACATACATTTAATGATTACAGTTTGCCTACAGAATTTCCTGGTCAGAGGTTTGGGATCACAGGACTAGCTTCTTTAATAGGAAGATAGCAACCATAATACACAAACAGGGGCAGTTTTAACTATTTGGCTTCTAGAATTTCTAACTGATTTTTACTATATGCTGCTGCAAAGTCCTAGGATCTATAAGCAAAGGGTATATCTTGTGAACTGTTACATGCTTCGGTGATGTGGAGAGAAATATACCATGTTACCAGGAAAGATAAGGATCCGGAATCAAAGTAAATACTGCTCAGCTATCTTTATTCCTTGTCTTATTCCTTTAAAGAAGTGGAAAGCTGGAAAATGTGGACTGGAGAACAGATCCTGATCCTGCTTCAGCTTATTGATGCAAATGGAGAAATAGTCTTCACAGAAACTCAGCACACATTAAACAGAGCTTCAGATCCAGTGACTACTTCCTGTTCCTGCAGTGGTTGTGTTATATTATGATATTTCCAGCTGCTAGCGGAGGACTCAATGCATATTACCAACTAAATAGAGGAAAAAAAAAACCCAAACCAGGCTGGCTTTTCTCTGGAGCTTTTAAAAGCAATCTGAAATCAATATCTCCCATGATGAAGCATGATCGCTTGATAGGACATCAAGCGGCTGTAAAAACAATCAAAGCAATACCCAAGCCCTTGTAATTCATGTCTCCAAATTACAGATAGTCCTCAACTTACAACAGTTCATTTAATGACCATTCAAACCAGGGGTGGGTTCCGGCAGTCACTACTGCTGATTCACTCATGGCCGTGCTGTGTGCACTTGATGCGCACTGTGCGTGCAGGCGCAGTGCAATAAAAAGTGTTCTGCATATGCGCAAAAGTGAAAAACAAGATAGTGGCGAGTACATCGCCACCCGGAGAACTGGTTCAGGGATGTGGCAGGCCTGGGTCACTTCCGGTTCCAGCGACCCAGGCTGCCAAACCACTACTGGTTCAGCTGAACCGGGCCAAACCGATAGGAACCCCTCACTGGTTCAAACTTACAGCCATTGAAAACAGCCACATAGGATCACTTTTCACACTTAGAACCACTGCAGCATCCCCATGATCATCTGACCATTAATTCAGATGCTTGGGAACCGGTTCATATTTTTTATAGTTGCAGTGTCCCAAGGTCACATGATTATCTTTGGTGACCTTTTAGCAAAGTCAATGGGGTGGGCGAGATTCACTTAACAATCTGGTTACTAACTTAAAAGCAGCAGTGATTCACTTAACAACTGCAGCAAGAAAGAAAGAAAACGGGGCAAAACTCCCTTAACTAATGTCTTGCTCAGCATCAGAAATTTTGGGTTCAATTGTGGTCGTAGGTTGAGGACTACCTGTATTCACATCTAAAGCCTGAAGGTTGCCAACATCTTACATGTCAACTATAGAGCTCCTTCACCCTTAACTTCACTCCAAGGGACACAGATTAAACAGGGAAAGCTCCTGATCCCCTTCCATGGGGATCAAAACTGACAAAAGTTTCCTTCTTATAAGCGAGCAGATTTCTTCTAAAAGTACGGGAATGATTCCAGAGGAAAAATTGGCAAACGTCCACGGTAGCGGCTTGCTTATTTAACTTTCAGAACCATTCCAAGAATTCTTCCTTCCTGTTTAACATAAAGCAAGAAAACCTGTTTTTCTCTGATCATTAAGCACATGATTTCATTCTATGTGAAGAAGAAGAAAATAGCAGGAAGTGGCTTGCTGACTATTGTGCAGTTAGGGTTATGGCAAATAGAGTACCACAAGGCCTCCGTTTTTGAGTTGCTGAGCACTGTGGTTTTCCTGCCAGACCCAGCTTTCTGTATCTTGTACTACTGATCTGACAAGTTCTCTCTCTCTCTCTCTCTCTCTCTCTCTCTCTCTCTCTCTCTCTCTCTCTCTCTCTCTCTCTCTCTCTCTCTCTCTCTCCCCCTCCCTCCCTCCCTCCCTCCCCCCCTCTCTCTCTTCTAAATTGAGCAGTTTATTGGCTACCTTCCTCCTTTACCTTTCATAATAGGAAAATCTGTTCTTTTCCAAAACAACTGAGAAAGGGGAAATAACGGTTAGGCTACTATTTTGCTTTTTTTCACTTGTGGTCATGCACAATTATGATTACTAGTGTTCTCTGTGCATTTTTATCCTTATATAATGGGAATCAACTATTTGGGATTCACTAGTGAAGGAGGAGGATACATGGCAGGTTACTGAACATCAGATAAGCACCTGATTGTTGTGAACAGCTGGATATTATATTTGTAATTCAGCTTTACTTTACAGTTAACATCTTTCAGTTGTCTGCTTTTTTATGTCAATTTCCTTGTTGCTAATCTCTACCAAAAACAGAACTGGGTGATCTGTATAAAGTAGGAAACCTGAGAAACAGTTTGGTGTCATAGTTATGGCACCAGCCTAGAAACCAGGAGATTGTGAGTTCTAGTTCCGCTTTAGGCACAAAAACAGCTGTGTGAGTTTGGGCCATTCTCTTTCTCTCTTAGCCCTAGGAAAAAGATAAGGCACACCACACTAAAATCAATCAATCAATCTTTCCTTCCTTCCTTCCTTCCTTCCTTCCTTCCTTCCTTCCTTCCTTCCTTCCTTCCTTCCTTCCTTCCTTCCTTCCTTTTGTTGTGTACAAGATAACAAGCATAAGTATAAACATGGATGTGCAGAGGAAATGGGTACGAATAAATGGGGACAATAGGACAGGGACAGTAAGCATGCTGGTGTGCTTATACAGGGCGGGGCATAACCTTTTCCTAGGGGGTCACAGCAACACTTGTAATAACAACACAAATAATTCATACACCATTCGAAAGCCCATCAAAAACGGAGTTTATTGACACGATTTAATAGTCAGTATGACCACCATTAGCCCTTCGAACAGCATTCAAACGAGGTGCCTCTCGAAAGGCAATGCATTTTATTCTGTCAATGATCCTTTGTTCTTCCGAATCGAATTTTCCAGCCATTCTTAAAGCAAATTTAACATTTAATAGCTCATTCAATTCAGTTTTTTATGGGCTTTAAAATGAGGTGTCGCGGAAGTTGTAAACTACTGTCGATCTTGCTGTGACCCCCTAGGAAAAGGTTATGCCCCGCCCTGTACATGCCCCCTTACAGACCTCTTAGGAAAGAGGTGATGTACATACTAGACAAATTAAGGTTAAAATTATGGGGGTTTGAAGATGTAACAACAGAGTCAGGTAGTGCATTCCAGGCATTGACCACTCTGTTCCTGAAGTCATATTTTCTGCAATCAAGTTTGGAGCGGTTCAACTTGAGTTTGTATCTATTGTTTACCTGTGTATTATTGTGGTTGAAGCTAAAGTAGTTATTGACAGGTGGGATGTTGTAGCAGACAATTTTGTGTACTACACTCAGGTCAGACCTTAATCGGCATAGTTCTAGGTTGTCCAAGCCCAAAATTTCAAGCCTGGTGGCATAAGGTATTCTATTGTGAGCAGAGGAGTGGAGTACTCTTCTCGTGAAATACCTCTGGACTCGCTCGATTGTTTTAATGTCCAATATACAGTGTGGATTCCAAGCAGATGAGCTATATTTAAGAACTGGTCTGGCAAAAGTTTTGTATGCTCTAGTTTGCAGTACAGTGTTACCGAAGAAGAAGCTTTGCAAGATTAGGTTAACAACTCTTAATGCCTTTTTGGCAATGCTGTTACAAGTGAGCTCTAGCACTTAGATCATTTGAGATGAGTGCTCCTAGGTCTTTGAAAATTGCACGGACTAAGAAAATTGCACAGACTAAGCAGTCACTAGAAATCAGCACCCAGTTCCAACACCAAAATAAAGGCTTAAAGTTATGCATCATATTAGAACTCCTATTAGGAGTCGAGGTGGCGCAGTGGTTAGGGTGCAGTACTGCAGGCCACTTTAGCTGACTGTGATCTGCAGTTCAGCGGTTCAAATCTCACCGGCTCACGGTCGACTCAGCCTTCCATCCTTCCGAGGTGGGTGAAATGAGAACCCGGACTGTGTGGGCAAGTTGCTGACTCAATTTGATTAAAAAAAATTGTAAACCGCTTAGAGAGGGCTGAAAGCTCTATGAAGCGGTATATAAGTCTAATTAATAAATAATTAATAAATAAATCCCGCTCTTCAATCCTGCTGCCACACCTACCTGTCGTTTTTCTCTGTCTAGATTCTCAGGGATGTTTCAGAATGCTTACTTTCTAAAGACAATAATCTCCACTTTCTTGTTTCTACTGTTTCCAAATGGAAGAAACCAACAACATGTATACTGAATCTTCCAAAAAGGTACATGTTTCACACCAGGATTTAAAAAAAAATACCATCAATAGTTCCTGTATTTATTTTATGAGACTTCAGTTGTTATTCTACTTTTCCAGAATGAGGTCCTAGAATTTGAATTGCCTGTATTCTTAGTGGCAGCCACTATTCTGGGTATTAATTGCCATACATATTTTTCATTGCAGCCATAGCAATTCATATACTTTCTATGTCTTGGATTGCTTGAAGGGTGAGTGCAAAAATTATATATGAGAGTCACATCCTAGCTCTAGGAAAAAATCCATGCTGCATATTTTTAAATAGAAAATGGGGGCGGGGACAATTCCATTAACACTTAGCTGTGATGACTGTACAGCTTATGGGAGCCCTGCTGGCACAGTGGTTAGAATGCAGTATTCAGTCCTGACAGACTAAAGGTTGACTCAACCTTTCATCCTTCTTAGGTCAGTAAAATGAGGACCCAGATTGTTGGGGGCAACATGCTGACATTGTAAACCACCCAGAGAGTGCTGTAAAGTCACTGTAGCTTGCCATAGCTATTATGTGAACTGGAGTTCAACTGTGTCCAATATGGCTTAGGTTCCCGAATTTTGTCCTCAAATTAATTCAAAAGGGAAAGACTTGTCATAGCTAGCTTAACCATAGCAGAAGAAAACAAGGGGCTAAGTAAGAACCCTTTCCTTGATCTTCATTAAGCACATTTCAGTTTATTGTTCTAGAGAAACAGAAGAAACCTGCAGCCACTGAACTATAATGATTCTGCTTTGGTTTTTCATTGAAAAGGGACATCCTGAAGTTGAATATTTGCTGGAGTGGATTTTAGGGAGCCAGAGTGTTCTGAAATCAAGCACATCCATATGTTCAACGGAAATGCCACATTCCAGAATTAAGAACATTCACAATAACATCAGAGACATCTGACAAGCCTGACACAAGGCCAGACAAGTGGGACAAGAAGCACCCACAAGATGCTATATTATAAAGTCATCCCTATTCATCAAAGCTGTAGTTAATTAGGAGTGCACTTGGTTCACATTGTATATGGTCCCAGTTTTGGGCTTTGGTTTCTTCAGCTAAAAACATCCCAAAGGAGGAGTAAGATAGATCTCCCTCAGCTTCATTTTGGATTGTCATTGTGAACTGCAATTCATGGAATGGGATTGGATAAACCAATGATCTGAATCAGTTTAAGATACCTTATTTCTGTAACCAGTTTCCAAATGTAGTCTAGCTGAACACAACAGAAAGTCAAAACTGGAGGAATAGAATAGAATAACAGAGTTGGAAGGGACCTTGGAGGTCTTCTAGTTCAACCTCCTGCCTAGATAGGAAACCCTATACCATTTCAGACAAATGGTTGTCCAAAATCTTCTTGAACATTTCCAGTGCTGGAGCATTTACAACTTCTGGAGTCAAGTTGTTCCACTGATTATCCACTGGAAGGAATGGCTTGGGATTACTACACCTTTCCCCATTGTTTTCATAGGATCCTCTCCTTGTGCATGGCAATCTTGAATGCTAAAAAAAACACCACCCTTTTCTCACCTGCATTTGGATTATCTGTATGTTATAGATAATTAATATCCATTGATTAGTCTTCAACAAACATCCATTCTTATCTAGTGGGTTCCCTAGATGCAGTGTCAGCATTTATCCTCCCAAAGGTTTGGTATTAATTATTTAAATATGATATTTAAAGTACAAGATGTTTTGGAGTGTTTTCACAAGGGGAAAGTTGTACCATGGTGACTTGCCCACGAATGTACTCTACTGAAAGTCAAGGGTTTTCAGGAATTTTAATGTAAGAAATCTGTTTTCTGGACCTGCTTGTTTCAACTAAGCAATTGGTTCTACTCAAGGTTGCCTTTAGTTTGGGTCTTAGCTTCATTTGGCTGGCAACCCACTTTCAACAAGAAAGACGTACCATGTGGCTGTCACTGCAAAGTCTTGGGCCAGAGTTACTATCTTTAAGTTCTTGATGTTGAAATCCCAGTGCATTTGGAAGATGTCAGATTGTAAAGGTTTTTTTTCTCACTAGCAGAGAGCCTATACTAGGATTTCAGGGGAGGAGACATTAAGCACAATACACAAGACAGATGCCCTGCCACTGACCTGTAGTTTTGTAGCTTTGCAGTACAGGTGATACAAATGTATGCATTTCTTGCTTTTGGTTCAGTAAAAGCTGCTCTAAAGACATGGTCAGGAGGAGAGACTGAAAGGGGGCAGCCTATAATTTTTAGCTATGCTGAAAGGGACTTGGGGAGATGGGTAGCAGGAAGAGACAAATAGCAGACAGTTATGTAAAGCAGAGGAAGAAAAATGTAGAAAAAGTGACAAAGAGACCATGCTACCAAGGTCAGGAAGATAGAGAACAAAGAAAAGGACCACCAATTTTAAATTACTCTGCACTGTACAGCATCATTACAGAGGGCTACTGTTTCAATTTCCATGATTTGAAAAAGCAGACAACACAGAAGCACTTATTCATATGGTGAATCTGAATTCTTTCCTGTGGACTGGCTCCTTATTAATCAGCTTAGTCACACTTTATCAGGTTTCGGTGTGGAACAGTGTTCTCTAACCAGCTCTCTCAAGATTTTCTCAGCCCAAATTCCCATATTTTCTAGCCAGCAGAGCAGTATTCATTAAAATTTGTGGAAACTGTAGTACATCATATCTGGAGGATTCTATGTTGGAGATCACTGCTGTGTGATAAGCTTTTGAATGAGAGGAGGTGTGTAATTTATCCAAGATTGGTATACATGCACCTGATACCTCTAAAAACCAGTTGTAAATCTCCTGCACCTCACCAGTCAGCTGTCTTTTTAACATAGTGGTAGTCCTCAACTTATGACCATTTTTGATGACTGTTCAAACTTATGACAGTATTGAACAAAGGGTCTTACAACCGCACTTGCACTTATAATCATCATAGTGTCCCGCAGTCACGTGATGACTGTTTGGGTACTTGGCAGCCAGCATTTATGTATGATGGTTGTAGAGTCCTAAGGCCATGTCATAGCCATTTGCGACCTTCCCAGCTGGCTCCCTACAAGCAAAGTCAATGGGTAACCATGTGATTCGCTTAATGACGTGATTTGTCAAACAACTGCAGCAAAAAAAAGTTTTCAAATTGGGTGTGATCACATGTTGCCTTGCTTAACAATTGCACCACTTACCAGTGAATTTCCCCCTCCTTATTGTGTAATTGAGGACTACCTGTACTGTAATTATAGCTGACATTAATTTGTTTCTAATTCTTCAGCATCTCAAATTCCTTCTCTTCTTGTTCATTTCCCAACCCCATGACTCACTGTGTGAGTCAAGACTACTGTCTCCCATATGCAGCTGTCATTTCCCTCCACCCCTCAGCCTCCAGCTGTTCTTCCAACTCCTGGCTGGAGCACTTGTTTTGCCAGTTTTGCGTTACACCATTTCTCTCATCTCCCATGGAAAGCAAGGCTACTGGGAGATCTGGCTTGTTACCCGGCCTTACACTTTTCTTACACCAGCTTCTTATCTCAAGCATATCATCCACCTGGCGTTTGGCTTCACCACAAAGAATACATATCTGCCACACTCCCTATTTTTCCCTCCCTTTCTACCACCCCAGTCATGCTGCATCTGCTGCTCTAGACAATTGCTGCCATCTCCCACATAGCAACCTAATGTTCTGCTGCCATGACAACCGGACAGGGTGGGAAGGATGGAGGGTTGCTAAGAATGATATGTGGCAGTGGCACCTTTCTCAGAGGTGATTCAGCCATAGCCTGAGTACAGTAGTAACCTCAACATCACAGTGGAAGGAATCTTGATTAGGGAGAGGTTTATATAAAATACTAAATATCTTTATTACAAGTTTACTTCCCCCCCCCCCCCCCCACAAAGCACAAGGCAAAAAATCTTGTGCATCAACTAGGCAAAAAACTCTAGAACTATCTACAATACACCTTTTAAAACAGGGTATTGTGACATGGTAATCTCTAATCTTTGTAAACAGATTCAGGTTGTTCTCTCTGGATGCGATTGGCAGAGCATCATATGAGGTATATATTTTTCTTTGCTTTTTCCCCTATCTTGCCATTTTGATGTCCTAAAACTGATTTATATACAGATAATTGTAAGTGTAGTTTTTGCATCCTTTTTCAGAAAATTCTGTCTGCTGGAATAGGAAGTATTTCTATCCAGGTGGAACCTTTGAAAACTACTGTTGGTTAAAATCATGCCAGATCAGATGAATAGTCATGTATAAAGCAGTTTCTGATGTTCTAAGAAGATATGTAGAAAAAGGGTCACATAATGTCTCAGCCCCCAGAAAATGTGGGTGTGTCCTCAAAAACTCCTCCAAAATGCTATCAATTTTTCTTTTCCATGTGGTAAAAGGAAACATGGTTAAATACAGGGGAAGTCACACTGTTGTCTATATAATTCTAATTATAGAGGCCTCCTACTTGCCTTCACAATCAAGAATACTATATAAACCAGAATTGCTAGATTGATACAGCAAGCCAAGCCATAACACTCTGTTTATATTCATTTTAAATTAAAGCAATATTTTTGTCTTGGCCTTTCCCTTCTTTTTGTCTTAATCTCACCACATTTTCAGTCTGACCCAGTCTGCCATACAGGTGTATATTGAATAGTTGTAAGTGAATTTTCATGAGAAAGCTATGTCTGGGCTCATCCATTCTGCTAATCCATAGTATAATTTGTGGCTTGCGGCCACTGTGGTTTATGAACCATGTTTTATAGTTTGGCATGCTGTGTGAATCCAGCAAGTACTGGTTTAATCAGTAAATAATGATTATGCAAATCAAGGGTAGTGTGATGTGTAAACTCAGTCTGTTGGTCTTCTGTCAGCTGGCATAATGTTGACCTTGAAGTTAAGTAGACATGACTCTCTAATGTACACAAACACGTAGTCATTTGGATATTGTTACTTTTTCCACAAACACATCTTAAAACAGCAGTTGAATCTTCCAGGTGTGAAGTAGATGGAAATCCCTGTTTTCATTTACACAATATAAACAATCCAAAGTTTTTAAAAATACAGACTAATGTATTTAATTTGCATGGTTTATTCTCAGTGCAGTTTCTATTATCCTCTCTTGTTCTGTACAATATGAATACGTATTTGTGCTTATTCATCATTCTTCTGAGATCAACCTGGTCTTTCCCCATTATAGATAACATTGCAAAATTGTCCTAAATCTCTTGGTAGGCTCAGCGATGGTTATTGGCTGTACCTGCCGAGATCAAGGATGTAAATCTGGATAACTCAGGCCACTTATCACTGAAATTTTGGGGAAAATAGAAGAGCAGGATATCTGGGTATATTCTCTGCTGTCTCCTGCTTGGAGGTGACATGGGAAGAGAACTTAAGACAATACGTTCTTCCATTCCCAAATTTGAAATCTGATGTGCTTTCATTTTTTAAAATTCATTTGCAGTCCTGGTTTGCCAGATGGAGCTGCAAATCTGGCTTGCTTGGTTGAATCCTGAGGCCTGCTGTGCGGGCTTTGTGCCCTCCTGTGATTCATCTCTTCTGCTACCCTCAAATGTGCCAGTGAGATGGGAAGTGGGGGTGGGTAGAGAAATGCCAGCCTGCTGAAAAAGAAAGAAAAAAGATCTGGAGACAGAATAATATAGTTTAAATTAATATCTCTAAAAACCAACAGGAAAATCAATGAGGTCAGAGAGCAATGCCAAGCCTTCTAAGTCATAGATTTCACCTAAATTCTGTCCTTGGATTACACATCTGGGGAAACCTTTAACCTGCAGCATCCTGGCTCTGGCTAGCCATACCTGAGGATGTACAATTATTTCCAGATTTGCAAATTAATACCAAGAGCCCAAAGCTGGAGTTTGAAGTACACCAAGCAGAATGGAAAGGCAAAAGGGCAGCTTTCTGGTATTTGTACTAGAACAAGCATACGGACCCCAGACTAGACTGCATTATAATTAGTGGGGGGGAGCTTAGCATGTTGTGTGAACCCATTCACTGTGACTTATTTATTAAGTTGCAGTTAAACAAGCACTTATTTAATGCAGGATTTGAACCCAGTCATTGCTGGGGTTTTATTCTATTCTACTTTGTGTCTGAAGAGGGCTCTGAATTCAACAACAAGGGCCCCTAACCTCAAAATCAAGCAATCCATGGTTTGTTTGTTTGTTTTCTGCACCCCTGCTTTTTCTGATTAGAATTGCTGAAAAGCTTATCAGTTGTTTGGGGTGTTTTTTTTTTAAAGGACAATTTCCCCAAAACCTGGAAAATGGAAATTTAAAAATCTCTGGCTTGCTTATTGGCACCATCAGTCTAGCCACTGAAGCTCTCACTTCTCCCAGAAGAATTGGGATGCCAGCCACCAAAATCTTGCATGTTCCTGGTATAATCTCTCTTGTAGAAAGCTGAAACTTCAGTGCTGTTTCCCCCCCCCCCCCCAGTACAGGTCCTTTAGAGTTATTTTGATATACTTTGCCAGGAATCCAGGAACTTTCCAAATAATTGTCTCCCTTAAATATCAACAGGTAATAGAGGTTTTATAGTTAAGGCCCTCACTCAGGAAGAGAAACAGCCAATTCTTTTTCCATCTCTCTATAAGATATTAGCTATAAGGATGAAATATACCAAATGTACCATTGGGAATATACCCCAAACATGTTATCTCAAATCCTGATAGCAGTTTCAGAAGAGGGTACTTTAGACTGGGAAAACCATTGGAAGAGGAAATATGTTTCAAGCAAGCAAACATCATTTCACCTATATTGTGATCCTGATTGGAATTAGACAGGGCTCCACTAGTGCTATCTGAAGAAAGATGGTTGTCTCAAACTCTTGAATTATTCTAGCACCGCAAATGACAACAAAAGAAAAAAAAAATCTGAATGGACGGGTTACAAAAATGATTAAAACTAGAGTAGCCTCTCTTTATTTTTGTGCTGGTTTGGAATAAGTTGTCCGATTTGGAATAAGTTGTTGGCTTTCTCATAAAATGGCTGACACAGGAAACTTTGCCTATTAACAAAATGGCTGCTGATCAGCATAGCAGTCATAAAATAGAGAATTGCCAGAAGAAAAGAGCTGACCGTCTCCTACAACTTTTCCCATTTCCCTAGGATTTTTTAAGAATCTCTCTCTCTCTCTCTCTCTCTCTTTCTCTCCTTCCCTCCCTCCCTCCCTGTGTTTTGTTCTTAGCAGAAAGCACATTTTCAAAGTATTTTGATCAAAAGCCATCTATTGTATGAATGTCCATAACTTTTCTTCTCAGTACCGCTTACTGTAATGTGGTGTCCAAATGTATTCTTGTAAATATATATCATGCTAGAGCTTGGAATTTTGTTTGCAATGCACCTGCTTTCTAGTTATTTTCTACTTAATTCAAATAAACTTAAGAAAAGAAAAATGGGCAGGGAGCCTAAAAGGAGTTATCCAGAGTCATCACATTGCATATTTCTAGTTAAGATGTCAAATTATTTTCCTTGCGAATTTTGGACCACAAATATGAATTAAATCTCATTGATACAATGTCCTGCTTGCAGAAAATGTTGCAGAAAGTGCCAGAAGAGCAACCATCCCTCCCCCCCCCCCCCAAATAACATTTTTGAAAAGGTCATACCACACAGCAGAAGTATAACTGACATTTTTAATGGGATGTAGCGGCTGGCATTACACTTGCCAACTTGGGAGAGACAAGTTTCTATGTATAACACAAAAACCTTCAAGAGGATTATAGAGCACATTATGCTTGTAAATCCCGCCTTGCTTTCTATCACTAGGTAGTCATGTGGAATGCCTTTCTTCTTGGCCATCACAATAGTTGGTGATGTGATGTCATAAACAAGTCTTTGTGACTTCATGGAAGACTGGAGGTCTCATGTACACTTGGAGAACTTGGTTAAGGAGAGGTGTCAAATGCTCCTTTGCTGCTCGGAGCGTCTTTTTGCAGGAATGCATCAGGCACATAATCTTTCCCCACAACATTGCAGCCCCTTTAAGGACGTCCTTGTCTCGTGTGTGCGGGGGCGAGGGCTGTGCTTTGTTGCGATGCATGGTGCGGAGGGAAGGGAGGCGTGTGGCAGAGCGTGACTGAGAGTCCCATCCTACACAACTTGCTTCCTTACCTGTCAAAAGCTGACAGGCGGATGGGGAAACCAGCCCCCTAGAAGAGCTCCAAGGAAGGAGGGGTGGGGATGGAGGAGAGCAGGGAAGACAGTGAATTCTCAGCAGGCTTTTCAGTGTAAAAGAATGGATCTTTTGCTTAGGGGGAGCAGGTAAGATGTGTCTGCTTTAAACCGGGCAGAAGGCAGGGATGAAGCAATCTGTTGCTGGAGGCTAATTCTGGGGGTCCCATTAAGGGCAACAAATAATTTGCCCATTACAAGAATGTTATTTTGTTAGGGATGATGGTTGAATTTTCCATCTCAGTTCTTTAAAAGTCTTAGATCATCTCTGGAGATGTTCTCCAAGCTTTTCAGATGTAGATCCATGGCTGAGAATTCTGGAAGTCCAATTGGGTTGGGAAACACTGCTGTAGAGGAACAGGCAGTCCTCACCTTACAACTTCAATGAAGCTCAAAGTTTACAATGCTAAGTGAGACAGATGTTAAGTGAAGTCAGCCCCATTTTACGACCTTTCTTGCCACAGTTGTTAAGTGAATCACTGCAATTGTTAAGCTAGTAACACAGTTGTTAAGTGAATCTGGTTTCCCTATTGACTTTGCTTGTCAGAAAGGTGATCCCATGTCCCCACAACACTGCAACCATCGTAAGTAAATATGAGTCAGTTGCTAAGCATGACCACGGAGATGCCTGCAACAGTCATAAGTGTGAAAAACAGTCGTAAGTCATTTTTTCGGTGCTGCTGTAACTTTGAATGGTGACTAAATGAGCTGTTATAAGTCAAGGGCTACCTATATTTTTACTTGCATTACCTTATTATTTACATTATCTTGGCATCTTTGAAATACTTTTGTTAGATGGGCCAGTTTTACCATTCCCATGTGCAAATGTCCATAAAACTCCCTCCCTTGTGGCTTTTGGAAGGCCTTTAAAAGGTAGCTTCATTTCACTCACACACACACACACACACACACACACACACACACAATCCTGCAAACCTAGCTAGGTTTTATTGGTGCCTGTCATAGGGAATATTGATTCATGATTATTATGTTTTAAAATGTAGAATTTAGATGTATTCTATTTATTCCACCATTAAAAGAGTTGAAGGATTTAGGAGAGCAGCAGTAACCCAAACTACATAGTAAACTGATATGCAAGATGAGATTCAGCAAAGTACAGTAAAATCCTGATCTTAGCTTGTCATATCCACTTCAAAATATAATACAGCCATAAATTCGCTGGGCAATATTAGACAAATCATTTTCTCAGCCATAATTCTGATTTTTTTTAACCAGATGAGAAGATACATACATCTCTTTAAGCGCTTAACATTCTATGGGAAGTTCATTACCATGAAGCAACTTCTGAGTTTCATTTTAATATTCATACTCGGCTTTGTACATTCTTTTAATGCATTTGTGTTCTCCAAGTGGAAATTGTAATAGGCAATGGTGAAGATGAGATGATGTCTTGATAATTTAATGGTGGGAAAGATCATCACATTTAAATGATCACTTCAGCTATAATGCTTTTGAATAGTGGCTCTTCACTATCTCAGTTTTGACTGCATATCATTGAAAAATGAATGCTGAAGAGATGAGAATCCATATGTGAGTCAGTAAGAAGTAGGAAAACAAGAATGGTTGCTTTCTGAATTCATTCATTAATGTGGAATAAAAATGCAGGATATTTTGTATATCCTGTATGGGGTGTGTGCTCTCCTTCACCTCACTTTCTAGCATGACTTCCCCCACTTCTCCCCACTTTCCATTCAAACATGTTCAGTTCTCAGAGACTGCCTGGACAAGTCTTTGTGGTTTTCTTGGCAAGGTTTTTCAGAAGTAGTTCGATATTTGCCTCCTTTCTGGAGCTGAGAGAGAGTGATGGCCAGGATTAGAATTCACAACTCTTCCGGTTTCTAACCTGGTGCCTTAAGCACTCCACCAAGAAGGCTCTCAGCATTGTTCTATTTAATGGTTTTTTGCAGCCTTGCTATTCCTAAAGCCTTGTTAGTTGCCTTGAGCTGAGAACTTGAAATGTGAGATCACAAACTCAAGTTTGAATAATTTGCCAATCAAGTGGAGCTTCCCTGCAGTTAGCAGTCTGCCAGCACCAGTCTTCCTCACCACCCCATCATTTCATATGTCTCATTGTAAGAAGGAACTGTACTTGCCATCATGGATTCAGCCCAGGGGTGAGTTTACTACTGCTGGTTTACTCGTGGCTGCGCTGCATGTGCACGCACACGCACAGTGCAATAAAAATTGCTCTGCGCATGCGCAGAAGCAAAAAACAAGATGGCGCTGCCTAAGGTGCCACCGGGAGAACCGGTTCAGGGGAATGGCAGGCCTGGGTCTCTGCTGGTTCCAGCGACCCAGGCCGCCAGACCACTACCAGTTTGGCCGAACCGGGCTGAACCAGTAGGAACCCACCTCTGATTCAGCCCTAGCTTGATGGGTTATCTGACTCCTTAACAACTTTTACAGTTGTTCTTTTGAACCTTTCCAATGAGGAAAATACATTTTTGTATTGTTTACTACACAACCATTTGTATACCACCTACTTTTAAAGACTCAAGAACCAGTTTATATAACAAACCAAATAACAAACAGGATGATGATACCAATCCAGGTGTACCATTTACATCAAAAGTTCAGCAGAACAATATTGTTTAATGAAAATGAACAGAGATAGCGGGCAGGCAGGCTGCTAGAAGCAGACTTCCATAATGTGGGGTTGCCTCAGTTGAGTAGGTAGTATGTTTCTGCACCATCATTCTTTTCATCTCATATAATGTGGAGAATTTAAGCAGACAGAGACAGGCCAGGCTGAATTTGGGCAGGACAGATGGTCCTGTTATTATTTGGCTGCCAAGTCATAGAGAACATATATTGGTAGTCCGCGACTTAGAATAGTTCATTTAGTGATTGCTTGAAGTTACAACGGCATTGAAAATAGTGACGTGATAGTTTTTCACACTTACAACCATTGCAGCACCCCCATAGTCACATAATCAAAATAGAGATGCTTTAGCAACTGAGACATAGTTATGACGGTTATCCCAGGAGTCATATGATCCCCTTTTGTAACTTTCTGACAAGCAAAGTCAATGGGGAAACCAGATTCACTTAACAACCATGTTACTAATGTAACAATTGCAGTTATGCACTTAACAACTGTGGCAAGAAAGGTTGTAAAATGGGGCCAAATCCATTTGACAAATGTCTCACTTAAGAATGGACATTTTGGGCTCAATTGTTGTCATAGGTTGAGGACTACCTTCAGGCTGTTAGCTATATAGCCATGGCTTTTTTGATTAAAAAAATTCTAGGTTTCTCTTTTAATTATGCATCACTCTTCCCCACCTTCCATCAGCACTAATAATGTAAGCTCTGTTTCCTGGTCTCTTTTTAACCTCCTGGATATGTGTAAATTGTGCTAGGCAAAGGCTTGCTTGTTTTAATCCTGATTTGTGAGTAAGCTTTAGCTGCAGATTTCATATCTTGAACTTTTATGAACCATAATGGCTGTGTTTGCCCACCACGTTTAAGTTGAAACAAAATGAACCACAGTGTGTCATAGCATAATGCGTCAATCCAGTGATTCGGCTCAGATCTTAAATAAGTGGACAAATAGAAATTATCAAGTCTCATTTATCCTTTTCATACCACCACCACCCATCCTGTGTATTCCTAGCATCCTGAAAATCTATTCTTTAGAGCAAGGAAAAGATGCTCTGAAGGATACAGAATGGATTATTCTACAATAAGGAAGAAGCAAATTCTCAGTGTGAAACTAACATTAGGTAATTTCCACTGATTCAAAAGTTCTCTGACTGTCCAAAGAATTGCCTTACAGTGGTTGTAAGGGAGAGCGAACAGTGTCAATGACCTTCAAATTATGACTTATATAACAAAAAATAATATACAGAACATATTGAACTCCATTACATTTATATACAAAAGGTCTGTCAGAAACAGCAATTTGTTGGAGATCTAATAAAGATAATGCTTCTTTAAAAGATGTCTTTTGACAATGTTCTATACTTATTAAGTCTTGGAAGAAAGTAGTGGATTATACATATATAATTGTATGCCAAAAGCTAAAATTTAACTTAAAAGGTTTTTTTTAAGCTGAATGTTTGGTGTTCTGTAGTTGCCAAACAAAATTACAACACCCTAAATGCTTTCCAGATGTGGTCTTGCCCCACTAATAGTTCTTTGAACCACTTGCCACTGATGACATATCTGATCAATGGACAACAAAAAATGCCTTTCTTAATCTTGGCATCAATTATTCTTGGAAACATCTGTCTCAAATAGTGAAAACTTTCACCTTCCATGTTCATCACTTTCACATTTTCCCCCCCATCAGCTTGAGTTTTATTTGAAGCAGAGCAAAAGGTCTATGGAGATTCTGTCATCCAGGGCATGATTGTCCCCAAAGTGCTTTTTCAAAAAGCTACTGGACTTTGTTTTGGTGGAAGATGTTTTGCTTCTCATCCAAGAAGCTTCTTCAGTTCTGAGTCAGAACTGAAGAAGCTTCTTGGATGAGAAGCAAAACATGTTCCACCAAAACAAAGAAAGCTTCTAAAAAAGCACCTTTGGGACAAGTAGAGCAGAAATAACTTTGTTGACTCAACAATTGGCTCATTTGCCATGTTTTCTGTTCTGGAACTAAATTCTTTTGGAATAGCCATTTCTTTTTGATGTGATGTGACTCTCTTGCACAGCTGTCCTATTTCTATATATAACAACAGTACTCAGTATATCTGAGTTGCATTCAAGCAGCAGAGCCACTACTTTTAGATCTCTACAGGTATTTTCAGTTGTACCTGGTGCCCTGGAAACATTTCAACAATTACATGTTTTTGTATGTTTCTTTCATCAGCGTAGCCAACAGGTACTGAAGGGTGTACGTTGCCATTGTGTAAAAACAGAAGATTTCTATTAAAAGGTACATGGTAGTTTAAATTACTGGTAATTTTCGTGATTAGCAGCCACAAATCTATATGGAACATCCAAAAGTGTTCAGAAAGCAAAATCATTGTTGTCCAGTGTTTTCAAAGGATAATGTTATCTTGAATTACATACCTAGTACATGGAATTTGACAACCAGATAATGTAAATGTATTCTTCATGCCCTTACTGCTGTATAGCCAAAAGACAAATGTTGCAACATCCAAAAGATAAATGTATGGCCTCTTTTACTCAATGGATAGAAGCCCTGATTGCACTTGCCACCTAAGAATGGATTGCCTATAGATGAAGACTTCGTGTGGACAAGTGTAATGAAATATGGGACTCATTTATACAAAATACAGTAGGTTAAAACATTATTCAGGTATATATATATGTTTGTAATGCACATATAATTATCATAAGTGCATTAGAAATATGTACATACTTGAATAATGTTTGCATTAGATAAATACAGAAGTGTAACTGTTTATTGTTATAATGATTTATCATACTATGGGTTCCCCCCCCCTCCTTGTCATATTTCTTTGCTTTTTGTTATTAATTGAAGAGCAATAAGATTAATTTTAAAAATAGTGGTTGTCAGGGAGAACAAACAGAGGAAATCTTTTTAGAAATTCCACTTGGATCTCAGGATCCAAGGCATAGTAAAACTCTGTTGTAATTCTTCACACATATACACATTATGGTAATAAGTTACATGTGTTATTTCATGCATAGTTATATCTATATCTGTCCAATATATTCAGACCAAATCTTCAACTTTGACCATAGACCAGCATAAAATATAACCAGGAAGAATTACCTCCATTTCAATAATAATACTGAAGAGATAGAAGATAACTAAAAGCTAGGATTGCTACCACAATACTATAAAATCAAAATGCTATGATACCTCTATTAAAAATTCTTAATACTAAATCAGTGGTGGGATTCCGCTAGTTCACACCTATTCTGGAGAACTGGTTGTTAAGCAGTTTGGGGAACCGGTTGTTGGAAGAAATCTCATTTTGTTTTTTTCCACTTTACAGAGCTAATCCTGTAAGGAAGGCAGGAAGGAAACATTCTGGTGTTGTTTCTAGCCTAATTTTTATTGCCCTGTTTACAGAAACTGCCTCTCCGGTTAACCCTTCTTACATTGTAACAGCTAAGGCAAAGCGTCCATTGACATGAGTGATGTTGAATTGGCCACGCCCACCCAGTCACATAACCACTGAGCTCCGCCTACCCAGTTGGTCATTAGGGCAGAGAACCGGTTGTTAAATTATTTGAATCCCACCACTGCTAAAACTATGGATTTAAGGAGGGCTTCTGAAGCCATAGGGGGAAAAAATTAAAAAATTTTTAAAGAAGAGGAATTCTTTTTTAGCACCCTTAATTATTTATCTACAAATTGTAATTGCTACCAGGCAAAATCTAGTGGATGTTGTATGCAGTGAATGGTCCCTTACCTGGGAGGAGAAAATCAAGAAGAAAACTTTTATTGTGACTATAACTTATGTCACTAAAGGAAGGAGTGTCAAAAACACATGTTTATGACCTCAATAGCATTTGTGCAACTCGGACGGGGTTCTCCTCATACACATGGGGACTCTCAGAATTGTAGAGGATAAACATCAAGCCTAGCTCTGGGAAAGGCTCTTTGTGGTGCGGGAGATGCTAAGGAAATAAATCTGTCCTGTTCCAAGCTGTATGAGATCTAACAGGCTGGAATGTAGCTGCCAGCCCTTTGAGGTAGCCCAGACAGGAAACCAAGACCAGGAATATTGATATCATCTATACTGTAAGATTTCAGGGATGGACGCTTGCCTTTTTCCTTTGTCTTTATTTTCCTGAAAGCTAGAGAGCTTCCCTTTTGAAATGCTTTCTCCACCCCCATTCTGCCTCTGGGCAGAGATCTCTCTAGTCTGCTTGTTGCCTTGGTTGCGGCCCTTCCTTCTATTTCCCAAGGTTATTCTCACAGCCCATTACATCACCTCCCCTGTCAGTCTTAGAACCCCTTCCAAATTCACAGAGGAATCTTAAGTGTGGCCATGAGAACGAAGTGCGGCTGGTTACTCCCTTCTCCTGCTGGTAACTCGCCAAGATCACTCGAGCCACACGGTAATGATACCTGGAAAGATTACATTGTTTTGTTTTATTTATAACAGTGTTTCTCAACCTTGACAACTTGAAGTCCTGTGGACTTCAACTCCCAGAATCCTCTAGCCAGCATAGCTGGCTGGGGAATTCTGGGAGTTGAAGTCCACAGGACTTCAAGTTGTCAAGGTTGAGAAACACTGATTTATAACCTGCCTTTATTACCTGTATAAATAGCTCAAAGCGGCGACAAGGCAGTCCTCAACGTACGACCACAACGGAGCCCAAAATGTCTGTTGTTAAGTGAGACGCTTGTTAAATTGTCCCATTTTACGCCCGTTCTTGCCACAATTGCTAAGTGAATTGCTGCCATTGGTAAGTTAGTAACCCGGTGGTTAATTGAATCGAGCTTCCCCACTGACTTTTGCTTGTGAGAAGGTCGCAAGAGGTGATCACATGACCTGGGGACCCAGTCATAAATATGAACCAGTTGCCAAGCATCTGAATTTTGGCCACATAATTATGGGGATGCTGCAAAGGTCATAACTGTGAAAAATGGTCATGAGTCACATTTTTAGCGTCTTTGTAACGTTGAACTAAATGAACTGTTGTAAATCGAGGACTACCTGTACTCCTTCCTCCTCTTATTTTCCTCACAATAACAACCCTGTGAGGTGGGTTGGGTTGAGAGAGAGTGACTGGGCCAAGGTCAACCAGTAACCTTTCATGAGTAAGGTGGGACTAGAACCCGCACTTCTCCTAGTTCTAGCCTCATGCCTTAACCTTAAGAGAAGAGGGTAAAGACTATTTTAAAGCTGAAAATCTGTGAATTTAATGCCAAGTAAGTCAGTCCCTTTCTTGGATGGGTGGAAACCATCTCTTTTGTACAGTTTATCATTGGACCAGCTGCAGACATCATGACTAATAAAACCAAAGCCTTCCCTTTTACACCACTCCTTTAGCCACGCATTAAACTCTGCTACACACTGGCCCTTCCCTTTTTGTTCCTTATATACTGGTAAAACCTCTGAAAAGATAAGCCTACAACCTATACTACTAAGTTCATCCCCCAAAATACCTCTGGAAATCATTCTTCACAGAAAGTACATCTTTTGGGGACAGATCATTTGTGCCAAGATGTATAATAGCATCAACATCACAGTCCTTATTTGCATTCTAGACTATCTTAAGAATACGCCTCTTGTCTCTGCTGGCAGTAGCACCTGGCAGACACCTGACCCCTTTTAAAACCTCCATATCTTTTCCTAAATTTACATCCCTTATGATTGAATCAACAACCAGAAGGTGTCTTCTCTTTTTGCATACCTTGCTCTTCTTGTGCGACTGATGTGTAATACCTGGTTCCCCATTTCGCCTTTCCGAAGTAAGTTCTTCATTTTGGGCCACGATCCCCTGCTTATTTGAGTCATCATTATCACAACTACCTTGACCTGTCATTATTATTGACCCACCATTAGGGTCAGCAAGGGCACTATATCTATTATGCTGGGTCACAGCAAAAGCTTTGTGTTTATGGTTCACAGCTCTCACCCTGCCAGATCCCACAGTTGTCCAGACTGCTCTTCTCCTGCAGGATCTTTGCGATAGAGGGTGGGGGGGGGGGGCTGATAGCGTGGCATCTCCATAGAGTGGAATGGCCGAATTGAACACCTAATATCTGCTTGGAGAGCACAGATTAGAGATTCTAGATAGGTAATCTGTCTATGTAGACTAGTAATTTGTTTATAAAGGGGACAGTATCCAAATTTGAAAAGAGTACTGTGAAAGACAGGTGCAAGACAGCTATTACATTGAACTAAACCAGTCATTTTGAAATAAAATAAAATCACAATCTCAAGCGCAGTAATCCAGAATGTATTATTGCTATTTTGGTTTATAGATATATGATTCGCGTGCCGTTAGGCGCGTGGGCCCCTACCCTAGTCCTCTTTTTCTCTCTGCTTCCCCGCTTCCAGCCAGCAGCTCCAATCACCAGCCACAGGAAAGTTCCAAAGATAATCTTAAACTGCCTCAACTGTAGGCTGGTGATGAGTCGAAGGAGGACATTGGTTGAGGGGACGCGTGGATGAGTGCAGAAAAAACTAAGAACAGGATACAGAAAGAGCTGTAGAATTTACAGAATTTATTTCGCTCACATAAATATCTAGTAAGAACAAAGCTGCAGTTCTGTCTATAGGCACATGCTTGTGTGTTTCATCAAGCACAATGCTGAAATAGATTTTTTTTTCCACATATCTTCCAAACACCTTCTGGCCCTCAAACCTGTTGCTATCGTTGATGCCTAATTTTGCCCAGGATATTTCTTTATAGGGAGACCCTTCTTCAGGACTCTAGTGGGAGTGGAAATAGATGACAAAGCCAGCAGGAACCAGGGACAATGTGGGTGGGTCGCTATGGAAACTCCAGCAGCACTATCATTGCAGTAAAGGTTGCCATTCTTCAACCCTCCTCCTCCTCCTGATATGGCACAATACTGGTTACTGCAGGAGATCCATGCCTTGGGGGGAAAAAAAACCCTTAATACTCTTCCCTTTCTGGGATATGAGATATAAATGGGACAAGGAACATTTGTCAGCTTCCCTTAAGTTTCTACTTTTCACAAGACTTGGATTTTCACAATCTGTAGAAAACTGTGGTAGCAGAAGTGGAATAACTTTTGTAATTAGGTAAATATTTGCCAAGCTGGTTAAAACTGATATTATAAAGGCATTTCTCAACTTACAAACATTCATTTAGTGACCCTTTGGAGTTATAACAACACTGAGAAAAGTAACTTATGGCCGTTTTTCACTCTTACACCCGGTGCTGCATCCCCATAGTCACATGATCAAAATTCAGACACTTGGCAACTGACTCATATTTACGACGGTTGCAGGCTCCTGGGTCATGTAATCACTTTTTGTGGCCTTCTGACAAGCAAAGTCAATGGGGAAGCCAGATTCACTTTACAATTATATTACTAACTGTAATGATTCACTTAACAACCGTGGCAAGAAAAGTCATAAAATGGGGCAAAACTCACTTAATAACTGTCTTGCTTAGCAACGAAAATTCTGGGCTCAATTGTGGTCGCAAATTGATTATCTGTATTTACTTTTCAGCACTCGGGTTTTCTTGATGCTGGATCTAGATTCTATACAGCCAGTCAAACATAGATGCAAATGTCTGGAAGAGGCAAAATTACTCTTAGTTTTTCAGTTTTCTGAGAATTAAACTAAAAGTAGTTTTGCTTATTCCAAACAAATCCACGTGTGGCTGGTTGTTTTTTCTTCTGCTCCATCATTTGGAGTTTGAGCCTGTAATCAGCAAGGTAAAGCAGATTTAGTATTAGGCCTAGCTGACATATAATGTTAAACCAGGTGAATGATTTGTTTTTGATTTAATATATCAACCACCCATTATGATGTGAATCAATCTTATTCCATGGCTAAAATCTGGGTTGTTTGGTGTGTAATCCCAGCCTGCCTGTAATGGATATAAAGGAATATATATCTTCATTATGTTCTCAAAGCATGTATAAAATCAACCTGATAAAACCAAGTTGCTTTACATGACAACATCCCATAAACTCTAAACTGTGACCATCCCAGATTGGGATTATGGAAATCTAATCCAAAATTTCTTGTGGGTGCCGCTTACCTACGTATGCCTGAGAGAAACAGAACATTAATACTATATATCATTGTGTGGTAGCTGGGTTTACTCATCATATAACACTATAATATGGATTGCTTAGTTTTTGCTTACAGTAGTATAATTGTGAACCTAGCCACTGCAGATGTAAATCATGGGGTTTTGCTTTAGCTTGTTGTAAAGTTTCAGCCAATCGTGGCTTATTAAACATGGTTAAGAAAATCCCATGGCTTGCCACAATGTGTAAATTCCTCCTAAGTCTATATGTGATCCTATAAAAATGCATTTATATATGGAATTTTAGAATGTGCTAGTAATCCCATTTACCAGTTGCACAATCCCACAATCGGTGGTGTGAAAAGATGTTACTATTTGAAATAGTGTCTCTTTCACGTACAAGGAAGAAATTTGACTATTGGGATGAGAAGTATTGAATAAGAAATGCTAAAAAGAGCCTTTATTTTAATTCCACTTCTGCATTAAAACTGGATCCAAATCAGGATAATCTCTTTCAGTGCTTGTGAGAGAAGATTTGGCTGAGATCAGGTAAAGCTTTGTTTGCTGCCTGACGAGAATGACGTGCTAGTTCTGGAGGACGCAGCAACCTCTATCCTACAGACAGGGTGAAATCATTGTGCTGTCAACATAGAAGGGAATTGTCTAGCAAAAGAATGTTTTAACCCTTATTGATGTGGATATCAAAAAGGTAATGCAGGACGTCCCCCACAGGTAGAATAGGACGTCTATATTTTGCATACTTTGTTACCAAGCTTAGGACTTCCCTGATTTCTTCTCTTTCATTTTAAATGTGCATGAACAGGTTTCCCAGCATCACCTATCCTTTTATCATTACAATATTGTCATCGTCTTCCATTCCCCTCCTCTAACAGACTGTTATTTCACTCTGCACGATTATCTGAGTTGCTTGTATGATTTGCTGGTAACGTAGACTTTGGAATTCCCATTTGCAAAATGTTTTATTGTTTTTCAGAGCAAAATGTCCTTCCCCACCCAAACTGAGAAAACGGCTTGAGGAACAAGCAAACATGCCATATTATTAATGTCATATTGATTGGCATACAGCCTAGGCCTTTGGGGAAACAGAAGTGGTGTTTCTATTTTATACTAAGTTGCCTTGCCTGCTAATTCCATTGTACCAGCTCCCTCTGAGTGTCAATGTTCAAGAGATGAGGGAGGGAGGGAGGTGCCTATAAATAGGACATCCAGAGAAAAGTAAAAAGGAGGTGGGTGATTGGTTTGGTTGGAAAGAAGAAGGTGAAGGAATAAAGGAAAAATTTGCATTGATCTCCCAGTAGGAAAAGGGCTCTGTCAGATTAAAGAGAAAGGAACTCTCTTTTTTGAAAGAAAGATTATGAAATGTGCAGGCAAAAGGTCGACAAAAATTAGCAGAAAACCCCAGCAGTTTTACTTCTATCTTTACTGGCACACACCTTTGAGATCCCATGGCTCCTGTTACTGTCTTATTTCCACCCACCTGTAACGAACATGTCCCTTTTTCAACAGAGCTGGGACAATGGAGGCAGGGCTGATGTTTTTTGTGGGTCCACTCCAAGGGTGGGTTTCTGCTGGCATTACTGCCAGTTCGCGGCACACTTGCCAGTAAACAGGCCTGCACATGCGCAGAACATTAAAAATCTCAAAAATACATGCCGCGGCAACCGGGGAACCAGTTCGGGGGTGTGGCGAGCCTGCCGTCCCTACCAGTTTGGCGACCCAGTTGCAATTGCCACTATTGGTTCGTGCAAACCGGTAGCAACCCACCCCTGGTCTACTCCCTAGCTAAGTTGCTTTGCAAGTATTTTTCACAGTTAAGCATGGATATTCTTCCTTCTATTAAACAGATGACTTGCCAGTAGTAGAACTTAGCTCCTTTTGCTTCTGGCTTTAATAGGTTCTGTACTTTATCACTTTCCATGACACTATGTGTACACAAATGGAATATCTCCACACGTATAAGAGAATATTTACTTGCATACTGTTATTTGACTTAGAAAGTGAGATAGAATTCAATGGCCCATGGAGCATGTTCTTAGGGCATCCCAACATTCTGATTCCAATAGTCTAGTCTAACCACTGATTCAGCAATATGATTAGTTGCATTTTGACACAATAAGGGACATTCTTTCTATCCTTAAAGCCCTGCCAATTCTCTCCCTCGCCCCAGTAATGTCAGTCCCACCCATCATGGTGACATAGCTATGTGACTGGATATGCTCTTTTTATTACAAAACCTGCATGCAACCTGAAAATCGAAAAAGATTGTTGCGCCTTGCGTCAGCAAGTCTTACGGGAGCCAGTTTGCTATTCAGATTGTACTGTGGTAATGGTATAAGCCAGGCCTAAGAGATAAGAATATCTCTCAGAATTGGTAGGTCCATCAGTACTAGGAATAAGTAAGTATAGATCACCTGTATCTGAGTGGGTTCCACCACAAATGCGCGAACGACAAAAGCGCGCCTGACTAAACCGCAGTGACAAAACCACGCCAACAAAACCGCGCGACGAAGGAGCGACGAATGTGCCCTGAAGCGTGCCGACAACAGCGCGCCGACAGAAGCGCGCTGTAACCTAACCCTAAACCTAACCCTAAACCTAACCCTAAACCTAACCCTAACCCTAACCCTAAACCTAACCCTAAACCTAACCCTAAACCTTACCTTAACTTAAATCACACTTCTGTCGGCGCGCTGTTGTCGGCGCGCTGTTGTCAGCGTGCTGTTGTCGATGCGCTTTTGACATCGCGGTTTTAGCGCCGCGGTTTTGTCAGCACGCTTATGACGTTCGCGCTTTTGTCGGGTCACGTCTGAGTGTGTGTGTGTTAGATAAGAAGAAATAGAGACTGGAATTAAAATTGCTGGCAGAACCTTAAATTATGCTGATGATCCAGTTTGGGGTCTAGGACGGCTGAAGCACCTCCCTAACCACCCTTACTATCGATCGCACCGTGGCTTCTGGTTGCCAGCATTGGCAGCTAGCTGATTGGCTGGTGGCTAACTGTCCTGAGTGGCAAAAAGCCCAGGATGAACCCTGCTTCAGCAAATGGGCTGTGACAAGGCGCGTGGGACCGAGAGGCTGTGGCCCACTAGCCAGGGCAAATGGATAGGGGCATGTCAGCTGAGGAGAAAAGCTAGAGGAGAATCCCCAAGAGAAACCGTGGCGGAGAAGCAGGCGCAGCCGAGGGTAGGAGCCAAAAAGTCCCATTCCGCCACCTTGATAGCTGGAAGCGAGGAAGATTCGGGGAATCACTTGTTGAGAGGGTGCACAAGCTGGTCTGCAGCTCATTATGCCCCATTTAAAAAAAACTAAGACGTCAACAAGCTATGCTATGAAGCTGCAGTAGAACCAGACTTTTTATCTTAGCTCAAAAATATACAGGGATGGTGACACAAGATGTGAAATGAAGAAATATCTGTTAGTCTAAAACTAACAAAATGTTAAAGTGCAGAGACCTCACACTGTCCAAAAACAGGATGTATTCTCAGAGAAAGTTTTTCATGTTGTAACAGATGGCTATGAAAGTGCCTATCATCAGGAAGGCTGAACGAAGAAGGCACTGATGCCTTGGAATTGTGCTTGAAAATATTATTGAGATTTCCTTTGTAGCCCGAATTACCGCAATGAGATTACTATATGCACAGAGTTGGAAAGATTCAGTCCTGCTCACTGTGGGCGGATGGTCGGTGAAGTTGAATCTTGCTGACATGGATAAATGAACTTCCTTGATTAATTGCATTTATTGGTGACTGGAAGAAGTCCTCTTAAGGACTTCTTGCATAAACATGGAAAAGTGTATTTGTGATCTATGGCTTTGATGATTAGACTGGATAGAAAGAAGAGTAATATGAGGTAACTTAGAGAGAAGAGATAAAATATATTTGTACTTATAACTGCTGTGAAGAAAGTTGGAAGCCACTTCTTTATTTCTTTTTTCTTTTTTCCCTTACACTTTTTATATTTTCTTTTTGAATTCTTACTTTTCCTTTTTTCTTCCTTACTTTATATTAGTTTTAGTTTTTATTTTAAATGTCTTACAATATATATAAATATATGCATATGCATATACACATACATATACAGTACCTATACATATGTATATGCATATGCATATACATATTCCTATGAAGTACCATGAGGCAGGGGGTTCACCGACAAAACCGCGAAGCCCTTATCCGCGCTGACATAAGCGTGGAGGGCAAATCCGCGCCGTCCGAAGCGCTAAGGAAAAAGGGGACCCTAGCGCAACGACATAACCGCGGAGGGCAAATCCGCGCCTTCCGAAGCACTCAGCACCCTAACCCTAAACCTAACCCTAAACCTAACCCTAAACCAAACCCCTAAACCTAATCCTAACCCTTACCTTAATTTAAATCGGCTTTCTGCCGTCGCGCTGTTTTAAAGAGCCCTTCTGCCGCCGCGCTGTTTTAAAGAGCCCTTCTGTCGCCGCGCTGTTGTTGCCGCGGTGATGACGTTGCGGTGATGAAGTCGCGGCTTTAGCGACGCGGTTTAATCGCCGCTATTTTGACGAGCGCGGTTTTGTCGGGCCACGGAGGCAGGGTACATAGGTTGAAGGATGGAAATCTCTACTTCTTCTGTCAAAAGTCTTCTGGACCTGCTCCCTCCTTGACCATGCCTTTCATAATGCAGCTGATATATTGTTCCTGCTGCCACCTATCAATTGGGGTTGGTAGTAGTTGCCTGTACGTGCACCCTTCCTCTTAATCCAATGTGTGAGAAAATAGGAATCCCACTGGCAAATAACAGAGAAATAATAGTAACTTCTCGAACTTCTCCAACAGAACTCAGCAAATACACAGAAGTAATTAAAGTCTTCTTGACTAAGATCCAGGCCCAGCTCCTTTTTGGAGTTCAGTTGGGATCCTACAGGTCAAGGTTTTGTTTTTGTTTTCTCTTGAAAGAGTTCAGTCCAAGTTCTTGAGATCCATTTTTCAAGTACCTCGCTGCATTCCAAACTTGGTGCTTTGCCATGAAGCTGGCTTCCTTAAAATAGAAACTTCTGCCTGGATTTTTATTTTCTTCTGTTGACTTAAGCGCTCCTTTATTTTAGTTGGCTTGGACCTTCTAATTATAACCAATAGCTTTCAGGCTTCCTTGTGCTGGGCAACATGTGCCAAATTGCAACTTTATGGCTTTTCATGGCCAGCCATCACTCTGATGTACTATGAATGCACACTAGCTGATCTCAGACAATGAGCCATTGATTTAGAATTGCAAGCAGATTTATCAATTCTTCCTGGAAACATCTTTGTAAACTTCTCTGCACACCTTCTCCAACCAACCAGATACCTTAGTTGCATACCATTTCCAAATTTAGAAGAACTTTATCCTCGGTCAGATTTAATGCCCTCTCAAACTCTATTACTAAAGTGAGATACTGAAAGATCTCCTTTGAACAGTGACTGTTATCCATGTGATGGGAGAACAATTAAAACAATGGAACACATTATTTTGTATTGTTTCCTCTACATAAATGCTTTTTATGATTTTTTTTTTTGTTTCTTTGCTGGTCAATGACCAAATAAAAATTGACTGATTGATATGTCTATGGAGATTCTCAAGTCATGGTTGTCCCAAAGGTGGTTTTTCAAAAGGCAGTTGTTGGGCTTCCTTTGTTTTCCCCTGAAAATGTTTCACTTCTCATCAAATAAGTTGCTCACCCAAGAAAATCCAGACGCCTTTTGAAAAACCATCTTTGGGATGGATTGATTCATATAATGGTAATAATAATGGTGAAAAAGGGCAGTATGTTCTGTTGTGCCAACCTATGGCTTTCAGCCTTATGAGATGGTCCAGACAGGAAGCATTCTTGGATGGTTAAATTAAGAGAATCTTGCAAATCTGAAAGTACATTTCTCCCCTGTTTTCTTTGCAGCCCAATAAACTAGGGAGGGTCCCTTCTGGGATGTTTGCCACACTCACATTTCTTTTGCAGGTTAGACTGCCTCTTATCTGACCATTCCCCTGGCTATGGCTCTCCCTTTCCCCCATCTTTCATCTCCTGTCTCCCAAGGTCATTCCCATATCCCTTTACTCTGATCCTGTAACTTTTAGAGCAGCAAGAACATTTCCCCCTTTTAGAATCATATATACAAAGGTGTTGGAATAAAAATCTGGTCTGGTTCCAATCCAGGAGAAATGGAGGCAGGCCGCATGGAAAGAAGGTCTCTATTTATTTGGAAGCCAGAAACTTTAGTGAAAGCAGCATGTTTCTGGGATGGGCTTTTATACATTCTTTGGGGCTTTGTGATTGAAATGCCTGTTCCTGTGTAAGAAGGTTCAAATCTCATCGGCTCAGGGTTGACTCAGCCTTCCATCCTTCCGAGGTGGGTAAAATGAGGACCCAGATTGTTGGGGGCAATATGCTGACTCTCTGTAAACCGCTTAGAGAGGCCTGAAAGGCCTATGAAGCGGTATATAAGTCTACTGAAACAAACAAACTGAAACAAGGTGTCCTTTAATATTTTAATGGCTGTAGTCAGATTCTTATGGGGTTGCGTAGGGGTCATGGCTGGCTCTTCAGGCAAAAGGGGAAACACAAATCCTAGTTGTCTGTCTGAGCTAATCTTGTCAGCTTGCCTAATTGTGTTGCTTATTTGGAGTCTCTGTTTCCTCTTTGCTTCTGAATAGATTGGCCCAGTCTTTCTGAATGGACACAAAATCTCCATTCCAAAAAAATAGCCTCTTCAAGCTTCTGCTTGAAGCTGTTTTCCTATGGCAGGAAGACTGGGGCTGCTTTCTGCCTTTAAGAACATGTTTCTCCATTTCTCCTTTGGGGAAATATGATATTCTGCCTCTTTTTTAATATCCCCCAAAATATTTCATTCTCTAGGAGGGACAGGGTTTCCCACAAAGGAAAATTAATTCCAAAAAATTAAACCTAAGCTTTCTTTTTCTACAAAAGGGAATGAGAATATAAAACTTCTTTGGAAAGGAAACACATGGAAAATATTCAGTGGTAAATAATATAGAAGTATAGCATTGCTAAAATATAGCAAGTGACTCCAGAGAATCTCCCCCTCACAAAAATAATAATAAGAGAAACCTAAAATTAGAAAAATCTCAGCAAAACATGAGATAGCATTAATTCTCGAGAAGAATACTCCACTCTTCTGTTCACAATAGAATCCCTTACGCTACCAGGCTCGAAATTTTGGGCTTGGACAATCTGGAACTACACCACCTATGGTCTGACCAAAGTATAGTACACAAAATTGTCTGCTACAATGTCCTGCCTTGTCAACGACTACTTCAGCTTCAACCTCAAAAATACGTGGGCAAACAATACATACAAACTCAAGGTAAATCACTCCAATGTTACATCCTCAAACCTCCACAGCTTCAACCTTAAACTGTCTTGTGTGCATGCTGCCCACGTGTGCTTGATGCGTGCTGTGCATGCATGCACAAACCTAAAAAACAAGACGGCGTCACCTATGGCGCCACCCAGGCAACCAGTTCGGGAGCATGGCAAGCCTGGGTCGCTGCCGGTTCCAGCGACCCAGGCTGTCAATCCACTGCTACCCACCACTGCTACCGTCCCTGTCCTACTGTCCCCATTTATTTGTACTTATTTCCTTTGTTCGTGTCCATGTTTATACTTATACCTGTTATCTTGTACATGTTGGACAAACTAAATAAATTTGTTAATAATCACAGAGAGCTCTGTTAGTTAGAGATTCAAAGGGATGTAAACAAACCTAAACATTGGAGTTGCATAGATTTAAAAATGAAAACCCTTCTGACCACAATCATCAAAACCAAGGGAGCAGATTTAAGTATAACCAGCCAAATTAAGTCTCCACATCTGGTAGATTTCTTGCTAAACCTAATGAGGGTTTGGTAGATTGCAATCGTTTTGCAGGGCCTCCATTTCCTTGCCTTGGAACAACAGTTTTTCTGAAAGAGGGAGGGGTCTATGTACAGTTAAGTATGAACTCTCCTACCTGAGATAAATGATGACTTCCTGACAGACAGCTGACAATCTTTGATGAGAGGCCAGGAGTTTGGGGAAATGCGAGATGACTGAGCTCACTTCACAACAACCTGAACACATGAACAACCAAACGTTCCATGTCAGAGGAAGCACCAAAAGGGAAGCTAAGCTTAGATTTTCTGAACACAGAATGAAAAAAAGCAAGAGTCACCGTGAAGCTTAGAAAAATGAAAGAATATCAAAAGGAGACCAACAGAAGAAAAGAAGGCAAGAGATTTTCCACCAATGATATAAGCAGTTACTGTCCAATAACTGACAAAATGATGTCTATCGGGTCATGAAGAATCAGAAATAACTAAACCACAACAATCTGTAATATCAGTGCTCTATTTTTAGAAAACCCCTTGTGAGTTTCTGTTTTAGTTACTTCCTTAGTTTAACTGTCATTATGTTGAAAAATATTTAAAGCATACCATCAGACCAGTCATCAGATTCTTTTGGAGTCTTAAATCATTTTCTAATATTTTCCATCTTTTTATAGAACACACTTATAGAACATTGTGTTTAATAGAACACTATTTTATTACAGGTTAAAATAAACAATTGTGATATGAAAAGATTACAGAGAGCTTAGAGTGGCATGGCATTCAGACAAGCAAACTCACTTATACGATCCTATATCAACTTAGAAAATTATTATTTAACAAGGCTATATTAAAGAAAGAATGAGAGAGGAAGGAAGGAAGGAAGGAAGGAAGGAAGGAAGGAAGGAAGGAAGGAAGGAGGGAATCTTATACTTCTTCCTCTCAGAATTCATTTCATTCAACTGAAATAAGTGGCATTTTTTTCTTAGAGATTTTCTATATTTGATTCATTGATATGAATCAAATTGAATGGTGGTGCTTCCTCTATCATAGCAGAAGCATAGCTTTATGATAAATATCAGCTTGTCATGTATCCTGTTTGATTCTGAAACCTGGAGAACAATTTCAAAATAGATCACGACATAGCATCTTCAGATTCAAGCGTTTTCAGAGGTTTTCCAAAACTTATGGTACTGTGGGATACAGATGATGCTTATTTCCTGGATCCTTATCGGAATGGGAGTGATTAGCTCAATTGAGAATAGAGAAAGCCAAGCCAACAAGCCATATTCACAAAACTGAATGGCTGCTTCATGTTCTCCAGAATAGCATGAGATGTTCTGCAGCAGACTATGATTGAGGAAGCTGGATTGTGGCAGAGCACTGAAAAGCAACAGGGAAGCTTCAGTTTATAAGAAGAAAGTAGCAGGAGGGAAAGCTTAATTCTCTGTGCAATGCTTCTCCCCTGCATTGTTTTTTTAAAAAAATAAATAGGGTGACAGAGCAGGCTGCTAAACCTCCTGTTTTATATTCCAGAGTCAGAGCTGCTAACATAAATGATCATCTCAGAACACTAAAATATAAAGCAAAAGGGGCTTCCCATCCCCATGATTTTATATCCTTGGAGAATAATAGCTGACTTGTCCAGAATTCCCTTTTATTCCTTCAAATCACCACAAGATCTTGAACTTTACATAATGCTTTTGCAATTTACTGAGGTTCTCCCTTGAATCTGATAGATAGACTGCATCTTTTATCTTTGATGGCTGCCTTAAGGTGATCCCTGAGTCCACATCGTGTTAAGCCAATTCACCATGATTTAAAAAACCACAGTTTATGTTTAATGCTAAATAGTACGTAGCAACAGCACTTAAGACTTCTATACTGCTTCACAGTGCTTTACAGCCTTCTCTAAGCGGTTTACAGAGTCGGCCTATTGCCCTCAACAATCTGGGTCCTCATTTTACCCACTTCAGAAGGATGGAGGCTGAGTGAACCTTGAGCCAGTGAGAATTGAACTGCTGTCAGTCTGCAATGCTGCATTATAATCACTGCACCAACATGGCTCCATTGGGTGCCAGTAGAGAGGTGGTGGTGGCAACATAGGAACCAGGGCAATAAAGCTATAACAGCCTGCAAAATGAAAGTAAACAACAATGTAAAAAATACTAAGTGGCTGAGATCTCATTGCCCAACGTTATTCAAGATACAACATGAGAATATTGAAATCTGAGCTGATTTTGTTGGGCCTCAGATAAAACAGCTACCAACATTCAATCAGCTTCAAGGGTGGCAATGGTCAAGGGACCTGTGAAAGTCTATTCTCATTGTGATAGAAGTTCTTGGGCTTCCAGGTTTGAAATCGCAATGGGAGTTGGAACAGGTTTGAGCAGGGTGTTAGACTAGAAGACCTCCAAGGTCCCTTCCAACTGTGATGATATTCTATGTTCTAAGGCAATGGCCCAGGGAGAGAAGTAACTTGTGTTTTGTGGCTGCTGTGTAACTAGCCATTTGGAGCAGTGGCCACTTGGGGCTTTTGCCATCTTCTTCCTTGCTCTATTTCATGAACCTGAAATTGGACTGGATAGGAATCTGTCATGCCTGTTACACCGGTGATTTTGCAGCAGCTCTTGGTTTATGTAATCTTGTAATCTCCAAGGATTTGTGGGAGAATTGTGGCTGATTGGGCTGGAGACTTGGATATTAGATGGTTTGGAGAAAAGATGTTGGAAAGAACCAGAACCATTCGCTGCTTTTTAGATGAAAGATGGGATGGGAGGATGTGTTTGGCTGGTTTTGAGGGGTGTGGGAAAGAGTTTTCTCCTCTGATCCACTGAGTAAGAGCAGAAGAGTTGTGGGATGGGAGGGTGAATGTATGAAAGAAAGTGTGGATAGTCAAACTGGCCATATGTAGGGGTGCTGGGCAGAGGCAGTATTCAGCCGATTCTTACCATTCAGATGAACCGGTAGCGGCAGCTGTGGGAGGCTCCGCCCATCCGCCCCATGTGCACTCATATTTGCGAACTGATAGGGAAGGTAAATGAATTCCACCGCTGTGCTGGGAGTAGGTGGCTATTCTGCTGAACTATTTATACTGCAATGGGGCCTTTGACATCCATGGATCCAGCTAGTGACCCTGTTTTGGGTGACTCAGTCTCTCTTGGGTAAGCTGAGTCAGTCCTTTGTAGTCAACTTGTAAAGTGAGTAGAAGCCATTTTAAGGCACAACAGGTTGTATCTTAACAGAACACCCCTGAGGGGTGTTAGGGGTGTCTTACCCCCACAGTATCTTTTTCCAGAGAGTAAGCCATCTGTGTATCAAGTTTGGTTGAAATTACTCGAGGCGTTCCAGAGTTATGCTCTCTCTCTCTCTCTCTCTCTCTCTCTCTCCTCTCTTTTTCTCCCTCCTCCCCCCCTCTCTCTCACACGCACACAAGTTATCCTTTATGAACTGTGTAACATAGGTCTGAGCACAAGGAAGCCATCCTAAAATATGATGTGCAGGGCAGAATTGGATTTACTGTATCTTCCCTTACCTGTTTTTCCACCATCCAATGAGAGCATAACCTGGAAATCCCAACAAGTGAACAATGCCTGAGGAAAAAAAGAGAGAACACAGTAGAGAGGATGTATGCATTGTTTTATCAATGCTTCTTATCCCTCCAAAATTTTCCTCCTGCACCACTCAATAAAAGTGTGCTGATGAAAACCTAGAGGTGTGCAGATTTATGACTAGAATTTTTCACTGCTGTACATGTACAGAGACACTCAGAAGAGAGCCACAATTAACTAAAGTTCCCTATTAAATATATTCTCAATTACAAATTGCAATAGCTAAACACTCAAAAGAATTTCAAATATTGAGGTTTTGGGAGAGGAGAGAGACATTTTTGTTTTGTCCTTTAACAAAGATTGTTGTCATCGTTTCTATAAAAATGGGATTTTTTAGATTGTAGATAAAGAAATTATTAATTTTGAAATGAGATTCAATACATTCAGCTAAATGCTACGGTTATCATAGCCAGCAATGATTATTATAAAGATCCAGAGAAAGGTTACATTCATACATCATGCTTATCCACACTTAACTGAGCTATGATTTGAATTAATAAATTTGGATTCACTCAACACACTGAGCCATATACTAGCCAACCAGCTTGTAGGCTAACACATCAGGTGAATCCATCCAATGAGTGCTTCAAATATTATGTGCTGAATAAAACCACAGTTAATTGGGTTTGCCATGGTAAGCCAAAATCAAACCACATTATAGCTTAGCACAAAGTCCAGTTGGTTTCTACAAGCAAATGCTGCATTTAGGTAGCATCAAACTCCCCTAAATTCATCAGCTATTATCATCTAGTATAGGTGTCAGACTTCTTGTTCACCAGTAAGATGAGCAAAAAATGCATATTTACGCAATCAATGAAAGATAAATAAAAGAGATGTGATTAAAGAGTGTAAAAGAATGCATACTTATTGGTTGGATTTAATTAGTTGCGCATCTCAACCTTGTAACTCTAGGCATCTCATAATGCAAAAGCATAAAAAGACAACATCATGAAAACAATATTATAAATTATAGTCGTGCAATCAAAATCCTATGGATGTGATGCCTGGCTTCAAAGCTGAGGTGAAAGCCATGTCTTCAACGTTTTTTGGAAGGCTACCCAGATCTTGTGGAGTGATAGGTCTTTTTACAGAAAAGTACAAGCTCCCTGACTCCCACTAGATCAGGGATGTCAAACTCAATTTCATTGAGGGCCGCATCAGAGTTGTATTTGACCCGGTGGCGGGAAGGGGGCATGGCCAGTGAGTGTGTGGTCAACTCAATGTCACTCATTTCAGGGGCACCTGTGGTGGCCAAGTGCTAAAGCAGGACTTCCCTCAGACCCTCCCTCCCTCTCATTATAATCTCCTTCCTTTCATCTTCATTCTCTTTTCTTCTTCCTTCCCCTCTTTCCTTCATTTTCCTCCCTTGCTCTCTTCCCATCTTTCTTCTTTTTCCTTTGTCCTTCCTCTTTTCCGTTCTCCTTTCCTGTCCCTTCTTGGAAGCTCAAATGCAAAAGGAGAAACATTTCTCCGTTTGTTTTGTTTTTAGTTTGCTTTGCTAGCCCTCTGCCAGCAAAAACAAAGCCCAGGGGGCTGCATGTGGGTCCCCAGGTCACATTTTTGGGCACGATGACCTGCAGACCTCCGCCAGCAAAAGTGGGGTCCCAGGGCTCCATGTGCACATACACACACAGGCTACATTTTTGCTGGCAGAGGCACCAAGGGCCAGTCTTTCCCTGTTTCCAGGGCGGCTCTGCGGGCCAGATTTAAGCAACCCGTGGGCCAGATCCAGCCCATGGGCCTTCAGTTTGACACCCCTGCACTAGATGATACCTTTCATGGGATGGACCCAGAGCACATTCACTCTGTCAACTCTGGTGGGATGGACAGTTCCAAACGAGGATAGATGATCATAGAAATAAACTGGTCTTGGACATGTAAGCCTTGTAGGTGACCACCAAAACCTTAAACTGAATCTTGAAGCCTACCAGGGCTAAAGTCACTCACAAAGCATACTTATTCGTGAAATTTGAGCACTGAATTAAGATATAACATTTGTCCATTTATCTATAATTACTGGTGGGGTTTGCACACTGTACAACATCATGCTATGTTTCACTGGGGTTTATTAGATCAATCCCAATCAATTTAGCATAACATGCTAAGCCAAAACCAAACAAAACCATAATATTGCTTAGTCCATCGCGTGGCTCTGAATATTGTAACGGTTTCTTTTTTAAGAGCTCTAAAGTATAGTCTTTATAATCCCTGGCTTCTAATTTCAGCTGGAGCACATGAATATTAATCGGTAAGGAAACAGTACTTACCACAAAGTTAGAGGCGCTCTTCCTTCCTCTTTCTGATTTTGAATGCCTGGCATTGAAAGCAGGTCACTGAGATACATTTAGCTCATTGTAAATCCAGAGATCAGTTCATAGAAGATATAGGACTATGTATGTGTTTAGTAGGTAAATCCACACTCCAGTTTTGCTGAAACGTGAATTATTAACTTGCCGATCTGAAGGGTACTAAGTAGTTTAAAATCATGCACTTGGATGTATCTGGATTGGTGGACACTAAGCAGCCATGTCTTCCCGCTCCTCCTGCCTGCCCTCCCCCCCCCCCACAACCTGCTCATCCCACTGCCTGGAACAAAGACCAGTTTTCAAAAGCCTAGCAGCCCTTAGAGTTGTATGCTGGTGCCAGTCCATCGTCTTTCAGGCAACCCCTCCCAGCTGGCCTTGGCATCAAAGAAATAAAGAGGAGCAGCTGGATCTGTGCACCTGCTGCTGAGATTTTGTTTGCAAGGCTTTTGTGGGCCTGCATCAGCTATTCAATGTGCCGAACACACCTGACCAGCCAAAGGTATTCCTTGATGTGGGCTTGCAATAATAATTTTTTAAAAACCCTTGACATTTGTCATTTCTGGCTTTCAGAAAAAAACTGCTGGGCTGCAGTTGCAAATTAACAAATCTTTAGAATAAATGTAGCTGGGTTCCCCTTAGCATGCTGGTTGAGATCTGGATGGCTAGTTGATGGTTCCATATATTTGCCTGAAGATTGCCTTGGATTTTTTAATTATCTTTTTAATCGTTGAATACCTGCCTACTCTTTTAGATTGGCTGGGACTTTCTTTTCAAGCAGACAGTTATTTGAAGTTACAACTGCCAAGACATCTTAGGGAGATATTTACGTGAGCGAGATTCGAACAGCTTGACACAATGGTCAGATATGGGAGATTCCATTCTATATCCTACAATGAGCGTCTCTCCCTCTGGAATGAACTGCCCCACAGCTTCGTATAATCCCCGACCTCCGGTCCTTCCGACGCGCCCTAAAAAGTTGGCTTTTCCAGCAAGCCAGCCTGGCCTGAACAAAACAAAACAAATTATTGATCATTGTTAATTTGAATTTGAATTTTTTTTAAAAAAATGTTATTGTCAATTCTAATTGGGTTTGTTTGGGATATTCTATTTAATTTTTTTTAAACTTTTGTATTATGTGTTTCTTTTAATGTTGTACGCCGCCCTGAGTCCTTGGGAGAAGGGCGCGGCATAGAAATCTAATAAACCTAGACCTAAACCTTTCTCTTCTCCAAGTATAGATATTTCACACATACACACACTGATCTCCACTATATCTGTTTTTGTCTAGCAGTAGTAACAACCATTCTCACCCTTGTGTGAGGGCAGCAGTTTTCAAAGAGGTGTGCTCTCAATGGTGATGTGGAGAAAAGCCTTCAGATATGAATGTTGTCGAAATAGGGCCATGCATACCACTGAAGACATTAATAGTAAAAAAAAAAAAAAAAGTGGGGGAACGATACATATCTCTTTCAACAATGATATTTCCTGATGGATTTCTATCAAGGAAAAGAACCTGTAAAAAAAAAATCTTAGCGAAAACATTTCCTTCCTGTAGTGAATCAATTTTAAGTCTTCAAAGCTGCTGCAGTTCAATGGTTAAGTATAAATTGCACACTTGAAAGGATTCTTTCGGGAATTCGGAAAATGTTACTTCATAACTCACCATAATGGTGACAATGAACTGTTTCACTCAGGCTTCACAAAATAAGATGCACTGGTTCAGGGGTGGGTTTCTCGCCCCGTTCCAACCGGTTCGGTTGGAACGGGGCCGGCGGTGTCCTTCTGCACGCCCGCGGTGCATGCATGTGTACTAGCGTCTGCGCGACGCTCCAGCTGCTCCTGGACGATCGCGCAGGCGCTGTATGCATCCTGCGCATGCGTGGAAGCGCAGAACTCGTCAAAACCGGGTAAGGACTGCGGGCGGGCGCGCCCTTCGCCGTTCCCGGAAGTTACTTACTTCCGGGTTCGGCAACCAACCGGTTCGCAGGGACTGCCGCGAACCGGTTGAAACCCACCCCTGCACTGGTTGTCCATATAGAACCTAGAAAATTAGGCTAGCAAATGAATTCAAACTGTTCTGCATGCTTTCGTACTATGGTTTAAGAACTTTCCAACCCACAGAATAGGATCCCTGAATCCAGTGACCTTTTGGTTCCTACAGCCAAGAGGGTTCTCTTCCTGGTTGCTGGATGGGCGTGGCCATGGTGGGTGTGGCCTAGGTGGTCTTCTGCACCATGGGGGAGGGTTGCCCTCCCCAGGCTCCAGAGGCTTTCCTCGAGTGTCTGGGAAGGTAAAAACTGCCTCAAAAGTCTCCGGAGGTCCTCTGGAGGCCAGAAACTTCCAGTAGGCCCATTTTTCGCCCTCTCCGAGCCTCCGCATGCGTGCTGCACTACCTGCATGCAAAATGGGCCACGTGGGAACTCCAGGGAGGGGAGGGATGACTGGGTGGGGTCAGCCAGGAGTGGGATTTGCGGGTTCTCCGAACTCACAGAATCTTAGCTAGAGGATCTCCTGAACCACTGCGAACCCCTATTAGCCCACTCCTGCCTACAGCATGTATCTCCATCAGAGGATAAAGCTTCTGGCCTGATCCTATGCACCTCACTTTCCCTTGTGTTTTCCAATCTTTCCATCCTTTCCAGAGGAAAAAGCCTTTCCAAGGACATTTAGCGACAGCAACAGCTTAAAAAAAAGTTTGCAGAGGAAGTGGAACATTTAAAAAGGGATTTGGGGTGATGTGCAAAACAATTTTGGGTGGCAGATTTCTGTCCCTTGCTATGATACATTATGTGGGCACCTGTTGGCACGTTGTATCACACTATTAATCATTTTGAGAAGAAAATAGGTGTACTATCTGTCAATATTGTAAAAAACTTTCAGAAAGCAGACTCAAAATTTGCTCGATTGCAGCTAGTCAGAAAGCTAGATATTGATCAATCAGTTTTAAACATCAAATTCTAAGGATGTTTCAGTGTATATGAAGCAAAAAATATCCCATTCTAAAAGTGGTACTTGTACCTGAACCTATAAGGAGAGTTGATTTGAATGATTCATTAATACTTTTGCTAGAAACACTATCTTAAAAAATGTATATTTGATAGATATACATGTCTGATGAGGAAGTGAAAATTTCGGTTTTGGCACCAACTACTCAAATTGCATGGTCAAGATGCTGAGCCTGTCGATCAGAAATATCGGCAATTCAGCAGTTCAAATCTCTAGTGCCGTATAACGGAGTGAGCTCCCGTTACTTTTCCCAGCTTCTGCCAACCTAGCAGTTCGAAAGCATGTAAAAAATACAAATCGAAAAATAGGAAGCAGCTTTGGTGGGAAGATAACAGTGTTCTGTGTGTCTTCGGCATTTAGTTATGCCAGCCACATGACCACAAAGACATCTTCGGACATCACTGGCTCTTCAGCTTTGAAATGAAGATAAGCACTGCCCCCTAGAGTCGGGAATGACTAGCACATATGTGTGAGGGGAACCTTTACCTTTATTCAAATTGCAAGGTTTAACTGTTGGGCAACCTGTGCTTTCTCATTTTGTTAAATATGCTTTACATATTTAACATACCTAATACTGTAATGCTCTCTATGGAATTCTCCCAGTTTGGTTAGAAAAACCCACCTGGAGGAAGTTTCTTAGAAAATTCAGCAGCTCATGCTGCAGCTGTAGCATATGGAGAATACACATTGAAATACACATATTTACACCATTGCAGAACCAACTCTATCCCTCTGCATTCTCACCCTATCATCCATGTTCAGCAGCTGAGCTGATTTATTTCTAGCTTGGCTGTGATGTCATCTAAACTGGAAAAAAGTAATATTTCTCTTTACAACAATGAAAGCTGGTAGGTGGCCAATGGTGCACTGAAATATTTATTTCTCTATTCCTGAACCTGATGTGTTAGCAGACAGAATATTTTTTCCTGATTTCTTGACGCATGGAAGGTCTCTGATTCCAGAACAATTGTTGAGGTTTATTCAGCTAATCAACTTTTGGGGAATTTGCAGACTCATGCTGAATATGCCATGCTGTGTTCATGACATATTCAGTCATGATTTACTAAATAAACTATAATTGGCTGCTTCCACACAATACATTAAAACAAACTGTGGTTTTACAAACCATAATGGTTGCATTCACATGCTAAGCAACAAAGTAGCAAACCATATTTTGGCACAGTGAAAATCAGTCTTTTCTCCCTCAAGAAATAGAATAGAATAACAGACTTGGGAGGGACCTTGGAGGTCTTCTAATCCAATCCCCTGCTTAGGCAGGAAAATCTATACCACTTCAGACAACATCTTCTTAAAAACTTCCAGTGTTGGAGCATTCACAACTTCTAGAGGCAAGTTGTTCCACTGATTAATTGTTCTAACTTTCAGGAAACTGCAACTAGTATACAGAAAATGCAACTAGTATACTATATAGAACTAGCTGTATATACAGTATATGAGTTATTTCTATTACTACATAATCTACTAGGCATTTATGTTTATTCAGGGATTGGAATCATGTATGAGCCTAACCCAAGAATCTTATCGTTCCTTTAGGTAAAATGTAGCTACCCAATGTTGAACCTAGCTAATGTAGTTGCTTATGTTATATGAATCCAACAACTAGATTAAATGATTAAAATGTGGTTAAGCAAACCATTATCCAGCATTAAGTAAACATGGCTATTGTGGCATATACAGTATATCTTTAAATGTATGTATGTATGTATGTATGTATGTATGTATGTATGTATGTATGTATGTATGTATTCGGGTCTTTTCCCATGTAAGATTGAGATTGTCTTGGCAACATTTCGGCGAAGTCTCACTTGCCATCTTCAGGCTGGGATTGGGGCTTAAAGCTTGGTTGGAGCTGCCATCTTTTTATAATTCTTGGTGGGGTGTGTGAAGTGCTGGCTTTGTTTCAGTAAGTAGATTGATTGGATGTATGGCTGTATCATGATTGGTAGATTGGTGCTGATTGGTGCTGGCTGTGTGTCCGTTGTTGTTTCGTGTTCCAGGCTGTTACTGAAACAAAGCCAGCACTCCACACACCCCACCAAGATTTATAGAAATACTGCAGCTCCGACCACGCTTTAAGCCCAAAATCCAGCCTGAAGATGGCGAGTGAGACCTCACTGAAACTTTGCCAAGACAATCTCAATCTTACATGGGGAAAAGACCCGAATACAACAAGACCAGCATACCTACACCCATGAAAATCTACAAACAAACACACACACATGCACATACTGTGTCTGTGTCTGTGTCTGTGTCTGTGTCTGTGTCTGTGTATGTATGTATGTATGTATGTATGTATGTATGTATGTATGTATGTATGTGTAAATATAGGACCAAGCAGAATATTACATGTTTGTGGCCTGCCCCAATGTTTGCATCCAGCCACTACCACAAACTACGATTGAAAGAAACAATAGGTCAGTTAGATTTATGAATGTAATTTGAATCTTATAGTTTATGATCTTGGGAAATAAAATCAATACATTCAATGTAAAATAAAAAGGGCTTTAAAATGTTCTTTGGGAAGGCCAGCAGATTGGAATCAATACGCATACTATGAATATGCTAGGTCTTTTCTGCGTAAAACTTGAAGCTCTCACACACACTTTCTTAGTTACATCTTGTTGCTAGGTTACGATAGTGCTGAGCACATATACATTTTAAGGCTGTAAAGAGAAAGTACCTTTTTTATTTACACTTTCTTGGTGTGATCCCTTGCTGTTACTGTACTAAAAGAAATTGAGGACTGCAAGAACAAGGCTTCTGAGGCTGGTTTTCACTACCTGCTGAACTCTTCTGATCATATAAATCTTTTCGCCTTTGTACTACTTGCTAGCCAGGATTTGGAGACATTGTAGTAGCTGTTGTTAGAGAGCACATTTTCCTGATGTAGCCTTTATTTCATTCTCAGCCTACTATGGAGTCAGTTCTTAGTTGTTCCAACAATGCTTTCCATTTTCTCCTGCCATGTGTTTTTATGCAAATGATTTCTGGGACTTTATGCATGAATTTAGTGATGACACAGTCAAAGGTTGGCATATAGGCTGATTGAACATTCAGGCATGCCTGCTCCCCCACCCCCACCCCATTCTTAGATGCTGCTTAAGGCTAGATTGGTTTGAATTGCAGGAGAAACCAAACTGGTCTCCTACAGAGACACCTTCACATGGAATGCATGACCTATGCTTTACAAAAACGCTGTCAAATCATTATGCAAGTTCCTAATATATGCAATGGTATACACAAGCCTTTGAGAGGACTTCCAAAGCTGTTATTAAATAACATCTCAAAAGATCAGGGAATGTATCTATAAATGAAGAAACATTTGCTGAATAATTTAAACTGGGAAAAGAAATGAATTGCTGGTTCTTTCCTAAGTAGTATTAAACTTTTTCTACAGCACTTAATAACTTGGAATATTTTGAAATTGGAATGAAACTGACAATTAGTCTATTTATATTATTAATATTATTCTATTCTATTATTATAGAATGGAATCGAACAGAATAGAATTATATACATACAAGAGAATAATATACATATTATACATAATATACATATACATATTATTTTATTCAATATTCTTCTATTCTATTCTATTCTATTCTATTCTATATTATTCTATTCTATTCTATACTCTTCTATTCTATTCTCTATTCTATTCTATATTCTATTCTATTCTATATTCTTCTATTCTATTCTATTTTCTTCTCTTCTGTTCTGTTCTATTCTATTCTATTCTATATTCTTCTGTTCTGTTCTGTTCTATTCTATTCTACTCTATTCTACTCTACTCAACTCTACTCTACTGTACTCTACTCTCCTACCAAACTTTGGGAACATGGGAAATGAAAAAATAACCCAAACAACAAGTTGGTAGAATGGAGAATGGGTAGAGTTGTAGGGGGTGGAGCTTTCTCAATATCCTGTGGGAGCTCCTCCAACTTCATCCCACTCCACTCATCCACTCCACCGATCTTCCAGCAAGTCTATTTTTTTGACCTTTTTTTATTGAACATTTTTTGGGGAAAAAAACTTTTACAAATGTTAAGTTCCCACCCCCCACCCTCCCCACCCCCAATCCTCCCCAACCTTCCCCCACCCCCCAACTTCCCAGAACCAATACAGGGTATAAATCTTTAACAAAGAGAATCTAAGGTACAGTTGGGGAAAAAACCAAAAAAGAATAGATAATAACATATTTCCATTGAACTCTAGCTCCTCCTTGCTGGACTAACTCTAGATAATTTATAATTCCTGATCTCTAATCATAAGCTATCTGGAATTTCTTAGTCCCATATTTGTTTTGAGTATAGTCAATCCATCTTTTCCACTCCAGTTTATATCTCTCGTTTGAATGGTCCTTAAGATATGCAGATATTTTGGCCATCTCGGCTAGGTTTGTTACTTTCAATGTCCATTCCAGCAAGACTATTTTTAGAGACAGATCTCCTGATCTTCAAGAAGACTAGATGCATGTTCAGAAATAGCTCAAATGACAGGGGATGAATGTAGAGTATCTCTGCGTGGGCATCCTGTCAATTGGACAATGTGAAAGTTGGCCACACTCTTCCGAGTTATCCTGCTGCACTTAAGATAGTGATTTCCTGCTGGCTACCGACTCTGGCTGCGAGGACAAGCAAAGCCAGGGGACTTTACTGATCGCTGTCCTTAAAAACTCCCACAACAAAACCATAATTAATTTCATTGTAAGAGATGCAATGACAATAAAGTACTACTACGTAAATATAGATTCCCTCACCTTGTTACTGAGCATTGCAATTGAGGCTGATTACAACATGATTGTCAAAGCAGCACACATTTTATCGGCATGTTTTCCTGTTGAGTCAAAGAGTGGCGGAATGTGGCTGCGAGGAAGATTCCACTTTTTAAACAGATGTTTTAAAGACGTCTGCAGCTAGGGACACCATTGTTAAGGTTTTTGTTATTTGTAGTTTATCCCATTTATAAAGTCTGGTAAATAACAATTTGCAGTTACATTTCTTTGGTTGTTTCCTTTGGCTTTTTTTTCTGGTGTTTTTGCCTGACTTGTCCCGCCTTTACAGGATGTGAGCCTTTGCAGCAACAACTTTTCTTCATTCCGTACGAAGTACTTTGTACTGATGTTAAGTGCAGTAGAGGAATAAGGTTAACTCAATGGGGGAGAAACAGCAGTGAGATACTACTGGAAACAATGGTCCAAGTCATGGCTTTTGTTCTTTGGCTATCTAGGCAAGAGAAACCCAAGGCTTCTTAATTTTAGTGTGCTCCCCACCACTACCAAATTATTCCCACCGCCCAATAGTGAGCAGGCAATGTGGTTACTTAGCAACTATATCTACTCTACATACCTGTGATTCTGGCCAAAAGAATACGGTTGATCAGATGAAAGGAATGAATTCCCATGTATGGTGGAAAGTAGGAGTCAATAAATATCAACAATGTCTTCCATGGTGCTACTCTTGCTCCGAAGAAGCAGGGGAAATGCTTATTTTGTTACCTGAGTGTGAAAAGTGTTAGATGGTAAGGCAATCGAAATTGGGTTTGTTCATTACTGTACAGTGGGATATCCTGTGATCTCTCTATGACTCAGCCCCCTTCTGTTCAGCCTGCCCTTTACCGCCTCCCCAGCCTGGAAATCTGATGGCCAAGCTCTTTGAAGGCCTGTTGCAAAGGCTTCAGGGATGGGAGGGCACTTTTTACCTAGCAAAACAGCACTTTCCTGTAGACAGTTAGAAGGGATCTTGGAGGTCTTCTAATCCAACCCCTTGCTCAGGCGGGAAACCCTATGTCATTTCAGACAAATGGTTATTAAATCTCTTCTTTAAAAATTCCAGTGTTGAAGAATTCACAACTTCTGGAGGCAAGTTGTTCCACTAATTAATTGTCCTCACTGTCAGGAAATTTCTCCTCCGTTCTAAGTTGCTTCTCTCCTTGATTAGTTTTCACCCATTGCTTCTTATCCTGCCCTCAGATGCTTTGGAGAATAGCATGACTTCCTCTTCTTTATGGCAGATATTGAGATATTGGAACATTGCTCTCATGTCTCCCCTAGTCCTTCTTTTCATTAAACTAGACATACCTAGTTCCAGCAACCTTTCTTTATATGTTTTAGCCTCCAGTCCTCTAATCATCTTTGTTGCTCTTCTCCACACTCTTTCTAGAGTCTCCACATCTTTATTACATCGTGGGTTTTTTACATGCATGTCTGATTCCTACACTGCAGGTTGTTTACAGAATTTAAAAGGTTGCCCATGCTGGTTAGCATCAGTTAGCTTAGTTAGAATGGATCCCCAGTGGGTATCCATAAATCATCATAGTTTTACTAGTCAGGGAAGTTGAGCTGCATGCTGCTGTACATAGACTCATTCATTCTTCTTTTCCCCTTTCAGAATTCGTAAGTCCAAAACTCTAATGGCAGCAGCTAACTTTGCATTAAATGGTCATGAAAATCAAGCTGCATTTTGGCATAGTGCAATACATGAACTCAGACAACTTGGTTTTAAGGTTTGTTTATTCTTTGAGTCTTGTGTGAATCCAACCAACTATGATTTATTCAATTCAATAAACTATTCCTTAGCAGCATGAATGAATTAGATCATAGATTGGATTTATTATGCTAGCTGTAATGTGTTTAGGGGTGAGAATTGGCTTGCATGCTGTGAGCCCAGGCATTGTGGCTTATTCAGAACATCATAGTAAACTATGATTTAGCAGGCTCAGTCAACCCAGCATAGTTTCACTGTAAAATGTGTTTACTTCTTCAGACTTCTCAAGCTCTGTATTTCTATTGCTATATTTCTTTTGTCATGTAAAGGCAAAAGATTCTCTGCTTTTGTAGCTGGCTTGATAGCGGTGCAAAATCTATTTAATTATTTAAATAGATCTATTTGATAGGCCTATTTTTGTCTTTTGTTTGGGGACATTCACTGTCTTTCCAGGCTTCCCACATATCACCTCCCCATATATTCAGTCTCTGTCTTTGATGATGTGAGCACCTTTTACTGTTCCCATTAATGTTGATTTCACCGCTTGGTTTAATTATTCCTGCTGTTTCCCTACATTTTCACAGCTTTGGTTGCTATAACAACAAAATCTAGGATTTTTATTAAAAATCTAATGCATGTATTTGTTAGCTTCTCCCATTTAGAAAGAAGGCTGGATTTAACAAGGATATAAGTGGTGGAAATGTCCAAGACAATGCATGATCGGCAGGACGTTCTTCGCAGTGTGGTTATTTATTTATTTCTTCATTTCTAGGAATAAATAGGAAACAGGTTTCTGCTCTTGGGTTTAATAGTCCCATCTGTAATCACTACTGCATGGGCTTTTGAAAGGTTCCAGTTAGCAGCACACAAAAAGTGCTTATAAAAATCTGACCTGTGGTAAAACAGTAGGAACTGCTTAAAGCTAATTCTAGTGTGGTTCGTATGGGGCAATTAGTTGCTTGAGAAAGAGCATGGTTCACTGTTCTAACCTGTTTAATTTAGGTATATAAAGAGTCAGACCAAGACTTGGAAACCCTAAAGGAAAAGCCAAGACCAAGAAGCAATGGGTAGCGGAATACTAATTTTTCATCAATTGATTAGAACAAATTACAAATCTGTGGCGGAGCAAAAAATAAATAAAATAGAACCTCCAAGGTGCACTTAACCGTTGTGGTGTCGGCGGCACAGTGGTTAGAATGCAGTATTGCAGGCAGACTCTGCCCAGGAGTTCGATCCTGACCAGTTCAAGGTTGACTCAGACTTGCATGCTTCTGAGATTAGTAAAATGAGGAGCCAAATTGTTGCGAGCAATATACTGACATTTGTAAACTGCCCAGAGAGTGTTGTAAAGCACCGCGAAGTGGTATAGAAGTCTAAGTGCTAATGCTAGTGCTATTTATGACAGATTGACAAGATGGGGTCTGAAGTTTCACTTGGACTTTTTCCTCCATTCATTCTGTTCTGTAAAGGAGAAAAAAACATGAAAGCTTTCCCAAAGGCAGGGATATCCATGTGGTTGTGGTTTATGGGTGACTTTCCTAAGCCTAATAATTGTACATGTGGTTCTGTTTGTTTGGAAAACTATAATATAATCTAGGAGGAGATTGAGTAGCTTGAGGAGGTGTTGGAAATTATCTAGTATTGAGTGTTTCTACCATAGCCAATAGTGTTGTACTACTTGGGATGGCATGAGGAGTGAAGAAACAGCAATATGTTTGACAATGAGATCTGGGTAGATTATTCAGTGAGAGCAAAGTGCCCTTCTACAGCTGTTCATTGAAAGTCTAAAGAAGCTGAAGACCAGAAGATATTAAGAAGGCTTTGAACAACTGGACTTCTTTGCCCCTTTGACAAGCATTCATCTTCCTAGGCCTAATGGTTGTCTGCTCCTTCATATAGTTGGATGAGTACAAAGAATAACAGAGTTGGAAGGGACTTTGGAGACCTTCTAGTCCAACTTCTTGCTCAGGCAGGAAACCACGTACCCTTTTAGACAAATGGTTGTCTGATTTCTTCTCAAAAACTTCCAGTGTTGGAGCGCCCACAACTTCTGGAGGCAAGTCGTTCCACGGATTAATTGTTCTCACTGTCACGGAATTTCTCCTTCGTTCTAGGTTGCTTCTCTCCTGGATTGTTTTTCATCTATTGAAATGTGGATCCGGTTGGAGATTCTGACAGTGGGTCTCAATTGTATTGAGTATCTCAGTACAATTTTGTATTGTGTATCTCAAGCATTTTGTGCATTGTGTAACCATGGTAATCATCTAACGAAGTTTTAGCTTACTTCTTGCTACACCAAGACAGAAAGTAATATTCTTGTATCAGCGCAGTGGAATTCATGGGGTAGGCAGTTTTGTACGTAAATCTACCGTTCTTGTGATTTGAGCTAGACCTCTGAGCAGTTTTCAAAATTGTTGGCATCTTGATATTCCATCAGTTAAATATTGTTATACTTATCTTGCCTGTATACTCCATAAGGCCTTTGTTCCTTGCATCTAACCATGGCAGAAACATGTTCTGACACCATTTTTTCCCCATGGCTCTGTGATATTGCCTTCAGCTTAACCATAACCTATGGGTAAAATATGCTTAAATCACCCTTAGCTGTAAGAATGTTTTATGTTTTCTTCCTTCTTCCAATACTGTCGAAGAATAGCCTCAAGGTATGTTTGTCACTCATTGTCTTGAAGAGGTGAGGTCAGGGGTGGGCTTCAAAGGGTTCTCTGCCCAGTAGCTGGGTGGGGATGGCCATGGTGGGCATGGCCTAGTCAGCCTCCTGCACCACAACAGGATGTGTGTTTTTGTCCTCCCCGGGCTCTCGGGGATTTCCTTGAGCCTCCAGCAGTGATGGGATTCAGCCAGTTTGCATCAATTTGGGAGAACTGGTTGTTAATTTTCTAAACAGTTCGGAGAACCGGTTGTTGGAAGAAATTTCCCTTTGCTTTTTCCCACTTTTCAGGGCTAATCCTGTAAGGAAGGCAGGAAGGAAACATTCTGATGTTGTTTCTAGCATAATCTTTATTGCCCTGCTTGCAGAAACTGCCTCTCCGGTTACCCTTCTTACATTGTAACAGCTAAGGCGAAGGCCCATCGATGTGAGTGACATTGAGGGCCACACCCACCCAGTCACATGACCACTGAGCCACGCCTACCCAGCTGCTCATTAGGGCAGAGAACTGGATGTTAAATTATTTGAATACCATCACTGGCCTCCAGGAAGGGGAAAATGGCCTCCCCGGAATCCAGAGGCCCTCTGGAGGCCGGAAACAGGCCTACTGGAAGTTTGGGAAGGCCGGAAACATGCCCATTTCCAGCCTTCCCGAATTTCCAGTAGACCCATTTTTTGGCCCTCCCTGAGCCTCCATGCGCGCCCTCTACTTACCTGTATTCAAAATAGGCCACGTGGTGACTCCTGTGAGGGAAAAGGTGGGGTGGGCGGGGCCAGCCAGGAGTGGGATTTGGGGATTCTCCAAATGGCACAGAATCTTAGCTAGAGATTCTCCCGAACCCCTTCGAACCCGCAGCAACCCATCCCTGGGTGAGGTGACTGGGAACAGAGGGAACACAGGTAGGAGAAGGATTAGTCATGGAAATTTCAAGGTAGTATGGCACAAGAATAGATGGACAAGCATTTCAGCTCAGCAGTAGGAAAAGGCTCAAAAAAGTCTTCGGATTGCAGCCCTGAGTTCAAATGACATTAGAATTCTGTGTAAAGCCTGCTATGAGGGCAGGATTTAAAAGTGGTACTGCACATGTTCTCTTATGTAAGATTTCTTTCTCCAGCTAGTTGGGCAAACGGGATCCATTTGTACAGGTAGTCCTTGACTTACAACAATTCATTTGGTGACCGTTCAAAGTTACAACCGCACTGAAAAAAGTGACATGACCATTTTTCATGCTTACGACCATTGAAGCATATCCATGGGCACGTGATGTACCTTCAGATGCTTGACCACTGAGTCACTTTTAATGATGGTTGCAGGGTCCCAAGGTCATGTGATCTCCTTTTGCGATCTTCTGATGAGTAAACTCAATGGGGAATCCAGATTCACTTATCAACCGCGTTAGTAACTTAACAACTGGAGTGATTCACTTAACAACCGTGGCAAGAAAAGTCGTAAAATGGAGCAAAACTCACTTAACAAATGTCTCACTTAAAAACATAAATGTTGGGCTCAATTGTAGTGATAAGCTGAGGACTACCTGTATTTTCATGACACTACAGGTAGACCTTGTTTAACCACCACAATGAGAAAAGGCCATTCAGTCATTAAGCAAAGCGGTTCCTAGGTGAAACTCCAACCATGCTTATGATCTTATTGCTTTGCTTTACTGTCCTGTGAAAATCGTATATGAAAAAAAGTAACTTGGTTTTCAAGTTACTATTTTCATCTCCATTGTAAGTGTGGAAGGCTGCTTGCACGTCATAGAAATGCAGTGCAGAAAAGGAGTGAGAAATAGCGGACAACATAAATTGTAAGCAGGAGATAAGAAAAAAAAAATCGACACAAACCCTATTCACTAAAACTTTCTATATAGTTTACTCTCCTTGCAAACTATGCTTATTTCCATCACGCTTACACAATGCTTGCTTCGTATGTCTTGTCTTTTCTCTCTCTCTCCCTGTCCCCCCCCTCTCTCTCTTTGAGAATCTCATTTATTTATTTCAGCCACAATTTTCCCAGGCTTCCACTTTCTCTCAACTCTTTCACTCACTCTTCATAAATTTGTTTTACCATTTGATTCTCATTCATTCTCTCTGTACATCAAGTCCCTTCAACATAATTCTTTGATTCTGGCCACTCACTTTTCTATTCAATCTCTATTCACTCATCACCTATTTATTTTAGACACTTTTTTTAACCACATCCCCACTCTCACCTCCTTTTAGTAAAATGGACAGAACAACGCTCCACTATAAAGTCATTTTTGCTTTTTCGAGAAACATATGTTCCTCACAATACATTATCGTTCTTGCAGCATTAGCATATCTTAAAATTTCTTCATTTTCCCCCCAACATAGATAAACATACCCCGTTTTCCCGAAAATAAGACCTCCCTGGATAATAAGCCCTATCAGGCTTTTGAGCACATGCACTAAAATAAGCCCTCCCCCAAAATAAGCCCTTCCCTAAAATATTTAAACACATGTGCAGCCAGTCCCCATTTCGGGGGGGGAGGGGAGAACGTGCCCCACACGGCCCAATATACCTGCCATCCATGCAAACCCTAGCAAACCCCTTCTCTTAGTGGCGGCTGCGAAAAGAGCTGCAAGCCCAGCGATGCTAGGGCTGGCAAGAGTGTGCCAGAAACACAGAACTTCTGGTCCTCTCTGGATCAGCTGATTTGCAGGCTGCAGACAAGGTTAGGGGGCCTCCTGCAACTCAAAAAGAATGTGACTTCCCCGAAAATAAGGCCAAGCACTTATTTCGGGTGTCAAAGGAAAATAAGACCCTGTCTTATTTTCAGGAAACACAGTAGATACACAAATGCATCTACTAGCTCTGGTTTTACCATATATGTAGAATTTACTGTTATTCACTCCCTTTTTCCTGACACCATTATCATGGTGTTCCTGAATTTCTTGTTACATCAGACAATCCATCTAATATTCCCTGAAAATCATTCCAATTATACATTTATCCATAAATATGTTTAAGAATCTAATTATTTCTCATAGGTTTTTCCCCCCTTGTATTTATTCTACTTTTGCTCCGGCTTTCACTTCTTTTTGTTCTTTCCATATCTTTTTTTCTGACTACCTCCATACTAATAGAAAATGTCTGTCTCATCTTCAGAACTATTCAACATCCTTGTAACAGTTATTTGCAGTCTATCACATAATCAAATCAATCGTGTTTTTAGGTTTATATTTATTCTTTTGCCATGTGGCGAATTTACCAGCCTGAATAGACTACCGGTAGTGCTTACACTATATATTTGAAATTAACAGAGTTTCTTCTAAACAAATATTCATCAATCGCTATTCTTATTCATTCTGCAGCTTTTGAATATCCCAATCATTCTTTCTTTACTGTCTAGCCTTGTTCCACCCTCCATTCATATCACATAACAGTTTTTCCCCCTCTTCGATTACATATAGTCAGAATGTTCTGCAATTTCCAATCTCTGTCTGGTCCTTATATCAATATCTATGGGCCCATCTGATGCTGACCATAGCATATGGCTTGGAATTTAAGAAGAGCAAATCCTAAAGAGTATGAATTGATTATTGAAATTAAAGATATTTTGTGTATGATCCAAAGAGAATTGGATAAGATGTGTTATATCTGAATGAAGCTGTCCAATCTTATGGAGCAGAGTTAATGAATATACAAGAAAGAGAAGGTGTAAATTACAAATTAAAAAGCAAAAATGTATATGAGAAACCATAAACAGATTTAATTTAGGTTGTTATAAGTTGAGATGTGCTGTAAACTGCAACTATCACAACCTCTGGATCCTTAGATTCATCTGAACTCATAACAACCTAAATTATATCAGTTTATGCTTTCTCATATACTATGCATGTTTGCTTCTTAATTTGTAATTTAAACCTTCTCTTTCCTGTGTATTCATTGTTCCATAAGATCAGGCAACTTCATTGAGATCTAACATTTTTTCCCAATTCTCTTTGGTTCAAAACCAATATATCTTTAATTTCAATAATTAATTAATACTCTTTAGCCTTTACTCTTCTTAAATTCCAAGCCATATGCTATGGTCAGCATCAGATGGGCCCATAGATATTGGCGTCTGCTGTTCCATTATGCCTTTGGATATCACATCATTCCTGCTAGTTAGAAAAGGAAAGACTGAATTAATATCCCTTAGCCTTATGCTATATGTAATATTCCCAACTGGAAGAATAGGTAATTTTGGCCTATATGAGCCAGGATACAAAATATAATCAAAGCCCAGTTTTACCACAATGTAACCTACGATTTCTAATTTATTTTGTAAACCAAATACAGTGACCCATACCTAGTCTAAGATACATGCAGTGACTTAACATAAGTCTTTGTAGGGTTGTGGCAGATCACAATCGTGACTTATGACCGTTATATCAGCAATAATAGTTAGTTTAAGACACTAAATTAACTAGTGGAAAAATCGCTACAGTTGGGAAGTGATTCAATTCTATTCAAATGATCGCCTTTATCTTCTGTTTTAAACCAGCTATAGAATGCCCCCATCACTTTAGCAAGGATATGTGAGTGACAAATTTTGAATAGTCGAGAAGCAAAACAGAATAATCTTTGATAAAAAGAATTTTTTATCAAAATATAACATCAAGCATATCAAAAAGCCCTAATATGGCATTCCATTTAACAATGATTCTAATTAAAATAGGAAGGAATTCTTTTAAAATTAACATTGTTGTCTTCATATTTCACAATATACAAGATGGAAGCATGCTATTTTTCAGACTGGCAAAGAGATAAGAATGCATCCAGTAAAAGGAATATTGGCAAGAAAAGAACAGTGAGATGTTTTGTCAAAGTGTCATTAAGTAAACTGTGGTTTAAAATGCTATATAAATCTAATTTTTGATGCTGTCAAAATGTCATTGGTTTACTTTTGGGTTAGTATATTTATATGATCTCAACTACTATGGTTTGTAGATTGTGGTTTACAAATCCCAAAGGATGCATCAACTTAGCCCTTGAATCACTGTTAAAGAATTCTTACTTCCAAGCTGTTTTGGCTTCCTCGGTCACTCACACATCTCTTGTGCAAAAAATAAAAAAATAAATCCAGAAACTAGCATAAAGATTAAATGGAATGCACAGTAGGTATTTAGAGATTTGAATACAAATGGTTTTGCAAACAGTAGTAACTTCTGATTCTGAATCCATTCCACATTGGTGCATACCTGCTCCTAAATTGAGCAGTGGATTTCTGTCCATGTGGAGATAGCTCCTAGCAGATTTCAGCCAAGCATGTCAGGGGTGGTTTGCTGCTGGTTTTACTACCGGTTCGCAACCCGTGTGCAACCTACACACACACTCGCTTTGCACACATGTGTGCTGTTCAATGGAAATTGTTCTGCGCTCATGTGCAGAACAATTTACAGTCAACTGCACATGCGCAGAACAATTCACAGTGAACTGCGCATGCGTAGTCACTAAAATTCAACATGATGGAAACATCAGCGGCGGCGAGGGAACTGGTTGGGGGCGTGTCAGGCCTGGATAGCTGCCGGTTCTGCAACCCAGACCTGAATTCCACTACCGGTTCGGCCAAACTGGGGCCGAACCAGCAGCAACCCACCTCTGAAGCGTGTGTATATAGATAATCAGTTTTTCAAATGGAGCACCATGTTGGTTTAAACTAGAGTAAGTGTGCCCATATCAGTAGGTGTAAAGCTGCTTCTGGAAGCAAACTCCTGGAAGAAAGTGTTTTCTGCAGTGGCAGCAAATATGTGAATGTGAACATATCCATGTGAAAGCTTCTTCTCCAGCATGGTGAAATAACTTGCAACCAATGTAGAGAATTGTAGTGATTATGATGTAAGTACAATTGGCTAGAATTGCTCCCTCAGCACTTTGGAAAGGAAACAGCCAGTGCAGAGTAGAGCAGGCTTGCTTTTTCAGTATGAATAATTTTCAATAGTGCTGTCAATTGGGATATTTAGAGGCAATTAGCATTAATTGGCCCCTTTTTCTGGCAATATCATATTATTGGTTGGGCAAACACATACAGAAACTCTGGAGATGGACACATATCAGCAGGACTTAAGAGATAAGGAAGTGCTTGTGTACTTGCTTAGTACTTATTTTGGAAAACATGGCCCTTTGACCTAAGGCTTCGGCATTGCTCCTGACATGGTGCCACACCCCTTGGTCCCAAACTGGCATCATGGCAAAATGGCTTTCCTCTGGTTCAACTGGCCAAAATCTATGGTTGCAAAACTTCCACTTTTCTTATTATCCGGGCCTTCTTGCAATTTTGAACTACCTGTTGAGAAGGAGGCAACCCACTTATATACTTATGGACATGATAAGATAATGAAGGAACGTTCGGCTTTGTTGATATTTAAAGAGGCATTAATGATTGGCTGAGTTCCCATACAACATTAAGCCATGTTAGGGTGTTGTTGTTGTTTTTTGCAGACAGTGGCAGATTATGTTGATTTAGTCACTGAGGCCTATTAAAAATGGCTTTTAAATTACAACTAATTGAACATAGTCAATTATGGCTTATTATAAACCATGATTATTGTAAACATTTAATGAACTAGGTCACTACTGGATTAGATTAGGAATAGGCAAAATGCTGCCCTTCACATATTTTTGGACTAACATCCATCAAACTATCTGGCCAATAATTAGATTGTAGTGACTGTATTACAAATATCAGGGGTACCTGACTGTATAACTCTGAAATAAGTTCCCCATAATAGAAGACTATACATACATATACGTATACGTATACGTATACACACATACATACATACATACATACATACATACATACATACATACATACATACATACATATATATATATATATATATATATATATATATATATATATATGAAAAAAAATATTCATTTCATATTAACATATAGGACATAGTGCAACTATCCTGGCATTATCTCCGCCATACACAAATATCAAATATCATATATACTCATCATACTTTACTAATTATATACAATTATTCTGCCCATTTATATTATTTGTATTTACATTTATTACATTACATTTCTGGTCTACAAATCTTGTTTATTTCCTGTTCCAACTTCTACCTCTCTATTCCAACCACTGGTAAAATCTATTCCATATATCATGATATTCTGTCTCTCCTTTACTCTTTAATTCTAACGTCAATCTATCCATTTCAGCGCAAACCAACATTTTCTTTATTATCTCTCTTTCTGAAGGTATGTTTTCTCTCTCTCTCTCTCTCTCACACACACACACACACACACACACACACACATATATAAAACACACACACACACATATACATACATATATATATATATATATTCACTATATATTCAAGACTTCTGTGTGGCTGGGTTCACAAAACACAAACATGCTACAGTAAAATAATGTTCACTTTTTGGGGATGTTACTTCTTTGTAGGAAACAGCCAATGTGCTATGAAAATACAACCACAAGGACTTATTGCTACTATTTTGTACCTATGTACAGATCGTCACAGGTTATTTTTATATTAGGGTTAATTGTGATTGGTCTGGATTTCACTTGACGTGTTATCTAAGACTTTGTAATATTCAGCAATCATTTATTGCTGTAACATGCATCTAATAAATCCAATAAAGTTTATTTTTATTTATTTGTAAAATTTATATGGTTGCCCATATAGCTCTGGATTATAACTCTGCATACTATGAGTGCTTAATAAACAATACATAGAAGTCACATTAATTTTTGTTTAAAAATGCAATTTTTAATTTAATAATGAAGCAAAGTATATCTTAGTGTGATTTATAAAATTCAGAGTTTTGTTTGGATACCATTTTAAACCATAGTTAAATGAATTAACCCAATTCTTCTGTTCATACCATTCAGACATCGACTAATTATTGGCTGGATTGGCGCAAGACTTTCACTGTGTTTTGTTCATTTGTGACTTAGTATTGCATGAACTACTAACATAGTTGATAAAACATAATATATGGATCAGTGTATTGGGAAAACCCACCCAACAATAGATTACAGAGTAGTTAAGGAAAATTGTGCAGCAGCCTATGCAATCGCACCCTAACTTCCCCTTATATCCTGAATGAGGTAATGTGGCAACGCATTCTAGGAACATGGTGAATCAAATGTCTGGAGCATTAAAAAAAACCTGCCAACCATTTTCCAATGATTAGATTTAGGACTATGTAGGGGGGGGAAAGGCAGAGTCTGGGGGCGGAGTCAAGAGTGGAATCAGCCCAGTGTCATTATAATCCCACAAGTGAGCCAAGTCCAGCCCTCCTTGACTTCCATGATCTAGCACCAATTCTTGTTCTTGTGCATGAGCAATAAGTCAGCTTAATTGGAATATGGGATCCTGATTCTCTGCACCTGACAGACTAATAGATCTGGCCAAATGAACCAATGATCACGTAGTAGCCACTGGGATCTTTGCAGCCCAGATTTGGTGGGGATGCTACACCCTTGCATATCCCAATGGGTGAGAACGCAGTTCCCCCAGGGATGTTGGATGTTCTCCGCAGCACCAAACACTTGTAGCTAAATCAATACTGCATTAAAAAGGCATTCAATTTAGATGACCAACTCGACACCTGAACCTGTCTCTCTTGCCTGATGGAGCCATCCCGCTTGTCTGTGAGAAAGGAAGGGGAGCAGGGCAGGTTCCTAGCCACCTGTAACTACCCTTCCTCTCTAATTACCCTACCGATCCCATGGCAGGCAGGCAGGCAAGGTGCGAGTGCATTAGGCAGCGGAGGCTAACCTCCAGATGTGGGCTTTCCCAGCACTTTGCAGTAGATTTGACTGATGACCTTGGCAACTGAAGAAGTCAATTAGCGTGGCTAATTTAGCTCTGCGTCGAAAGAAGTCACATCTGCGCTCGCCGCCCGGGTCCCCTCCCGCCCCCCTCTCCTTTTGGCCAGCACCGGAAGGGCGTGTTAGGTTCAGACATGCCCTATCTTGAATAAGGACCCCGCCCCATGTAATGTCTGAAGACTGGCTGAGAAAAGGGAAGAGATCTTGTGTGCTGGAGGAGATCCAGTCCGGGATTTCCTTGTGTCTCGGCAAAGAAAAAAGAAAAAAAAGCAGCCCTCACTTCTTGGCGTGTGTATGTTCAATGTGATAACTCTCCAGATCTCGTCTCTCCCGCCTCCCCCTCTTCCCCCCCTTTTTTTAAAAAAATTTTTTTTTAAATCCTTTTTCCTTCTCCTCCCATTCTTTTCCTCATCACTTGGGACCGTCGGATACAGCAAGCGATCGTGACACAGGGAAGAGCTTCCGTTTTTTATTTTTTATTTTATTTTTCGGGAATCAGCCTCAGCGAAGGGGTTGGCTGCTAGTGCTGACATAGCTCTGCTTTTTTTTTTTATGATTTCCACGCGTTTTTTCCCCCACCCACCGCCGCGATCTCCGCAGTTCTGCCTGCCGCTAGCCGCTGCTTTCGCCAGGGCTCTAGAAGCCGCTTGCACGGAGCGCGTGCAAAGCAAAGATGCGCTAAAAAAAGTAGAAAACCACCCCAGGGGAGGGGGAACAGAGGACCCCCCCCCTCTCCTTCCAAAACCAACGGGAGGAGGGAATTGCTGCAGCAGAGGCGGGTGATTTGAGGGGGGGGAGTGTGGGGGAGAGCTGAAAGAAGGTGTCCGACTGGCCTCTCGCTCAGCTTGGACGGATTACAGCAAGCTGGGAGGCCGACGAAGAGGGCTGGGCGTCGGGCAAAGGATGCACCGTAGGAGCGCTGCAAATGACAAGACCGGAGGGGGAAAGTGTGAAAGATCCTGGCAACTCGCCAGCACTATGAGGTCTGCACTGAGGGGCTATCGAGGTTGCCGCAGCACCACAAAAGGGGACTTGCTTGCAACGAAGCTGTGATTATTATTTTTTTTGCCTTCTTCCCCCCCGCATCTCCTCCCTTATCCCCTTCTTCTTCTTCTTCCCTGTGCCGGCTTCTCTGCCCGGGAACAGCCATCCTTTTTTTTTTTTTTTTTTGCTTTCTTCCTTCTGCCTCTTCGGAAGCCACCGCATCCCACGCCTGGCTCGGTGTGGTGGCTGAGATTTCTTCCTGGAAAGAGGCTGAGCACCCCACCCCCTTTCCCCAGCTTTCTGGCGTTTGGACTCTTCCGCTGGCAAGGGGGGGCTGCTTGGAAGATGCTCCCCTTCAGGCCTTCGGCAGCTGAGTTGCAGAGAAGGGGATAAGGAAGGTTTGGGAGAGATGCTCCGGCTCCTGCAGCATTCCTCTGGAGCTGCCCTTTGTGCATGGACAGAGCAGGGGAGGCGTTAGGGTTCCAGCTGGCGGCTGGCATCCGCTGCCATCCAGAGGGGGTGGCAACCACCCAGCCAGCGGCAGCAGCAGCAGCAGCAACAGCAAGAGGAGAAACGTCTGGCAGATGCTGGCTAACGGTGTGGGCACTGCCGCCGTCCGTTCCCCCAGGCACTCATGAGCAGAGGAGCAACCCTGCAGCGAAGGACGACCTACCTGATCTCCCTGACCCTTGTGAAGCTCGAGTCCGTTCAGCAGCTCCAGCAAGGGGAACAGCAGCAGCAGCAGCAGCATCCGCCACCGCCAGAAGATGAGAAGGCAAGGGCTGAGGATGGGGCTTCTCAGCCGGAGGGCAGAGCAGGCAGCCTCCCCTCCAGCCCTATGGCTTTTCCATCAGTTGCCGAACCCTCCGGGTTAAAGAGCCACAAGGAAGCTGAGGAGACGGCCAAGATCAAGAGGCAAGAGCGCATCTTCCACCGGCAGGATGCGCTCTGGATTAGCACCAGCAGCGCCAGCACTCCCGACTACCTACTGCAGTTGTCGCCAGGCTGCCCTGAGACGCCTGGCCCATCCCCATCCCCCGATGGCACTGGGCGAGCTGGATCTCTCTGGACCCCACCTAGCAGCAGCAGCAGCCAAGACAGCCCTTGGGATCCAAACCTCGGATTAACAGCAGCTGCCCTCAAGGCTAGGGCCACCATCAGCTTGGATGCACCAGCCATGATGCCGAGGTCTGAGGTGCTGGGAACTTCAGTGGCTCCAGTTGTGCCCCCCAAGCCTGACCCACTGGTGCTCCCTGTTGCACCAGCTGTGCCCCCCAAACCCGATATGGCGTTGACCTCCAAATCTCAGCCAGCTGTCCCCTTTATTGCTCCGCCCCTGGCTCCTAAACCTGAGCCTGTGGTGCCCTTCCAGCGTGAGGCATCTCTGCCATGCATAGCCCCAGGTCTGCCGCCCAAACCCGAACCAGCAATTCCCTCTATAGCCCCCATCATCCCTCCCAAACCAGAACCACCCGTGGGCATTATCTTTTCATCTGCTCCTCCCAAACCACCTGTGATAGTCGGCCCTTCAGTCTCCTCCACTGTCCTTTCTAAGCCTGAAGGTACTTTTGTCCCATCAGCTCCTGCTGTAGCTCCAAAGCCCAAAGCCATTTTGGTTCCAGTCCTGCCCAGTGTGCCACCGAAACCAGAAGTGGCTCTGATCCCCTCCAAGGCTGGGTTGAAGGAAACCTTGGAGATCCCTGGAGATGAGTTGCCAATCCCTCCTCCAACCACTGCCAGCTGCTCCTCCAGTGCCGCTGCACCTGGACGCCGGATGTTGGTCAGCCACGCTAGCTGGGGTGGCCCTGAGCCTGGGACCATGGAAATGACGGTGAGCCGTGTGGGTGTTTCTTCCTTCTCTCACTCGGGAGCCTCCTCTCCTCACCCCGCTGCTGGAAATCGCCGCCTCCGCTTGGCCACAAATAAGCCTTTCAAAACAGTGACCACCACAGGGGCTAAGGTGGGTACAGAGCCAAAGGCCAGCAAGGGGAGCCACAAAGGGGGTACCCCAAATCGCCTGTCGTGGCCGGAGAGTGAAGTCAAGGGCCGCATGAAGGTGGCAGTCAAAGGGAGCGGGGAGACTGTCCCCCGAGGAGGATCCAGAGCGAAACTGTCGCCTCACAAAAACAAAAGCAAGACTCTGGACAACAGTGACCTCAACCATGGCCCAGTCAGCTTAGCCTCATCTGGTTCTTGCTCCTCAGAGGCCGCAGTAGGGCTGAAGAGAGGCCGGGAGGGTGGAAGGGCCTCCACTCGTGACCGAAAAATGCTCAAGTTCATCAGTGGCATCTTCACCAAGAGTCCGGCTTCCACTCCCACTCATCCTGGGCCTGGCTGGAGTCTGAGCCATAAAGAGCTGCTTAGTGCTGAGCTGGCCAAGGGAGAATTACCCAGTAAGTATTGGATCCTACTTTCTGGATGAGAGCGCGGGGATAGGTGGGGCCTCCTATCCACCGATCTTGAGAGTGGATGCTCTAGGCTAAATAATAAAGAGGGCTTGAGGACCTGAATGTTTAATATTGTGATTGGGAGATGTTAGACCCCCCAAATCTTGGTTTGGAAGATAGGAGGAGAAAGAGTAGACAGATTTCCTCAGCCTGTGAAATCTTCTGAGATGTTAGGACTACCATTCCCAGAATTCCAACTACTGGGGGAATGCTGCATGTCATAATTCAATGTAGGCAACAGGTTGGCATGCTATTTTTTTTTTGCAAAGAGTTGCAGTAGTGGAAACATAGGCTCCCATTGCTAATCATGGTTCCTTTGTAGAACCTCTGGAGAACCTCTTGTCTTACCTGATCCTGTATTAGATTTCCCACAGAAGACCCTACTGTTTCTCTGAGAAAGAAATTCTGGGCAGCCTAGCCTTGTTGCCAAGGTGATAGTAGATCATGGCCACCAACAAATGTGTATACTCACATTGGGAAAGTGTTGAGGTTAGAAGGGATCTCCTGCTCCCAGCTGAATGCTACTGCAACTGAATCAGTTGGGGATATGCCCTGAGGTTTTCAGATGACCTCCATGTCATCACCCCTGCAAGAAACTGAGGGGGAAATATTATTAGCACCTTTGATGGGAATATGTAGATCAGTGTTTCTCAACCTTGGCAACTTGAAGATGTCCAGACTTCAACTCCCAGAATTCCCCAGCCAGCAAATGCTGGCTGGGGAATTCTGGGAGTTGAAGTCCGGACATCTTCAAGTTGCCAAGGTTGAGAAACACTGATGTAGATGATGTGAAGGATTCTTTCTCAAGATTGCATGGAGTCAATCTGTATTAGACAAGCACATGGAGCAGGGGTCACCTCAGGCTCCTCCTCCCAGCTTGGAACAGGTGTGTAGGGTACAAACAGTGGAGTGAATCCCTGGGTAATTTCAGGAGCAAATCTCAGGCTTCTGGCAAATCAGCTTCTATTTCCGCAAGCCAGAGTTGGTAGTTTTCTAAAGGATATGATCGTCTGTTTTTTTAAAAAAAACTTCCCCTTATCAGATTAACTGGAGCCATCTAGGATCCAGCTCTATTCCTTAGAGCTCTACCAAGGATGGATTTCATACCAAGCTGTTTCTGAATTCCTTACCATGCCAAACAGATTCAAATTTTGCCAAGGCAGAAGTGGCAAGCACAATATGGAGTCTATTTCTACAGCAAATTGTTCTCTTGCTTGTTGAGTTCAGCCAGATGATGATGATGATGATGTTGATGATGATGATGATGATGATGATGATGATGATGATGATGATATTGATACTACAAGTTGCTTCAAGAGAATTGTGTGAGGAAATGAGATGGGGGTGTGAGGTGTGTATGTATAACATAAATCTATACAGATGATGACAACGTTGTGATGCCAAAAAGTGTGTTTGACTGTCAATAAAAACCAAGTACCACATTTTACTGTTTTACACCAGGGAGAAATTATAGGCATTCACCTTAATTAACAGGCAAATAAAATAATTAAATATATAAATATCAGTGATGATGCTCAGTTGTTCGGTAATAGAGATTTCCAGTGGAAACATATTATGAATCTTCTGTAGGATTATACGGGCATTAAAATCTATATGGAACTTGATTTGAAACTTGATAGCCTCTCAGAGGTGTGCTTTGCTTTCTTGTTAGGCAGGAAACATACAGTTTTCATAGTTGTGAAGCTCAATGTACATTGTCCCATCTCCCTTGTGCAAAAGGCCATTCCTTTGCAAGGCTCTTTGCTACTTGTGAGACAGCCTCCAACTGCATCCTTTTTCTGCTGCTCTTTCATTCATTCATTCGGAAGGGAGCATGGCCAAGCAAGAGAGAGCATGCTTTCTATACTGAAGGTTCCAGATTCTGTCTCCAGTATTTCCGGGTAGAGAAATTGAATACCTGGAGATGTTCCCAGAGAGTTTTACCCCCTCAGAGTAGATTATACTAGATGGAAATATTCATGGTGGACAGCAACTTCCTGTAGGCATTTTTTCGCTTGGTTTAAAACTGAAACACAGTAGAAAATTTGCTACAAAAGAAATGAATATAGCTAGTCCTTGGGTTATGATGACAATTGAGCCTAAAATTCACACTGCTAAGGGAAACATTTGTTAAGTGAGCTTTGCCCCATTTTACCACAGTTAAGTGAATCATTGCATTTGTTAAGTTAGTTACACGGTTGTTAAGTGAATCTGGATTCCCCATTGACTTTGCTTGTCAGAAGGTCACCAAAGGGGATCTAATCACCCCGGGACATTTCAACCGTCATAAACATCAACCAGTTGCCAAGCTTCTGAATTTTGATCATGTGACCATGAGGATGCTACAATGGTTGTAAGTGTGAAAATTGGTCATCGGTCATTTTTTTTCAGTGCCGTTGTAACTTTGAACGGTCACGAAATGAACTGTTGTAAATCGAGGACTGCTGTATTTGCAGATAATATAGGAAGATATTTGCATCCGTTAATGTGTCATTTTTCCTTATTAAAGAGCAAGAGTAGGATTTCAATTCCCTTGGGCTGCATTTTGGACTTCGGTTTATATTAGCTCTGGCAAGCATGGCCGGTGACAGTGGAATTTAGAAATGCTAATGTAAAACATCTGGAAGAAACAGGTTAGTTTTTGATTTCAAAGTATAAATCTGAAAATCACCATATTAACATCTAACACTTCTATCAACCGATGACTAGAAGGACTGTGCTAAATCAATCCAAGTTTTTATATGCGCCATATTCTGTTAGGCTACCTAGTTCCCCCAGATGTGTTTCCCCATCATCCCCAACCAGAATGGCCAATTAGCTTGGAATTGGGGGTACTGAAGTTTAGTTATTTGGTGGATAGCCATTTGAGTCCTTGGTGCTGGTTTTAGTATCCTCCCTCAAACTGCTAACTTGGTTTTTAATAATTTGCAGAAACCTAATAGTGTGCAAGTAGGCCAAATTTCTTGGGGGGGAGGGGCCAAGAGAAAAGAGCTGTCTACAAACCTCCACCTCATTTTCCTTCATGAATGTTGGAGGGGCCTAAGCAATTTCCCCCAAGATGTCTGGTTGTGGTGGGCTGAAATTGGGTGGAGATGATGTCCTTGCAGTTGCTCCGGAACCACCTGCATAGGATTCTAAAAGTTAAAATTGGCACATTGAATTGCACTTAGAAACTAATCTTGAAACACCTCAGGGCCTGCAGGAGGGGTATAATATGCTCATGATGGTATGTATCTACCAGTAACTGGACCGATCAATTGAAGTTTCCAAATGGTCTTCAAAGGCTGAAAGGACCTAGCAGGGGTGGGGTCCTTTTATGACCTGTGGACTTCAACTCAGGAATTCTGGGAGTTCGCAAGTCTGCAAGTCGTAAAGGGGCCTTAGTTCCCCACGTCTGGTCTAGACAAATATTCATTAGCAATAGCAATAGCAGTTAGACTTATATACCGCTTCATAGGGCTTTCAGCTCTTTCTAAGTGGTTTACAGAGTCAGCATATTGCCCCCACAGTCTGGGTTCTCATTTCACCCACCTCGGAAGGATGGAAGGCTGAGTCAACCTTGAGCCGGTGAGATTTGAACCGCCGAACTGCAGATAACAGTGGCCTGCAGTACTGCACTCTAACCACTGCGCCACCTCGGCTCTTAGCAATAGCATACATTGGGGCATACATTACTGCTACAAGGGTCTTTAACCTTAGATAGGGCTAATATTTCTAAGTGTCAGGCACAGCTTGATAAAATCCCCTGGCCATGGCTCCTATTGCACATTTAGCAGTGGCCAGAAGTTCAGGAAGCCTGTTAGGTCATGAACCTATTCTTTCAAGGCCAGCGGCTCCTCACACCGAGAGAATATCGGAAGCCTTAAGAAACCTGGATGAACAAACAGCAGCTTCAGTCTGTTTTGTCCCAGCCATATCCTCTTTTTTTCATTTAAATATTGTAGAGGAAGAATAAAAAAAGAGATAAAAAACACATAAAGAGAAGAACTGTTTTTTAAATGTATTAATTATATATTTGGAACTTGTAAGCGCCCAGAATCTTTTGGAAAGGGCAGTCATAAAAATGTTATAAATAATAATAAAACAATAATAAAGGAGGATACAATTAATAGACTACCAATAAGTGAGCAAGGGAAGGCAATTGGAAAGTAATGGAGTTCTCCAATATCACTTTAATTATTTATGAACTATAAAATGTTATGTTGTTTTAAAAATCTAGGACGCACTGTTAAGCTTTAAGGAAAGAGTGTGCATAAGGAACCATAGTGAACAAAGTTTAAATCACGGAGTGAAATTATAAACTATAATTAATAATCGATTCAGACTGGATTATCTCATCAATTTAGATTTTATGCAAAATCTACATTTTCAAATTTAGGTTGAGGTACAGACCCATCTATTAAGTTATCATCCACAAATGGTTTCCAATTAGAATTAAATTTTTACCACATTTACTTTTAAGATATTTTGGATATCAAAGCATTTTCCTATAATTTTGTTAACCATTTTCCCAAGGATGGAATCAAACAGCCTTTCCAGCAAGAAGCATTTAATATTATTTGGCAATTAACATACACAAAGCTAGCTCAGTATCCTTTGAAAAAATATGTGGTTTAGTAAAAATTAATAACAATATGACAGGTCAAACTGGGAATTTGGTTTTTAAAATGTGTTTCATTCTAATGTAAATCGTTTTCCAAAACTGAGCTTTACAACTGTCAGACTCCCAAGTAGACCAGACAGGAAACATGACAAGATAAGCTAATTCTACTTTACTATAAGGCTACATTAGCAGAATCCTTCAAGCTGAACGTACAGATCTCCCACTGTCTCTTTTTAACCACCTGATTAGTTGGGGCAGAGTTTTTCTAAGTTCCTTGCTCTCCCCATTACTCAGTGTGGGAACCTCCTCCTTTTTTCTAATCATTCTCTAGGCAGCATCTCTCCCCTCCAAACCAAGATCATTCTCACATTCCATTACAACATTGCTACCACATATTTGGAGGGAGGAATCGAACTTGCTCATTTCACTATTCAGACCCTCCCTGCTTCGAGACACCTCCAGGCTGGCCTAGCAGAGCAAGATAAAACTGGGTGTCATCAACATATTGATCTTCCTTGGCGATGTCATATATGGTGGCTATAAAAAAGCAAGGGAGAAAAGAGTAAACCTTATGATAGTCCATCAGAAAGGCCAGCAGTTCGGCGGTTCAAATCCCTAGTGCCGCGTAACGGAGTGAGCGCCCGTTACTTGTCCCAGCTTCTGCCAACCTAGCAGTTCGAAAGCATGTAAAAATGCAAGTAGAAAACTAGGAACCACCTTTGGTGGGAAGGTAACAGCGTTCCATGAGCCTTCGGCATTTAGTCATGCTGGCCACATGACCATGGAGACGTCTTTGGACAGCGCTGGCTCTTCGACTTTGAAACTGAGATGAGCACCACCCCCTAGAGTCAGGAATGACTAGCACATATGTGCAAGGGGAACCTTTACCTTTACTATGATAGTCCATAAATAAGTAACCACTTGACTGATCCCCCCCCCCAATTCTTCACCACTGACTAGAACTGCCTATTGAAGAAAAAGTAGAACCAAGTTATACAGTACAGGTAGTCCTCGATTTATGGCCACAATGAAGCCCAAAATTTCTGTTTTTAAGTGAGACATTTGCTAAGTGAGTTTTGCCCCCATTTTACAACATTTCTTGTCACCGTTGTTAAGTGAATCACTGCAGCTAGTAAATTAGTAATCCAGTTGTTAAGTGAATCTGGTTTCCTCATTGACTTTACTGGTCAGAAGTTCACAAAAAGTGATCACGTGATCTTGGGACACAGTAACAGTCATAAGTATGAAGCAGTTGCCAAGCCTCTGAATTTTGATCACATAATCACGGGAAACCTTCAAAGGTTGTAATTCTGAAAAATGGTCACAAATCACTTTTTTCAGTGCTGTTGCAATTTTGAACAGTCATTAAGTGAACTTTTGCAAGTCAAGGACTGCCTGAAACAGCAAAAACAGCAAAACTGGGGCCATTAACAAATAGTAAGCCTTGACTCCAGTCCCCAAGTCCTAAAAGTGGCCAGAAGGTTGACATGATTGATGGTATCAAAAGTTTGCTGAGAGTTCTAAAATGGCCAGGACAGAAGCACTATTTTCATCCCTCATACCACGACGAACAACCATCCACCGATTCCACCAATGCTGCCTCCATCCCATGCCCAGTTCTGAAAAGAATCCAGATAACCTGCTTCCTCTTGGATGCCTTACTGGGTAGTTGTGTTCCACCTGTGATCTCAATAACCTTCCCTAGAGAGGCTAGGGATCGTGCAACGAATTCAAATAAATACAGATCCAGAGAGGGCCTCTTAAGAAGAGAGTGAATTACAGCCTCTTTCAAGTGTTCCTCCTCTCTTTACTCGGGACCCCTTTTTTGCCCCAAGCTCTCACACACCCTCCGGACCCCCAGAAGAATCAGGAGATGCAAGGATCAAAAAAGACAAGTGACAGGGACAAATGACAGAGCACTCATCATCAGTTGCCATCACTTACTAAAGTGCTTTCTCTCTTACACAGTTGACTCAGCCTTCCATCCTTCCGAGGTGGGTAAAATGAGGACCCAGATTGTTGGGAACAATATGCTGACTCTGTAAACCGCTTAGAGAAGGTTGTAAAAGCACTGTGAAGTGGTATATAAGTCTTAAGCGCTAATGCTATACCTTCTGCCTTCAAAAGAAAAACCCCTAAATTATGAGATGGGCAACTCCTGGACCTCTATATACTGTACATAGACTTGCTTCTGGGTTTTTTCTTGTCGGAGGAATGGGAGGGAGAGAGACAAGAGGAGATGCTACTCCAATTGCTCTCTGAAGTGAGATGTTAATTGAATTGGAAAGTTGGATTAAAGGGTATATTGTAAGAAATAGAATTACTTCTCTCCTCTGATGAACTAAGGGAACTGCACTGGCAGCATGAAACATCTAGTCCTGCCAACAAAGAAAGTACAGTAATTGCGTTTTGTCAAAAAATGCAAAACCTGTCACAAATTATATGTTGACCTTTATTAACTACTCAGAAGTCACACACACACACACACACAAAGCTTTCAGGATTTTAATCTCTCCTTAATCAGGTAAGAGGTGGGAGAAAATCTGAGAGTGATGAAATTTGCATGATCAAAATACTATTCCACCTGTACATCTTGCCAAAAAGAAGTAGAGATTTTGTGAATGTTCATCATACAGCTTTCTCCCCAGGATGGAAATGCTGGTTGAAAATGTTGATCCTTTTCTTAAATCAGGCCTGGGCAATGTTTGTTGTCCAGTTTGGCTCTATAATTTCCAAAGATTCTTGACATTAGCCAAGCCTCACAGGAGTTGATACCCAAAAAATACCCAAAGGACACCTGGTTTCCCTACTGGACAGGATCATTTTTCTCTGATTTGGTGTTTTTTGATAACACAGAACCTCTATCAACTAGGAGAAAATGGAGAAATGGCAGGGGGCTGTCTGAATACAGGTAATCCTTGACTTAAAACAGTTCATTTAGTGACCGTTCAAAGTCACAATGGCACTAAAAAAAGCCACGAACATTTTTCACACTTACGACCGTTGCAGCAATCCCCATGGTCATGTAGTTTACATTTGGATGCTTGACAACTGACTCACAATTACAACGGTTGCAGTATTCGGGGGTGTCATTTGATCCCCTTTTATGACCTTCTGACAAGCAAAGTCAATGGGGAAGCCACGTTCATTTAACAACCGTGTTACTAACTTAACAACTGCAGCGATTCACTTAACAAACATGGCCAGAAAAGTCATAAAATGGGGCAAAACTCATTTCACAAATTTCTCATTTAGCAACATAAATTTTGGGCTCAATTGTAGTCATAAGTCAAGGACTACTTGTACTGAGCAATTTCTTGACAGAGGAGAGAATTTGGGATGCTCTTCTATAATGATATTTGTGATTGTTGTTAGTTGGTGTCTGACCCATCATGACCCCATGGACAACATTCCTCCAGGCCTTCCTGTCCTCTACCATCCTCTAGAGTCCATTTAAGCTCATGCCTACGGTTTCAGTGACTCCATCCAGCCACCTCATTCTCTGTCGTCCCTTTTTTCTTTTGCCCTCAATCTTTCCCATCATTAGGCTCTATTTGGAATATTTTTGTGCTATATTTGTGATATTTAAGTAATATTTAAAAGTGCTCAAAAAGTTGTTCCTTTCATTGAAACCTTAGACTGTAACTTGTAGGCCAGGCCCATGATGGCAGGTGAGATTACCTACTTACACATTTTCAGCATCCTTAGTGAATTATGCTTCCCGAGGTTCTTTAGAGAAAACAAGATTGTCAGAAGAGATAAACTGTGATTAAAAGTTGCTTGTAGAATTACATTGGAAATTCTCGTTTTCTATTGTAATGAATCCAACCTTAATGACCTTAAATCATATTGAAAACTTGGCTCATCTCTTGGGGCCTGGCTTAGTATGGTCATATGGTCTGACCATACTTTCAATCTGTTTTTTGTCTCCACTACTGGGAGAGAGAAGTTGGTGATGGTTCCTTCCAAGTGATGCTATCTGTTGGGATTTATTACTGTTTTTATAGCTTTTATATATGTCAAATTGATCAGTGTCTTGTGGAGTTGGGAAACCTAGATATCTAATAAATAGCAATAGATGGAAAAATAATAGTCATACTACTTCCCATAGGTTCCTATTTTATATATCTTATAAAAAGAAACAACTTCTAATATTTTGGGTACGGTCTCTGTATTTGACAGCCCATTCTACCAAAATGTTTAAACCCAATTATAGCAAGAGCTGCTCATCCTGTGCAAATCTTGGAGAAAATTACCTTGTCTTTTAAGGTTTCCATTAGACAGCTCTTAATATAATTGATAATCGGTTGAGGGAGAAAAAGAGGCTAACAACAGTCCAAGGAATTGGCATATAACTCACCCAACACAATGCAGTCTCCCACCAAAGCATTCAGGTCTATTAAGTGTTTGTTGGTGCCTCCTTCCCATTTTTTGCAACCTCCAGGAGGCAGAAGCACAAGGCCCACTTAGCTTCCAAGAAACTACCTTCAGTTTGGTGAACTAATGATTGTCTGGGTCTTTGAGGTGTTTTCCATGATGAAGAGTACCATTTACCAGAACCCTGGTGGAGCAGAGATTAAAGTGCAGTATTTCAGGCAAACTCTGCCCACAGCCTGGAGTTCAGTCCTGATGGGCTCAAGTTTGACTTAGCCTTCCATCCCTTCAAGGTTGGTAACATGAGGACCCAGGTTGTTGAGGGCAATATGCTGACATTATGAACTGCCCAGAGCATGCTATAAAACACTATGGAGAGGTATATAAGTCTACGTTCTATTCAGTGGTGGGATTCAATTTTTTTACTACAAGTTCTGTGGGTGTGGCTTGGGTGTGACAGGGAAAGGATACTGCAAAATCTCCATTCCCACCCCACTCCAGGGGAAGGTTACTGCAAAATCCTCATTTCCTCCTGATCAGCTGGGACTCGGGAGGCAGAGAATAGATGGGGGCAGGGCCAGTTAGAGGTGATATTTACCAGTTCTCCGAACTACTCAAAATTTCCTCTACCGGTTCTCCAGAACTGGTCAGAACCTGTTGAATACCACATTCTATTGCTATTTTAAGTTGTTTTTTTTTTAATATTGTTCCCTTCCCATGCTTTTCCACATATGAATATTGTAAATGAAAAGAAATTTCATTTCCGGAAACTGTATATTTTTGCATTCCTTGTTTTGTGTGCACATCACAAGGATGTAAGTGTAGAAGTCAAATGAAGTGCGAAAGAGCCTATAGGGCCATTACTAGCCAAGCTGGGATTAATCATGATGCTTGAGACTATTGCAGCCAGATTCATCCCAGAGCTGTGCAGCTGCTGGGAATTTCATGGAAATTGTGAGCTTAAGTATCAAGCCTGCCTTGGTGATGAAAAGTCAGTGTCCAAATACTTGCTGTTTTAGGAAAGGAGCCACAATTTTTCAGCTGCTGTTTCTTGTTTTTGCTTTAAATATGTCAGCCTAGGGACAGTTTCTCTTGTCAGACCAGCCAATTCTTTCTGAAGCTTTCACACCAGTGAAGCTTCTTAGGATTAATGGAGGCTGTTAGAGCCACAGACAATGATCTGGGTGCATCATTTCTTTTATAAGAATCACTGAGCCATTTACCAAGATTGACCATGATTATTAAAAAAATTGTCTCGTATGTTTGCTGCCTCATTTCATTTAGAGAAAAACTGAGGCATGGACTCAAGCAGAGCCTTTGCCATTATTTCCTGAAGGTCATCTGGAGGTCATCTAGAAAGTGTAGAGTAGAACCAAGCAAGCTTGCTTCTGCCCAGGAGTGGGATTCTACCAGTTTGGACTGGTTCAGGCGAAAAGGTTCGCCCTGACGATCAGATGGGCCCACTTGCCCGCCCGCACTATTTTCCTACCTTTATCTTCTCAGCTGATTCATGTGGCAGAACAGATTGCCATGTGAATCAGCTGTGTCACTCCTCCAAAGATACCCAGAAGTGAAGATTTCTTCAAATCTGCGCACATAAATTGCGCAATCACCAAACTGGTTGTTAAACCAGGGGTATCCCACCATGGCTTCTACCAATTTCTTTCTTGGAGTGCTGAGGTGACCCGTATCTGTTTCTTTTTAACCCTGGTAGTTATTTTGTAAAAATAATAGGTTCTGAAACAAAGACTCTAAAGACCTCAATGTTGGGAAAAGATTGAAAGGAAAAGGAGAAGAGGACAGCAGAGGATGAGAAGGTTAGATAATGTCATCAATGATGTAATGAATATGAATTTGGGTAAACTCCAGGAGACAGTAGAGGACAGAAGGGTCTGCCCCACGACATTATTCATGAGGAATAATGCATGCAAATTGGACATGACTTAGCGACTGAACAGTAACAACAATAATATAAACTAAAATTCATAGACATCAGACTGAGGAGTCTGAAAATTATGAGGTATGAGCTGAAGTAGAATGTAATTCATCAGACTGATATGTGAAATGGGTTTGTCTTTACTAGACTATCAGGCTTCCTTTCTGTGATTGATGTGTTTGTGACTCAAAAGCAGGGGTGTCAAACTCAATTTCATTGAGGGCCGCATCAGGGCTGTGGCTGACCTTTGGGGGATGCATGGCCAATTGGGTGGGTTTGGACAGCTTGATACTGACTGGGTGGGTTGGCCCTCTCCCCAAACTGCTGGCATGTTTCCTCTTTACACTGGGGAGACCAGACCAAAGCCATGCTGACCCAATGTTCCCTCTTCGCGTTGGGTAGATTGGGATGAAGCGATGCGAGTAGATGGGGCTGAAATGATGTGGGTAGACCAGGCCGAAGCGATGCAGGTTGGCCCCTTACATTTTCCAGGACAACCCCATGGGCCAGCTCCGACCACATTGCAGGCTGGATGCAGCCCCACAGGCCTTGAGTTGACACCCCTGCTCTAAAGAAAAGAAATCACAATCAGATTATCTCTTTTGTACCAGGTTTAAGAAATGGTAGCTTTCATAACAGTTCATTAGATACTTGTTGCAATAGTCTACATTGGTGGTTGGGAGAGTTTGATGTCATTAAAGCACACATAAGCGATTTCTGGTGACCCAGAGCTCAACTTATTCTTTGGTGGTGATGTTGCTAAATGGCCCTATACGTGGAGAAAGGTGACTGTGGGTTTTATCAAATGAGTAGGTTTTCTGGAATGATGGAAGACTTTTTAAATATTTTCCACTTCAAACTACTGTTTTCTAGCAGTGCAGTCAGAGATGGCTTTAAGAAAAAAAGCTTACGTGAAGTAATATGCTGGTTTTGTTGATCCTTTTTCTCTTGTGTGGAAGGAGGCCAGTATTTGATAGCCAAGAGATAGTCAACTTTCTAAAAAGCTGCTCTCCATTTGTGTTTCTTAATAATTCCAGTTTTGAAACTATTGCATTTTTCATCTACCATGAATGCCTAATAACTATGCTCCAAAATTATAGCAAGTTTGGAGGTTAATTATTATAGGATTTCTGACGAAATCCAGGAGTCAGTTCTTTTCAGGAATTTGGTTCAAAGGCTAAAGCACTTTGCAGTTGAAATCCCTAATCCTTCTGCCTTCTAATAACTGGCAGAATTCACATTCCCAGGATTAAATATGTATGGCAAGAGAATAGCTATTAAGCAGTCAAATCTTGTGCAGGTTTACTTGGATGTAGAATAAGCCTTATTTTTTTTCAGTTTTTCAGTTATATGCTCTTCCAGAAATCTGTACATAATTTAAATCTAGTTTCTCTGTAATAAAACAGTTTTGCTATTTGATTAGTTGTACTGTGGGACTCATCAAAACAAAATCTGCTTTATCCATGAAAACAATGGGGAAGTTGTTTCAACACAATGTATGTTCTACCAATTGTGCAGTTTACCAGCTGCAACTCCTGTACCAAAACACATTATTTCCCGTAGTCTATCTTGGAATCTGCCTCCTTAAATGTTAAGGTAATACGTGAGGTTTTGTCCAACTTTCCAAAATGAGAATTTAAAAAAACTACATTTGCCTTATTTTCTATAAAAGGCTGAAAACTTGAAGCAACTGATTGATTCGTAACGATTATGTTGTGTTCTGAGTTTGCGCTGACTAAAGGTTTGAGCGGGAAAGCGCTCGACAGCCGATTGGCTGATCGTTTGACAGCTCCTCTATAAATAGGGAGCTGTCCAAACGAGCAGCGCGCGTTCCTATCTAAGCCGGTTCTGAAGTGTTAGCTTGTACTTTAAGGGAATAAACTTGTTAGCCTTTTATTCCTGTCTCTGCCTCAGTTCTTCTGGCTACCCACGGGTCCTTGGTACACACCACTGGCGACGAAGGTGGGATTGCCAAACTGAGGTACGAGAAGCTGAAGTCACTGATAGCTGAAATCACTCGCTGAGTCACTAGAACCGCGCTTAATCATACCGCGACGAGACGTCGTTGGTTCTGACAGGAATGGCCACGTTAAATTTCGCGCCATTCAACTATGGAGCCGAGACATGGGAGTCGTACACGGCTCGATTTGAATGCTTCCTGGTCGCACACGACCTTACCGAGCTGACAGATGAGAGGAAATGCGCGTTTTTCTTGTCGGTGTGTGGCTCAGACGTTTTCCACACAGCCAGAGCTCTGACAGCTCCTGACCCGATAAAGGCCGTTCCGTGGCCTGAGCTAATGGCCAAACTGAAGAGCCATTACGCTCCGTCCCCGTCTAAGATAGCCAGCCGGCACGCCTTCCATCAGCGCAGCCAAGCTGAGGGGGAGTCTGTGAGTGCCTACGTTGCTGCCCTACGATCCGCCGCCCTGCACTGCGAGTTCCGGGACTTAGATGAAGCCCTTCTCGACCGTTTAGTGTGTGGCCTCCGCGACCTCAAATTACAGAAGAGGCTGCTAACAAAATCAGACTTGTCGTTCCAGAAGGCCTTCGAAGAAGTTCGAGCCTCCGAAATAGCTGCTGCTTCCCTAGCCACCATCGCGAAAGCCCGGGCCGCCAACGCCGCGCAGCCTGCCAATGCCTTTAACACAGTAACCAGCCAGCCAGACTCGGAAAGCGAAGATTCCGATGCTGAAGCAGATAATGAGGACATCAACCGCCTTGATGAGGCGAGCAGAAAGATCTGGCAACGGAAAAAGGGCAGGCCTAAATCTGCATGTAGTGGTTGCGGAGGTAACCACGAAAGAGCTGAGTGCAGATTCAGGCAAGCCCTCTGCCAGCGCTGTGGCAGGAAAGGTCACATCGCTCGAGTGTGCCGAGCCGCACAGCCCATGTCCTCGTCCGAGTCACAGACTGAGAGGTCGCGGCCATATCGTCCCAGAACAGAGGGCCCTAAGAAAGCGAGAGTGGACTGCCATTCCATTCTCCGTAACTCTCACCATAGTCTCTCGTGCAACCAACTTCAGAAGAAAATTCAACTGACAGTCATGGTCGAGGGGAAGCCCTGCGAGATGGAGCTCGACACTGGGTCTGCCACATCCATCGTGTCATGGAGCACCATCAAACGCATCGTGCCGCAGCTTTCGAAACGCCAGCTGAACGATTGCCATATCACACTGAGAGACTATCAGGGCAACCTGATCCCAATAATTGGCACCCGCAAGGTCAGAGTGCAGTTCAAGGGGTTTGACGGCCGCCTACCCCTCATCGTAGTCGACGGACGGCTGCCCAGCCTTCTCGGCCTCGACTGGTTCCAGTCCCTGGGTCTGCAGATCAACGGAATTCACCACCTCAGCTCCAACGCACTCGACTGCCTGGTCAACGAGTTCCCCGAAGTCTTCGATGGCAGATTAGGCAAGTACACGGGCACGCCGGTTTCCTTTAACCTCGACCCGTCCGTACAGCCGGTGCGGATGAAGCCTCGCCGGGTGCCCATCGCCCTCAAACCAAAAGTGGACGCTGAACTGGACAAGTTAGTGGCTCAGGGCATTTTGGAGCCAGTGGACCATGCCAGATGGGAAACACCCATTGTGCTACCCATCAAGCCGGATGGCAGCGTGAGGATTTGCGCTGATTACCGCTGCTCCATCAACCGTGCCTTGCCTTCCCACGCATACCCAGTACCGGTGGTTCAACATCTGCTGCACACCTTGGGCGAAGGGACTGTGTTCGCGAAGCTCGACCTCGCCCAAGCCTATCAACAGCTGGTCGTGGACGATGAAGCCGCTGAAGCACAGACAATTGTCACGCACCGAGGTGCGTTCCGTTGCCGCAGACTGCAGTTTGGGGTCAGCATTGCCCCGGGACTGTTCCAGAGCTTAATGGAGAGGCTGCTCCAAGGACTACAAGGCGTCGTCCCCTATTTCGACGACGTCCTTGTTTCAGCCACCTCCATGGAGGAACTCATGGCACGTTTGCGCATGGTTCTCCAAAGATTCCAGAAAGTGGGCCTGAAGGTTAAGAGAGACAAATGCCAGGTTGCGGTATCCCAGATAGAATTCTTAGGGTTCCTCATCGATGGCAAGGGCATCCACCCCACGGCTGCCAAAACCAAAGCCATCGTTGAGGCCCCTACTCCGAAAAACAGAGCTGAATTACAGGCCTTTTTAGGCCTACTTAATTTTTACGCTGTCTTCCTTCCCCACAAGGCGACAGTCGCTGAGCCACTGCATCGCCTCCTTGACTCGGGTGCCCCTTGGGTGTGGGGCCGCCGGGAAGCATCCGCATTCATAGCAGTCAAGCACCTGCTTGTTTCCAACGATGTGCTGGTGCAGTACAGCGAGCATTTGCCCCTTGTGCTCGCTTGTGACGCTTCACCCTATGGGGTGGGCGCCGTCCTGTCCCATCAGTTACCCAGCGGAGCAGAGGTGCCAGTTGCCTATTTTTCCCGCACGCTCTCTGCCGCTGAACGTAACTATGCCCAAATTGATAAAGAGGCTCTTGCCATTGTGGCTGGGGTGCGCCGGTTCCACCATTACTTGTACGGCCGCCCATTCCAAATTGTCACCGATCACAAGCCCCTGCTAGGGCTGATGGCAGGAGATCGCCCTGCCCCACAGGTTCTCTCCCCACGCATGACCCGCTGGTTTGTGTTCCTGGCCTCCTACGATTATCAGCTGAACTACAGACCAGGGAAGCAGATCGCCCACGCTGATGCTCTTAGCCGCTGCCCCCTGCCAGAGGCCGTGGACGACCCTGCTGCTGCCGCGCCGGTCTTCCTAATCGACGACCTCAATCTTCCTCTCTCTGCCGCCGACATCGCCCGGGAGTCCGCAAGGGATCAGGTAATTTCCCGGGTGCTAGACTGGGTTAAGCGGGGGTGGCCAAAGGACCCCGTAGACACCGTTTACCTTCCCTTTAAATCTCGCCTAGCGGAGCTCTCCGTTCAGCGCGGCTGTTTGCTATGGGGCCATAGGGTTGTCGTACCTGCCTCACTGAGGACTACTGTCTTGCGGCAGCTTCATCACGCTCACCCGGGAATTGCCCGCATGAAAGCCTTAGGTAGAAGTTATGTATGGTGGCCTAAGCTAGACCAAGGCATCGCCGACCATGTCGCCGGCTGCCTGAAATGCCAAAGTGCCCAGGCGCTGCCACCAAAAGCTGAGCCGCGATCGTGGGAGCCACCTTCGGCTCCATGGTCCCGCATTCACATTGATTTTGCTGGCCCTATTCACGGCCACATGCTCCTTGTCGTTGTGGATGCTTTCTCGAAATGGCTCGAGGTCGTCCACATGTCCACTACCACTGCAGATGCGCTAATAGCGACCCTGCGTCGCTTATTTGCCACCCATGGCCTGCCCGACGTGTTGGTGTCCGACAATGGACCGCAACTGACAGCTGCCAAGTTTGAAGCCTTCCTTGCTTCCCAAGGCATCCGACATGCCCTCACCTCCCCGTTCCACCCCGCTAGCAATGGCTCGGCGGAGCGCGCTGTCCGCTCCGTCAAAGAGTCTCTGGCCAAGCTAGACCACCTTCCCTGGCAGGAAAGGATTGACGCTTTTTTACTCGCCCAACATACGACTCCCTCGCCAGAGACTAACACTAGCCCGGCCGAGCTCCTTATGGGACGCCGACTGCGGACAACCTTAGACCGTTTGCACCCCACTTACTCCGTGGCCACCCCGTTAGATTCCCGGGGGGGACCCCGTTCCTTCAGCCAGGGGGAGGCAGTGTATGCCCGGAATTATGTAGGACATCCCTTGTGGCTACCGGGCATAATAACCGATCAGACCGGGCCCTGCTCCTACAGGGTCAGGCTCCTCGACGGCAGAGTCTGGAAGCGCCATTGCGACCAGTTGCGGAGCAGGCACCAACCTCCAACAAGCCAGCAGCAGTCAACCGACCTGCCAACCCAGACGGGCACGACAACCAACGCAGAGCCAGGAAACGAGGAGGTCAACCGCGATCCGGCAGCCTCAGTCCCAAACCGAAGCGGCGACTTACCTGGTGGGCCAGCACCATCCTGCGTTCTCCAGCGGCCCAGGCGATCGCCGTCCTCCGATGCAGAGTCCTCGGTCGAACAGCCAGAGCCTCCAAGCGAAGCAGAAGGGCCTAGGGCATCAGGCCGCATCAGGCGGCGTCCAGCTTACTTGCAGGACTACGCCTGCGCGAACTTAAGGGGGGAGGAGTGTTGTGTTCTGAGTTTGCGCTGACTAAAGGTTTGAGCGGGAAAGCGCTCGACAGCCGATTGGCTGATCGTTTGACAGCTCCTCTATAAATAGGGAGCTGTCCAAACGAGCAGCGCGCGTTCCTATCTAAGCCGGTTCTGAAGTGTTAGCTTGTACTTTAAGGGAATAAACTTGTTAGCCTTTTATTCCTGTCTCTGCCTCAGTTCTTCTGGCTACCCACGGGTCCTTGGTACACACCAGATTATTTATCATGTGAGAATATAGCTGGATATATAGCGTGACATACAATGATTTAATTTAGGTGGGCAATGCAGAAGATGGTAGGTAGCCACAGGTGAGTCAACAGGAGATAAGAGCAAAGCTCAGAAACCAGAAAATCTTGGAGCAAACCTGGCCCCTTACACAGTATTCTGTCCTGCTTTGTCTCTTCTTGCATTTGCCAAATTGTATACAGAGAAAGTGCTTTCTAGAGCTATCAAAAATGCTGGAAGCAGTTCCTGGCAAATCTAATGGGCGAAGCTCTTGTTGTTGCTGGGGTTGTTGTTCTCTTGCTAAATTAGCTTTCTCTGGAACATAATTGTTGACCAGGGAGCTGGACTTTGGATCATTTGTGTGCCTGAAAAGCACGTTTCAGATTGATTTTTAGTTAACCGTACAGCTAAATGCAACCCTTTATTAATTTTCTTCAATTGTTATACAGTAGACTATTTTACTATAATCATGTTATTGTTGAGTTGTTAGTTGACTTTTGGTTTATTTTTTTGTATCTATGCACCACGCCAGGGTTTTTCTTTTTTCAGGAATAGTGCAACGCAAATTAAAATTATAATATGAAAACGTGCATCAAAAATCTACTTTCATTTGTTTTTCATTTGGAATGCTTTTAATCCCACTTTTTCTTTTTTTCTTTTTTTTACATAAACCAAAGTAGCCAACAACACCCAGTGCAAGGCAAAGTCATATTTAGTGTGGAAAGCAGGTCTTTCTCACTCAGAAATCCTGGAGCTGTTAAATTTGGGGAATGTGAAGAGAGAGGGAATAGTTGTATGCAGATACTAGATGCATATGTGTTGCTTTGAACCTGGAAACTGTGAGTGAATTCTGCCCGGTTGGGGTGGTGTGGCCATGGTGGGTGTGGCCTACTTGGCCTTCTGCACCACAGGGGGGGGGGGGGCGTTTTTCCCTTCACTAGACTTCAGAGGCTTTCCTCGATCCTCCAGGAAGGCGAAAACGGCCTTCCCTGGGCTCTGGAGGCCCTCCGGAGGCTGGAAACAAGCCCGTTTTTGGACTTCCGGTACTTCCAGTAGGCCCATTTTTTGTCCTCCCAGAGCCTCCACGCAGGCCCTGCACTTAGCTGGCATGATGAACTCCTGAAGACTCCTGGAAGGGGAGGGGCAGGGTGGGCGGGGCTAGCCGGTTCTTGCAACAACCAGTTGGGCTAACTGGATGCAAAATTAACATCCGGTTCTCCTGAACCAATATGAACCGGCCAAATCTCATCCCAGAGTATATCTCAGGTAGTGAAATAACCCCCTTGAGACCTGATTCAGGAGGTGCCAGTCCTTCAGGGCAGACCATGTAGGAATAGACTCTGAAAATGTGACTGGGGAAATACTTAACAGGTAATCCTTGGTTAAAGATGGCAAATGGGATTGGGATTTTTATCACTAAACAACACAGTCATCATAAAGCTTGACATATGACCGCATTGCTTAGCTACAACAGTTACAGCACTTCCATTTGGTGTTGATAGCAACCACTGCAACAGTGTTAAGCACCATTTGGGACCTCCTGCTGGTTTCCCCATTGACTGTGCATGGCCAGAAGCCAGCAGTGAAGGGCACAAATGGTGATCATGTGTCTGGGAGTTGCTGGGCATTGTAATTGTGACTTTGTTGCCAAACCTCAAGAACATCATCCCATGTTTATGGAGACACTGTGATGACTGGAATTTTAAGGACTGGGTGTAAATATTAGTCATTCAGCACTGTCGTAACTTCACTGAGCAGTGGTTGATAAGCGAGAACCACTTGTACTTCTATAGGTTATAGACATGATGGCGAACCTATGGCACGCATGCCACAGGTGGCATGCATAGCCATTTATCAGGACACGTGAGGAGTTGCCCTGTCAGCTAGCCAGTGTGCATACGAGCGCTGGCCAGCTGACTTTGGCCTTCTTTTGAGGCCATTTTTTCATCCTTCAGAGGCTTCCTTGAAGCCTCCAGAGTGCAAAAACTGGCCCTACGGGCAAACCGGAACTTCAGGAACAGACTTCTGGTTTGCTCGTAGGGCCGGTTTTAGCCCTCCAGAGCCTTCAGGGACCTTCAGGAGGCTTCCCTAAAGGCTCTGGATGGCAAAAAACGTTTTGCTCATAGGGTCATTTTTTGCCCTCCGGAGCCTTCAAGGAAGCCTCCTGAAGGCTCCTGAACACTCCGGAGGACAAAAAAGGCCCTATGGACAAACGGGAAGTCACTTCCCGTTTGCTCATAGGGTCGTTTTTTGCCTTCCGGAGCCTTCAGGGAAGCCTCCTGAAGCCTACGGAGGGCGTCCGGGGGGCGGGGGAGGCTGTTTTTGCCCTCCCCAGGTTTCTATAAAGCCTAGGGAGCTTGGGGAGGGTGAAAAAAGCATGAAAAAAATGGAGGAGCACTGGTCACACATGCATGCACGCTGGAGTCGTGCACGTAGCATTATGGGTGTGGCACGGCTGCACATGACCCCCCCTACACTCCCCTCGCTTTTGGCCATCACTGGGTTATAGCAACAGAATCTTGAAAGAGTGACTTGAGCTTTTCTTCTTAGGGAGGGGTTTGTCTTCTATTTCTCACATTTTTTCTGTTCCCCGAGCTTAGAGGTTGTTTCTTTCCTCCAAGATTATCACCTTGACTTGGTTTGGAAGAAGATATTGACTCTTGACTTCTGCTAAGGACTAAGCTATATTTTGGGGGGTCCAAGGAAACTCATGAGAATATATCTGTCTTGTAAATCTAGTGAAAATGTTTTTAAACTGGTGGTGATTTGCATGAGGTTTAGTTTCTAGAGACATGACATTTGCAAGTAACTCTAGGAATGGTTTCTCCTTTACCAAAAACACCCACCAGGGCTTGAAAATATGACCTTCTTGTTTGCAGGTAGTTCATATGCCCTCCTCCCATGCCCCATTTCAACAATTAAATCTCTGGCAAATTATTGCTATTGCTTCCAGTGGAGTTTGTTAATGGCCCAATTCAACTACATTTATCTGACAGTTTTATTGGCATATTACATCAAACAGCATTGATTCCGTTTCTGAGAGATGAAAGCAGTAAATCATACACTGTAACTTAAAACAAGCTCAAGATGCAGATGTGACTTTGGTTACAGAAGTTAGACTCTGGTCTTCACAATGGCAAAAAAAATAAAATAAAGAAGGCTAGGGAAGTAATGAAAGTAGCATGTAGTTGAACCACATTCCCGGCTTTAGACAGTAGCAGATGCAATTTCACCAATTGTAAGGTAAAGGTTCCCTCACACATATGTGTTAGTGGTTCCCAACTCTAGGGAGTGGTGCTCATCTCCGTTTCAAAGCTGAAGAGCCAGCGCTGTCTGAAGACTCTCCATGGTCATGTGGCTGGCATGACTAAGTTCCAAAGGTGCACAGAATGCTATTACCTTCCTACCAAAAGTCCCTATTTTTCTACTTGCATTTTTACATGCTTTCGAACTGCTAGGTTGGCAGAAGCTGGGACAAGTAACGGGCGCTCACTCCATTATGCGGCACTAGGGATTTGAACCGCCGAACTGCTGACCTTTCTGATCGACAAGCTCAGCGTCTTAGCCACTGAGCCACCACATCCCCTCAGCAATTGTAGATAGTAAAATAACCGCTTAAGCCATAGGGATCTTATTTGTGGGGTTCTTGGTGCTTTCTCAGCTTGGTGGATGGTGGTAGTCTTGCAGATGTTTCATTACCCAAACTGGGGTAACACCACTAGCGCTAGGTTGCAGTGGTAGTGATATCACTAGCACTGGTGATGTTACCTAGTTTGGGTAATGAAACGTGTGCAAGAAAACTACCAAGCTCAGAGAGCTTTTCAGCCCCAAGCTACAAATCATCTCCTTTATTGATCTTATTTGTGAATTCCAAAGCTTTGCACAGTTCCAGTGGCGGGAACATATTTTCCTTTACATGTGGTAGACGTATCTGTTGCTTCCTACTAAGTAGCAGCAGCGAAATGAAATACGCAGAGATGTAAGTATACCCCCTCGCAGAATCCAGGGTTCCTTTTAGGCTTAGATGGGTAGATCTGTTCATTGCATATACAAGCACATAGACTGTACCTATAAGCGGAAACAGCTAATAAAAGGCCTCTGCGCTCGCAAATGCTTTGTCGGGAGAAGGTTCAATTCTATAAGACGTAATGTTCACATCCTGTAATTGCAACGTGAATATCAAATCATTTCCACATCCCCATTAAAGTCCTGGGGTGTTTCTGAACAGAATGCATTCGGTATTCAAAGCATCACAGAACGGAGGGAAATGTCTGTGAGGGTCTCTGTGGTTAGCCACACATGCAGGGAGAATGGCTCCATTTATCAGCAGCATGCCAGCTGTACTTTAAAAGGAGATGCATTTTGTATTCTGCTAGGAGATGATTTTATAGCTGTTATGGGATGCCAAATGAGGGAACTGTGGCATTCTGATAGAGCGAAACAGATACAGAAAGGATGCCCTATCTATGAAGTTGGGTGGTAATCTCTGTGGTCAGTCAGGGAGATTACACCTTGCAAAATGGTGTTCCACCAAAAAAATCTGTTCCTAAGAAAAACCATACATAAGTGCTGGGGGGCGGGGGAACAGATGTTAAGAATCTCAAAGAACAATGGGAAGAACAAGAATGGTAAAGGACTTTCTGCATGCTGTATGTCTACCATGCTTCCCTGAAAATAAGACAGGGTCTTATTTTCTTTTGACCCCCGAAATAAGTGCTTGGTGTTATTTTTGGGGAGGTCTTATTATTTTTGAGATGCAGGAAGCCCCTTAACCTTGGCCCACGGCCAGTGGATCAGCTGATCCAGAGAGGGCCAGAAGTTCTGTCTCTGTTTTTGGCACACCCTTGCCAGCCCTAGCATCACTGGGCCTGCCACTCTTTTTGTGGCTGCCACTAAGAGAAGGGTCGTGGCAGCTAGGGTTTGCGGTAGCGGCCTCTGTGAGGCCATTCTGCATGGATGGCAGGTGCATGGGGGACATGTTCCTCCCTGGAAATGGCTGCCCATGTGTTTAAATGTTTTAGGAGAGGGCTTATTTTTGGGGGAGGACTTATTTTAGTGCATGTGCTCAAAAGCCCAATTGGGCTTATTATCCGGGGAGGTCTTATTTTGGGGGGGAAAGGGTAGAAGTACGTTTTATTTTTATTTTTTGTCATAGTCGATGCATTTAAAGCAGCCCAAATTTTGTCTGAGATGGAGTGTCAGTATGCTCAGCTAGCAGGATGTATAAGAAAACCACACATATGGACCATGGTAGTTTCAGAGATTAAAAATTTTGCTCCACCTGTCATGTAATTGATTCCGTGCTGTGCTCTCCAGAGAAAGGCTATTCTGGATTTTTTTGGAAGATGATGGTGGAGAGTTGAAACTGTCTGGTTTTTGAATAACTTATTGTTACTGGTCTTACTCCCAAACCAACCCCTGTCCTTTAGCTGTTCCCTTCGTCATGCGCACACTGGCACACTGTTCGTCTGCCTGACTGATGTCTGACTCTGAAGGCAGCTGATAACTGGCATACCGCTTTGGCCCCCTCTCTGCCTCTGACACAGAGCCCTCATCAGAGCCTTCCCCAGACTCCAGGACTGGCCCCTGTTCCTCCCCAACCTCCTCACTGTTCCAATTTGCTGCCAGCTCTGCTGGCCACTTGCAGGCCACAACAGAAGGCTCCTTGGAAATCCTGAAATCTATGGGGTATGTCAGAGATGGCTCCTGATTGAAAGTTATCTTCTTATCTCTCTCCACTCTTATTTCATCAGGCCCCACCCCAAGCCGATTCCTTTGCCTGCCTTGCAATTAGCTGGAGTGGCAGGCAGGCAATGTGCCAGGCAAGCCATCTTGCAATTTGCTGTCTTAGGTCCCAACCGACCTCTTGGTTTACAAGATAGGAAAGAAATACAAGCAGCCTCTTGGCAGAGTTCAAATCGCTTGGTTGGCATTGTGTGCTGGACACAGGGTAGAAGGTTTATGCTTCCTGGAGGACATCAATCACACATCTGGCAATAGGAAATCAATGGAAAGTAAAACGCCTGCCAAAGTGGCTTAAGGCATTGGAGAAATTTAAGATAGGGAATGGAGGGAAAGTATGAATTGGTGGTTGGGTTGGTAGACCACACTGAGATAGCTTCAATGTGCATTTGCAGCCAGGCATTTTATAATCAAGTCCTTAAGTCCACCACAAGTAACAATAGCACTATAGCACTTAGATTTATATACTGTTGCTTTACAGCCCTCTCTAAGTGTTTTCCAGAGTCAGCATATTTTCCCCAACAATCTGGGTCCTCATTTTACCGACCTCGGAAGGATGGAAGGCTGAGTCAACCATGAACCAGTGAGGCTCAAACTATCCAAACTGTAGGCAGCCAGCAGTTAGCAGAAGTAGCCTGCAGTACTGCACTCTAACCATTGCGCCAGCATGGCTCAGCAATGCAGAGAAGACCCTTCAGCCTCCTTTACGGAGCTTAGAAACTGGACAGCTGAGAATCAGTGGAGATGCTATTTCTTGATGGAGGATTTCTAGATTATTTAAATGAAGCCATCTGCTGAAAAATAGAGGGGAGGTTCTTTGAAGCTTTGTCTCCCACCAATACAGTATCACTTCCCTATTCAATGTGACCCCTCACAAGAACAGCCTCTGGCTAGAAGACTATGTAATTGTGAAAAGTTCTCACATACAGCTGGTACCTAGTATCCTAACTCAGCTTCTAGAATCTAGACCAGTGTTTTTCAACCTTTTTTGTGCAAAGGCACACTTTTTTCATGAAAAAAATCACGAGGCACACCACCATTAGAAAATGTTAAACATTTTTAACTCTGTGCCTATATTGACTATATATAAAGTAATTTTCCCACGGCACACCTTACACTATGTCACGGCACACTAGTGTGCCGCGGCACAGTGGTTGAAAAACACTGATCTAGACAGTCCAATCCTCTGAGTGCCCCCAAGGTAGTTGAATGTATAAAGCCTTGACTCTCCCGTTGTTTGGAGCAGAATAAAGAGGAAAAAACCTAATCAGTGAAATACAACAGAAAAATAAAATTACTAGGGCATGCTAAGTGGTGGAGCCCAGGGAGAATTGTTGGCGCATTCTGGGAGGTTGGTTGAGGTGCCAGATTTTTAGTTTTCATTATATGATTTTTATAGTTTTATTGTTGTTGTGAGCTCTATAGAGCTACAGGTAGTCCTTGACTCACGACCACAATTGAGCCCGATTTGTTGTTAACTAAGACATTTGTTAAGTGAATTTTGCCCCATTTTACGACCTTTCTTGTCACAGTTGTTAAGTGAATCGCTGAAAGTGATAAGTTAGTAAGTGAATCTGGGTTCCACATTGACTGTTTGTCGGAAGGTCGCAAAAGATGATGCCATGACCTTGGGACACAGCAATGGTCATAAGTATGAGCCAATTGCCAAGCCTCTGAATTTTGATCACATGACCATGGGGATGGTGCCAAAATTGTAACTGTGAAAAACTATCCTGTCACTTTTTTCAGTGCCGTTGTAACTTTGAACAGTCACTAAACAACCTGTTGTAAACCAAGGATTACCTGTATTTTAAGATGTGCAGCTGTATTATTAAATACATACATACATGCCTTGGTGGGCATGGCAGGTGAAGGATACTGAAAAATCTCCATTTCCTCCCGATCAGCTGGGCTTAGGAGGCAGAGAATAGATGGGGATGGGGCCAGTCAGAGGTGGTATTTACCAGTTCTCCAAACTACTCAAAATTTCCACTACCGGTTCTCCAGAACTGGTCAGAACCTGCTGAATACCACCTCTGATACAAACCTGTACTGTGTTTTGATATAGTATAGTATAATGTGTGCCCATTTAGCGATGTAAGGCATTTCTTCTTTTAAAATAGTTATAGTCTGGCCCTAAATTTATATTCTACCAGAGAAAGCCCAGCTAGAAGCAGAAGATTCTTGTTAGATTAATCTAGTTTTGTACATGTATGATTTGTCAATTGATAGGCGTTCCAACTTGACTCAAATGAGTATTTGAGAAGATTTCTGACAATGTGGAAAGAATGTGTCAAGGCTGGCCTGGAGCACATCTCTAATTGTGTGTGAATTGAGTGTGTGGAGGGTGGAGTGGAGAGTGTCAAATTATATATTCCAAGGGCATGGTGCAATTTAATAACTTTACATTGGTTTATATTAATATAACACATTATTTACAATAATAACTATATCATGCCAAATAGGTAATATCAGTCTATCTGAGGCGTAAGAAGTTTCCTGTGCCTCATCTTTGGATAGATATAACACCATCTAAATTTTTCCCCCCATAATTCCAAGCAATCCCTGATAGCATCTCATGGTGCAAATTTACCTTTCTACTGTATATACCCGTTTCCTATTTTAAAAACAGGTGCAAATATACAGGAGAAGGAAGTTTCGCATATACAGAAGGCTCAAATCATTTAGGACTGTATAGATCAAAATAAAATTTTAGATCGTTCTACATGCAAATACTGATGAGCTACATGGATCTAAGCATTTGCCTAATATATCTTGTACAACTCTACTAATTAAATGACCCTGACCATTTCCAGGTTACCTGAAGTGTTCCTAGAACTATCTAAAAGGCCAATCTATGTTGAATTCAGTATGTTAATTAATAACAGCTTGAATTGATTTCTACTCAATTCAGGTGACTGGAGAAAACTAAGAATTAGTTCAACTGATAATATAATGTATTCTGCAGGGTTAAGGCCATTCTCATAAATAATCTCCTAAAATGTCTATTGTGTATTATTAACATAATATGAAAATCCTTTTTCCCATGAATTTTATCAAAACTTTTCTTCATTCTCAAAATTCAGATACAGAAAAGACAAAATGTAGCAGTTTGGGAGGGGGGGATTACCCCTTCTAGGTATAATAATGGCCATTAGATTAGATAAGTCTCGGTATACTAGCAGAACAATAAAATGGAGGGGTTCGGAAAAAGGAACATTTTTTTTGTTCATGGACAAACAGGATATACAGTAGTCATTTCCTCTGTCTGTTACCTTGATTTATTTATTTTTAAATTATCAATTAGAACATGCCTGAGAACAGGAAGCTTAGCTGGATGGTCTGTTTTAACTGCTGCTCGTATGTTATAACTGAAGCTGTCCATTAAGAAACCCAATTCCTGACAAAGTCAGCTGATAACATGCCATGAATAATTATAAAGATTAGAAAGTTGATTTTCCTATGTAACAGTATAAGAAGTTTATGTAGATGCATCTTGTACTATATATATATAGACCAGTAATGGGATTCAATTTTTTTTACTACCGGTTCTGTGGGCATGGCTTGGTGTGCATGGCGTGGCTTGGTGGGCGTGACATGGTTTGATGGGAGTGGTTTGGTGGGCATGGCAGGGGAAGGATACTGTAAAATCTCCATTCCTTCCCCACTCCAGGGAAAGCATACTACAAAATTCCCATTTCTTCCAAATCAGCTGGGACTCGGGAGGCAGAGAATAGATGGGAGCAGGGCCAATCACAGGTGGTATTTACCAGTTCTCCAAACTACTCAAAATTTCCGCTACTGGTTCTCCAGAACTGGTCAGAACCTACTGAATTCCACCTCTGATATTGACATAGATGTATGTTCTCTTCAAATTCCCTGTTGTTCATCTGAATAGCATTTCAAGTGCTCTTTTGGCTAAAAGTTTGAAAGCAACCCTGATGATATCTCCCGACTTTATAAATTCAGGAGATCATCATATGGAACTGAGTAAATGAAAATATGAGCGACGCTCGGGAAGAAGATAGTAAGAAGCTGAACCTCAGCCATTAGCTTGGTTAAATGAGAAAAGTGGATTCCGAATTCACTTCAGTGCTTAATTTTCCAGTTGCATGGCCCCTGTTCTCCCATCTTTCCTGCTGACTGCCCTTGTTCAAGCAATGCACAACTGAGAAAAGCCAGATACCATTTCTTGAACTCCTTCTGAGTGGTTGGACTTCCTCAGGCAATTTCCACTTCTTGAATCTGATTTGATGAGACACACTTTCATTTTGCCAGCAAATATAATCACTTCTTAAGTGTTCTGTTTCCCTGATGCTTGCTTGAAGGGAACTTTTGCCCTGTCCTAAAACTTGGCCAAAGCAGTCTAGAATTGAAGAGAGCTTACCACAGAGATGGTTTCCATAAAACCCATAAAATGTCAGGTTTGCATAGGACCCACCAGGATTTCATAGCAATCTTTTATATCTCTGCCATGCTCCCATGTAGAATAATAGCACAACCATTCTTGTTTCTCCTAACAGAGTTGTAAAGTTTGCTGGGAATAACCTGTGTGAAGCATTCTAAACATTTGGGGAGAAAATGTATTAGCATGCATGCTTCAACAAAAACTGCAGTCACATGCTAAGACATAAAAATGTGGTCATTTGACCAGGTAATCACTTTGCTATGGATATTTTCAGCCCTGGAATGTCCCAAATAGCCTTCGTCCCTACAAATTGAAGAATAAAAAAAATAAGTCTCAGTACTGAACATGTTTACAAGTCCTTTTTTATTTTGTTTTTTTCAGAGAAGATGCAGCAGCTCTGCACTTTCTCTTTTTATTGTTTTATTAGTTTATAATGTAAAAAAATACAAAAGAAAATAGTAGAAAAATAAGGGAAGGAAAGGGGAAAAGAAAAGTGTAGGGCAAGGGGGAAAAAAGAAAGTAAAGGTGTTGACTTCCGACTCTCTTTGCTGCAGTAGAATAAGATAATAGCATCAAACCTCAACTTTTTACTTCTACATAATAATATAAGCGAGCCATGTCTATAACAACAAACCAATCCGATTGGTAAAATCCAAAATCAAAGTTTCCTTTTTTTCCCCTACCTCAAGCACAAACTCCAGAAGTGATTTCCAAGTAGAAACAAAATTAATTGCATTTTTTCCTTTGATAAAAGCAGTCAATCTGGCCATTTCTGCTAAGTCCATCAACTTTTGCAACCATTTATCCATTGTAGAGATTAAGGTGTCCTTTCATTTTTGTATTTAATGTCGCTACTGTCAACAAATAGAACATCAACGTTCCAATTTTTCCCATCTTTTTCCATTAACCCCCCCCCCAAAAAAGTTTCTGATTTTATCTCTTTATTCACTTTCAGAATTTTCTGTATTCTGAAAATTCACATCTGTGAACACACCTGTCTTAAGATGTGAATCCTACACCAATATTTCTTTGTTTTATCACATCACCACCATAATTGATAAAAGGTCCCTCCTTTACATTTGCATTTCCAACATTCATTTGAAATACATTTATACATTCTTAACAACTTATCTGATGTCAAATACCAAAGACAAATCATTTATAAAAAATATTCTTTTAAATTATAATTTAGTGTAATTTTTAGACCTTTTGTCCACATATGTCCCCATTGTTCAGGCATTACGGTATATTATATCCAAAGTTTCTTGCCTAGTGAGTCATGCAATGCTTTACATATTCATTCTTCAAATTCAAATTCAATAACAATTTATAGACCTCAGAATCATGTGTTCATCACTACCGTGCGGTAGGATTTCCAGTTCATTTTTCACAAAGTTAAACCCAAAACTCTTTCTCTCTGACTTAAATCTTTCTTTCAATTGTAAATATGTAAACAAGACACATCTTTCTAATTCTGCCTTCTCTTTAGATTTGAGGATAGGATCATCAAAATTAAAATATATTATTTGACCATAAGTCCAGCAGTCTGGCTTCGCCACCATTTTCTTTCTAAAAAAAACTTCTTGGGGGGGGGGGAGACCCCAGGGAGGCATTTTCACAGAAAACCTTGTTTTATGTTTATTCCAAACTTTTAGGATGACACATCTAACAAAATGGTTATTATAATCGACATTTACTTTAACCTTGTCATACGATAAATAGTTGTGCCATCCAAATCCTTAATCCATGGCCCTCTAAATCAAGTAACCTCTTATTCTTAAGATTAACCAACTCTTTTAGCCAGACCAAACAGCAAGGATTGAAATACAATTTCAAATCTGGTAAGCCCAAACATCATCTTTTCTTAGCACTGATCATGTTTATAAATCTTGAGTGGGAAATTGTACCAGTTTTGCACCATAACAACATATCAATATAGGTTACATTAAGAGTTAGGACAACCTTCTTTCCTTGGAAGCTTTGCAAAAAATTCTGAGTTTGCAGGTGTTTTTTTTTAAAGAGTTAGCCCATAAATATATTTCAAGCTATTTTTAAACATTTGTTATTTTGTGGTGTTTTCTTTTGCTATGTGTTAGTAAATTTAAGTTTTGCTTTTGCTTCTATGCAATCCTCAAGCAATTTCCCAATCAAACATTCACTAGACATGGAGATTCTAAGCTTCAGCAAGTTGGCTGCATCATATGCCCTCAGGCCATGCCCTGGGTGTTGTCAAACAACTTAAATTTGAAGAGAATTATGTGCTACTTTGCTTATGTTGGCCAAATTTAGGGAAATGCTACAGAGTGTAATTTTTCCTCATTCTCTTGTAAAGTGGGCATAACCATCTTAAAGACCGCAGTGATTTCTCCCCAAGGAACTTTCTAAGCATGATTATCTTTGTGCATCTTGTCATGCACAAAATTTAAAGGATAACAAATGTTGTCATAAATAATGGTTTTGAAAAAGTCCAAGATTGACTGTGAAAACAAGATGTGATTAACAAATCCACAGTAGCTTCTATGAAACTGTGTTCAACTAGAGATTCTAATGAAAATTGGCTTATGAATATAGTTAAGTCAAAAGGCCAGATCCTGAAGATGAAACTCAAATACTTTGGCCACCTAATGAGAAGCAGGACTCACTGGAGAAGAGCCTAATGCTGGGAAAGATTGAGGGCAAAAGAAGAAAGGGACAACAGAGAATGAGGTGGCTGGATGGAGTCACTGAAGCAGTTGGCCTGAGTTTAAATGGACTCCAGAGGATGGTAGAGGACTGGAAGGCCTGGAGGAACATTGTCCATTGTCACGATGGGTTGGACATGACTTCGCAACTAACAACAACGTCAAAAGTGTTCCTTGAATTCCTATTTATTTATATGTTGTAGCCTTATCGATTGCTTCAGAACCATTTTGCACTCCTATATTTCCTTAGTCTGAGATTCTCTTTTCTGGGGAAAAATATTATATTTTATCTAATTTGGCTATACATGACATTACCGAAAGCAAAGAAAGCCAGTTCTATGCAAGGCTGGTACTTCCCTCACTCTAAATATTCCCATTTTCCTTCAACCTCCTTCCCCAAATTACGTTAAAAAAGCATCTTTTCTAGAAAGCAAAAGAAAAGCATTATTTTTATTAAAATAATCTATTTTGACTTGACCCGCATTAGAATTTCCTGTTTCAACTCTAAATGTGTACTGATTCTCTCTCACTATATGTGTGTGTGAGTTTGTGTGTGAATAGATTTTCACCACTCTTTGTTTAGCATGGCAAGTAGTAAAACAAAGTGTTGATAAGAGATTTAAATGAGCATAAAAGTTAAATAATACACATGCTGTTATGTCTTTCATCTAAAAGTAAAGGTAAAAAAAATGAATGCAGGTGACTGAGCTTTTGTTTTGTTCTGTTCAATCGTGTCTGATTCTCAGAGACTGCCTCTGGACAAGGGCACATTTTCTTGGCAAGGTTTTTCAGAAGTTGTTTGCCATTACCTCTTTCCTAGGGGCGAAAGAGAGTGACAGACGCAAGACAGACCTTAGGCACTAAGCCATCCCCCATCTGGCTTAGTGTCTAAGGCAGGACTAGAACTCACAATCTCCTGGAATAACTGGGGAAAGAATCCAGCATGCCATCCTGTGTTTATTAAAAGAGAAGAAGGGGTTGATAATGAAGAAACTCTTATTCCAAGAATTAGAAAAAGAACATTTTGGGTTAGCTTCATTTTCCTTTTGTTACTTTCCACAAGAAATTGTCCAAACCTGACTTCTTTTTAACTGGGCACTTCACACATTACAGATGCGTAAAGCATCTAGGGCAGCACTCCTCTGTCTTATGTATAGTCAACTTTCTTTTACGTAGTGCAGTAAAACTGCAGTTTGAGATGAAAAATCCATATAAAGGGGAGGAAGAAGCTTTTTCTCTCTCACATCCCTCTGGGCAAACCTTGTATTTTCTGGAATACATTTTTAGAGTGCAAACCAGTTACACACAATAATTAACCAGGGAATGTAATCACATTAACTAGATGTAATTTTATTTTAATTTAAATGCAAATGAAATCAAATTTAGTTTTTGTCTTGACTCCCACCTACTTTTCGGAGCACAATCACAGGCATGGTATTCAAAGAACGTTTCTAGTTCTTGGCCCAGAAACGTTATATGTCCCTGTTTAAGCAAAGCGTGGCCTGTTGATGAAGATCCATGTGTCTAAAACCTTTAAAAGGTTACGTGGAACATTTTGTTCAAGCATGTGACTCTTTTTTTAAAAGTTTTTTTAAAATTTTCAAAACAAACACAACACATAAAATCTTCCTTTTTTACATACTGTAGAAAGTGTATCAGTTGGTTACAAAAGACTTTCGTGCATCTTTTCCACAGTCATCAAGCATAATTAATATTAACTCAAGTATTTTAACTCGGATATTTATACATGTTACCGTCATCATACCTCGATTTTCATTTCACTATAGTTGTTTAAACGTCCTTCATCATAAAATACACCAAGATTTAATACATAACCACATACTGGCATTTCATTTACTATTTCTAAAATTCTCCAATGACACTAAATCCTTATGTCCTATTTACACACACACACACACACACACACACACACACACACACACACACACATATATATTCGCTGATAACGGATAAGAGCCTGTGGCCTAATGGCTAAGATCTCTGCCTAGTGTGCCTAGTATGCCATATAGCCCAGGTTCAAATCCCAGTAAGGGTATGGCTAGCTGATGAGAGCTAAATAGCTTGAAATAGATCTATACTAGTCTCCCTTTATTTATTTATCAGCACAAATAAAAAACATTATATATATATATATATATATATATATATATATATATATATATATATATATATATATATATATATATATATATATACACACACACACACACACACACACACACACACACACACACACACACACGTTATTATCATTATCCCTCCTTTATTTATCTATATCCTGCATCATATCATTCCCCCCCTAGTAATCAAGGCTTAATTGAATCTAACTTAATTGTTTTTTATTATTTTTATTAACCTTTATATATAATCCAAAAGGGTTTCTAATCTTCCTTTCATGGGTACCATTCAATATTCATATCCAGTTATTTACTTATCATAACACTACACATTGTATACATTATTATCATTATCGATTATTTATTTAACTATATCTATTATATGTCACTAAGTTTAGCTAGTTTTAAATTATACTCTTCCATCTATCAACCTGTATCTTTCCAGTAACAAAACAATGTCATATCTTTTGCCATTTGTGGCATCAGTCCTCTAATCATCCCCTTAATCAACTTTGTATGGACTCCTCTTAGCAACTCTTTGCTTATAAAATCTCTCATGTAATTTTGATGCCCTTCTTCTGTTTCCTTAATCAGCTTATCTTTGATTATCGGTGGTGGTATCAAAACTATTGCTAAGAAGATTTCTTTCTTTAAATCCATAAATTCTTTTATTTTTTTCCTCTTCTGTATCTTCCCATCTGGGGTAGATTTCCCCTCCATTTAATTCCTCTTTCAGTATTCCACTCTTTCTGTTTTCAGAAACAAACCAATCACCATAAATATCAGCAATTTTAATTTCTTTATATTCATTTTCCTCTTTGATTTTTTGGATTTTAACTGCCACTTTTTCCATTTGATGAACATCTTCAACATCTCAGTCATATTTTACTGTTAGATGCACTAAGTAATCCAACTTCTTCTCTATCCTCTCACTTGTATTTGATAATTTCTGTATTTCTGAGAGTATCTTTTGCAGATTTAAAACTTATTTCTGGTGTTGAAATTGCGCCATGATTTCCAGCTGACAAACATTGCTGCTCTAGCTTAGAAGGTTTTAACAAAATTAAGCATCACAATAACATTTCACCTTTCTCTGGTTAAAAATCTACTTCAAAGGAACATCTGTGTGCTTTTCTTCTTCTTTTTATCACTCTCTATAAACAAGCTGTGAGTCCTTGAAGTGCCAAGCCAGGATAATCAGTGAAAAGAGTATTTCATTTCCAATACACAAACATCTAGCTTCCGAGTAGCAGTGTTACAAAGTTACAATGATACCATTTCTTTGTTTCTTTTTGTTTCTTTTTGTATTTCAAGTTTTTTTTAAAAAGTCCATTCTTAAATGAGTTAGAAAAACACCCACAGTAATGAAAGAGGAGAGTTTTAGCCATAGATTACAGAGAATAGTCAAAGAAAATAAAAATAAAAGAAGGAAACTTAATCCGTTTGTTTTAAAAGGTTTGCATAAATTCCATCCGTAAAAATAGCATTTAAAAAGTAAGATAACCCACTGTTCAAAACCAGTCCAAATTTAATTCCGCTGCTTATTTCTTCTGTTCTCCAATTTAAATTAATTTTGCTTTTTTATAGGCAGTCACTTTTAAAACAGTAAAAATTCCACACCAGCTGAAAACACTTTCTCTTTCAATATCTTTCCATTTTGGAGCCGCCCCGACTTCATCAGCCATTTGGCTGGATTTTTTGTCACCTGCTTGAAGAGCTTCTCTTGGATCAATCAGAGACTTTGCGATGTCCCTATGATCAGCAAGATGTATTCTTCCTGTTCACCATCTCTGCGGGATAGTTTAGGTCCGTTTCGACCACCCAGAGACAAAAGTATCGACTGCAATCTCAGAGCATTGATATCGCACGTCATGTCGTCACGACTTCGGCTCCTCCCATCCAAGCATGTGACTCTTGAATCTGTCAGTAACTATTTCCCACAATTGTGCAGTGGCTTATATAATACTATTTATTATGGCTTTTAGTTGGATCAGAACAGGTTACCTTTTGCATTTTTTTCTTTACAGAATCCTAGAAATAAGATGGGATGTGATCTATAAAGAAATAGATGTGTTGTACTTTTACATTTTCTTAATTTTAAATGTGCTTAAATTGGTAAGAATGACAAGAGGACATGTTGTAGAGAAACAACATGAAGAAAAAAAATAAGTAGTAGCTGACAACTTTCTCATTGTGGACAATTTGAGAAGCTTCATTAAAAAGGCCAAAGTTTGAACGCTGACCACAATCATTTTAATCAGTCCTCTCCAATATATATTTCAGCATTTGGAAGAATTAAATAGGTTTACTTCAAGGCAGTAGAACTAATTACTTAAAATATATCATCTCAATTGAGTTTTTACAGTATTTTAGGAACCAACACTGTGTAGCAGGGCATTGACCTCAGAGAATTAAAAAGAAAAATGGGGAGGAAACTTGCCTTGGGGTGTAGCAAGAAGAAAGAGAATGGGGAGATTTGAATGAACATTATATTCCTGAGCATCTCAGTGTCTTTAAAAGGGAGGTTATTTTAGGTTATATTTGTGTGTGTGTGTGTGTGTGTGTGTGTGTGTGTGTGTGTGTGTGTGTATGAGAGACTGAGAGAGACAGAAAAAGAGAGGGAGGAAGGAAGGTGGGTAGCAGAACTGATTTTAACAGTACTTGCATATTCTATCCCAGTTTAAGACCAGTTCTGGACATCTGTGATTCTATAAGATCTGTTTGAGATTTATTACTGACTCAACTGTAGTATACAGGTAGTCTTCGAATTACGGCTACAATTCAGCCCAGAATTACTGTTGCTCAGACATTTCTTAAATGAGTTTGGCCCCATTTTATGACCTTTCTTGCCACAGTTGTTAACTGAATCACTGCAGTTGTTCAGTTAGTAACCTGGCTGTTAGGTGAATCGGGCTGCCCCATTGACTTTGCTTGTTAGACAGTTGCAAACAGTGATCAGATGACACCGGGACATTGCAACTCTCATAAACATGAGCCAGTTGGCAAGCATCTGAATTTTTTATCACGTGGGCATGAGCATGCTGCAATGGTCGTAGGTGTGATAAACGATTTTAAGTCACATTTTTCAGTGCTGCTGAAACTTTGAACGGTCACTAAGCGAACTATTGTAAGTCAAGGACTACCTGTAAAAGTAAAACTGGTTTCTTTGTTTATAGCAGTAAGGTTCTGTAGAGATCATGTGGAGGGTCATTTCCCCTTTGGCAGAAATTCCTACCTAGCCTTGCTTTCCACTCCCAGTTTGATTCTGTTCTGGATCTGATTTGTAGGAAGTCCAGTGCATTTTTTTTTATGTACAATATGCACAGGTGCATAGAATGTGTCAACTCTGAAAGCAAACCTGGCTGAAGCCATCTTGTGCTTCCTCAGAGTTGCCACGAAACCTGAGAGGGGGAAGGGAAGGGGAAAGTAGATAGCCTGGCTAATAGTCAAAACGAAAAAAATTTCTGTGGGAACCAAGGTCATTGTAACAGGGAGCTGTGGAAGGAGGAGAAGAACCTGCCATCCATCTTCATTGGACAATGTAATCGGTGACACCTGGGAGAGGGGATTTTACTCTTTTAATTAGATGAAAACTGTGGGAACTGTTAGAGTTGGTTTTCACCGGCTGTGCCAATATGATGTATCCAATAAACATGTTCTTTGAGGAATCTACCTGCTTTGGAGTTCTGCTTTCAATGGGTGCATTACTTGGAATGCTGACAGAATGAAGTAAAAACAAGTTTGGGATACAGCATTTTATTTTTCCTTTTGTGTGAGGGGAATTTTTTCCCCCTGCAGGCTCCATGGCAACTCAGAGTAGGACACCTCTTTTTGTTCTTTGTTCTGACCACTTCGACACTTTTGAAGTGACCGCAGATTAATTTTCAAGTCCTTTTTGAAAAACTGATGAATGGAAGTGCCCCAAAATTTTATCTGGCGACCTCCCTACCAGGAAGAGGCGTGAACTCCTTGCTCCAAGCCAACCTGCAGCAGAATCAGTCGCAATAATTTCTTGTGATGATTCCATAATTGCTCCCATCTACCCGGGTGCTGTTTTGGGTGCTGCTTGGCGTTTCTCTGCTTAAACTCCCACTCAGGGCGTTCCCACCCCATTGTCTTAGCAGCCTTAAAAAAAAACAGGAGCTAATGACGGACAGGGGATGAACAATACTGGTGGATCACCCCCCATTCCAGTTCCACCCTCTACCCGTTCCTCCCGGTGCCCTCGCTTCCACCGAGTTTGGCAGGGCCTGACACTATAATGAGCTGCTTTGAGGGTGACTCAGAGCTTCGGAGCTGACAGTTACTTTTCAGTTCTGAAACCAACGTCATCACCCACAATTGTGCCTTTGAAGATCTCTTTCCTCTGCTCTTTTTAGAGGAGGTAAACAGCTGCTCTTCTGTGTACACAAAGTCCTTGATCATGCCTCATGTTCTAGGCTGCGTTGTGAGGAGATGGTTGCCGGCATCATTAGCCCACAGTCAACCACTCTATTTGTCTTCCCTCAGCTCTATCTGCCGCTTCCAAGGGAGACCTTCTCTGAAAGTTGGAATGGCTGGGCAACCTTAACAAGATCTGGCACAGGGATTTTAAAAATTGGGTTGACTCCAGATATTGGCATTACCCCTTCCCTTTTCTCTTCCCTGTTTTTCCTATCATCTGCATTTGTATTTTCTTTGGATGCATTATAAACTAAAAAAAACCTGAAATATAAAAATAAAAACAAAAACAGGCATTGGCAAGCAACTCAGACTGCAGCTCCTGTCAGTTCCAGACACTTGGACGACCACAAGAAATTGTGGGAATTACAGGTAGTCTGTTCTGACTTAGGCTTCCCCAAAAAGCACAAGACAGAGTCCTGGTCCTGACAAAAAACCCTTTTATTAAACGAATGTGAATTCCTCCCATTCACATTCAGCAAGGCCTGGCAAACAGTCTTTCAAAGGAATGTTTATGACTACAGGCCTTATCTATCCTGGAAAGCTGCCATGTACATATTTTCTAAATGAGGTGCTGTGCAAGGAAAGACTTGGCACAGAGTGTCTGAGATTCATGGACAGATCTTCACACTCCTGAAACAAATCTAACGAATGACCGAACAAATTGTTTCCTGCAAAAGCCCACTCCCCTTTCGCTTCTCTTTTATGTCCTATGGGAGGGGCCAATCACCTTCCACCTGTGACTTTACTGCTTTGTCCCTTTTCTTCTGGCAGCTCTGTGCATGTGCACACTGGGAACAGGCTCCAGCTGTTCCTCTGCCTCACTGCTGTCTAGCTCCATAGGCACCTGATCACTGCCAGACGGCCTTGGCCCTGTCTCTGCCTCTGATGCAGAACCCTTGTCCGAGCCTTCCTCAGCTTCCAGGACTGGCCCATGTTCCTCCTTAACCTCCTCACTGTCTGACTCTGCTGGGGGGGCCACAACATAGTCCTAGTACAAAGTGACGGTACAAAGTTAAACAGCGCTGAAAAATGTGACTGTATGACTGTTTTTCACAGTACGACCTTTGCAGCGTCCTCATAATCATGTGACCAAAATTCAGTTGCCTGGCAACTGTTTCATATTTAGGACTGCTGCGTCCCTGGCTCATGCAATCACCTTTTGCGATCTTCTGATAAGCAAAGTCAATGGAGAAGCCCGATTCACTTAACAACCGGGTTCTTAACTTATCAACTACACTTAACTACGGTGGCAAGAAAGGGTGTAAAATGGAGCAAACTCACTTAAAAGATGTCTCACTTAACAGGAGATACTTTGGGCTCGATTGCGAGGACTACCTGTATTCAAATTGGGATGACACCGGACTGCTTTCTTTGTGTGCTAATTAGAGGATATTTGTTGAGGGCATTTGGGTTTCATGTGATCCTCAGCTTTATTTTGGTGGCTCATAGGGATCCTCCTCCCAGCTGCACTGTCAAAATCCCATAATAAAACAACAATTTTGGCAGCAAAAGTGTGGGGGGGTCTTCCCCTCCCCCCAAATTGAGCCCTAAAATAAACTCACTTGGCCTTTGAAAGGGGTTAATAATTTTTTTTTCATTTTAACAATAGGGTTGTGCCAATTCCAGGGATGTTGCAAAATTGACATGGCTCTCAAAGTCTTAACAATATATCTTTTATATAAAGTAAAGAGCCTGACCATTGATCCAAAATAACTGCCAACCTTTTGTATGGGGATATAAAGGCAGGGAAGATTGTAGCATCAGCTGTCACTGTGGAGTTTGCCGTAGATTTTTAGTGCAGTTAACACCCCAACAGGATATCCTGCAAGAAGCTATTCCTAAGGTCATTGTAAACCCTGCTGGAAATTTCCCTCAATTATCAATTTTCACAGTTGTTTGAAAACAGCTAATATAATTACTCCTGTTGAATAAGGATCATTTTACAAGCAGGGAAACATTTATGAAATGAATGAAAGTTTTTCCAAGTCACCAATGTTTGCTAAAAGCCTTATGGAAGCTAATAGATTTACGACTTCTCTAAATCTGTTTGGAAACTGGCCTGAAGCTCTGGAGGCAGGCAAGTGTTGGGAGAAGATCATAGTGAAATACATAGGTGAAGATCATAACTTAGGTGGAACCTGCAGTGAAATGATGAGGGCAGTAGGGAAGGAGACAGAGTTCTTATGGGGGTCATCCTATCCTTTGGGGAGTACTGGAGAAAGTGTAGATTTCATTTTGCATGTGTATATGTATTGAAGGATACAAGGGAAAAGGATTCCTTCTGAAGTGGGAAACAGGTAGTCCTCAATTTATAAATTGGTCATTTAGTGACCATTCAAAATTGCAACGGCACTGAAAAAAGCAACTGATGCCTGATTTTCACACTTACAACCATTACAGCATCCCCAAAATTCAGATCCTTGGCAACTGGTTCAGACTTATGATGGTTGCAGTGTCCAGGGGTCATGTGATCAGCTTGTGCGACCTTCTGACAAGCAAAGGCAATGGGGAAACCAGGTGCACTTAATAACCGTGTTACTGACTTAACTAATGCAATGACTCACTTAACCACTGTGGCAAGAAAAGTGATAAAGTGGGGCAAACTCACTTAGCAAATGTTTCACTTAGCAGCATAAATGTTGAGCTCAATTGTGGTAGTAACTCAAGGACGATATTTTTCAGAGTTATGTACTGTGTTTATTGAAATAGAACAAGCTTCTTTTTAAGTCAAAGACAATGGTTTATATTAAGGGTGTCAAACACGTAGCCCATGGGCCAGATCCAGTCCATTATAGACTGCAGAATTGGCCCACAGGTCCTGGAGACAGCGAAGGACCGTTCCCTGCCACACCCACCCAGTTGGCTGCAATAACCAGGCCATGCCCCCCCTGGCCCCCCAAGGGCAAACAAAATCCTGATGCAACCCGCACTGGGATCGAGTTTGACACCCCTGGTTTAGATGGTCCTTCTATAAGCAGAATAGCTCCTTTTATGTGAAGGACTTTCCAAATTCAGGGACTATTTTACTTGCAGAGAATCATTTAAAAAGCACTAATTCCTTCTTCTTGCTGTCCCCATTCTCTTCCCCTCCCCCAGATATGACCAAGAGTTGGGTTTGGGAAGGTGGCACAGCCTGTTGAGAAGATTGTCATGCTGGTTTGCTTATTTGTGGCTTATTTGTGCTTATTATTAGCATGATGTGAGAACCCAACACTTGGAAAGCACAGTTGATAGCAGAGAAATGGGCAATTTGAAGTGCCACCACTGAATGCAGACCCCAGGGAAGCCTCGAAATAGACCTGCTGAAAAACTTACTATTTTAAGTTGGGAGAAATACAGAAATTATACAATAAACACCAAAATGCGGTTCATTTAAAAAATTAAAACATGTGGCACAATGAAAATCCCACAAAAGAACAGAAAATGCCAACCTTATCTATGTGTCAATTCTAACCTCATTTATTTTGCATCACTAGTCCAACCATAGTGTAACTTAGATCCACCACCAGAAGTGCAAGTTCTAAGCGCTTACTAAGCAATTGTCCAATTGGTTTAGAATAATGTGAATTCAGCGAGTTGCATTCAACAAACCAAAATGTTAAACATGCCATGGCTTAATATATGACCTAGTCATATGGACACATCTCACTGCATTACATATAAAACCTCAAATATCTTTGTGCTACACATGGAACTATATTTTACCTCTGAAATGTACAAGTTCTTTTCTCGATTGAAAACAAGCCCTCTGCATTCTGAAATGAAATTAATTGGTTCAATTTTAAAATAAGCATAAATATTCATGTTGAATATATTTAATTTAAAAGTAAATGCTGCTAGTCTCACAACTTTTCTCTTTCATCACTTTAGAATTACAATTCGATAACAATTTTCAGAGATTTCTGAAGGCCTTACTTCTGCTTTAAACTCAGGGAGCATTTTACCGATTAATTGATTTGTTAGACTTATAATCCCGAAGAACTCAAGAAGCACATCACATTCTTTCTTCCAATATTTCACTAAAATATAATTGTGTAAACAGGGATGGGTACAGTAAGTGGTCCCAGTGAGCTTCCAGAGCTGAGAGTGGACTCAAACCTGGTTCTTCATGGTTCCAGTTCATCTCAGGGCCACACAGACCTCTTTGAGTATATAAAGCAACAACATTATTCAGGAGAGATCAAATATGTGTTTTTGTCCCAGAAATGTAATATGAGCAAAGTGAAGTCCAAAGTGAATCTGACTCATGAACATACAGGAATCCCATGCAAAAAGAGCAGCAGGGCAAACTCTGATGCCCAATCTCAAAAATATTTGAGGGAACAAGTAATGTGAATATTTTCGAATACACAGATTTTGGAAAGTGATATCGTGCTGTGTTAGCTCTGCTGTTTTTGATGGAGGATACACTTTTTGTTAATCATACTTACATTCTCTATCATTAAAAAGTCTATTATAATAACACAGCCTAATTCGAAAGATCTTTGTTCAGAAATAAGTTCCCTAGTAAATGTGTACAATGGACCATTTAAAACAGAGAATAACAACTGACTTTAAGGACCCATATGTTGCAGACAACCAGACAGGAAGCTGCTTACAAGACCTGGCCTAATGAGGTGTTTAGCTGCAAAAGATTGAATGTTTTTCTTTATGTCCCTTAAATGTCCCCCACAAAAGATATTTTTGAATGGGTGCTCAATCATAAACCAAGCCTCCATACATGAATAAAGTCCCATGGACTGTATTGTGGTATCTTCCATACTGTGTTTTTAACAGATGCCTTGTCTCTGTCATTGGAGAATATTATATAAAAATTGTCTGGGTGTAGCAGAGTTATCCAAGCATCATTTAATCTATCCAAATATAACAGGATAGTAGCGATTGTGAAACAAAATACCAAAAATTAAACAGAAGCAGCAAATAATGTATAACCAGGAGACTCCAATGTAAACAATATCTGCAAAAACAAAAACATTTAATTTGTATGATTAGGTATTGTCCAGTCATTTTTAGCAAGAATAAGAGATAAAGTCTTAAGTATGGGTGTGCCTCACAATTTGCTAGGACTGCCCATATAGTATTGAAAAACTGACAAGAGTCTTTTCAGTACCTTGGAGAGCACAACATAGTTGAAATTGATCGTGTTCCCTCTGGATGTATTGCCAAACCAGTAAGAAGCAATTTGTATCGAAGATACAGTGCATACCCTGTTAACAGTTCACTTCCTCCTTAAAGTTCAGAAAAAATAAGAGGAGAGTCTGAAAAGCCCAAAAAATAATGACAGTTTTACTAAAGAATCTAGAAATGTATTCTTATGCATATAGGTTAAGATGGTGAGGAGGGAAATCCTAGCTTAACTACAATGAAAGTTAATAAACATCAGTTTAGGGTGATGTGTGAGCCCATTTATGGCTCTAGTTAAATATCTAAATTTCATTTTCATCAGACTGACAATGGTCTTGCAGTTTGGGGTGTCTTATTTCCATTTTGCAGATGAAGAACTACGTATGTCAACAAGCAGACTAAGATTTAAATTTATATTATTAGTATTTTAAATATTTCTATAGCCTTGTCTGGCTCCCTCACCTCTGGAAAGTGGACTTGGAATACTAAAATCTGGCCTCAACTAGGAATTTGCGGGAAAAAACCTTTTTGGAAGAAGAAAGTACCAAGTTACCTATGTAGTGCAGTACTGAAGGCTACTTCTGCTGACTGGCACTGCCCATAATTTGATTCTCACTGGCTCGGATTGACTCAGCCTTCCATCCTTCTGAGGTCGGTAAAATGAGGACCCAGATTGTTGCGGGCAAGATGCTGACTCTGTAAACTATTTAGAGAGGGCTAGTAAAGCACTGTGAAGCGGTATGTAACTCTAAGTACTATTGCTATCTGAGTCAAGAACCTGCTGTGACCTGCCAGTGACCAGCAGAGCTGGCAGCAGATTCGGACAGTGAGGAGGTTGGGGGGGGGACATGGGCCAGTCCTGGAGTCTGAGGAAGGCTCTGATGAGGGCTCTGTGTAAGAGGCAGAGAGGGGGTCAGAGCCCTATGCCAGTTATCAGCTGCCTTTAGAATCAGATATCAGTGAGGCAGTCGAACAGCTGGAGCCTGTTCCCAGTGTGCGCATGTGCAGAGTTCCTAGATGAAGAGAATAGCTAAAGAACAGGGCTCGACTTGGGAGTAAGGCCACAGGTGCATGATGAATGCCCCCTCCCAGAGGAAATAAAAGAGGAGCGAAAGGGGAGTGGAGTTTGCAGAAGACACTTAGTTCGCTTAATTTGGTTGGTAACTCTCCGAGACTCCTTGCCAAGTTCTGCAGATATCGGCCTGGCAGCTCTCCAAGCCAGATAAGGTCTGTGACTGTAAATCCTCCCTTGAAAGACTTTGCTCGATATGAATGAGCAGAATTTACAGTAAATTAATAAAAGGGTTTTTTGTCAGGACAAGGAGTCTGCTTCATGCTGTTGGGAAGCCTGGGTCAGAACAGAACCATACCAGAGAGACCTACAAAAGGAATACTTATTTAGACTGTGCTGTTTTTAGTATATCAAGTTACAGCCAATGATAATCAATTCCTATATCTATTCAGTAGGACTTACTAGACATCCCACGATCCATTAGGCCATCATTTCAAAGTTATTTCCATACCTAATCAGAAAAATAGAATCATCATGGATGGGAGCAACTTCTAATCTCTTGCCAGCTTTCCCATTTGACATTGATTGTGGGAAACTCAGAAATCACTTCTCCTCATCTGATCTGTGGAACTGCCTGTCAATTTGCTGAGGGGAAAGGGAACATGGGAGCCATCAACCAAGGAAAAGTACAGTCCCAATCCCCATCCTGGCATGTCCTTAAGGACCACTTCCCTCCAGGGAGGATGAGGGCTCACCTGCTAAGCACTGGTGCTTCCCAGGCAGCCCAGCCTCACAAAGCAGCCAATCACCATTCACATGATGGGTGTTGTTGCCAGCTGATTGGGCACAGCAGTGGAGCGGAAGTGATTTCTGACTTCCTGCCAGCTTCCCCATTGAGTTTGCTTGTGGCAAGTTGGCAGAGAACATCAGAAACCACTCCTCCTCTTCCCCAGCTGACTCATGGAACTGTCTGCTGGTAGTAGAGGGAATAAAAGAAGTCAAAGACTACAAGGAAAACTGCATATCCCCTCCCAATCCCACCATGTCCCAAAGGGTCCCATCCCTCCAAGGGGGAAGAGGGCTCATCCATTGACTACAGGCGCTCCCAGTAAGTCCTAACTCATCAGCAGGCATCCAAGTCACTCCCTTGTTCTTTCTTTGCTGCTCACCACTGTTAAAAGATTCCAAATTTCAGTCTCAGTTCCAAAGCAACCAATTGTTGTTCAGCTATCAGGTCATGCTGCCCACCAGTTGGTTACAGGAACTAGAGGAAAAACGGGCAGAGATATGACCCTCCCATCTTCCTAGTGCCACATAATCAATGGGTTTCTGGGAAGCATAAATGGAAGGTCTGGTAGCTCTGAAGCAGCCACAGCTTCCCAAAATTTCATTCCCATGTGAGTCCAGCATTCTGTAAGTTAGCCCATTTGAGTTACCTTAGTAACTCAATAATTTCACACAATTGAAAATCATAAACAAAAAGACACAAGAGCTTTTAGTAATATACTATTGGGACATTATTTCAGAGATATTTCCTTAACAGATTCCTCAATGCCACAATGGCAAAGCTTCTAAGGTACTGGAAACATTCTTAAAAATTTAAGGAGATAATTAAGAAATATCTCTGCCTTGAAAGTACATTCTGTATGATGTCATAAAATACTTTATGATGGTTTTTATGCCATTAACTTTCTATAACATTTGCCAAATTTCAATTCCACGGGAGTAATGGATTCTGGATGCATTCTGTAAGTTTCCCCATTGGAGCTATATTGGTTGAAATATTTTGCTCTACAGTGCACCATTTTGCCCAGTTAAAGGTTACAGACAAAGGTTTTAGTAGTACATAGACGGAGTTCAATGGCAACCTAGTTCCAAATAAGGCTCCATAAAATTGTAGTTAATTTGATCCAAATAAAAAGTGGACCGGAGCAAGGAAATTATACCAGCTTTGAGAGTCTTCTGTCTGGTTCAGCTACTTTATCTGATGTAAGCAGATTCATGTTTACATCACAAGCCTATATTACTGTGAAGTCATGAACCTCTTAATCTGAAATTTGTCAAAAATCCACAGGATACTCATTAGAATTTATCACAGAAGGTTTGAGATTAGACATCTAGGTTACGTGGTCTTCGGAAACTCTTATCTCTCTGCTTTTATTTTGGGTTGGAAAGCAACCCATCAATTTTTTGAAGTAGCATAGCAGATTATTAAAAAGAATAATTTTGTAAATTAAATGGAATACCCCCAGTTAATACTATCGTAGTTTAATAATACAAAACCCACTTCATTTCACACTACGGTGAAATAAACTTGTGGTATATATTGGGGGTGAATTAAATTGCAGAGTGCAGCCAGTCACTGCCTTCAATTAAGAGTGCATCAATTATATGTGTATGTTTGTGGCGTGTGTAGTTGTTTTCTTTTTTTTTTTTTAAAAAAAAGATGGATACTTAAAATGATTGGTGGAATTTCTTTTTTCCCCCCTTTTATAGTATTGAAATTCTTCTTGAGGACATTTTTCCACTTAGCAAGCTCTCTGACTCTTCACAATCAATCTCTTCAGCTTAGGTCAAATTCCAGGCTGTACATGCAGAATTATAGTATTTATTTTTCATATTGGCTTGCATTACCTGGCAATCACCGACCCACCCCATAGAATGTCCCCTATTTCTGTTTCTTCTCTTTACACTCCACTGCTGTTATCTCTTAGGAACCACATAAGCACAATAGGATTCCATCCTTCAAACAGAAGCCTGGGTACAGTATCCAAATTCTGATGGGAGATATTAAACATTACATGGCTCTATTATCCACTGCTCTTGTTTTCCAGCTAATGCTTAGCTGTACTTTATGGTAACCATGTGGCTTTTTGCAGGACAAAGGGACATATAGACCAAGTAAAGAAACAAGAGACTGAGATCGGTGGTAGAAATAATATTCCCTGGACACATGTGCCAGACTGCTTTTGATGGCTCTCTTCCCTCCCCCACCCACCCCCATTTTCTCCCTAGCAATAAGCCTCTGTCTGAGCAGATGTGTTCATCAGAATGAATTATAAGGGTGTAAAATGACTTCTTCAGTTTTCTTTTTGATCCTCGCTGATTGACAGCTTAAAAAGAAAAAAAGGAACCGGCCGGGAGAATCAGTATGCAGCAAGCTTAGGAAGAAAAAGCAGGGGGAGGGGAAGAATCTATTAGAAATACGCTTTGTTTTGAGTTCTCTGGCACCCAATCATACTTCTAAGCCTTTACAAACTGGCAACTAGCAGCTGTCAGCTCTAATCATCCTGCATAATCGACTGAAACCTGCACATCAAGCCGATGGGAAGGGCTGTGGAATGCGCTTGGCTCCCCAGAGTGTTTTGTGAGCTAGAGGCCACAGATAAAAAATGTTTGGGTCCCCAGCAGATCTTACTAAGAAGATCTTTTGGGATTTCATTGGAGGCAGGCCTAGCACGAGTTCAGCAACTTTTTACTGAACCCCCAAATCATGGAAGTAACTGAAGTGAATATGGGTAGTCCTCGACTTAACAACAGTTCGCATAGCGACAATTCGAAGTTACGGCACTGAAAAAAGTGACTTGTAGGACCATTTTTCACACTTATGACTGTTGCAGCACCCCCATGATCATGTGACTAATATTTGGATGCTTGACAACTGGTTCATATTAGCACTTAGCAATAGCACTTAGATTTATATACCGCTTCACAGTGCTTTACAGCTCTCTCTAAGTGGTTCACAAAGTCAGCCTCTTGCCCCCAACAATCTGGGTCCTCATTTTACCCACCTCGGAAGGATAGAAGGCTGAGTCAGCCCTGAGCCTGGTAAGAATCGAATTGCCAAATTGCAGGCAGCCGGCAATAAGCAGGAGTAGCCTGCAGTACTGCACTCTAACCACTGCACCACCATGGCTCATATTTGTGATGGTTGCAGTGTCTGGGGTCACATGATCCCTTTTTGCGACCTTCTGACAAGCAAAGACAATGGGGAAGCCCGATTCAATTAGTAACCGCGTTAGTAACAGCTGCAGTGATTCACTTAACAAATGTGGCGAGAAAAGTCGTAAAATGGGGCAACTGACTTAACAAAGTTCTCACTTAGCAACATATATTCTGGGCTCAATTGGGATCATAAGTTGAGGATTGCCTGTACCAAGGTCTGGTTTTAAAGGTAGTCCTCAACTTAGGAATCACAGTTAGGACCAGAATTTCCATTTCTAAACAAGGCAGTTGTTAAGTGAGTCACGCAGATTGTATGACCTTTTTTTGCTAGGGTTGTTAAGCAAATACTTGTGTGGTTAAGTGAAGAATGTGGTCATTAAACATTAAAACTGATTTTTCCCTTTGATTTTGCTTATCAGCAGCTGACTGAGAAGGTTGCATGAAACACCACAATTGTCATAAATACATGCTGATTGCCAAGTGCCTGAATTTTCATGTGACTCCGGGGATGTGGCTGTAACAGTTAAAAGTGGCATTTCATGTGGTCTCTAAACAAATGGTTGCAAGTCAGTTAGACTACCTCTGCTGCAGCATTCCCCAACCTTTTGGGTGTGGCTGCAACGGGAGGGAGGTCAGCGATAGTTTCATGCACGCAGCCTAGATCCTGCACATGTACAAATGAAGCTTTGCACACTCACCCACTACTTTGCATGTCCCGGTTCCCAAAAGCCACAGACCAGTACCATCTGTGGACCAGGGGGTCCACAGGAGTTGGGTATCCCTGCTCCACTGGATATACTTCTGCCTTAGTTATGTTGCTGTTGCCCTATACCAGTGATGGCGAACCTTTTTCGGCTTCCGTGCCAAAAGTGGGGGGAGCGCAGGGGGGTCATGTGCAGGCGTGCCACACCCATACTGTTATGTGCATGACCCCAGTGCGGATGTGTGCATGACCAGCACTCCCCCAATTTTTGGCGTGCTCTCTTCACCTTCCCAGGCTCCAGAGGCTTTATAGGAGCCTGGGGAGGGCGAAAACAACCTCCACGGCCCCCCAGATGCCCTCCAGAGGCTTCAGGAGCTTCCCAGAAGCCTCTGGAGGACAAAAAAGTGGACCTAGGGACAAACCAGAAGTTTGGGAACGCACTTCCGGTTTCCTCATAGGGCCGGTTTTAGCCCTCTGGAGCCTTCAGGGAAGCCTCCTGAAGGCCCCTGAACGCTCCAGAGGATGAAAAACGGTCCTGTGGACAAACTGGAAGTCACTTCCGGTTTGCTTGTAGGGTCATTTTTTGCCCTCCGGAGCCTTCACTGATGCCCCCTGAAGGCTCCAGAGGGCTAAAACCAGCCCTAAAAGCAAACCGGAAGTCTGTTCCTGAAGTTTCGGTTTGGCCGTAGGGCCAGTTTTTCACACTCCAGAAGGCAAAAACTGGCCTCAAATCAAGGCTGAAGTCAGCTGGCCAGTGTGCACATGCGCGCTGGCCAGCTGACAGGGCAACGCCTCACGTGCCCTGACAAATAGCTCCACGTTCTACCTGTGGTTCGCCATCACAGCCCTATAGACTCCCTAAAATTCCTATATAAAGAAATATATATTGGCCTTTGGTATTCAATCATAATTTACCCACTAAGATTTAGGCAGAAAGACTTTCCAGTAAAAAGTTGAGACTTTGGAACAGGTTTATTTAGAAGCTAATTGTGTGCTACTAAATTCTAATACAGTAACCAAAAATATTTGTGTTTACAGTAAAATGGTAAAATATCATTCCTATCATTTTTGTGGTAATTTCCTGGCTTGCTTTAAAACTGGTCAAACTGGTGGCCCATGCTTCACGTGCAAGCCATGCCCACCCCAGCTTCCACAAAGGCAAAAATGTGATACATCACGTGACATGATTGAGTTTGACACCCGTGCTTTAAAGGGTTGACAAGTTACAACCCTAGATGAATCAAGGTGCCTATAAGCGATGGTTACTCACGTTTTGACCATCTCCCAGTTTGATTACGCAGTCTTCCAATATGAAACAGTATGCCAATTCAGAGTGCCTGGCACTACTTTCCTTCCTTCTTTCTTTCTTTCTTTCTTTCTTTCTTTCTTTCTTTCTTTCTTTCTTTCTTTCTTTCTTTCTGTGTGTATGTATGTGTGTGTATATATATATATATTTATGTGTGTGTGGTGTGTGTGTGTGTTATATTTGTGTAACTTTGTGTATATTTGTAACTCTAAATACACACACACATACATATACATATACATATACACATATATACACACACACACACACACACACACACACACACACACACACACACACATATATATATGACTGCATGTCTGTATGTTCCAGCATAACTCTGGAATGACTCGAACAATTTCAACCAAACTTGGTACACAGATGACTTACTCTCTGGAGAGAAATACTGTGGGGTAAGACACCCCCAACACCCCTTGGTGTGTGTGTTCTGTTAAGATACAGCCTGTTGTGTCATACTGCCATGCTGGCTTCTACTGTACAGAGCAGTGGAGTTGCCATGGTAACAGCTTCACAGTACTCCACAAGGAGGCTCCTTCTGGTAAGGGGGAAACTCCAACATTAGAAATTATGTTTGATTCGGACATTTCCCCCTATAAATAAATACCTGGGAAATGCATAAAACTGGCTTACCTGTGCCATTTGGCTGAGGTTGAATCTACCTGTCCTGTAAAAAATTGCAAGGAGGCCTGCTGGGTCCCCACTCTAACTGAGGGTAATGGGACATGAATTGTATATTCCTATTCTGACCTGTGCAGCTTTTTCTCTTTTGGCATTTCTCAAAGCCATTGAAACAATCCAACTCCACCCTGCATTTAACCAGAATTGTTAGCCATATTGGGTTTACAAATAAAATTGGTTTTTTTAAATACTTTGACCCCCAGAATCTGTAGATTTTGGCAGGTTGCCCAAATTGTTAAACAAATGAACAAACGGAGTTGATATTTTCAGCATGGGCTCTGGAGATTGGGGCTGTTGATGTGGGGGTTGGACTCATACTGCACATTAAGCCAAAATAGATGAGACACACAGGGTTAAGTAAGTTATAGCACTCCAGATGTTATTGAACATCCTTCGTCATTGACAAAGCTTCCTGAGGATGCTAGAGGTTGCAATCCAAGACTAAGCAGACGCACCATGAGTTGAAGACTACAGATTTAATTAAAAGCAAGAGGATAAGTGGACCTTTTAGTAAGTAAAGAACTCAGAAGAAAAGATCTTTAAAAAGTTGATCTCCTTTGGGTCTAATCTTCATTTTAAAATGGTAATTAACTGGGTTTTTTAAAGCAAAAAATAAAATAAAATAAAAGCAAAGCAAAGCATTGTATATAAACTGAGCGGTGAATAAATAATAAAGAATACATTACTTTGTCTGTGACACTATTTCACCGCAAATTCGGACTAACGATTATTAAAGGAAGTTTTGGAAATAGAACTGCCTTATATCACGCATCATGCTACAATTTGAGTGTCGACTGATCTTGGAACTTGATTTTCGCAACAGATAAAATATTTCTTGATGTCTTAATTATTGACTTGTTGAATCGGCTGACATAAAATGTAGCAATCATAACCTATTGCTTTCTTGATAACATGGGGCTGACTGCACTGAAAGGTTGTAACAAGCTACGCACTGCAGGCAAAGTTACCAAGTGGTTGACTAGGCAGCCATCTTCTTCAATTCATACACATATTGCCAAGACTTTGATGATTCAGTGTGTTTTATAGCTCTGTTTAAGCTGTTTAATGTACGGGAACTGCCACTAATCTGGGAAAGATGGACTAGAAACTAGCTACTTCATTCCTATTGGCTAGTAGGAACTCAAGAGTAAATAAGAGGATAATTAGTCCCCTAATGGCAATAGATTGAAGACCTGCATAGTGGGGTGTTCACCTGTGGTTGTTTTATTAGTGAGATTCATATGACCACTGATTTGAAATTGTTTCAGGCTTGTTCTCGAGATTTCCCCCACCACAAAAGGGTCCTCTTTCATTCCTTTGTTTAGATGCCTGCCTGTTGGTTTAAAGTGTGTAATTAACAGATTGTGGGGGCCACTAAACTGGCAGCTTAAATCAAGGCCATCATGTATCAAATGGCTCAGTGGTAGTTGATTTGTTTTTCTCAATTAAAAAAAAAAGCCCTAGCATGAGATTTCCCCAAAGGGTAAGCAGAGATAGAAGTGCTACATCCACATCAAACTGGTACCAACCCAGCCCTCAAGCCGAGCTGCCAAAACTGAGCTGCAAAATTATGGATGACTGCCAGATGCCCAGAATTTGAGTTTTATAGCAGTGCGTTGCTGCCATTTAGTGAGTGTCTATATTTCTGCAGCACAGATCTAATAGTCCTGCTATAAGGCAAGATTATGCCGTTTGCCTTGACTGGCAGGATTTTGAGGCAGCAGGCCTCATTTTCGTGTGTTCCGATCTACAAAAGGAAATTTTCCTGGATAACACCTTACACCCAGGGGTGGGCTTCAAAAATTTTAGTAAGAGGTTCTCTGCCCGGTTGCTGGATGGGCGTGGCCATGGTGGGCGTGGCCTAGCCAGCCCCCTGCACCATGGGGGGGGGGCGTTTTTGCCCGCCCCAGGCTCTGGAGGCTTTTCTCAAACCTTCCGGTAGACCCATTTTTTGCTCTCCCCGCACACCCTGCACTTACCTGCATCCAAAATAGGTTGTATGGGGACTCCTGCGGGGACAGGGCTAGCCAGGAGTGGAATTTGGGGGTTCTCCGAACTGCACAGAATCTTAGCTAGAGGTTCTCCCGAACCCCCGCAAATCCCCAGCAGCCCACTCCTGCTTACACCTTCTCTCAGTCATACCAATAGTGTAGGATCTGAATTGCTCACTTGCTTGTCTGGTTCCTCTGGGCCTAATCCATAATTTGGAGGGAGACAGCTGGTGCTGCCCCTTGCTCTTCACTTGCTTGGAGGGTAGGTGATTAGAGAATGGGGGCAAAGAGAAAGAACGCTCTCTAAATATGGGTCTCTCAACATCAGTCTGACAGTATTAATCCCCGTCTCCAGTCCTGTGGGGATGCATTAATGAGTTGCAATTGCCAATTATCTCTGAACAGTTGGCACTTTCCCTACGTCTGGGAGTGTCATTTGGAGATTACACCTCAGAGAGCGTAAAGTCTTGGGGTATTTCTACTGCTTTCGCACCAGAGGATATTTGTCAATGAAAATCAGGCCCAAGAGGAATTCTGAGGCCAAAGGATGCATGTGCAAAGAGAGCGGGTATCTGTAAATGAAAACAGTTTTGGGTACAGTCAGGGTAGATATAAGACTGATTGAATGCTGCCCTGTTTTCTGCCCTTTTTAAAATTCACTGAAAAGGCAGTACAGTAAGAAGCTATTTCAGACAAGTCTTGTCAAAGCAGTTAAGCAGCTTCGCTTTTGTGGCTTTACTGATGATTTTGCATTCATTTGGGGGTAGTTCCCTGTCTCAGCTGATATCCTGATGCCAAAATACAAAATAAGCATTTTTGTTCACTAAGTCTAACCTCAGAGCAACTTGAAGTAGGCATATCTTTGGCAGTTAGGATGCGAGCCTATTACACATACAAATATTCTTCTCAGTTGCTAAATACTAACTAGGCCTTCTCCTATCTAAAATGGGCTTATTGGCAATTTTCCACCTCTCTCATTCAGAGGAATAAGCAGGTGGCCTGGATTTCCCGGATGACCATCTGGCAGGGACATTTTTGATCTTCCTTCTTCCACTTATCTCCTGCACAGCTTTGTGATATCAGTATTGGTGGGTCTCCTAGTGCTTTTCACTGGGTTTGCCTCCAGGTCTAAACCTCAAATCCTTGATGGATTTCGCTACATAGAACCAACAAGACACTATGGCAAGGAGAAGACTCATTACAGCAGGGGTGGGTTGCTGCGGGTTTGCAAGCGGTTCAGGCGATTCTCTAGCTAAGGATCTGACCAGTTTGGTGAACCCACAAATCCCACCCCTGGCTGACCCCACCCATCCTCTCCCAGGAGTCTCCACGCAGCCCGTTTGAGATGCCAGGTAAGTATAGGGGCCACGCAGAGGCGCTGGGAGGGTCAAAAACAGGCCTCCCAGAAGTTCCAAATGGAGGTAATGGCCCCGTTTCTGGCCTCGGGAGGGCTTCCGGACCCAGGGGAGGCAGTTTTCGCCCTCCTGGAGCTCGAGGAAAGCCTCCAGAGCCTGGGGAAGGCAAAAACGCCCCCCCCCCCATGGTGCATGAGGCCAGCTAGGCCCCGGCGCTATGGCCACGCCCACTCATCAACCGGCCAGAGAAGCCGTTGCTAAAATTTTTGAAGCCCACCCCTGGATTACAGACTTATTTTTTGTGAGCATTACTTGAGTAAAATGATGTAGACAAATTCATTAGAATTTAGAGAGCATGTATTGAGCATACGCCCCAAGTGCCTGGGATGAGAAAATTGTCTCTTCTCAACATGATCGCCATGGTTACAACAATACAGGTAGTCCCTGACTTATGACTATAATGGAGCCCAAAATGTATATTGCTAAACAAAACAGTTGTTAAGTTAGTTTTTGCTCCATTTTATAACCTTTCTTGCCATAGTTGTTAAGTGACTCACTGCTGCTGTTAAGTTAATAACACAGCTGTTTATTGAGTCTGATTCCCCATTGACTTCCCTTGTCAGAAGGTCCCAAAAGATGAGCATATGACCCCAGGGCATTGGATCTGTCATCAATATGAGCCAATTGCCAAGCATCAGAATATGGATCATGTGACCGTGGGAACACTGCAACAGTCTTAAATGTGAAAAAGTGTCATATGTCACTTTTTTCAGTGCCATTGTAACTTTGAATGGCCACTAAATGAATGGTTGTAAATTGAGGATTACCTGTACATTTACCAGAAGGTGAACAACTGCACCCCCCCCCCCAATACTCTTTCCCAACCCAGTGGGGCCTTTGTGGGATCCCCAATCATTACTGCAGTTAAATAAGAGGCAAGTAGATAGTGCTTTGCTTTGCAGTGTCAATATAATTTTTGTTCATTTGAAAAGAAATCGTGTAGGACATCTAATCAGCACTAAGAGAGGTAAAGAAGCATGGCTGGCTGGGGAATTCTGGGAGTTGAAGTCCACAGGTCTTAAAGTTGCCAAGGTTGGACACCCTTGCTGTAAAAGGTTCTTGAAACCCCTGTGGGTTCCTCAAAACTTGGAAGGAAAATGGGAACAAGGCTCTCCAAAGAGTTAACTAGAAATGAACTTTGGACTGTGTCCTGATATGAGTCGTAGCCCTTGGTTCTCCATATAAATGAAAGAGTAGAGCTGTATCCTTGCACAGAGAAGAACTGAACCCTACAAAGGTTAAAGGTAAGGGTTTCCCTGTCCAGTTGTGTCCGACTATAAGGTGCAGTTGCTCATCCCCGTTTCTTAGTTGAGGGAGCCAGAAATGTCTAAAGACATTTTCCGTGGCCATGTGTCCAGTATGGCTATACACCAGGGGTGTCAAACTGAAAGCCTGTGAGCCAGATCTGGCCAATGGGGTACTAAAATCCAGCCCACGGGTCAGCCTGGAAATATCAAAGAACCGGCTCACGGTACCTCTGCCAGTGAAAACGGGCCATGTGACGGCCCCCACGTGGCCTGTTTTGGTCGGCAGTGTGCTGGAGGAGGCGTCCATCCCTTCCTCCCCACACTGCCCCCCCCTGGCTCGCAGAGGAGAATTACAATGCTGATCCGGCCCTCAAAGAAATCCAGTTTGACACCCCTGCTATACACCAAAGGTGCATGGAACGTTGTTACTTTCCCACGGAGCAATCTATTCAAATTTTCATGCTTTAGAACTGCTAGGTGGGCAGGAGCTCGGGCAGGAATGGGAGCTTACCTGGTTGCGCAGCTAGGGCATAGCTATCTAGATAATCCACTAACTTCTCTTCCATTTAATTATTCCTGTTCATACTAGTGGAAATGCCACTTGAGGTGTCCTGGATTGGAAAATACAGGGAGCTAAGCATGGGTTTGCATAGAAATTTATTGTCATGGTGATCTAAAATTATAAACAGCATTCCAGCTTTGCACAAGCCTACTGAGCAATATTCCTTTCACAACCAAAAAAGGAAGAAACAAAGGGTGATAGAGAGGAGGAGGGAGGCCATGTGAGTTGTCCCCGTCACAGCATATCTTTTTGCACATTTGAGTTCAGGTTTTGATATGGCATCCCCAGAAGAGAGACTATTGCAACTTTGAGGGGAGTGTTGGATGGAGAAAGCTGCCAGCCTCCCTGTCCACCCTGCATGCTCTTCACTTACCTCATAATCTGAGAGAACAATGTCAGCCCCTGGCAGTCACTCCAAAGAGAGACCCATGTTTGAGTAGGAACTTTCCTTTGTAAGAGAATTATGTATGGACTTTAGGGCAGCTGTGACAATGGATGATGCTTTCTTTATACACATACTTAATGTTGCTACCAGGAGCTTCAATCACAATTTCTCATCCATCTCTCGACCCCATCAACAGAATAACTATATTCAGCCTGAGTGGTAAATTTTTTGTATAGTAAGATGAAATGTATTTAATGCAAGAGCAGGGTACTTTAAAAGTATTTAAACCAAATACGAATGATGCAAATGAAATTTACTGGTTAAAAAGATGATGGAACATGTGGAGATGCCTAAATTAACCTCTTTGATTAGAGGGGGGGCAATAACTACATTTGTGGCTGACTGGAAAGCCCTTATAGACTTTTAGCATAAAACAGGGGGATGGGGGAATGCACATATGATCTTTGTGTTGGATGGTTAGAAAAAATCTGGATAATAGAGTGAGTTCTCTTTTGTAATCATAGAGTAAGAGATAATTTTGTAATTGCACTTGTATTTGCTGCAAAGAAAATCAGAAGCTTTTTTCCTGTTACTTTTTACTCTTTCTTTCTGCAGTTTTTCCTTTCTTTTCTTTCTTTGCTGCTTTTACTTTTTATTAGTTTGTGTTGGTTCTTGGTAAAACATTCAATAAAAAAAATATTTTAGCAAAATGAAGCAACATTAAAAATGGAAGACTATCAAGGGCTTAAAATTGGGATTACCAAGTGGCACTGTTTACTTTCAGAGGAAAAGCAACATGGGCGGTAGAGCTGAAATCTTTACCAGTCAAAAGATGGTAGTGTATGGCTGCCACCAGATAAACAATTACGATCAAAAATAAGCTTAATCGTCAGTCAGTGCCTGTATGCATTCACTTTTCTCCAAACTTGTGGGCTCCCAGAATTATTAGGCTCCCATAAACTGTAACCAATGAGATCAATGGTACTGATGGCTAGGAATAATGAAAGTACAAATCCATAATCTACAGGTCATCGTGTAGGAAAGTTGCATTAAGGAAGGGTATAGATCAGAGGTGGGCTGCTACCGGTTCAGCCCGGTTCGATTGAACTGGTAGTGGAATTCAGGCCTGGATCGCAGAACTGGCAGCGATCCAGGTCTGCCACACCCCTGAACCAGCTCCCTTGCCAATGCTGGGCACCACCATATATATTTTTTGTGACTGCATTTGTGCAGTTCACTGTAAATTGTTCTGCGTATGCACAAAGAACAATTTACACTGAACAGTGCGCACACACGCAGCGCACATCTGGCACGCACGCAGGTTGCGAACCGATAGTAAGACCGGCAACAACCCACCCATGGTGTGGAAGTATGTTATATTCAGAAGAAGCGAGAGCCTTCAACTTGGGTGCAGAAGTACATTCCGTCATATCCTTTTTCAAACTCGAGTCACCTTGGATTCAGGTTTGACTCTTGTTGAACTACATGGATGCAGTTTCCTTGGTAAACATGAAAGCAGTTTGCCATTGCCCTATTTCAGGGTGTTGTTTTGACTTCTAACTTTAGCTCACAGCCCTGGATGGCTCATTCCAGGTACTAACCAGAGTCAACCCTGCTTAGCTTTCTAGATCAGCCAAGATCAACAAGGTACACAACCTAACTGGGCTTTCCCTTTACTGGGCCGACCAAATAATTTGGTGGGTCAATAAGGTAGTAAAAGGCAAAAGGCACTTTTGTTGTTGGTATTGGTGTTGAAAAGGGACATTTGACCTTGCCAGTGGGTGTCAAGTAGACAGGTCAGATTTGCAGGGGGTTACATTGCTTCTGAATAAGTAGTAAGTGATGCCCTTTGGGGTTCTGTAGCAAAAGACCAGCAGGGTCTGCACTCCTTATCCCCTTTTCTCTTTGGTTACCTTGGTGATATGCAGGGAGCTGTTGCTAAGCAACAGTTTCAAGTTAACACACAGGGAGAGCAAGAAAAAGCTTTAGCTGTGTTTTTGTGTATGGCCATCTGCATTTACCTTGATGCTCAGATGCACAAGGTAAGGGCAGTTCAGTCAGAGAACCTTAAAACCAGGATTCAAATATAAGGAAACTGAAGGAGAAGAAAGCTTTCACTACTTTTTCCACCCCAGTATGTAAGGACATACTTTGTTTTAAAGGGGAAGAATCGGTTCATATATTACAAATTGTGCTAATATTCCCTACAAGCCGTAATGTTTTGAATGTCTGCTGGTTTGTAGTCATTTCTATTACCATAGCAACGTCCCACGCCCCTCCCCCCATAATCCTGGTTGTAAGGGTTTGTCAGTGTAGGTCCCTCATAAACGTTCACATGTCCAATGTAACAGTAACCAAACCCATCTTCACAGGAGACCACAGACAATAGCCAACCATTTTAATGGCAGAAATAACTCATTAGAAGCAATATTTTGTATAAAGAGGACAGGGCTGGAATAGCAAATTCAGATTTGATTCAAGCCATTCAGTAAACTCATACTTGTCTTAGCCTTAATCCAAATCCACCATGTTACCTCAGAAATTTAGAAAGTATTGGATATATGTCCCATGTATTTGGGTTTATAGTAGAGGTGGCGCAGTGGTTAAATGCAGCACTGCAGGCTACTTCAGCTGACTGCAGTTCAGCAGTTCGGCTGTTCAAATCTCACCGGCTCAGGGTTGACTCAGCCTTCCATCCTTCCGAGGTGGGTAAAATGAGGACCCGGATTGTTGTTGGGGGCAATATGCTGATTCTGTAAACCGCTTAGAGAGGGCTGAAAGCCCTATGAAGCGGTATATAAGTCTAACTGCTATTGCTATTGCTATTGCTATTTCCGTTGCTTGACAGCTCAACTTCTTTCTGGTCAGGCTTGCTTTGAACTTCTCCTGATTCAGGTCTTATATTGAAGTTAATTCTTGCCAGCTAGGATGGATATGATTGCAAGTCAACTTAGTGCCAATCTTACCGTTTCCTTTTGTAATTTAGGCATTCAGTACATTCTCATGAGAATTCACATAGCACCCTTGGACAAACATGTATCACAGTCCAGTTCTGCTGTTCCCATTTCTCCAACACAATAGCAAGAGCCCTTAGACTTATATACCGCTTCTCAGTGCTTTACAGCCCTCTCTAAGCAGTTTACAGAGTCAGCCTGTTGTCCCCAACAACAATCTGGGTCCTCATTTTACCGACCTCGGAAGGAGGGAAGGCTGAGACAACCTTGAGCGGTCAGAATCAAACTGTCGAACTGCTGGCAGCTGGCAGTCAGCAGAATTAGCCTGCAGTACTGCATTCTAACCACTGCGCCACCACAGTTCAATCATCAATATACTGTCCAGTATGCTTATTTTTCAGGCATTTCAAGTGGTCTTCTCGATTCCAAGCATGCTCAAAACCTTGCCACATTAATGTTTAGAAATAAGGACCGCACGGTCTGAAAATAAATACAAATGACCACTTAGCCCAGAGTGCACATAACTACAACTGACAGAATGATGGCAAGAATGATAATTGGTTTTAAAAATGGCTGGGAAGTGAACTTCAATGACCTCAGTGGCTGCAGTAGACTCTTCAAAGTGTCTTTTGCATACAGAGATCTCTGCAGGTGGCAGGGTGAGGCTGGTCTACTACTTCCATTGCTGGGCATTTTACATGAATATGCAAATAGCAGAGCAATGTTACACAGATGTTTCTATGAGTCTGGAAAAGAGCATGGATGCACACAAGCATCCATGGTTACATGATGGATATTTTGCTCATTGGTTCGTGTATTTTAAATCTATAAAGTCTGCTGCCCTCCAGATGTTCTAAACGCTATCATTTCTACATCTTTTACAATTAGCCACATTGGCTATGGCTAATAGGATTTGACGTCTGAATTATCTGAATCAAATTGCTTACCTTGACAGACGAGAAAACATAAATCTACATGTTCGGTGCTGTTAGGCAGACCGATATCTGCATGCTTTTCCCCCTTCATTCTCTTACTAATATCTAAGAAGAGTGATACTGGAAGAAGAAAATTCTGTTTGGGAGCCTACTTTGTCTGACTTCCAATCCTTCTGCAGATTTGTTTTAGTGAGGAAAAAGTTTATGTATGCTCAGAGACTTCCTCTTCAATATTAAACAATTTAAGGGACATAAACGTAGTACTAAGATCTACTTAATTTTAGACATTTATCTGGTTTGTTCCCCCTTCTATGCATGGCAATATTTCTCTTTGATTTGCTTATATATCTATTGCCTCTTTATCTCTCCTCATACCATCTCTGTCAGTATTGGCTAAGATCTTTCCTTCCACCTCCAAGTAACTGAATGCTTTAGAAATTGGGTAAAGCTAAACCTTGGCCCCCAGCAATGAAGAAAATCGCCCAGACTTGTTTCTCAGCAGCTTTTCCAAGGTATCAACACAAACACCTGCCTGTAGTTTCACTTTGTGCATTCCCTGCCACTCAAACCTCTTCTTGAGAGGACACTTTATGCCCTGTTGAGTGCATCCTTTTTCTCTGACACTTGTCCCCAAAACACTGGAAGGGGGTTGCGCACCCAGTCGCAGCTGCCCTTCCTGTTCTTCCTGGCCGGGTGAAAGTAGCACAAAGAACCGACTGTTGTGCGTGGGAGAGCTGAAGGGTTGAGTGAGTTGTGCTTGCAGAGCAGCTGATGGGACATGAGGAGAAGGACCCCATTGCTGTGTTTCTCTTTAGCATTCCTGCCATCGCACTGAGCCCACAATCAAGTATTTGGTCCTGAATTTCCTGTCTGCTAAGGGGGCTGAAAACGAGGATCTCGTGAAGATGTTATTTCACCCTGTGTGGAGATCAAGAGGGAATGGCCTGTCTCGTAGGGTGGGTGTTGATGGGAACGTAGTGTCCCAACTCTGAACTGCGAGCCAACATAGTTCAAATTAAAATTGTGTTTTACGGTGATTGGGATCTTGCTGTGTGAGAGCTGACAAATACTATTTGCTGAAGCTTCTTCTACCTGCAGTGTGGGAACAGCCACAGATGCCTCACACAGCTGTTGTAGGAACTGTAGAATTATACTTAACTATTTATTATTAATCTTTTTCTTCCTTCCTTTTTTTTCCTTTTAGAGGCTGTGGCAAATAGCCAAGAATGGACTCTTAGCCGCTCTATCCCTGAGCTACGCTTGGTAAGTTTGTTCCCCTTTGTTCCTAGGTTTTATCTGACTCATGGGGCCACATGTTTATTCCTTAAACTGCAGCTCTTCAGGACAAAAATCTATCCTCTGAGGCTTTTGTAAATGACCAGTCAACTTGATGGAGTTAATTCAGAGATAGGACTACGTGACTCTTTTAGAAGTTGACCTACAACTTCCAGAAGACCTAGCCAACAAGAGCAATAGTGAGGACTGCTGGGAGTTGTATTTCAACAAGCATCTAGTGAGCTACAGATTCTCCAAACTTGGCTAAGGAAGTGATACATCTCTCGATCATCTTTCCAAATCTGTCTCTAACTATCCTCTATTTTTATCTATCATCTATCTGTCTACCATGCATATTCTCTAATGTTACATAAATGCTGTCCTAATACTGATGTTAATACAAGTTGTCCTCAGCTTATACCATTCGTTTAGTGACTGTTCAAAGTTATATATAGCAGCACTGAAAAAAGTGACCTTTGGCTATTTTTCACATGACTTGCAGCATCCCCATGGTCACATGATGAATATGTGGATGCTTGGCATGTATTTATGATGGTTGCAATATCCCAGGGTCGTGTGATCACCTTTTGTGAACTTCTGACAAGCAAAGTTAATGGGGAAGCCAGATTCACTTAACAACCATATTACTAACTTAACAATTGCAGTGATTCACTTAGCAACTGTGACAAGGAAGGTTGTAAAAAACTCACTTAATTAACTGTCTTGCTTAGCAATGGAAAATTTGAGCTCTATTGTGGTTGTAAATTGAGGACTACCTATAATTAAGTCTGAAGTAATTGATACATAATAGTACTTTTGGAGCTGGTTTGACCTCAGAAAAGAATGATGGAATGGGTGAGCAGATGAGTAGCAAGCATTGCTTCATCGTTAGACCTTTCTGTTCCCTGGTCTGCTGCTTATTAAAAAGCAAAGGATTGAAGAATAAGATCTTTCCAGATTTGATTACAAATTGATTCAATCCTAGATTCATGTGAGGATTGAAACGTAGACGTCCAACAGTTTTCCACAAATATCCTTGGCTCCCACAGCTTATTAAAATATGCTTTACAATGCATGTGGTAATGGAAATACTGTGAATATCAATAACAAATAACAGCCAGTTTGATCTAGTGGTTTAGGCACCAAGATAGAAACCAGGAAACTTTTGAGTTTTAATCCTGCCTTAACGTAAATGCTGGCTGGGTGAGTTTGTGCCAATCACTCTGTCTGCACTCACCTCAGCTCAAAAGGTTGTTGTTGTGGGGAAAATAGGAAGAGGAAGGAGTATGAGATATGTTCACCACCTTGAGTTATTTATAAAAATAATAAAGGCAGAATTAAAAATATCTAATCTAACAACAATACTGACCAGAATTTAAAAAAAAAACGTGTCTCTTCTTCAGGGGATCCTATCATAAGGGGAGTTATCACTCTTGAGAACCGCAGACTTGGTGATGAACCATTATTTGGGAGTGAAGAGTAAAGTACCTGGGTAGTGAGGACAACAGATCCTAAAGCATCTTGCTTTCGCCTCACACCACCCATTGGAATGACAGACCGCAGCTCCTGTCGCTCCCAGCCGGCATATGGCTTTGAGGCCCTACAAATGTTGGCTAGCAATTGGATAGAAGTTGTTCTCCAATGACTCAATGGAGAGCATCAAAGTTGAGGGGGAAAAATGCTGCCTTAACTGCTCCAGAAAGCCAAGGACGATGAGTTTCACCCTGAAATGACTTGTGCTCTTCGACCTCCACAGGGCGTCCTTGGGACCATCAAGAGTGGCAAATCAGCCCTGGTTCACCGCTACTTGACTGGATCCTACTTGGGCCTTGAACCTGCAGAAGGTGAGCTGCCTCCCTCCCCAAACTGAAGCATCTTCTCTGTGGCCATGCCTTCATTCGGCCCTTTGGGGCTTTTCATTTCCTCACAAAGCTGAAACACTGGAAAGCCCAAAGGGGACAGAAGGGGTGTGTGAATGGAGAAAAATGATTTATTTAGATATGTAATGTGAAAAATTATAGAAAGCCTGCAGGACTTCTGGAATCTTTCCCACTTACTTCATAGCGGTAGGACTCTTAGTCACATTACTAGGAGGGAGGAGGGCTTGGAATAGTTCCATAGAGATAGATGCTCCCAGGGATTTTTTTATTTTTTTCCCCCTTCACATCTTTTGCCTGATTCTGGCCCGATTTTTAACTTAATCTTTCTTTTGCTGACTTTTTCCCTTTGTTCAGGTTTGGTTCCATTCTGTTCTTTTGGGGAGAGTATTTCTGCTGGCAGGCAAGAAGGAACATAGAGTTCTGAATCTCTTTACATGGTTTCCTCCAAATATTTCATTAGGTTGGAAAGAATAAAAAGGGGGGACAGACAACTTCCTTTTCACCCTCTGCCATAATCGCTGAGAGAGGTTGACTTGGGCTAATTTATATCGGCCCACTCTTTCCTGTTTGGGGACCGGGGGGGCAGAGAGAGTGGGATTGGGGAGGGAGCTATAAGCATCTTGCCTTGAACTCTCAAAGGAAAGAGTGATATAAATCAGTGGTGGGATTCAAATAATTTAACAACCGGTTCTCTGCCCTAATGACCAGCTGGGTAGGCGTGCCTCATTGGTCATGTGACTGGGTGGGTGTGGCCAACTCAACATCACTAACGTTGATAGGCACTTCTCCTTAGCTGTTACAATGTAAGAAGGGTTAACCAGAGATGTAGTTTCTGTAAGCAGAGCAATAAAGATTAGGCTAGAAACAACACCAGAATGTTTGCTTCCTGCCTTGCTTATAGGATTAGCTCTGAAAAGTGGAAAAAATACAAGGAGATTTCTTCCAACAACCGGTTCTTCGAACTGCTTAGAAAGTTAACAGCCTGTTCTCCCGAATAGGTGCGAACTGGCTGAATCCCACTACTGATATAAATCTAATAAATCGATTCACGCATAAATATTTTGCCTTCTATTTTTCAGGGGGCCAATTCAAGAAAGAGGTCGTGGTGGATGGGCAGAGCCATCTTTTGCTGATTCGAGAGGAAGCTGGGCCACCAGATGCTAAGGTACGACTCCCTCGTAGGTCCAAAGCTTGCAGTAGGCCAAGACCTAGAGCACTTTAGCTATTTGTGAACAATTATAGTTGATCCTGTTTTAAATGCCAGGAGGACATGATTTATGGAACAAGTTTGTTTTTCTGTAGCAATGTTTTCCCTCATCCAGGGACCGAGGGACTGTAATTCTGAAGAGAGGAAATAGATTTAGTTTTGAAATGTACAGCTATGCTGGCCAGGCTAGAATTTGCATACTTAGCCCTGGGTGGCCCCATGAGCTCTTTCTGAAGCAAATGTGGTCCTTTAGCTGGCTGGTAGTTAACACAATCTTCCCACCTTGTACTGTCACTCACGGTGCCTAAGCTATCACCCCCTGTGTAAGGGGAAGGCTCTTTCCAAGCCAAGTTGTCATGGAGGGACAACTGTTGCATGCAGAAAGGTCCCAGCTATAGAAATAAATTGATATCTATCCTCACGGTTAAAAAGTTATTCCCCCATTCCAGCAGTTATAGTTAAAAAAAAAAACAAATTTGAATACCATGAGAAGTTTTTATAATTTTTTTTATGAAAGGAATTTCAGTCGTACTTATGATACACATTTCACTTGCAAATTTGAATGAAGTACAGGTAGTCCTTGATTTACAACCATTCATTTAGTGACCATTCAAAGTTACAATGGCGGGGGGGAATGACTGACGGGTTGTCACATTTACGACCGTTGCAGCATTCCTGTGGTCACGTGGTCAAAATTTGGCCATTTGGCAAAGGCAATGGAGGAAGCCAGATTTGCTTAACGACTATAAATCTGGCCTTAGATTCTGCCTCAGTTTAACTTCCCAATAAGCAACCGAGTCGGGAGATCATTTAAAAGCAGTTCATTGGGGTACCCTGATAAAGTGAGATCTCTCTATGAAAAAGGAGAGAGAACCTTGAGCCCAATCCTACATTCCTCTATATAATTAATACAACAAAGAAAAATGAAAGAGGAAAGTTGGTTGGACAAGATAAGAGTAACCCCCACTTTGCACAATAAATCAACCACAAAGCTTGTTTGAATTTAGATAATCAGATGTCAACTGACACTTAGAAACGCCTTCTTACCAGAAGATAGTATCCAGCCATCCTTCTGTAAATTCAGTTTTCAGTTTAGGAAAGTTAAAGGGTATCTTATCAATCCACACAACCATAGGATAAAAGTTTTACTACATTCCAATTTTGTAATGAGCCTAAACATAGAAAATAAGTCAAATTAATAGACAAAATAATTGTGTTAGTTAACAAATTACTAAATCCATGTCATGTGCCCCTCAATGATCACTTGACAACTGCAGTGTTTCACTTAGTGACTTGTGGCAAAAAAGTGTTGTAAAATGGGTGTGATTCACTTAACAATGGTCTTGCTTAGCAAGATAAATTTTGGACTCAATTTTGTTCGTAAGTTGAGGACTACCTGTAGTTACTACCGTAATCTGGAAGTCATAGTGCAGTGCTATGGGCACTACAGAACCTGTCAAGTCTTAGAATGAAGCCACAACCTCCCTGAATTCTTAGATTAGAATTGATTCCAAATAATTACAATGGCTAAACATCTCACCAAATCATTACATCTTCTAGGATAGGTAATGGAACCCGAATCTGAAAAAGTGTCTGTGAAGTGACCACTCACAATTTCTATTCAGGGCCAGTGCTAATCTTAGAGAATGAAGAAGCAGCCTTAAGCCATCAGTGCTGGGATATAGCGAGGTCTTAAGAAGATAGCATTCTGTATGCCACACAGTTTGCCTTAACCAGAAACAAATTTCCTGGTACCTTCCAGATGTTTTGGACTACAAGTCTCACAATACTTTGCCATTAACCATAGTGGCTGAGGTTGATAGACATTGGAATCTGAA